>NC_058494.1:14988000-15611500 GCF_020382885.2 Scatophagus argus | reverse complement strand
GGACGGTCACAGGGATGTAGAGAATTGAAGATTTAAAAAAAACAAAAAAACTAAAACCAAAACACAAAGTAATCCTTAATTTTGCAAGAGCTCAGTGTTGTTCCTGGATACGTGCTTCACTTCATCTGTAGGCCTACAGAGTCATTCACAGGGTCATAGGTTTAGCTGGAAGATATGAGACCACCTGGTGTTGTTTACCAAACCAGAAAGACACGACTTGACCACTGACCTAGACTTTTACAGCCCCAAGGACACACAAGCAGGTGACACTTAAACTATGAGCATGTTATTTGGCCGGAGCTGACCCATTCTAACCTACATAACTATCAAACTTAAACGACATTATAATCCCTACAGTCATGGTCACTGGTCATGATGAAAATATGTTAAAACAGATAAAAATAAACACATATACAGATCGCTCCAGCCATGGAATCAAAACTCTTACGCTAAATGTTAGAGGAATTAAACGAAAGCGGCTACTCACATACCCCATGTTTGACCTTGCAATATAAATAAATCCGCAAGTTAAACGGTCTGAAACAGCACAGCATACAGCGTAGGACGTTCTGCTGCACCAGAACAGCAACGGAAGTTAGATTAGAAGATTTTATTTCCGAGGAGCTCAGCTCCCATAAGAATTATTTCATCGTTAGAACGATTTGACGTACGGGACGAGTTATTTTTACGCACAAGGTTGCGCAGACACCAAAGTCTGGTGCGTTTAATGTATGCTTTTCCTAAAGTGCACAGCAGATATTTTAACTAATTTCTAATCATTTCCTCTGCGACTCATCCCGGAACAGCTTCCTTACCTGCTCACCGTAGACTTGTCTGATGTGAGCAGCGCTGGAGTGTGTCCGAGGGAGGCTGAAGTGTGTACCAGAGAGACCGCATACGTACATATACACACACACGGACACAGAAAGCACGAGCTGTCTTTAGCATGAGTTAAATATAGCAGACGGGGCAGACCCTGGGCTGCCTCCCTCCTTTCCTCCCTGTGCTCAGACGGGGCATGACAACTGCATGCTGCATTTATGCGCTGCGGGAAGATGCAGGGGCGTGCGTGTGTGTGTGTGCTTTATTTGTCTCCACATGCACTGTTAGAAACCGTTGTTTTTAATCGAGTAAAATGGGAATGCGTGGCACATACACTTAAATACAGAGAAGTGAAATGGTTTGAGTTGTATTTGCGATGTCAAGACTCCCTTTGGTTGTTGACAGCTATGCACAGTAATGAGCTGATGAGCAGGAGGTACTTTTGTAAAAAAAAAAAGTTTACAATATCTCCACTTGGTGGTGCTCTAAGTTATTCAGGCTTGGTCATTTTACAAACTAGCAGCTCTGCAATAACAGGATTTTTACATCTGGCACTGATTTAAAACTTTACAAAATATTGAACGGTTACTTTCAATTTTATACCTTATTATTAAGTAAGACATCACCCATTCAAAGTTCAACAGCAAGTCACAATATCCATTCAAGTTACAGTTAGTATAAAGTCAGCACATCAGTTCCAGCAGGTGCCATTTATACTTCTGATACTCTTCATATTAGCAGCCTTGCAGTTGATGCTGAAGCAGTGCAGGATGTGAGTGCATATGCAATAATGTGTCTATCAAAAACCACAGGCAGGCAACAGGAACGTGGCTGTGGCTGTAGACGGATGAACATTTTACAGTTGTGGCTTAAAATCTCCAAAACTGAATCTAAAACATGTAGTTGTGATACATCATTACTGTTGGATGTAAGACAGGATTTGGATCCATAACCTCTCCTTCAAAATAAATGAATGGCTGAACAAATCCAAAGTGGAGGTCAGATGTTGCCATTAAACCTGAAGATTATTAAACAAAAGTAAGTCTGTAACAGTATCTGTGGTCCAACTGTCAAAGAACAAAGCGGTAAAACTGACATTAAATTAGTTGTAAACCAAAAATAAGACCTGTATTAAATCAAGATTCCCTTCTGGAGTAATTAAGACACTATGTGAAATGCTGGTCAGAGATATTAATTACGGTTGGTCCTGTACATGACTGTATGTCTGTCAGAGCTACTCCGGCTTGGGCTGCAGCTTATTCTTCTCTGGCTCGAAGAAGTTTTCAACAATGGCATCGACCAACTCATCCAGTTCCTTCTTCAGCTGCGCCACATCACTGTCGGGAGACCCAAACAGTTGAAGGGGGGAAAACAAAAAAACAACATCATGAAGTTCAGGTAGCTGGGGTTGCCATTTAAGATTATAACATTTACAGCTAAAAGAATCGGGCTTGTTGGACTAAATAAGACATGTGAAGCTACCAACTTGGGTTTTATTGTGGGCTTACTGTTCTATGATGTTTCACTGCATAAAGGGTTAAATGCAAATCAAAATAATCTTTAGCTGCAGCCCCAAAGACATTTCTCACTTGCTGAGGGGGTCTCATCAGTGACCCACCTGTTACCAGGAGCAGCACAGAGTTCAGTGTAGTATTTGATTTTTGGCTCAGTGCCACTGGTCCTCATGGTGGCCACACCCCCGTTGGAGAAGGTGAATGTGATCATCTGACTGGAGCTGGAAGTGGGAAGAATCTGGGACATAAGAGGGAGGTGTGATAAGTGGATTGATGAAAAAACAAGATCTTAAAGGAACTTGGCTTGGAAGAAGAGCTAAAGAGAAGGCAAACAAAATTTTCCATACACGTAAATTTGTAACGTAAAAGTGTTGTGAACGTTTAAGAACTTGAATGTTGTTGTTGAGTTTTTTTGCTGAAATTATGAATAAGTTGGTAAGAGTTGTAAATGTCTGAGAATGGATATACTGTTCACGTGTCCATATGCGTACTTACAGCCTTGTTATTGGGCTGGTTGTTGTCGTAGCCCGTGGTCAAGTCTCGCACAGCAGAGATGGCGAAGCGACCGCATTCAGTGGGATACGAGTCCTTCTGGCCACTGCAGTTGCGCAGGCGTTCGAACAAACTGCGGATCACACTCTGGTCGTGGCAGATGAAATAGGAGTTCTTACTGATGTGGTAGCCATACCTGACAATGAGGAGTAGTGAGAGACCGAATTAAGAGTCTGCAGTTTCAGTTCGTCTTAGCAGTAGAACTCAAAGCCAGATAAGTATCACGTGTATATATATAATGTGTGTGTATATATATATATATATATATATATATATTGAAGTGTGTCTTACTCTTTATAGATGGTAGTGAGTTGTTGAGAAAGGCTTGTTTTTTTCGTGGCCAGATAGGAAATCATCTCTCCTGCTATGGCTGCAGCACTCACCCCATCCTTGTCCAATACAGAGGGACTACACATATAACCTGCAACAGACACACACTTTTCACTTAATCCCTGGTATGTGTAAATTCCAGCTGCTGTAGCCACTTGCTTCTTTTACTAACAGTATGTGCAAAGGCATGCAATTCCAATTATCATTATTATCCGCATCATAATCATGTTATACGGAAATGTTCTAAACTATGTGATGTTGTGTGGGTGTGTTTGAGTGAACATTTGTCATATTAACCCCTAATGACCTTTAACCAAGTCCATGGTCAAAGCTTAAAATAACCCCAACCAAGACCCCCACTTGACAAATCTGACATTTTCATGCTTCCTCTGTTTTCTTTAATGATTGATGTACTCGTTGAATTTGTAACCAAGACTGTATAACATGGTTAAAACACCAGGGTAACTCCACTTCAGTAGGCAATAACTGCTACGTGCACTGTGAGGCTGCTGTAGAAGACAGCTGGCTTTTGGCTCTGGGAAAAAGAAAGCTAATTGTGAAACAGTAGAATTTATTAAAGGTTAAACTGGTTATACTAAAAGGAAACATTACTGTTAATATTTCACATGAAAAGAACTTCAATGACAAATGAATGCTCTTTTTTAATACATTATATTATCTTTATGATTTGCTAAGACTGCATAGTTCTAGGAGGCCAGAACTGACATCTGTGCTTAATCTTTTAGCCTGTTGGTATCAAGCAAAGTTTCTCAATGGCCCTCACTGCAGTTTAGATCTTGTGAGCTTGCAAAAGGATTTTGAAAACTCTTCACATCAGATCAGGCAGATCAAATTAAGTCGGCTTGTGACATTGGTCATGATGTGAAGAAACTCTTATAATGTGATGCCACAAAGAATTAATCAGGATCGAATCCCACTGATTATGCCTGTGCTCAACATTAATTTGTGTGCATGTGCCTGTGTGTGTGTGTGTGTGTGCGCATACCTATGGCCTCTTCAAAGGCAAACAGGACAGTCTTGCCCTGGTCCAAAAGGTCTCTGGCTCTGTTTCCCATCCACTTGAACCCTGTTAGCGTTTCCTGTTCAAACAGGGGTGACAGTAACCATGAAATGTTAGTTCCACAAAGGAACCTTAGTTTCATGTGACAAGTTAATGTCTGACATTTTTTAAGGTCATGAACCATGAACCAGTGATCTCTTCAACTTTCTTCAATCGGCACACAAATTTTCTAAGCAATAAACAGAGCAAAACACCAACGGGGATGTTCAGTATCACTCAGTGTATCACAATACAATGTAAACCCACACCCAACAACACAAATGTGAACGCACACAGGATACAAGAGCCTGGACGTAGCTCTGCACTTTACTGCCTCCTCTCCCGTGATATGCTGCGCCGCCATCTTGTTTTCTGTATAATTTTGATATCAGACAGACACAGAATGAGTCACCTCAAAGTGGAAACCTTCTTTGAGAGCGATGGCACGCAGTATCTTGGATGAGACGGTACTCGACAGCATGTAGAGGCTTTTCACAGCAGCAGGGTCAGAGTTTTGCTGTTTCCAGCAGCGGAACATCCACCAGCCAAGCAGCCCTCCCAACTCGTTACCACTGAACACTCGCCACTGCCCACTGACACAGAGAGCGCGAGAGGGGAGCAGCAAATGAACGAGATTGAGTTTATAGGCACGCAAACAGACAATCTTATACAAATATCATCAGGCTGTGATGTTCAAAGCATTTCTGCGTTCGTAGTAATAAGGATGCATTCTTATCAGGGACAAAGCTAACTTTAAGGACACCAAGGTTTTTATTGCTTCTGGAACTTTGAGGGTTTTACTGTGTGTGAGAAGTGCAATGACATGCACATGATGGGTTTTTAAGGATCATTTTGTGGAATGAGTACAGAGAGAGTGAATGTGACAAGGCATGTAACCACTGGCTATTTTTCAATTCAACAGATGGAATTATCATTTTGTTATTAATGCAATATTCAAACACAACTACCAAATAGACTTAAAGACAAACCTCTCCTGCTTCTCAGCAATGGCCAGTCGATCAGCATCAGGGTCATTGGCCAACACAACAGTGGCCCCCTCCTTCTCTGCCAGTGCAAATGACAGTGTCTGGAAAAAAAAACAAAAAAAACAATACACACATGCACACACATTACACTTTCAACCAAAACACACCATTACAAAGGGTATATGACGGCACGTAATGTGAATGATCCAAACATACCAGGACTCCCTCTCCTTCCTCAGGATTGGGATATTTCACTGTTGGGAACTCGGGGTCTGGATCTTTCTGTTCCTCTACAGCATATGGGGGGTGAAGGTCAAAGGCCTTGAAAGCTGCCTGGACAAAAGCATGGCCGACGCCATGCACTGACGTATGCACAATTTTCACCTCTGAACTCTTGTTTGTGCCCCTGAGAGGAAAGAAGCTTGAGTCGAAACACTTTTTTTCTTTGAGTTTCCATGTATCATTGTAATGCTGTGTGTGTGTGTGTGTGTGTGTGTGGGGCCTTCTCATACATGCAGGCATTTTAAATAGTATATGCTGCTCAACAGGTTGGTTGTCTGTGTTGTACCTGTGATGACAGTGCTTTTGGATGGCTTTGAAGTATTGTGTGTGGATGTCTTGATAGGGATCTTTGAGCAACAGGCTCTTCAGGGCCTCCTCTGTGTTCCAGGACTCGGGCCAGGGCTCCAGATTCTCCTCTATGGACTTGGCGATACCTTTGTCGTGAGGAGCCACAATCTGGGCTCCATTCTCCCAGTACACCTGAGACACAGTCAGAATAATGTGCTGATTATTTTTCAATACACCGGTTAAATATCTTGTTTATATAATGTCAGAAAGTAATCTTAAACACTCATCACACTTTCCCACAGTCAGAGTTTTATTTAATCAATGGGTTTGGACCAAACTCAGTTCACCATGTAGGACATGTAAGACAAAGAAAAGCAGGATTTTGAAGAGCTGATACAAAGAAATCTAAGTTAGTGAATGACGTTACCTTGTAACCATTATCCTGTTTGGGGTTGTGAGAGGCAGTCACCATGATACCAGCACACAAACCCAGGTGGGAAACCGTGAAAGGCTACACGAAACAGAAGAGAAATATCTCAGTTTTTTGTAAGTATGGCAGAAATTTGTGAGTTAGATCAAAATGAAACATTTTATTCAGTGTTTCCAAAATTACACAAACAAAATGAGCAATGCATCATGAGAATGATGAAAGAAGCCAGCAACTCAAGATGTGTGATCACTGTCTTTTTGCAAAAGAAACACAGTCAAGACAAAACCTCTGTCCGGGCTGCAGTACAAATTTCTTGTATGTATTTATGCTCGAAATGCATGTGTAGTATAAACATTAAGTCAAGCTTTAAACACAGAATATCCCAGGGAATCACATGTACATTATGTAACCTGAAGTTACAAGTGTGCTTTTTGAATGGAATTTGCCCTGGAGCTTCTGCCACACTGTCACCTGCTGCACTAGCAAACAAACTGGTTTGAATTATGAATTTGGTTTCTTTCCCAAATGTACCCTCAAAATGTGATGTTGAGCACATTTAAAATGTAAGATGGTAAATAAATGGTACTTCTCTTTAAAGTGTTACATCATGTGTGACTGCAATGTCCAAAAACCCAAATGAGGAAATTACAGAAGTTCAAGTGATTACCACAAAGGGTGTAGGGGTGATGTCAGAGAAGAGGTGGACAGGCACCCCCCGGCTTATGAATACAGCTGCAGCCAGACTGGCAAAGCGCTTGCTGCTGCCTCCGCTGGGAGGGTGGGCCCGGGCATCATAACCAATCACCACCCCTCGCTCTTTAAGGTTCCCAAAGCTCTCCTCTAGGTAACGACAGAAACCCTGTCAGTGGAAAAAGATTTGGGGAAATAAGAGAAAAGTTGGACAAAAGTTGTTTAACATGCAGTGGGGGATAAAAAACAACTGCAACAGGAACCTGTGAGAAAAACTGTTGCGTTGAGATCCTACAGTAATGGGTAACAAGATGGTGGCATGTGAGCTATACAGTCGACCACGAGAGACTGCTTCAAACAGCAGCGAACAAGAATTAGTAATGTGCCCGTCTGGCTTCGCATGTGACCTGATGCTTAATGTGCAGTAGCAGCTTATCTATTAACCAACCTGAGTGGTCTGAATGATAGTGAGGTCATTCATACAGGATATGCCGGGGCCCATGGCTGCTCTCAGACCTGCTGTACCAAACTCCATCCTGGAGGAGAAACATTTCCTCAGAGCCTCCACTGCTCCTTCTTTCACCAGGTCCTGCACCAACGATGCTGTCTTGGGGTTCTGGAGAAGAAAAACAAGTGGAAATCCTATGCTGATCATCTACATTTATTAAGCAATGAAGAGTTTTTTTAGCTGTATGATTTATAACACGAGGAAAGGTTTACAGAGGATATTCGTCCTTGTGAGTGGCTTACAAGTAAGATCTTTACAGTCCATTTCCTAATAGAAGTAAAAAATTTACTAAAGAAGTAGTGTAGTTACAAATGGCAGCTGCAAGTAGGTCCATATGCTTCCTATTCAAATGGACCACCGAGCAAGCCTGCTAATGTAATTATCTAATGACTAAAGAACCAGGGTGCCTTTTCCAATGTGACCTGATTGGTGTCATGCCATGTCACTTTAAGACCATGAATGACTCTGTTTGTGATGGATGTTAGTGTGACCATACTGTATATCTGCATCATGTGTGACTCAACGCTTTTCTCTGTAAAATCATTAATAGTCAGTGTATCAATCTGTGAATCAATTTTGTCGAGTACAACAGGGAGAGTGAGGAAACGTTACAGATGAAGTTTTATTTGATGCAAAAAAATATTATGACTCCACGGCGACTACAAAAACCGATAATCCAACAAGACAACTCTTTTCTTTTCTTTGTTTGCTTTTTACAGGTTATTGTTATTTCCATATATTGGCCTGAGAAATATCCTGGAAAGATTTGGAAATAATTATAATACAGAATTTTAAGAACTCTTCTATTTAACGTCCATTCATTCAAATGCGTTACTGGAGACTGCAGAATTTGAATTATTTGCTCGCCACTAAACAAATTTCAAAAGCCTCTCTAAGTTAAAAGTCCTTTACAGAGTTTACTTCAATTATGAAGTGATTACAGACCTTTACTTACCGTTAATAAAGCACTATCACAGAGATCATGAGCTAATTGCGAAAGAACAGTTGTGTATATCATTTCACTCACAGAGCACCTAACGCCACATTACTGCCATTGGCAGAGACAGTTGGATGATAACTTAACGTTAGTAAATATCCGATATTAGAAAATTTCACGAATGCGACAGTTTGCGCAGCATATTGTTATGTTCGTATGGCTATGTTTCTGGAAATCGTGATTTGACTTGTCACTTGCATAACACCAGGTAACATAATGTATTAACTTACTGCTTAATGTATTTAGCTGAGAGAGCACGGGACAGGACAGCTCATAAGCTAGCTCGCTTAGCTGTCATCTTACCTTGTCATACTGCAGCCACTGCCTGACAGCCTGGTCCAGCTTGGTATCACCAGTCGAGGACAAACTGTTTTCCATTTCTCTCCTTTATCCGAGTAAACACACTGTCCAGCTCCACTAGCTGTGGTCATACGACGTGCACACGCTCACCCTGAAGTCTATCCACTCAAAAGGGGAAATGTTACTGTGGATGTTCCCACTTTCCTGTCCACGGCGCGGGGCGGAGCGACGTAATGCGTCACGAGCTACTGATCTGGTACCTTCAGGGTTCGCCGCAAAAATGGTAATCACCAAAATGAGGGCTTCACTCACCGTTTCAGGAAGTGGCAAGCGAAAAGTGCAAAGATGCAACGTAAAGTATTTCATTTTGAGATATTTTTACTTTAGGCGACTTTGTGATGTCTATTTTGTGCTACTTAATACTTCACCTTGACTACATTTCAGAGTAAAACTTTGCTGTCGTTTATAGATATTATTTCATGGTTTATTTCATCAGATTAAATATAAATTTTTAATTTTATAATTGCTGCCCCTGACAGCTGCCCCTCTACATGCTACATCATTAAAATTCTGCTTACAGTGATAATGATCCATTACTATGATCATCATATTTGTCTGAAAAGGACTTTATATCCAATTAGTTTATTTTTTAGCACATTGAGTAAATGTTGCTGATAAAACTATTGTACTTTTACTTTGTAAGGCTTTGAAAGCAGGACTTTTAGTTGTGTACTTTGGGTAAAATATCTGAGTACTTCTTAGGATACTGGTTAAATGACTAAAATTTTAGGCAATGGCGAGCATGAAACAGAACAGGTCAAGATGTAGTTATTTTTATTCTATTTTTACTTTACTTTAATTTTTACTTTTTCATAGCTTATTATTCAATGTAACCAGAGACACTCAGAGCAGTAACCAGTCACTAATGTTTGACACCAGCATTCAGACAGCAGCTAACATTTCTTTGACAGTTGCTTCTGAGTTTTTAAGTAGGTATTGTATTGTCTGCAAAGAAACCCCACCTCACATGTTGTTACTTGGTACAATTTCTGTCAGTTGACATATTTATGTTATTTCTATCAACAGTGGGAGCATCACTTCTCTCTTTTCTAATTAAGAATGAAACCAGTAATTGTTAATAGTGCTGCAAAATCTTCGTGGGGCCGACTGACGATGCACTTGAGCAGGACTGATATTCCCATACTGTATAACCACAGGAGCAACTCATCTGATTGAAATAAAGACAGCTATGGACTGACATACAAATTATTTTAATGAAATGCCTTCATAAATTACATGAATGGTTTAAGGTTACAGAATAAACCAGTGGTTTGGTTTGGTCTTGGATGAAGCAGACAATCAATGATTTCATTTCCCAAACCACAGTACTAACAAATCAGACAGATTTATTCATCCCAGAGACTTAAGGTAACCAGTATTCGTGTAATGAAGGAACTTATATTCTTTGAGGTTATGTTATTAAGGTTCCATCATGTTATAACCATGACACACAAGACCATGTACAAGTGAACTGAAATAGTGGATGGTTAAAAGTTAATAATGTCAGAGCTGAATGTCAGTGATGCAAACTATCCTGATCACAAAGGAACTGATGAGTCTACTATTTCCAGATTTGCATCAGACACGTGTAATAGTATTTATGTTTGTGTATTTCAACAATAAAAAGGCATGCCCTCAGCTCTAAATAAACAATGGACCATTTTCCAAGAGTATTTTTAAAAATTCACCATCGTTTGGTTCCAACTGGAAACAGCAGCAACAATACTCAAGCTATGTGCTCAGAGCAAAGGCACAAGGAGATTATCTCGCCGTCCATCAATGTGCCCGTTTCTCAAATTTGAACAATAAAGAATATGATACCAATTACATTATGACAATTTTGCAGCGAGACACATCCCTAAATGTGATGAACACACACTGTACAGGTCATAAAGGTCACAGGCCTGACAGTCACACCTCACACACAAACTGATGCTATCTGTTGCGTTTCCTCTGTTTGATGATGAACAGGTTCTCATCTGTTGGGTACATTTGAGCATCAAGTTTTTTGTCGGCCATCTTCCCGGCTCGACTCCTCCTCTTCCTCTTTCCTTTCTTTGGGTTTGACACTGACCCCTGCGTCTCTCCAGTCCAACAGAGACGGTCCGGTCTGCGGTCTCTGTGTCCCATTGATGGCGCCGGGGGAAGCTGCTTCATTTTCCCCTTCTTTTTCATCTCTATGTTCTCTCCTCTGCCTCTACCTCTGGGAAAGTCATCTGCTTCGTCCAGAATGAGTTTAGTCGGTGGGTTTGTCAACGTGGGCACTGGTCTCTTGGGTTTCCAAGGTTTGGCGGTGCTGGAGCTGTCTGCTGGTTTTTGCTTACCGCACTTTGTTTTGGGTGCTGGGGCCCTGAAGTCATAGCTGTCTTTAAAAAAGATATGGCTCGGGCTGGGTTTGTGGTTTTTAGGGCTTTGGCGAGGTGTCTGGTTAGGCTGGTGGATGTTTTTGTGATGGTTGATTTTCTGTTTCTTCTTTGGTGGCCCAGGAGTGAGAGGAGTCTGAGAACCACCGTGGAAAAAGCCATTTTTCTTCAGCTCTGGGGAAAACGGAAACAAAAAGGCTTTAATGACTTATTTGATGTCTCATGCAGTGATGTTACTATAGCACAGCAAGCATAAAGTCTGTTAAAGCTAACATCAAACATGATAATAATATCACAGCACCGTTCAATATATCGTAATTGTGTGAACATAACACTGTGTTTTTTGTTTGTGCTTATCCATCAAAATTATTTATTGAGCATGCTTGAGTGAATTCAGAATTATGGCCCACAAAACAATAATTAGTATTTTATTTTCAAAGTAATTGAAAAGAAAATGTAATCTTTAATTTTCCCACTTTACTGAAAACATCAAACCATGACTCCAAAGCCATAGTGTACACACATACTGTATCAGACCCATCTACATTTATCTGACTTGGCTTGTCACTCCTTAAACAGAAGCTGAATCTGATGTCTACAAGTTGTTCACTATTAACATTCTAATAATGTTGTGTATAATTTATATATCACAATTCATCTTTCTTCAAAAAGAAACTTTTGTTACTTTAAGTACATTTTTCTGACAATACTTCCTTACTTTTACTTAAGTAGAATTTTAAATGCAGTCGTTTTACTTGTAAGGGAGTATGTTTACATTAATTTGTTTCTACCTTTAATTAGGTAAACTGACTGCCAAACACATCAGTTTTTTATGTTGACTGATGACCACAGCTAAATGTGAAGCGATGACTGCAGTCATAATAAAGAAAGGTAGATGTTTGTGTGACTTACCTTTAACCTTCAGCTTTGTCCTGTGTTGTCTGCGGTTGATGTCGTCCACCGTGTCGTAGTGGTTGATGAACGGGGTGGCGGGATACGTCCCATTGAACATCCTCGGCTGTGTACACGTCTGAGGAAAACACACACAAAAATTGCATACAAAGAAGACAAAGATCAATGATGTGGCATCATATTAAAATAAAAGTGGTGGTAGATGAGGGGAGAAAGAAAAGGTGCCATTTTGGTCTTTGTTTTAAACTCCAAGCCCATCAGGATGCTGGTTTTGGGAACAACCAGTCATATTACTGTGGGAGCTGAAATGTTTAACTTTTAACTGAAAATGCATAATGCTAATTCTTCTGGGCTTTGTTAGAGACTAGAGGCATGCTGAATATCTACACATGTAATGTCTAATGCAGTTAAATAACAACCAGACAGAGTGAGCTACTCACATGGCCAAAGTGTCCTTTCCTGGAGCAGTTGTAGCAGTAGGCAGGGGTTCGACCCTGGTCTTCTCCCTGCTGCTTTACAGGAGTACCTGCCTTGGTCTGAGCACAGACAAGATGAAAGGTGCTTTTTTACTAGAAAACTAATGTTTTTGATCATAATAAATCATAATAATAACAATTTTCTCTCTACAACTAGCGTGGTGGTTTAACCTTCCATTTGTCTCCAATTCTCCCTAGTGTCTGCCATCATTCCCATGCTGTCTATTGATATGAGATTCTGTGTATTGTGGGGTGAATATGGGTGCTGATATAAACCAGCGATTGCCAGGGCTATAGTTAGAGGCCTGTAATGACCATGTATGATAAGTAACCATCTGTGTGTGTGTGTGTGTGTGTATGTGTCTGTCTGTCGGACACAGGGTCCTGTCCCCTATGGGCCAGTGTTCTGAAAGCCTTCCATGCTCCAGCGCCCACAGCAAATATACACTGATAAAGAGAGAGAGGAGACACAGGCACGGTGCATTTACTGCTAATGTTACACACACTTAACACTATTCTTGAAAACGCACACACACACACACACACACTGCTTCATACTCATCTAAGGTGGGCCCCTCCCTCCACTCTCAACCCTGATTCCAAGATTACAAATGATTTGTGCCCCACGTCATTTCTTAAACATAGCTTAGCTAACCTCCCCTCCTTTTCTTCTCCTCTCCCATCCTCCTGTGTCCCTCTCTGCTCTGTGCACACCCCTCCATCCCCACCGCTACCCCTCACACTTGTTTTTCCCCCCTTCTCTTTCTCTCTCTCTCCCTTTTCCGCTTGAGTAGTTTTGCAGCAGAAAGGATGAATGCTATTAGAGCGTCGCGTCATTATCGGGTCAGGCCGGCCGGGCCCATCTCCATCACAAAGGCCAGGAGATCACAGACCTCTTGCAAGCGTGCGTGCACAACCACATACACACACACACACAGACACAGACGAACCCTAAGGAGATCACAGTTCCCGTCTCAAGCCCCGACCTCCACCCTTCCTGCCCCTCTTCCCATTCATCTTTCATGTAAATTGGCTGTAGGACTCCCTCTGTAGTCTCTCCCTCCCTGACCTTGGTGCTTGTGTTATCTCCACATATTCTGATCCAGCACATAGACAGAATGAATGAAAGTATGAGAGAGAGAGAGAGAGAGAGAGAGAGAGAGAGAGAGAGAGAGAGAGAGAGAGAGAGAGAGACAGAGAGAGAGGGAGAAAAAAATAGAAGAAATAAATCCCCTCCTATTCTCCCGTCAACCTGCGATAGATTGTAGAAAACCTGTCGTCAATGTGCGTCTGCATGCATGTGAGGAGTTGTCTGCCTCATAAAATATTAATTAACTGGATGAACCTTCATCCCTCTTTTATTCCTGCTTTCTGATGTGATCTGGTGCTTCCTACCGGGGGCATCTCAATTGCTAACGGTGAGTGCCAGCGGGATTATATCATTGATGTTTGGTGTCTTTTCTCTTTCTCTCTCAGGAGTTTGAAGGGAAGTTTTGGAGAGTCTGGCTGTGCAGTCAAAGTCAGCGTGACACAAGCACGTCTTTAGCTTGTTTTGAAACATGATTTGTCTTTGGCATGGAATTTGTGGTTGGTGACACCATTAAAGAGCTTAAATTTGACCTATATTGGACATTGTAGTTGCATTAAATTTTATATCATTTGGAATTTTGTACTCTGATGTAAACCACACACCACTGTATGCAGGGAAGGCCAGGACCACTATGGAAATAAGTTGTATTAACTTTCAGCGAGTGTTCAGACCTGTAGTTTGGTCTAGTCTGGTCCAGTTTCAATTTCTACTGACTTTAAAAAATGAACAAAAAGTAGTTAATAGTTGTTTTGGTGACTGTCATCCTGCATCATGAGTGCATCTTCAGAACCTGTGTGGGGAAATCAAACTCTGGTGACTGACAGGTACTTATGCAGCATTTAATTCCTGATGTGCATATTTATGTCACAGAGAGCTCACACAGAGATTGTAAGGATTATTATAAAACTGCAAATCATACGCATGCTTTGAATAATCACTAACCTGTAGCCACTTAACGAAAAGTAGACGTCTTTTACTTATTGCTGTGGGATCACTGTCAAACAATTTGTAATGGACTCAATGAACTGACAAAGCACACAGAGTAGAATACAAGTTTTAACAGTTTTTGACCACTTTATCAGGGAAAATACCAGCACTGATGCGCATTTGTGTTTCCGTGAAATGATTTTTACATAATACACGTAGTGTATATACATGGCTTAAAAGCTACAGATCAAGTATATGATCATTTATTGAACAGACTTCACTTCTGTTGAAATCTGCTTTCACACCACAAACAAACCACACCATACCCACCTTTTCTAAGGTCTTAGTCTGGTTCTTTGGTCCACGCCAGGGACTGACTGACAGCATTCAAACCAACCAAAAAGAACAACACGAACTAGCTAATATTATCCTGTATCATGCTTTACTTTCAGGCATAACACCATGTCTTTTTGAGAACATAAATTATTTTTTTGTATATTTTATCTCTTGATATTTTTTTTTTGCCTGTTTTTAATTTCTTTGCTTTATGAATGTTTGGTAGTGCTGGGTGTATGCCATTTATGACATCAAATCAAATCAGATCTCTGCACTTTTCCTGCTTTCCCAAAAGGCTGACAACCTCTCCATTTATGAACTGGCTTGACGGACAGTTCACAACATGAGAGGCTGCATTAGAAATGTCTACCTGTGTTTAACCAACAGCCCTCTTGAGTGCAGGGACAGCAGGACAGGTCTGAGTCTGATCCACTTCCTGCTGATCTGACATGAGGAGCTTCTGGAGCTGGTCAGAGACACTTTGTCAGTCAGACAAAAAGACGACTGAAGCTGGAATAGGACTGATGCTTTAGGATGTTGGTATGTGTGTGTGTTGTTGTTGTTGACGTTTCGCTGTATTGACACAGACAATCAGCAATTCGTGGCCTCTCATGCGCACGCACGCACACACACAGACACACACACACAAACTCTCTCTCTCCCTCTCTCACACTCACACACACGTTTTCCCACAGTTGTCCCAACACATCCGCTGTGTCTCTCTAAGCCCTGCTCTCCTCTGCTCCTTGCCTTAGCTGCTGGTGGCAAAGCCGTGATAATCCTTTGGCCAACACAAAGCTCAGACTGTTACAGACTACAATCTGAAGGAACACACACACACACACACACACACAGTTATCAAACACAATCCGAGAAGCAAACAGACCTGTGTGTGTGAGGGGGTGGGATCTGAACAGTAACGGGTGGTGGCGGAGTGCAGGCCGGAGCCAGCGGCGCTGTTTTGCATATGTTATTGCAGCAATGGGGAGAGGTTTGCATATGTTACTGGACCCACAGGGGACCAACTCTGCATGCTTTATCATAGAAAACAGCCTCACAACACAACACAAGACTACTGGGTTCATACCAAAACAAACAGACCCTTGTGGTGCGTCTGTGTGCAACGTGCCAGTAAGTACATATTAGGCTAGCAGGGAGGGTTAATCAGAAAGTGGCTATAAGGTGAACATCTTTTCAAGGAGAATACAAAAAAATGAAACAGAGGACCTCTAATCCAGGTATTCTGTCTGAATTTTAACTGCAGCTCTACAAAAAAAAAAAAACGTAAAAATTTAATTGTAGTGTCAACCTTCATTCATTAACAGGAGCAAGAATCAGTTACTGTTAGGTCAGTGTTTAAGGTGGAGGTGTGCACTTCGGGAGGCTACAGAGGAGAGCAGGGGAGGAGGAGGGGGTGGTCCTCCAAATAACCAGATGTGATTTCTGCCCCCTTTGTGTCTGCCAGTTCACAAAGACTCAGACCGAAGCCGTAACCCATGCCCTGCGAGGACTCGCACTCACACACAGTGCAATTCCCAGAGGCTCTTCCTATCTCCTCCCGTCAGTCAGTCAATCAGTCCGAACACAATCAGCAGGAGCCCTGATTTTCTCTTTAGAGAGAGAAAATGCTCCTGGAATGTAATGATAATGCAATGCAGGATTGAACGGTGGTGGGTTGCCACCTCTGGAGGAAACCCCCCCCCTCGCTTTTGGGGCAGCGACTGGAGGTAATCTGGTCACACCATGGAAGGCGGAACAGAGGATACAAGCTAATCTATTCAAATCTCTGCCTAAGTTATTCGATTTCTATTCACAGCACTCAGTGCTGAGTGGGAGAGGCTTTTTGTTTTCTATTGTTGTCAGTGTTGAGGTCATGTTTGTGGAAATATATCCTTCACATTAGTGCCAGCATAGACAGAGACGACACAACACGAACATGAGAGACAGGGATTTAGATATAGGATGGACTCTGGCCTGGTCTGGATGTTAAACCTTAATTTTACATCTCAGCCAACAAACGCACACTTCCAAACACACACACACAAAAATTGACACCATCCAGTTAAGCGGAAAAGCACAAAGACCTGCAAAGCCTGCAAAACCTCTGATAACGCCGCACCTGTATGTGTGAGAGTGTGATTCTGTGTCCATTCCTATGGTTTTGCATGTACACTCAGTACTGCATGTGAAGACACCTGTACCCAAACAAGAGTCCCTGTGCAAATACAGTGAAATGTATGAAAGGTCTCATTAAAAACTGCATGAGTTCTTTGTCTTTGTTCTTAATTTACTGTTTTTATTACTGCTGCAGTTTATTACTTTAGTTTTACTTTGGTTTTATTTGATTGAAACAAATGGTTTTCATCCTTGATCACTTCAATCAAGGAAAAAAAACTGCAGATTAACCATTTGGTCGATATATGTTGTGTTGTTTTGTTCATCGATGTATCAAAGAGCTCCAGGTGACATCTTCAAATTGCTTGTCTGTCTGATCGACATTTCATAAACAGGATTATATCCAATATAAAACAGAAAAATGAAGGAAAGAAAAGCACATTTAAAATGCTGGTGCCAGCAAATGTTTCTGCACTTTTGCTTGAAAAGTGAATTAGATGTTTAACCCATTATCAAAATAGCTACTGATTATCAATGCGTATTCTTTCAATTGTAGCTTATTTGTGTTTATTTTGTCCTCTGTTCTTGTTCTAGTTCTAGTCTGTTCTAGTCTGCTTTCTGTGAGTCTATTTTTAAAACACCACAAGCCAAATTTCCTGCATGGAACATTAAAGACTGAAATGAACTAAATTTGTTTTTGAGGTGGATGTGATACGGTGAGAGTGCAAAGAGACTGACTGTACTGTGCAGCCTCAAAGACTTGAACCTGAAGGACTTGACTTTCTTCGCCTCAATGGCTGCTAACTGTTAACACAACTAGACTGGAAACATATAAGAAAACATTCCCTTTGAACAAATGTACTCTCCGCTCTCTCCTGTGTTGTCGGTGTCTCAATATGAAGGTGAATAAAGAGTCAAGAGCCTTTGGACACGACAGAGGTGAGATGACTGGAGAGCCTGTACTGGACAATGATGAGCCTGCAAAAACAGCTCTGAATAGCTGTGGATTTAAAGGACTTTTACAGGGCTCCAACTGAATTGAGCACATTCTTGTAAAAGGAAAGGGGGGGAAGAAAGAGGTCAGTCAGACAGAGGGAAGGACAGAACAAGTAGTAGAATAAAGGTCAAAACTTAAACCTGTGACTCGAGTTCAGCAGAAAGAACAGACAAGCTTAAAGTAATGAGGCTCACTGCTCTTTGAATTTGTGTTTTGTGACCAAAAAAAAAAGACAGCAGTGTGGGAATATTACTGTCTTTTTGTGTGAATAATTATCTCCCACCACCTGTAAAGGATTTAGCTACACGTGTCTCCTGATGACTGATTTATATACATAGCACATCACTATTAATTGAGAGCGACTGTTTAATCTGTCACTTTGTGTAAATCATACCACTGGTGTTATTCTGAAGTGGAACACAGGGATGAAATATTGATAAATCATCAGAAAATCAAAAACAAAATTCCACAAGTAGAAAATATAAAAACTTCCTGACTTCACAGTGCCGTTCCGTTCAGTTTTTGACCACTGGGTGGCGTTCTAACACAGTATGCTCAAAAATGACCTGCAGCCAATTTTGACTGCTGAAGTGAAAAGATGCAGAAAAGAGCCTGTCATAATAATCAACTTGTATTTAACACACAGAATATTTTTTCTATTGGTGCTTAGTGACCTGATTACATCCACAGGGAGGGCAGCTTCAGCTTTTACAGTTTCATCTTGATGATTTTTTTTTTTTTTTTTTACTTAGAAAGACAGTCAGTTATATCTAGTTTACACAGCACTTGAAATGTACTAAAATTAATTATTTCAGGACAGGACCGACCTGGAACAAAATGTATCAGACGTACTGACAGATCGTCTCTACAAAGAACCTGACATATAAGAATGAACTGTAATACATGACTGATATCACGTCTGTGGACACACAAATCATTTCCTGTTGACAGATATAGTCTGTGGTAAGCAAAACTGATAAATAATGCCATAAATGTTTGTCTTAAAATGAAGTCAGCTGCTCCATACTCCCATGTCATGTTAAACCAAAAGAAAGACTATTTTTATTTCCACTTCGTAAATACAGCTTCAATACACTAAAAATATGTTAATTATTAATCATTTTTCTTCACATTAAAATCTGAAAAATCTCCACACTGCACCACAGACCTTTGTGTTCACGCTTAAAATAGTAAAAAATTTACAGTATAAGGTCAAATACATGCTAACACATAAACCTCACTAAAATGTAAGCTCTGCGTGACAGTAAAGAACAATTTCACTAAAACTAAGAAATCCTGCAGACAAGGTACCAGAGAACATCTGCTCCTTTAAAATAAAAAAGAAGGGGCAAAACATAAATGTAATATCAGTCAAAGCGTTCGCATAAGTGTGTTAGTGTCTATTTTCAAGTTTTATTATCTGACAATTGTTAAATATAACACCATGGGATGAGTATGGTGAAGATGAACACAACTCTGCAAAGGATTTAGACTTTTAGGTCTTCATTTAAGGTTTTTTGCAAGCTTCATATCCGTGAACAATAATTTAGTTCGACCAACAAAAGTGGGAGGAAATGAGCCATTTGAATTATACAGACTAAATATTTTAATATTTTGAAGCACTATGAGCTTTAATTTGACATGGACAAACCCAAGAGGTCTACTTTGTTAAAAAGTCACTCCTATTTTTTTTCTAAAGAAATGTAAATGTATTTTCTTTTCTGAAAAGAAGAGGATTTTAGGGGGCAAAAAGGCCTAACCTTGGGTTAACAAAGGCACGTGTGAATCGAGCATACAGCAAAGGACCCCATGGAGAAAGACTGAGACAAAAACGGTATAAAAATGTACAACATAGTAAATGAAAAGGGAGGAAGGAAGAAAAAAAGGGCAGTCAGGTGAGAAAGAAGGACCCCAAATGGAGTTTAAGGAAATGACTTAATTTCTGTGCTTAACAAAAAGGTCACTGACTGTTTTTCTTGGGCGCCCTGAGAGACAATGACACACACAAACACACACTCGTCCCTGAGGAAAAGATCAATACACACACAGCACTGTAAGGAGAAAATCCGCTCGATACACACACACATCACCGTGGGCAGAGGTACCAATCAATAAACACACACGTACAGGTGTCACCACTACTATCTAAAGAGAGGCCAATCAATGCTCACACACCAATACACCTGTACCAATCAGCTGCTGTGTGCTCACATTCCCTCTCTTCTGTCTATCTCACCCCTTTTAAACACTCACCCCTCCTCATTTCTCTCTCTCCTCCCATCCCTCTGAGTCTCCTACAGCAACGCACCTCTCTCCATCTCTTTCTCTCTGTATCTGGTCCATACGGAGCACATTTCTTCTCTGTAGGTGAATCATCTCTAATCTAATGTTGCATGTCCACTTCCCGCACCGACGCACCAAATACAGGTGGCAAAAACATAGCAAAAAGGCACACAGAGGTTAATTATTGATTGGGATTTGACCCACGTTCAGAGTTCTCACTCCAAACGTCTTTGCTGGTTAAAGGGAGCGCCTGCACTTTCTGCGGCAGCCACGGGGTGGCGCTCTGGTCCTAACTCGAGCACAGCAGGGTCCTGACAACACTAACAGGAGGAAAAAGTCACTGTGTGTGTTGTATGCATAAATGCACGTATTTATGCATGATCTTTACATGCATTAATGCAGCCTGTGTGAGGACAGCAGGTCGTTCAGCTTGCATTGCCTTTCCTGACCTTCCTCATAGTTTCATCCTTTCTCCCTTTCTTCACTGCACCCCTCAGTTCTCGTCTTCCCTTCCAGTTTTTTTTTTTTTTTTTTTTTTTTTTGCTTTTCTGTGCTTTGTCAAAAACCTCTCCTGAAAAACACCACCACTGTTGAGTTCATATACAGTACAGTGACAGAAGTCACAGAACAGAGTTACAGTAATTTATAGTCTGAAGGCTTTCCCTGAGCAGAAAATGTCCACCATTTGCTGCTTTTAGCCTCAGAATTTGCTCCTTTTCTGTAACTTCAATGCCTTTGCTCTTTGGGCTGTTTGTTGGGCAATACAACCAATGTGAACAAGGTACTCTGGGAATTTCTCTCTTAATTCTGACATTTTATGGGTAAAACAATCAACTGATCAATCTAAAAAATGACTGATAATGAGAACAATTATTCTGTGCAGCCCTATCCTGCATTTCTTTGTCAGTTTATCTCTTTGGTGTAATTTTGCATTCCTGTTATTGACTGGCTTAACAAAGACAACATGACATCACTTTCACATTTTTAATCCTGCTCCAACAATGTTTAAGGACTGAAACATTTTATCTAAAACACCAACAGTTCACATAATCTTTTGACATCACTCTCTCAAAGCCAAAGAGATTCTACCAACAATCTCCATTTTGCACTGATGCTCAACTATCGGCGGAAATCCAAAGCTGAGGAGACATGATGCAATGCCATTTTAGAGAGCGAGCGAGATCAGAGCATGTCCCGATAACAGAAGTGATGTACCCACGCATCCATCTTAGACTGAAAGTTGCAAGTTCACACCTGTTCTTTTGGGCTCGCTGGGGTCACTGCAGGAAAGGGATTGACCCCACGCTGTAAAGCTGTATGCAAAAGGAAGAAGTAAAACCAGGGTGTCTGTGTGTGTGGGAGAGCGAAAGAGAGAGACACACTGAGAAAGAGTTGTTGGAGTAAACCTGTTCTCTGAAGCAAGTCTTTCTGTGTAAATATCCCACATTGTTATGTAAGAAAAAATGTCCTCCACACCATATGACATAGGCAAGATGAAAATGTTGTGAATGGCTGTGGATCCTCAATAATCTTCCACTCTCTCTCTCTCTATACATATATATATATATATATATATATATATATACATACATATTTGTAGAAGTGTGTGTGTGCTTGTTTGTGTGTCGGTATCTTACTTTCACAGTAAATACCCTGGGGCTTTGTGGTCTATACTGTGTGGTTTGGAGGAGTTTGTTAGTGGAAGGCCAGGTGCAGACAGACAACACATACACTCATGGAAGATAAACGGACCTAGCGAGCACGCACGCACACACATGCACATGTGAACGCACACACACACACACACACGAAGGATAAATGGACCCAGTAGCAGGGAGGTCTGACAGAATGCCTTTTCACACCTGGCTGAGCCCAGCGGAAGGTGACAGAGTCACATCTCCCAAAGCAAACACACACACACACACACGCACGCAGAAATACACACACACACAGTCCTCCTCACATTGGGGAGTTCAGGGTCATAAACAGCATTATGAATAAAATGAGGCTGTCTTAAACAGAAGGAGCCCTGTGTATGCATGTGTGGAGTTGTGTTAGTGTGTGTGTGTATGCTGGAGTCTGTGTGGGCCCCTAACCCCCATGCCAGTTTGGATCTGTAACGACCTTCTGTTCCCAGTGCTTAAATAGCTTAAATACTTCAATTAGACCTGGGTCACAATCCTCCACCCGTTAAAGCACGGCATCACACACAAACACATCCGCAGAAACACACAAACAAAGCATTTTCATCATCCTGCGACACAATCAGGGAATTTTTCTCTTTCATCAGCATCTTCTCCTCCTCTGTGCTTCGCAGCGAAACTCTACAGTAAAACATGTAGTATCCCCCGCCACCATGTGAGCAACAATTAAACTTAACTCTCATCCTCTCTGCCAGCGTCTCCCCTGGAACTTCTCTGTCCTCGTCCTCCTCCTCCCCCCCTCCTTCTCCCCCGCCGTGCTACCCTAGCGCTAACGATGCTGCCTTTTCATTAGACAGCCCCTGCTAATTAATCTCCATAGAGGAGAGTGACAGACCTACCCCAGCACACACACACACACACATACACACGAAGTGCACACCAAGATATATGCAAACACACACTCTTCTTCCCTCTCTCTCTCACTCCCTCGTCCCGAGTGGCGTTGGCAGCCCATTTCATGCTTTATCACGTCTTTTAATTGACAAACAAGCTGCTCTTTTCTCTTAGGCTGAGGTCTATATCACCCCCTCGCTCAGATGCGCACACACACAAGTACACACACACACACACACAAAGAAGGAGCAAAGAAAACTAGTTATCTTTTCAGATTTCGGATAAACACACGCATATACACACACGTGCACACACACACACACACAACCACACACAAATAAGCAAATGCATCCCTGCTGACATATGGCCCATGTGACTGTCACACAGTTTTCTACTCTTTGACACACTGTTCCTGTGTGCCCACACACACACACACACACACACACACACACACACACAAATGTCATATCTGCGCTTATGTTGAAAATGCTGAAAAGAACAAAAAAAAAAGAAAAAGAATAAAAGGTTCCCATCACTCTTGGCACTTTCTTAATCTTCTGAGATGTTTTTTTCCGCTATGGTTCACTCATCTGCTACGGGCAAGGTCAATACCAATCATAACTGACATATTGATTCTGACTGATCATGTGACACCTTTGGCTTCACGGTGCTTGTGGAAAATACTTTCTTTCCAGTGACTTGCTTGTGAAACGCCCCCACATGCTAAACCACAAATGATCTGGTTCTTGCACCTTGGCCTTGTCACACTGCTCAGGTCTCTGTCACCGTTTGGTTGGTTTCTGTACACAATGAAATATACTGCCTGAAGCACAAAGACAAAGTGAGGTGACGGTCAATACCAAGACCTCATTGTCATCAGTGGTTAGAGTTTAGTTTGATAAATGCAGCCTGTCCCAAAACCTCCACAATCCAGCACTTTCATCTAACTTTCATGTAAGTGGACCATATTGTGTAAAGCGAATAATTAGAAAGTGTTCCTTGCAAGTCGGATAAAAAAAAATTAATACAGTTGGACACACTGTTGTCGAGGGCATATTTTGTGCAGTAAGATTTAAAATATTTCTATTCTGATGAGACAGGTTCTGCATGAAAAAGATTTAAGAAGTGTCACTGGCTGTAAGTGGGGCAGGGTGAGTGTGCTGCTGGCTCGGTCACCCCCAACAACACCACCACCTTATTCTTTCATATTTCTCTGATTTTAATTGGGACTCTAAGCAGAACCACCTCATCCACGGGGATTTTGATAAATTTGACACAGGTCAAACTGTCAGTACACTCTACATACTCTCTACTTTGCAATTTGATGGGTATGTAAAATGCAGGTGCACCATTTGCTATGCTAAATACATGATTTTATCATGGAGATACACTTTAGTGTTAGGGCCTGGACTTCATTCTTTGTTTTCAAGAAACTCTCAATCAACTCTTCCAGTCCAATCAATGGCCACTGATCAACTCCCTTCCCCCACCCATAATCCCTCAGCCAGTCACGTAACTTTTGTTTTGCACCATAGTTTGTTTCTGATTAATTTCTAATTCAATTCAATTCAATTCAGTTTATTTATATAGCGGCAATTCACAACAAAAGTTATCTCATGACACTTTCCAATTAGAGCAGGTCTAGACCAAAACTCTTTTTAAACTCTATTTCTAAAATAAAGATAAATCCGTTAATGATTAATGCTTAGTAATCCTAATGCGGTTCGTGATTACATATTTTTGGTAACTTGGTACCAAAGATTTGGTAGCTTCCTGTTGTGCTTATAAGCAGAATTTTCATTCTTGCGCTGTGGTGCAAGTTATCTTTGAGTTTAGAAGTAAACCCTGGTAACATTAGGCACCAAGGGAACCAGCAGAACTGATTTTTCAGTTCTTATATTGGCTCACTATTTGATCATTTTACCCTTTTTGTTTTGAAGTAATCCTTGGTGGAAAGCACTGCTCTATGTTGGGATGTGCTGTTGGTCTTACTTGGCTGACTGGTCCTATACATAGTTTTGCGTCTCTCTCTCTCTCACAAAATGCTCCTTCATGCACAGGATAGTTTCTGGTAGATAGGGCCTGGTGTTTCCTGTTAATAATGCTTGTATGCATGATGGCTTTGCTTCATTGTGCTTTATGTCGTAAGGGAATGCAGTAGCTGACTTTAGCTGTTCTACTGACGCACCAGCTCAGGTCATTTTGCAGACTTGTTAGCGCTGCACTTCATACTTAAGTTGTCTTTTTCGTTATAGCTGTATTTCCTTTTTGTTGTATGAATCTTAGTTACCAAATCTTATAATTTGGTAACTTAACTGTTGAGTTTAAAAACCTGTTTTTTTGTGTTAAGAGCTTGAGTTACATCAGTTTGTAGTTTTTGCATTAAGACAAGATTCAATTTGCCACTCAGTGCAGTCAAGTTCTGCATTATTCGAACACTTGGTGTATTGACGCAGGAGAGATGTGACATCAGTATTTTTTTTCTTTTTTCTTGAGTGTAATTTGGCCAACAGTAGCCTTTCAGGTTTCAGTGTACTGAGTAAGTAAACAGTGAATATATGGTGAACCTTGTGAGGAGCGTCTTGACAGTTTTCATAAGAATTACTTACTGAAACTCGCCTTTTGTCGAGAAACTGAAATCACCAGCATTGATAGTCGACTTAAAGATATAATATGTAAAATACCTGCATAAAAATGTCAAAACAACTTGACTTATGTTTAATATTTTGTTTCATTTGATCACCTGTCAATGGTGTCAAATCTTCTTTACCCTCAACTAGTTGATGCAGCTTCCAGGAGACACCAGATGATGAATCAGAGGGCGAGGAAGGAAGTTGGTGAACTAAACAGCTAGCCACTGCTCCCTTGTAGATATTTAGATTTAGACAGATTTTCATTGGTAATGGTGTCTATTAAACAATTAAGACAAAATCTCCCATGATCCCATGCCACTTCATTAGTGAGTGACCCCTTACAGCAGAGATGTGCATTTAGAGTAAGCACTGAGGAAGCTCTTAATGTTTTAATTTGAACAAGAGGTGGATCGCATTAAGACTGAAGAGGGAACTTCTGAAGAGACGTCACCTGTTACGGCCTCCCTCAAATGAGACTGAGCTGCCATGAGTTCTTGTTGGTAAAGAACAAGGAGCATATTTTTGTTTTGTTTTCCTGACTTGAGCAAATTATGAAGTTAATGGGGAGGCGCAGGAGTTCACTCACAACACACAGGGATTTTATTAATTTCTTAATTTGGTAGGACACTGTCTTTATATGCTACATGCCCATCTAGCACTCACATGTGTCTCCAGACTGGTTGTCCCTTGGTCAAGTCCACTGACATAAAAAATATAATATATAATTACGTGTAGCAGTGCTCAGGTGCAGCACTAGTTTGGAGTGTGCTGACAGTTTTGGTTTCGTGGTAAGATACTCACTGTGATGTGATACTGTCTCCAAATCTCTGGACAAGCCTGGGGGAGGGAAAAAATAACATAATATGGTCATCAAATATACAGAGAGACATATGTTCATTTATGGAGCACATAATAGCAATTAAGCAGATTAAAAAGAGAGGAATAAAAACGCCTATAAAACGTTCTGCAGTGTGTATGTGTACCTCTTCATTTTGGGAGGGACATTAAAGACACTATAGGGATGAAACATTTAAGCAGATGGTGACTAAGAGACAGGAGAGGACTGAGAGACGGCCAAAAAGGAAACTGAAAAACAGACCATGGTGTCATTTGCTTGCCTGCCAGACTGTTTAGGCCTCTTCCTCTGTCTCTATCTCAACCTTTATGGCCCTGATTTCTCAGCAATAGTCTGTTCTCCCTCTATGTGTCTCTCTGCAGTCAGTCACTCAAACAGTCAGTAAGTAAGGCAGTCAGTTGTTTTGTCCCGCTGTGGCTAAAGCATTATCTCCGGGGCTTCGCCACGCTGTTCCTTAAGCGTTCCGACATCCTTTCCCAACCGCTGCGACTTCCCACTGGGAAATTGAAAATGCCGCAGTCGCCGCGGGCAACAAGATTTATCTACTTACACACCTACTGAGTGAGAGAGACAGACAGACAGAGAGAGAGAGAGAGAGAGAGAGAGAGGAGATCTAAACTTGTTCTGTGAACAAGGCTATACTCTGAGTTTTCTCTTGCACTAAATAAGTTTGGAGACAAATTTACATGATATGTAAATTCTTGTCACATTTTAAAAAAATGAATATTTGGCCCACAGTGTCTGTTCAAAGCCTGACCTTTAAAGCAGCCTGTAATGAACGCTAGGCACTTTTTCTGACTTAATCTGAGCTGTTTAGATTTGAATACAGACATGGGCAAACATGAATTTCGATAGCTGTATCCTCCTCCACCTCTCATCTAGCTTTCTTTTCTTCAGCAACCCCCACCTCCACCACACCCACACCCTCCCATTTGCTCTTTCCCTCCAGACTGCCGGGGTAGTGTGTTGTTGTCGAGGGCGACAGGCGAGGCGAGCGACACACTCGCGCTCCGTCAACCGTCTGTCTTTAATGAGAGACACAGAAAGGCCCAAGGGACTGAGACCTGACTCTTTCTCTCTCAAACACACACACATACACACACACATACAAAATATGTACAGTATAATTTGTGAGTGTAAGAGGGGGGGAAAAAAGTTCTGTATTCCAAGAAAGGGGGTAATTACACTACCAAACAACTTTGCACCTTTGTTTGCTGTTTAAAACAATACGCAAAAAAAGGAAGGAAGAAGAAGATGAACGGGAGGATTCGGAGGAAGAATGAGCAAGATAGAGAGAGAAGACAGAGGGCGAGAAAGAGAGGGAAAAAAATGGGAGGTGTGTGTCCTGGTCTCCCCTCTCCCTCTGGTGTTCACCTGGTTACTCATCCATTACACAGAGCACAGTACATGACTGACTGGCTGGGAGGGAGAGAGATGGGGGAGAGAGGGAGGGGAAGAGGGAGAGAAGAGAGACGGGGAGCATACGAGGTGGGGGAGACACAGGCAGGCGCTTAGATGCACACAGGGTTTTCCATTCTATGGCATTAGAGTAAATGGGCAAGGTAATGAACGCTGCAGTGGGATAATTGTCATTGATGGTCATTAGATTCACCCTTCATTGCCAACACACACACACACACACACACACACACACACAGTCTACAGCTGGAATATGCAGCATGGCAGAGACATAACTAAGCTGTAATTGCTGAAGTGTATCAATTAATGTGAACAGCAGCGTGTGCTGACCCCTGGTCACTCATTATTACTGCGGGAGAAAGTGCGGGTGAGGAGGGAGGAAAAGAGGGAGAACGAGGGGATGCAAGAGGGGGTAATGGAGAGGAAATTAAAACAGAATGTATATAGTGTACTTGGCGGTTTGTGCCTCGTCATGTTTACATTAAACACTAATTGTTCTTACTACAAGCCACATTACGTGTGTGCTCGCTCACACGGTGGCATTAAGTTGACTGAATGCAAAGCTTTCTCATTCCTGCAATCCTTCATTCATTCTCTTCTTTTCAATATTAACACTTTGGTGTGTTTTCTTACATTATATAGACAGAAGTTATTGTTTGCTATGAATTTCGATGTGTAGCTGCCATAACATTGCATTGGTCTCAAACGTGCAGAGTCTTCTTCTCTTACTTTAAGTCCAACCTAATAAAACAGGATGTTATACTCACGTCAAAGAAGTGTCCCTTCATGCTGCAGCGATGGCACTGTTTGTGCCAGTACGCTCTCTCGCTGCAGGACCCGTAGTGGTGACCAGGCAGGCCGCAGTTGTTGCAGTGCTTATTGGGACATTGACTGACCAAGTGACCTGGGGTGCCACAAAGGAAGCAGGACGACACCTTCTGCACAAACGCGCACACACACACACAACAGTTAGTATTTTCATCTATCTCTACTTATCAGTATGTATAAGCTGCATTGTGCACCGAGTGGAACTGACTTTGGGCTCAGGGCAGTTCTTGGAGAGATGTCCGTTCTTGTTGCAGTTTCTACACTGAACGTTCTTGCTGGTATAGTATCTGTTTGACGCAGTTATCCGAGCACCTCTGCCTTTGTTATAGATCTGAGCCTGAAACACACACACAATCCAGACATCATTTACATCGTCGTGGGGTGAGACTTAGGGGATGTTTTGTACCCTTGTAATTCAATGATTAATTTTCAATGAAAATCAGAGAAATTCCAACTCATAGTAAGATTAAAACATTCCTTTTAGAAATCACACATTTCTTGTTACATATTAGGCTCTGCACAATAACAATATAAATATATTTTTGAGTTTTACATACTTAAATTGCCCCCTACCTCCCTGTCCTTGTCAGAAACCATCCAGGAGCCCTCTTCATCTTCGTCTTCTTCTTCAACATCTGGCAGGACAGTAACATGCATGTTATAATACTGCGAATTTAAACACTACTGTTAAGGATCTTATTTTCATTAGTGCACACTCATCACAAACATTAGAAGGAGATTTTTATGACAAAAACATGATCATATTTTGTTTTCTAAAATATTTAGGCTGAATGATTCCTATCAACCACAGTCAAAAATACCATATGAACAAATCTCGATGGGAAGATCTTAGAAAGGTAGAAGATTAGAATTTGATCTGATTTGGAAATCACACAAACTACAGATCTGTGACATAATATTCTGTTACGAAGTGCACTTATACATTCCTGAAGGAAAAGTTTGGACCTTCTGAACATTTACAATACTGGTTAGAAAAAGTTAGACTTAAAAAAGTGGCTAAGTGTGAAAAATGTCTGTTTATGGCACAGAATATACAGAAAATAAAGATGGCTTTTGCTTTCCTTACTCAAACAACATGACAAGAACTGGAGCCAGGATTCTTGTTCAAGGACCAGAACTGAGAAATTCTAGACAATATCCAAACCTATTAAGAACTCTAAACCCCGAGGAGTAAGTTTAGCTTCCTGTAAGAGGACACACACACACACACACAGAAACTGACACAGTGGCAGCCCAGCACATCTGTATGAGAGTGGCACTAACAGCGCCCTGAGGGAGCCCACTGTATTCTCCTCAGGCCCACAGAACTGTAACTGACAATCAGAAATCGTAACGTACTCTCTCTCTCTCTCTCTCTCTCTCCCTCTCTCACACACACACACACACTCAGCATAAATTATGTGCTGATAGCAGCGACCCACACAGGCTCACATGCTTCCACAAACGCGTACACACCCACGCATCGACCCCCACGATTAGCTGGTTGACAGTCTTTAGCCTTTGGACAAACATACAGCCTTGAGCCATAATCAAATATTACAGTCTCCTTTCCACTGCTTGCTCTCTCTCTTTTTCTTACTCTCTCTATCTGGCCCCTTATCACAATTCTCCTCAGCCCTCTGTTCTTTGCTTTTCTCTCCCTCTCTCTCTTTCCTTGTTTTCCACCTCTCTGTCTCTCCTCCCAGGGTGTGTACGGGCTGCAGAGGGGGGTTATCACCGCTCTTTCCTGTCAAACAAATTAAAATGGCTGCTGTTTGGATAGGGCTTCTTTCTGCCACGACCTTCACCTACAAAAACACACACACACATCATGCACACACTCCTTGCAAGTAACGTCATCATCATCATCATCACAGCAAAAGCATGTGACTTGAATTTCGAGGGTTTTTACATTTTAATGTCATTTCAGCATCCTCCCAGGGTAGATAGGGGCAACATGATAACACCATCAAACAATAAAATCATTTAGTTGTTGTGCTGCAGTTTAGGGCCACGATTTTCATTATTGATTAATCCGCCGATGATGAAAATAATGAGTTGTCTTGTTTAAAAATGCCACAATAATTAAAATGTCCAGCACAGTTTTCAGAACCAAAGGTGATGAACTTAAGTCTTGTGTTTTGTCTGAACAACAGACAAAAACCCAAATGATATTCAATTAATGATGACATAAGTCAGAGACAAGCAGTAAATAATCTCGCCTTGAAAAATTACTCAAATGATTACTGACACAGTTTTAAATTTCCTATCAATCAATTAATGTTTTCAGCCCTATGTCAGTCATATAGTTGGGGGGAGGGGCTTTGAAAAGAGAATCACAAATCAGAAATGAGTGATTCTCAAAAGGAAGTTATACTCCAATGTTAAACTGTTAAAAGATGCTTGGTAAGTTTACTTTATCATGAGTAGCTTTTGTCACAGAAGTTGCAAATCTCCCAAAGGTTCAATAATATTATTACCATTAATTTAAAATGCACAAGACTAGACTAAAAACATGCTGCGTGTATGCTCATGTGTTGTTTCTCTCACAGTCACACTGGAATAAGAGTCATTCTAGTGTAGTTTGTTTTGGTTAGTTCAGTACAGAGGAGCAAAGGGGGAAGTCTCCGCAAAGCTCACCTACTGTGAACAGACTGGGGGGCCTCTGTGTGATGTCCGTGCACGCAAAGTCGGTGTTACACAACAGCCAGCACCCAGTCAATGGGCAGCTTGAAAAAAAAAAAAAAGGCAGGAGTGAAAGGTGTGTATGTGTGCGCAGAAGTGCATCTGTGTGTGTGTGTGTGCAAGTAGGCATTTGTGACTCAACGAAAGTCATTCCCAGAGCGTCTCCCGGGGGGGACTCCCCAAATAAAGAGCAGGAAGCTTTCCCTTAATCTAAGGGCCCCCCATCTCACCAACACACACACAGCTAAAGGGTGAAGCTCTTTGTCACGGCCGAGGAATCAAACACATGGGGGGGTTAAGAGAGGGAGGGTGGGTGGTGGGGGTCTTGTCTGTAAACTGGGTGAAAATATGCTAATCAACCTTGAGGCCCTGTTCAAAACCACACCATCAGAGCTGCTCGCTTCACCGTGGCCCAACTGATCTGAAGGAGTTGGAGCTGAATAAGCAGATGGCAGCGGCTTCACCGAGCAGCTGAACGGACTCGGGAGAGGCCTCCGCCATGCTGGCTGCAACTGTTCAATTTCAACCGATCTAATGGCCAAACATTTCTTACAGCCCTTTTTAAAGTCCTAAAAAAAGACAACTGTATGTGATGCCTCAGTAGGGGTCTGAAGGCAAACAGGAATCTCAGGGTCTTCACAAGTTTCTGCAAGTATTCAACAAAACAATTAAGGGAGAGAAATTACAGAAAAACAGCGAGTTGCGCGGGTTCCACAAATTTTTATTCTCCAGGACACACTCGTACATTATCACATCACTCTGTCGCCGGGGGAAAGTCGACACAATGGCGTGGAAGACAGAGAAACAGAGGGAGGGAAGGATCAGGGGAGAGAAGGCGACAGATGCTACCTGTCTGTCTCATAGGTACCCTGATTACTAGAAGATGAGGAGGAGAGAGGAGGAGGCTGCGTGCCAGTTCATCAGAGCCATCAGAACAAAACACAGAAATAGTGTGTGTGTGTGTGTGTGTGTGTGTGTGTGCGTGTGCGTGTGTGTAAGAGAGATGTGTGACGGGGAGCTTGTATGTGTGTGTGCTTTGAATCTGTCCCTTCTACCAGTGAGAACAGAACAGAAGTCTACGTGTGGCTAATGAACCATGAACACCCAGCTCTCCTGGGGTGACACACAAACACACACATGGACACAAACAAGAAGGTAATATTAAGGGGACCATGAGCAACATCCTCCTCACAGGGATGAGGTCCAGGCTGGGCGGTTTAAGCCAAGGACGAGACTGAGTACGTCAAGACACACCCGAGCCTTCAACGTGTCAGTCTCTCTTGACAACCACTCTCAACTGTGACCATCAACCTTGTTATGTGTGTCTGCGTATGTGCGTATGAGTGTCATCCCCGCCCCCTCCGCAACATCAAAGCCTTGGACTGGCCTGCCTTGCCCTGTTCCTCTTTCCCTGTCCCAACACTTAAACAGGCATCTCAAGCCTGTCCGCCCATTGTACCACACTGCTGCCTGGGCCCATTAACACACCAACCAGCATGAACGCACGCACGCACGCACGCACGCACGCACACACACACACACACACACACACAAAAATGAGAATGAAAGACAGGCCTTGCCCCCCAAATGGAGGTTATGTTTGATACTGAAGCGACAGGGCTGGATTAGCAACACTATACATGACAATAGTGAGGGTGGGCGGGAGTGTGCAGGCTGTGTATGAGTGTGTGTGTGTGTGCGCGTGTGTTTGTGTGTGTGCATGCATGCGTGCGTATGCAAAAAAGAAAAAGTGTTTCCTTTGTGACATCACCCTTCCCTACAGCCTTGCCTTCTGCGAGGTTAAACACACCAAAGAGGTTGGCTAAGTCAGACGCACACACACAGACACACAAACCCGTCCCTTTTCTGTGCTGTTCTGTGCGACAGAAAAGTCTGGCCGAGGGTGTAAAACAACAATAGCAAAGAGACCAGGAGAACAAGTGAGATGAACAAGAGCAGTGAGAGGAAGATGAAGAGAGAGTAAGACGGAGAGAGAGGGAGGGAAGAGGAGGGATGGAGGTATGGGTATCAGCCATGGAGCACATTACAACACAACAAAAGAGCTGGCTGAATATCAAGCCCACTGGACAGCAAGGAGCATCCAGGTAGAGGAGGACTAAGTGTTTGTGGGAATACCAGTTGGGGGAGGGTGGGGCAAATCAAGCAGAGAAGATGAAATGATATGCAGAACAAGAAGGAAATAGACACTCTGAGTGTGTGTGTGTGTGTGTGTGTTTGCCATGCAGGGAATAGATCAATAGCTGTACAAGCCTATTATAGATTAAAGCTGCAGATTTCATTTGGTTTCATTTCATGCTCTTTCTTTGCCCATTTCCACTGATCTCTCTGTTAGACAGACAGACGGTGAGAGAGAAAGCGAGCCCAAAGATGTGTGGCAAAGATTTGCTTCATTTACAAGAGGGATGCAGTTCAGCTATCTGGAATGAAGGGCCTGAAAATAGTGACGTTAACTGTTCACAGGCCCATCTTACTCCCTATCATGAGCGGTGCGATCCTACACGAACAATTCTGTCAACGTTTTGTTTCACGTCAACTGACAGATTTTGGTCTGTGTCACTTTCTCTGTCCTGTCATCTCATTAGCTTGAAGTGGGCGTCATATGAATCAGAATCAGATGACTGTTGTTGCATTATTTGCGTTGTGTTGTTAGGTAACTTTCCATCAAACCTTATAAAACCACGCACACAGTCTCACTGAAGCAGATAAGCTGTGTTTTTGAGTGTAAATAAGATTTATTTTGAGTATGTGATATATATACAGAAAGAGACAGAAAGATATAGATATATACATATATATATGAGCGGGATGTTTAACAGTAAGCAGAACAAGACTTGAAAACTCTCTTTCCCTGTTCTCACTGGGCATCCTGCATGTTATGCTATTATACTATGTCCTATATATCAAAGGTAATCTTTCAGCCATGCCTTCACCCTCTGCCAGCCCCGTGCCGCCTCCTCTCTCCCTCCTCACCCACTCCTCACCCTCTTCCACACCATGTTGGCAGCCAGGGCAGGGCAGGTGGCCAAACCTGTCAGTCAAAGCACCGTCGCCACGCGGCAATACCACAGACACCAATTATCACACAGCAGGGGCGCGGCCTGGCAACCGCATGGCAACCACATGGTCCAATCAGGGTACACAACAACAGGGACCAGAAAAGGCCAAGAAAGAGTGTGTGTGTGTGTGTGTGTGTGTGTGTGTGTGTGTGTGTGTGCACGTGCGTGAGTGAGGCAGAAAACATGGTCAAGGTATCCAAATCCAAGTCTGTGCATGTCTGTGGGTTTGACAGGTAGTCATTGTGTCTTTTTAATATCCGTTAGCTGTCAATTTAGTGGAGATTTTCAATTCAAACACAAAATTTATCTCCTTGTTGATAATCAGCGGTTCTTATTAAACACACAGTCCTCCTGACTCATGACCAGTTCTGCTGTTCTCACCAATCACGCATTTATGTTTCAAAGGGAAGATGAATTGAAATTTGATTTATTCATGCTTGGACAGCTTGTGTCTATGACACATCACAGGACAATAAACCAATAAATGATCTAATTTTTATTTTTATTTTTTATTTTTTTAAATACGTATGCTCTCTACTCAAGTACATCTCTAGTTAACTTGAAGTACAAGATCTGAAAATGACAGTTTTACTGTCATATTGTACCAAGGATGACTCAGACTTTGACTTTAATAGCTTTACACCAAATGTTAACATGGAGGCTATAGAAACCGAACTGGGGCTGTGAAATCATGGCTTTTTGGTCATTTACATAGCACAGTATTATAGTTTGAATGGAACAAAAGAGGATTTCAATCAGCAGATGAAACTGCCAGCACCAATCAGTTTGAACATCTGTCTTTTGTAGAGAAATGTGACACCTTCATTGCATAATGACATATGCAATGAAATTATATAATCATTTTAATACGAATGCCCTACTGTAAACAGATATTATCTGGAGCCACAAAATGAACACATTTTAAAACATATTTTAAAACAAATTGTTTTGTTTTTCTATAATTACTTACACAGTATAACTTAAAGCAGAGATGAAAAACTAGCTGATGAATCAATAGGCTGAATGACAGAGCAAATTTCTGGCCATCAAGTGATCATTTGCGTCAAACAAAAATGGCAAACATTAATTTGTTCAAGGCTCTAAACTGTGACAGTTTGCTGGCGATAGTAAATGGAACATGTGGGCTTTGAAGTGTGAAGCTGAACAAAAAGCGTGTCCTTTGACGATAAAAGTATATTCTTGACAATTTTTTTTCCGCAATTTTTCTGACATTTTGTTGACAAAAATGATTTACATTTGAAGTTTAACTCACTGATACAACAGTTTTAGACAGTACAGCTTACACAGTTGACAACATGAGGAAAAAAAATGCCCATACTGTTAAATCAGTGGCCTCACGTTTCATTTAACACACCTAATTGTAGTTGGTCACCGTGTTTTAAACTAAAGCAGTACGATGGCAGAGCAGCTCACTAGTCAACAAGTGCTTTTATTTTACGGCTAAAGTCATACTCGTGTACACAAGCACATAAAACACTGTTGATAAAACTGACCAAATTATTCAGGGAGCCCCTTTTGTCTTCAGCAGCGAAACACACGAACACACCAACCACACAGAGTCTGTAAGGGGCAAATATATTTTAATAAAACCAGTGAGTTGCAACCTCAATTTCATTTTGATGAATTTCCTCCTGCGGGAGTGAGCCAGGCAGTGGGCGGGAGGGCGGAAAGGCGGGAGAGCAGGAGAGGGAAGTGGGGTGATGGGGGCTGGGAGGCAGATAGAATTTTCATGATTGTTATTTTTGTTATTATACAGCGAGAGAAAGGGGTGAGAGGGGGTAGATAAACGGAGTTGGTTAATCTGAGGCATTCTGCGGAGCGCTCCATTATCGGGCAGGTTGGGCACATCGAGGGGGTTATTTTTCCGAGGGATCTTTGGCCCCGGTAATTAAGCTCCATTCACCAGGCCCTGTTCCCCAAATTAAAAATTTGTCATTAAGTGGAATTTACCATAATGCCTTTTTATCTGCCGGCGCTTCAGCGTGTTGTGCGTGTGTGTGTGTGTGTGTGTGTGAGAGAAGAGGTGAAGGAGGGGCAGCCAATAAAGGGTTAGGCTGTGGTCACATGCATATACAACACACACATGAACGTCCACGCGCACACACACACACACGCAGTAAGGAAAAAGGGCAAATTGAAAAACTGAAATAATCCTGGACAGCAGCAAACGTTGCATGAGCAAACACAACATATGCGCACGCAGGCACGCACGCACGCACACACACACACACACACACACACACACACACACACACACACACACACCCTTCAATCCCTCAAATCCACAGCCTTTGGGGTAATTAAATAATGGTGCTTTAAAGTTTTAATTTAGATTTGGCGTTTTCCTTCCTCCTCTTACTGTATGCCACACAGCACACGCATGCAGGCACGCACACACACACACCCACACATAAAAAACATTCAGTCACAGTAGTTTGTAGACTTCATCCAGCGAGATAGCCCTCAATGAGCAGGGTACATTGGAGGAGAGAGTGAATGATTGAAGAGCAGAATCTCTGTCTCTATAGGCTTTATAAAACAATACAATTATTAGTCTTTAATTAGAGCAGGCCCTCTGTGGGACAGGGGACAGACGAAGAACAATAGAGGATTAGAAGAGGAGCTCCTAATATGGCTCTTTTATCTTTTCATTCAAATACAGTTTATGAATGCATCCAGCTGTCCTTTTCATCTGGTTAAGTTGGAAGTTGGTTGTAGATTTGGGAGAGAATGGGAGCAAAACAATATTACCTGTGATTATTACTTAGGGCTGCGAGTAAATATTCTTTCTGCATTTTATGAATATGCAGATTATGTCTTTAAATGATCAATTGTTAATAACATAACATGTCTAAAAAATTTCCCAGTTCCAGTCTGGCAACCGACATTGGTTGCAGGCTGTGTCCCGTCTCTCTCCCCTCATTTCCTGTCATCTATTGCCAATCCTTGAAAAAGGGCAGAAAATACTTAAAAAAAATAACAACTGCAATCTTAAATTACCAGAGATTTAGGCAATGTCTTAAAATATATAATTTTTAAGCCAAAACCAGATTTTTTAAAACTTGATAAATGATCTATCAAAGTACACTATTAAGCGGAGAAAGACAAAATAGGAATGATGTCCTGATGTGACCATCAAAACAGTACAAAAGCTGTAAAAATAATAAGACTAGCAAGAAACAAGCATTTTCTACTCGAGGAAACAGGCAAAGTGTGTGAAAAGTAGGAAAACTTGACTTGAAATGTTTAAAGATTAATACACAAAACAGCTGTATCTGGATGCCATAGGATGCAGAGAGTAGGACCTCTGAAATCATGTCATGGGGTTGAAGCCTCATAGTCAAGGCTATACTGAGTCAGCCGTCCTTTCCAAACCTCTGCATGCTTAACGATGAATAATGGCACTATGTCGGAGAAGAGAAAACCGCAGTCACAACTTCTCTGCTGTTAAACATCTGGCTCGAGCCACCGTGTAGAAATTTCTCTTTGACTCCCCAAAGAAAAAACACTGAAATCTCCACATGCCATCAGAGAGTGAAGGTGGGGAAATGGGATCCTAAGTGAATGGGAGAGGGGGGGGGGTGTCTGGGGGCTGGAGGAAGAAGAGGATGAGCAGAGGAGGAGGGTGAAAAGGAAGTAGGAGGAAGAGCGGAGGAGGAGGGGAGGTGGACAGATGGCAGAGGTTATGCCTGGCTGAAGGGGGCAAGACAGGAGGAGGCTGTGCAGGGTGTTTGGGGTGTTTGCACGTGTGTGTGTGTGTGTGTGTGTGTGTGTGTGTGTGTGTGTGTGTGTGCAATCAGAGGAAATACCACACTTTACCCCCACTTCCCCACATGCAGAGAAGCCACCCCTCTTTTTTTTTGATTTCCCATGATTCCTCATTTACAGATGTCAAAGATGCATTAAATCCTTCCAAATAAATGTCTGACTTTTCCTTTAACATTAAATCCCGTTGATTCCATTACTGGCTAAAGATTGTATTCAGTGATGAACAAAATAATTAGGTTCTGCGTCTGATTGACAGATAAAACCTGGTTAAGGTAAACCACAGACAGAGTCGAACAACAACATGCTGTCAAAATCTGTAAGTGTGTGTGTGCGCGCACGTGTGTGTGTCCAAAATACAGCACATTTAGGAATGGCAGAATGGCAGGGTGAGAGTAGAGAGAGATAGGGGGTCTTATTTACTGTCGTTTAATTTGCTCCCCTCTTCTCTGTCCATCCCTTGGTTTTTCTGACAGGTAATAAAAAGCAGGAGCTTTCCTGACAAGCCCATTTGAATTTGGATTGAATAATATAACTGTAGGGTTTCCCACAAAACGTTCTGTCCAAGCGTGCAAAGCAGTGCACAGACACCGGCAGCCCCTCTGCCTGCCAGGGTGTCAGTTTCGAGTGTATACGTATGCATGTGTGTCTATGGTGTTTATTACTGCACATGCATGTACACACAGACAAACACACAGGTTCTTACGTCATGGTAGTTAATGCAACAACAATAATGAATTCCTGCAACTACCCATCATGCCACTCCCATATGCCAAACTCCTCATCGCTGACTGAACCTCCTCTTCTCTTCGTCCTCACCCCCTCATCTTCTCCCCCCCATTGCTACTGTGCCTTTCCTCTACCGCCCAAGATCCCTTCATCCCACCTCCTCTTCTTGTCTTACCTCATCCACCACTCACCCCTCCCTCCCTCCTCCTGCTCTTGGTAGCTTCTGAAATCCCATTCCCCGTGGGGCAGGCTAAATTGAATTGGCGTGTTTATATGAACAACAGGGCCGTTGCTTTAATATACCTTAGAGTTTATGCCTAATGCTTCCCTGCTAATACCGTTGGAGCTCATCGCCCTCACTCAACACACATCGCTTTTATGGAAGTCATAAAAGAGACAGAATAGCAACAGAGGAGGATGAAGAGATACTCTGGGAGAGTGCTTGTGTTTGTAAGCAAGACGGAGAAAGAGAAGAAGAGCTGAGAAGCCTGTTAATACATCTTAACAAGTTATCTGGTTTATCTCACTTACAGTCTCCTGCAGCAAAAACCTTTGCACGTGCGCACACACACGCGCACGCACACGTGCACAACCTTAATGTCTTCTCCAACGTGGAGTGCGAGTGAAAAGAAAAACAGAGAGACAGAAAGGGAGGAAGATTTTTTTAGATTAGTGAGTAATGCTGAATAAATATCCGGAGATTTGGTTGAGAGTCAGTCATGCTCGTCGACTTGCAAACATCCTCCATTTTCTCTCTGCCCCCCCTCCTCTTTCTTCCTTTTCTTTCTCTCCCCTGTCCCCTTTCTCTTCTGGCCCTGTGTCAGCCTACAAAGGGCCCACGGTACAAAGGAGAGAAACAGGCCCGAGACACTCAACGCAATTACTATTGATCAGTCTGCACTCAGAGGAGAAAAAAATTGCTTACCTGCACGCACACACACACACATTTGTCAAAATACAGAAAGTCCTGTAAGGTCAGGGGCGGATATTTGTTCGCAGCTGATCTGTAACACTGACCACTCAGGACTCAAAAAAAAAAAAAAGAAGCAAAATCATTTCAAAGCTTTTCCAGTGTCTATTTCTGTCGTTTTGTATTGCCTAAAAACAGTGAGCTGTACATCAAAATAGTCTGGTTTGTACTTTAATTTTAATTATTTGTGCTGTAAATAGCAACAGAGCTGCAAAATGGAAGAGTGTTCATAAAGCTACCGGAACAACACACTATTTTATTCATTCAGGCTTGGTCAAAGTAGATCTTGTTGCTGCTAAGTGACACACAAGAGCTTAGCACAAAGAGAAAAAGACAGAAGGGAGAAGAAAACCAGGACACACATCTCAAGGTGGTAAACTGGGTGCCACTAGACAAGAATAATTTCTGCGTGCTCTGAGAACATGAAACTTTAACGTGGTCTTATAATACTGAATGAAAACCACTCAGTGCTGATACAGTTAGTCCATTTAATTGTCCACATGGTTACTGTATATTTCTTAAATTCTCTAAATACTTAACAGTAAATCCATCAGTATATAAGTATCTTTACTTTTAGAGTAGGTTTTGAGAGGAATCACATTTTGAAACTAATTATTAAAAGGCTGAATTCTAACAACAAAGTACTTTATTTTTTATTTGCCGTTGCTCACAATTGACAGGTTTTAATTCAAGGTCAACAGATATTCAGAAAACCTCACTATGACCAAACCTGCATTCTCGGTAGGATTACTTCCACCAGTTGGATGATTCAAATTAAAGTATAAATTAGTTATTTAGACATATATTTTTTACACTGAGTAACTGATTTTTACATTTACTCCACTGGCTTTGTCAAAATTCATATTCAGTTCTGGCTCGACTGTTTTTAAAATCTCGTTCAAACATGTGAAGGATGAAAAACAAACATGAAATTTTAAACTGTTGAATTCTATTTGATGACAAGCACAAGGAGGAAACTGCAGTGTAACTCTATGTAGGGATCCGTAGGAGACCCTGTGGACGTTCTATAGCTGATCTCCACTGGAGGAAAAGAAACTAAATCAGTATGTAAAGACCGTGTAAAACCGAAATGCTTTTCCATTTGAGGATCTTGGGCTGAAACGTTTAAAAGTCTGCAAAGCCCTGCTCACGGGTGTATGTGCTCACACGCTCACACACACACACACGCACACACACACTCACATTAAGGGTGTGATGAACTCTGCTTGTTGTCTGGAAGCCTGTGCCGAAATATCAATGACTAAACTCCCCAACGAGTTGGTAACTATCTCCTTCGCTCTGATTTTATCCTCAATAATTAATTTTCTCTCCCAACGCTGACTTCGGCTTTATCGGTCGCTCGCCGCCAGAATCTCAGCATTCCATTTAACCATAATCCCCCGGATAAAGGGGCGGCCTAGGTGTGCTAATACACAGGCATGTGTGCACGCAAGAAGGACCTGCACGAGCAAAGACTTTTACTTCATTCACAGACACTTAATGTTGTGTGTGCACGGACAACCAGTCATACTAATGTTGGGCCATTTCCAACAAAAGGAATATACACACATATATATATATAATATATATATATACTAGTATACAGTATATGCTGATAATCACCATTTACCACATACAGACACATCAAGCCTCTCTGCTGGAAGTCTGCATAAGCAGAATGTGGACACTGTGTCTACTACTACCAGCTGTGTGACCTCTCAAAGAGATCCCAGATACAAGCTGGATTAGCACGGGGAAGCGTATAGCGTGAATCCTGGCCCTACGAGGCCGGCATAGCAACAGCCACGTAACCAGGGCCTGGTCTTGCTGTATGGAAGGATGGCTGGGAATGGGAGTGGAGGAATAAAGAGATGGGATGGATGGAGGGAGGGGTGGAGCTGAAGGATTAGGGGACGAAAGGTGGAGTGCGGGTATGGTAACGGGCTGATGCTGAATTTCAGATACACCCTTAGCGATGTGCTCGCTTTAGAAGTATTCATGCTAAATTAATTTCCACTTATTACCACATGAAAATCATTCCCCTACTGATGACAGCCTTATAATTTTATTTTCCTGAAATACTTAATTGTTTCAAACCGAGGCTATACCATAGCATGTACAGTATGTGTAAGGGCTGTGAGTGTGCTTTTGTCTGATTACTGATAGTTATCAGAGGAGATGGAGCTGAGGGAGCACTAACCAGCAAAAATAACATAACATACATACATATACTACAAACTCTTGTAGACATCCTATGTTTTGACATTTTGGATTAGATTTCAAGCAATGCGACCAGAAAAAAAAAAAAAAGAAAATCTGAGTAAAGAGTATGCTGAGAATGATGAAACGGCCTAAATTTTGGTAAGTCTGTCTCCTCTAATAACTGGAGTTCTACTTACATTTTTGTTTTATTGTTTTGTTTTGAGATGAACGATCTTTGCCAGACACGTGCCTTTTTCTTTTAGAATTTTTTATTAAGAGAAGAAATACTTGTATTCATAAGTAATAAGTAGTAAGTGTAAGAGTTTCTCCTCCCATGATGACTGCTTAAGTCTTTCCACCTTAACACCTAAAACTAGCAAGCTCTTAGATCCTAATGAGACTCTTAATTAGCGCTTTACTGAAGGCAGGTGTGATGGAAAGGTCGACCAGTTAAGCTTACGTGCGTCGTAAACACATGTCGTGCGTCAACATATAGCATGTGAAACAACACATAACAGTGCGTACAATCAGAAAAAGAAAAACAAAGCGCAAAGAAATGAGCAAAAAAAGGAACAGAAAAGATGAAGGGAAAGTGGGGTGACAGAGATGGAAAGAGAAAGAGAAAGAGATGCGAACGAGGGAAGGGCTAGATTGACTGAAATATGGTGAGTGCCAACTAGGCCAGACCAGGCCCAGCTGGTCTCTGTCTGACGAGTGCCTTAATTAAGAGACATGGGGCGAAGCCTTGGAATGGCCACGTACACACTGCCAGGAGCCTCTGGAGAGGAAACTGCTAAACAGGCACACTTGTGTGTCGGTGTGGTACACTGCCAAGAATCTATCTCACTCACTCACACACACACACGCGGTCATCCTCTGGGACCTTGAGAAAAACATGGCCCAGCTATTATTAGACAACCCTTTGCATACCAGAGCAAGTGTGCTAACCCTAAATGTGTGTATTTGTGTGTTTGGGGTTCTCCCTCCTATCCTGTTGACTGTTAAACTGAACTTCTGATTCCAAAACATCTCACACCCCCCTCCACCACCCCGCTAGTGCCGATGGTGAAGACGTGGGTGGGGGGGGGGACAAACGAACGAATGAACAAACGAGGCAAGGGAAGAGGGGGTGATTTTGTGGATCCTTGACTGCCTTTGCTCCTCCACCCTCACCCGCCCTGCTCGCTCCTCTTCCTCAACCCAAAAATGTATTAATATTAATACACATCCGTCCAAACCCTTCTCATCCTCAATGCCCCCCCCCCCCAAAAAAAAAACTACCACCACCCTAGGCTACTAGTTAATAAAGCCCTGTCGACAACCCCCTCCCAGCCTAAAAATAACCACGGAAAGACAATAACGAGAAAGTTCTCCGGCCAAATCAAAGAATAGAAATTAATACAGTCCCACGGGACCTCCCTCTGTCCCACTGTCACCCCCCACAATAATTTGATTTCCCATTAAGTGATTGCTTAATTATAATGATTATTATTGGTAATTGTAATTGACATTTTTTTCCCTTGTGCTACTTTCATCCCTTCCCTCCCGACCTTCTCCTCAGGTCTTCTTAAAAGACAAGACGGGCAGTGAAAATGCACAAGGGAGAGGGAAAAAGATGGGGAGAAAAGAGAGGCGTAAATCAGGCCAACCCAAAAGGCACTTAACAGTGTGACATTTTAAAAATACTGCTATAGATTCAAGCTGTCTGCCAGAACATACAATGCAGGATTATGGTTTTGAGGCTTTTAAGTTTTATTTAATCATACATGAGTGTGTTTCAGTGTGTGTGTGTGTGTGTGTTCGTCCAGATGTCTTATACTGTAGCTTCAGGGCACAATGTCTGCTGCAGGTCTCCTTAGAAAAGAGATTCTTGCTCTCAATGGGATATCCTGGTTAAATAAAGGTTAAAGAAGAAGACAGGGATTCCCTTTTCTATCCACCCCCTCCACACACACATTAAACTACAGTAGGGACCCTCTGGTCTCCAGTTTATTACTCTTTCCTCCAGGCTACAGCTACTGAAAATGTGATGTTTTTGCTATTAAAAAAATAAAAAATACATAGATATATATCTATACACCTCATATTCATTCTTCTGTGGTGCGTGTGACATTTTAAAATCACAAAAATCAAAAACCACTGTTTAAAAGTGGTGCATAAAGCTGTAAAATGTTGAAAACAATTTCATTTAATGTCACATTCTTTCTCTATTCGGAACTAAAGACGGTGCAACTTCGTTCCAGTGGGCCAGGGCACGGTTATTGGGCTCACCTCAGGCGTGGTGAGGCTGACATTGGCTGGCACATTCACACACTTTTGTTTTTTGATGCACACACCTTCACACTTCAACACACACAGCATCCAAACTTGCATCACACCTTCACTTTCACTAAAATGTTCTCTCATTTCCACAAAATATTAAACGTTAACTGTAGCGGCCGCTAATAAACAGCTTTAAAAAGAGTCCGATCGTGAGAAGAAATTTCAAAATCTACATGCCAGCAACTGCCAACAGAAGAATCTTGGTTTCAGAAAGCCCGGCCGGTAGTGTGTGTGGGGAGTGTCTGTAGGTTTAGTCGAAATGTTTTGTAGTAGATTTTATTTAAATGCTGGCCCTGGCTCACTGTGAAGAACAAACAGCAGCATTAATACAAATGAGCACCTGCAGCCACAACCGCAGATGTCAGTGGGTGTTTTTTAGTCAAAGTTTCCAAGAAAAAAATAGAGAAATTTTCATAGATTATTTTGACAAATACGACTTTCAGAAAGGATGGCTTGTCCCTTGCAGATGCAGATAAATGTGGTATTAATAAACTCATATCAGCACAAAAGAAAGACATTCGGCAACAGAAGAAGCACAATCTGAATGAGAATACATCTTCAGTGACTAATGGCAGGACCAGAGAAATTCTGCCCAATGAATAAAAGTAGAGACAGAAAAATGTCACAAGTTATCCATAAAACATTATTAAAAATTAATGTCTTAAATTATGCAAATTGCAACTTTTCGTCTTAAAAATCACATCAACTTAAGGTTTCAAACAAACCGATTTGAATCTGTTAAATATGGCAGTATCTCTAAAGAGCTCACAAGATAAACAGATGTTTCATTTTAACTTGAAAAAAGACAGTGGCTAAAACCAGATTAGCAGTTTTTGTATGGAGCCTCATCGGGTAAAGCGTCACCTGAGACATTCTGACTGTAAGGAAAACACACAGACAGTGTTGGATGTCAGTGTGTTACCCTGAGACCTCAGCCCGGAGACAAACTGGTCCTGCCCGACAGCAACACCGTGGCCGATCCTTTTCGAGGCCTGTCTCATCCATTTTAGCTTACCCACTCTCATCTCTTTCTCCCCCTTCGTCTGATGCTGAGCTCCCGCTGTCCATCCGTCCGTCCGGGCACCCAGATTTCCCTGGATATAAACTCAAATGATGCTTCACATTCCAATCTGAATTTCCACTGCCTCGTACCTGCTGTTCTTCCCTTGTGTAAACAATTGATTTTTGTCAGATTTCTCTTTTTTTTTTGTTTTTTCTTTAGGAAAAATGCTGAGAAAACTCAACAGCCCGGACCTAAAGTAAAGGATTAAACAACTGACAGTGGATCTGCTCAGCAAAGACATGAACAAGAGAGGAACGATGAAAAGTGAAATAAGACAGAAAAAAACAACAACAAATAAAACAACAAAAACAATTCCCTTGAAGCGTCCTTTGCAGATGTGCATACAGTTTAGTAGGTGAGTGAGTCCAAAAATGAACTTTCTAATCAACAAACATCTTTTCAAAAAAGCAAATTATAACCAGAGGTCAAATGTTGAATTTATTTTGCCTGTCATAAGAAGCCAAACCCAAAGAACATTGAAAAGATGTGATAATGGACAGGACTGCATACTGAAGGGATTTTTCCTATCACAAAGAAACCGCTGTTACATTTACCAGATTGCCATTACATTTCAGTGGTTGCTGGCATCAAATGATTGTTCAATGAAACGATTTTCTTTTAAATGAAAGCATCGGCTTCTCAGCTGAATTTCTACAATTTATTTTGCATGCGCTAATATTAGGCCTCCACAGTAGTCTCTTCTAATTTGCATATCCTCTGTAAAAACCGGATAATACAAGTCAAACTATGGCACAGTGATTTCATGGTGTGTGTGTGTGTCTCTGTGTGTGTGTGTGCCTGTTCAAACACACTGTGTGGTAGAGTGGGTGTGGTGTTACACCTCGTGTGGCACTGGGCAGCCAAGATAAGAGCTGATCCTATCCATGCCTCCCTTCTGCAGTGCCGCCCGCCCACCCACACACCCACACAAACTCAGTCTCACACTCACAGTATCCAACATGCCATTGTAATCTCATTTTACAATCCAGAGGCCCACAGCCACAAACACACAGAGAAGCTAACTAAATCCATATTTCACTCCATTCGTACTCTACATTGGCATGTGAGTTAAGACGACAAACATTTCAATATATACAAAAGGTCAATTGAGTTCAAGAAGTTGGTGAAAAAGCTTCAGGCCCAAAGCAGCATGACTCATTAACACACACGACGGTTAAGAGTGAAAACACTCATCGGACCGCTTCAAATGCACACCGTTGACACTATAAAAACATTTTTGTCAGGTGTAAGCAGTCTAAACAGCATAACAAAGCTGTAAAGAACGTGAAGAGAAGAGAAGAGAAGAGAAGAGAGAGAAGAGCTTACCTTCCTCCTCAGTGAGATAGAGAGAGCTAACCTTTCGGTGCAAACACATGAACACACTCTGTTGTTCGCTCTAATTCACTTTCAGTGAAACACACACTACAACATATACACATACACACTCTCAGACACACTCTGATGTGATCGGCCACCGTGATAGCGAGCCAGCGCTGACTCTCTAAGCCTCAAACAAAGTTTGGTGTGCACTGACCAAGACCAAGGGGACAAAAAAAAGGGAGAGGACTGGGGGGGAGCTACAGAGAAAAGAGGGAAAAAAAGTGTGACCGCTGAGTGAAGTTTAGCCACTTACGATTCAAGTTTAGCTTCAGCACACCCCGCCTACACTCCGGATTCATTCACGGGCATGTACACTAACACCTCTCTGGGTGGGAGAGGCACTGAGTTGGACTTTGGGAAGCCCTGCTTTTTCTCTCTTGTTCCGTCTGGTTGCTGCTGCATGGCTGCCGGACAGTCAGACGGCCCTTGCTCGTCCCCCTTTTCTCTACTATCTTTTCTCTTTTTCTTATCCAGAGTCCCTACAGATCCACCCACCAGCAGCTGCCCACAGTTCAGCCAGGTGACAGATAGCTACTTGGGCCGTGTGTGCATGTGTGTCGATGTGTTTTGGTACAAAACCATATGTGAGGGAGTGAGAAAAGATTAGATTGTAAAAGTATGTGAACAAGTGACACCTTGTAGGAGAGAGACAGAATGAGAAAGAGGACGAAAGGATTCAATTTCTGTAGGGGGAAGGGGGAGAATAAGTGTAGTGAATGTGATTTGATGGTGATGCTGAGATGGGGTTTAGGCGTACAAATACTATTAGTCACTGCTGTGCGAACCTGTTACTCTCTCACTCACACACACACACACAAACGTGAAAAAACAAGCCAGGCTCCCAGGCGACAGGAGTCAACACACAACATAGCATATTAAAACAGAAATCAATCTTTATATTTATCCAGCAGCCCTGGGTTATGGAAGTAACGGTTATTGTAGTCATAAAAATTCAACCAGCCATATCTCAGTGACCTAAAAATTGGCCTTTTCCCTCAGTTTCTTTGTAAAATAAAAAGGGTATGTGAAACAAATTCCCAGAGGAAGAAAATAAGGCAGTATACTGTCTTAGCTTAAAGAATAATCAAACCTACACCAGAATAGAAGATGAGAGGAGAAATCAAAACTGTGTCCAGTTCTGTATAGCATAACCACTGTATACATAATGTACTATATACACTTTTTCATAATATACTGTTTCTGCACATGAAACAAATAGTACTGAAAGAAAATGATGCATTATCTGCACCGAGCCACACTGAACACACAAACTACGGCAAGAAACAATTAATTTCATTACCGGTTAATCTGATGACTATTTTCTGGATTCATCTCTCATTTGTTTTGTGGAAAACATCTATCCTCAGTTTCCCAGAGCTCACAGAGACATCTTCAAATTTGGTTTTGGACCCAAAAATATTCAGCTTACAAAGACATAAATCTGAGAAAAGCAACAGACCCTCACATTTAAGGACTAAGAAGGGTAAATGTAAATATGTTTCAGCTAACAAAACAGATGCAGATTAATTTTTTGTTGATGAACTAAACAACTGACTGTTTCAGCTCTTCACAGAGACAAAAACATTTATTAAAGGTTTCATAGTACCCATGTGTTGTTTATTTTGAGATCTTCAAGGAGTCACTCTGTGCTTTAATGTTTTGTAGTTGTGACCAGCTTCTTCGTTTCCTTTGTGCAATGCATTGTGGGAAAATTCTCTACATCAACAGCACAGTCAAAACAAAACAAAGAAAACAAAATGCATAGTGTTTTGGATATACTTAAGGAAGGAAACTTGTTTATCTTCACACACATTTTGTCCTCAGTCAGCAGATGACGGCCTACACAGGCACAATCATTATACATGCAGTGTGTATGATACTTTCAGTGTGACACAACACCTCTTCTTAATGTTTTATTTCATAAAGGTGCTCTCATTTTGCTGCTCATTTTGCTCAAGTTAGCTGAAGTCATTCCAGGCAAGGCTGCCCACGTTTGCTATAAAACATTTCTCCATTTTTGTTTTTGCCAGCAAATTGCATTGGCTCTCGATGCCAACCGACTTTCCCCACCCTGTGCGGCCCTCAGCTGCGAGGTGACAACTTGAATCTCTAAAGACATATTTTCTTAAAACAGCCGGGCACCAAATTACTCAAACAGAAGTGAACGGTGAATTTGTTGAAGACTATTTTCAACAGCAGATTAATACACATTTGGCACTTGAGCAACAGCAGAGGAGCGACTCATAATATTCATTTTAGTGAATGTGCACATCATTGCAACACTGAGAAAAAAGGAAACAGTGGGATGAATACACTGCATACTTAAAACTTGCTTAAATTTACTGTTGTATATTCGAATTAGCTTCCAGCTCAAGGATACGGAGGCTCGTCCCTCAAATTTCCTTGCCTTCAATTCCTTTTTGTTTTTTTTTTGACTAAACCCTCCCCCATTGCTCCCACTTTAAGACCCCTTCCACACCACACCCATGACCCCCCATGTGCAGACATGAGGTCAAGCTCCAAAGATCACAGAGAGAAGCCAGACGAGGGAGGGAGTGAGAGAGAAAGAAAGAGAGAGAAAGAGAGACAGAGACCTAAAATCCTCCTTTCCTCCCAAAACCAGGCCAAAACCTCAAGCCTTCCCACCAGCTCCAGACCCCCTCCTTTAGCCCAGTTGTGTGTAGAGGAGGCAGTGAGCACTCTTGCAGAAACATCAGCCCAGGGAAATTCAAATGAGGAAGAAACGGTAAGAGAAACACAGAGAGAGGGAGAGTGGGAGAGAAAGAGAGAGGGAGAGTGGGAGAGAAAGAGAGAGAGAGAGCACAATAGTGAGAAAATAGGATAAAAGAACGAGATGGGAGAGTGTTAGGTAGTAGGGAGAAGAAGGGGAGGGGTGGTGGAGAGGTTGCTGAGGCTGCAGGTTAAGATAATGTGTAGATCTGAAGAGATTTGCAGGGAACATTTTTATTCATTTTTTGATTACTCCCATCTCTCCCGACCTCCCCTCCCTCTCCTCCTGCGTTGTTGTCTCTCTGTTTGTTTGTTTTTGGCATTAGTGTTATGACTGTTGGTATGCGTGTGTATGTACACATGCATCCTGATTAGAGCTGGAATATTTTATAAACACAAATATTCACTCTCGCACAAGCCCTCGCGCACATATCAATACATAATGCACACAAGCATACTTAAAGATGCATCAGAGAAGTGAGCGGCTGGGCAGACGGTGCCAGGAATGCTAAGAGCTTACAAATTCGTAAACATGCAGACACAGATTCTGCATATGTGCATACAAACATGCACGCACACAGACTGCTTACAGTGTAGCCCATCACTGTGTCTGCTCCTTATCAACGTGCTGCAGGTAGGTTCAGTGTTCTGAATCAGCTGGACCATACAAAATTACTCACCGCTTCCTTTCTCCTGGTCACACATATTTAAATGCACAAAAACATATCACAAAGGGTCTGAACAATGCAAACCGCACACACACACACACAAACAAAAGACACACCTGCGATGCTGTCAGGTCCTCCCTCCAAGTTGAGTGAGATGGACTGGTCTCCATCTTGCTTCCCTCGACCCAGGATCATCCAGTTCTCGAGGCCATCCGAATCCGAAGAATCAGACGAATCAGGCGAATCAGATGAATCAGACAAATCAGACAAATCAGACGATTCTGACCTTTCTAAATCAGATTCTGAGCTGCTGGAGTCCACAATCACTGGTGCACCGAGATCCAACTTTCTTTTCTGGGTTCCCTGGATGAACAAACAACGACCACATTGTAGAAGTCAATACAAAGCTCTCAATTACACCTTAATGCAATCCTTATTGAACCGATCAATTAGCTATGAATTAAAAGTGAAGTAAAAATTAGGCTGTTGTTAAACATTATCACCTCATTAGCTAGAGTATTGAGCAATGCTCTGTGACAGCATTTACTAGCATTGCTATACGCCCCATTGACTGCTGCAGCTCAACAGCAATCAATCGGCGTGCTCACACTGGCCGCTGGACAAAACAGCAGCCAGCACTTTGAATTCCAAGAAAGAGAAACATGAAATGGTCAAAATGGGAAACATTAGGTCTAAAACCCATAGCCCGAGACCACCTAACCATCTGAAGGACAGATGAAGATCTCTGATGTTTTCTTGTCAACCAGAGCTACATTAAGGTTCATGAAGTTACAGGTCAATTAAAAAAAAAATCCCCTTTCACTACGGGCAAGGCAAGGAACCTGAATGACATTTAAAACACTAAGCAACAAAAACATCAGAAAAATTCAAATTGGATCAAATTAAATAGTATAAAAAAAGAAAAATTGACCAGAAATACAGTCTGAATGTGAAGCAACAGAATAGCAATCAATCAAAGGCAACAGAGAACAGAAGAGTGGAAGCAGCTTCACCATGTTTGGATCTGACTCGAGGTTCTACCAATTGACTGTCACAAGAGCTAAGGGCCCTACTGGGTTTATATTTTTCCAGGGAAATCAGAAGTGTATTTCGGTCCGACATTATAGATGCATACACAAGCATCACGTAAAAAGTATTTGTATTATAAAAAATAAACTTATATTACTGCACCACTGTCTCAGTTTGTGTTAGCTCTGTTGCTATACAGAGACCATTCTGTTCCGGGATCCTCACCAGTATGTGTATGTGTCGGGTGCTGCTTTATATAAATTTATTGATAGACATCCTTGAAGGTAATGACATAGCTATGTGTGAAAAATAAATGACTGAACTGCAGGGGTTCACCTGCTCTGCAACACGAGTCCATTAACCTGCTCTTTGAGCTTGGGCAGAAGCTTGTGCGCAATGCATCATGGTACACTGGCACTGCCAACACAGCTCCGCAAGAGAACTTCAGAGTTTCATGGTTAATATAGTGCACACAGAGATTTATTGCTTCAACTATTACATTTACCTACACTGATTGGATGTCACATAAAATGCAGAAAAATTCCTTTTAAGGCCTCTTTTACAGGATTCTCAGTAGGTGACATTTTGAACCAAACCAAGGAGCAAACGTTAACTTATCAGTTATTAGCTATGGCTGATAAACGTTTCCTCACAGACAGCAAAAGTGACAGCTGCCACCTTGAAATGAGAAACCACTTTTGTCTACCATAGCCTAAAATCGCAAGTTTAAGACAGAAGACAAAAATTTCTACAAACTCCCAGTGGTAAATCTGGCACAGTTACTAATGTAAACTCCACATGTGCCACATGTCAATGGAAAGTTTGACTAACTCAAGGGGGATTGGGCTTAGTGAACAATCAAGTTTCTTCAACACCAGCAGTCACGCACTGCGCATCACTCTTCTCTCTTTACCTGGGCCGGGGTGGAAGTCTGCAGGCGCTGTGAGTGTTGACCCTTTAGGGCACAGACCCCTTCATCATCATCGGCAGTGTCTCCCTCAGAGATGGAAATGACATCAGGGCTGGAGTCAATCACTATGACCTCCTCAAAAAGAAATGAAGACGACTTCTGACCTTGAGGTTTATTCTCCCCCTTCTTCAGTTTATTCTGTTTCTCTTCCTTCTTTTTCTTCTTCAGGCATTTCTGTAACTTGCTTATATTGGGTGACAGAGGTCGGCTTTCTTCAACGTTTTCCTGTTCTCTGTCAACATGAGCAGTTTTCTCAGTCACTTGGAGTTGCTGGCCGTCAGGGCCTTCAGCCTCCTCTCCCCTGTCCGCCTCCTCTTCAATGTCCCCAGCATTAGAAGAGTAGTGGAGCTGGCTGTAGAGATGGAACTCCAGCTCGCTGTTGGCCTCTGACCCCTCAGAGTCCCCGTCATCCTCTTGATAGAGATCATCCTCTAACTCCTCCCGGTCCTGATACGCACAGTACATCACTCCAAAACGCACTCAGTAAGCCCACATGCGTACACACTCTCAGACACACAAACGCTCACACCTGGGGAGATGGTGAGATTGATGGCTAAAGCCGACTGCAGGGACAAAAAAAACAAAAACAAGATGAGTTACTGCAGTCATCACAATGACTAAATTATTATTATATTCCAATAAAAAGTAACACATAATAATATATCTACAATGTGTAATGATAAGTCTTTGTGCAGCACTATGCAGCCCCCAGCTAATATCAGCACAAGGTAAACATAGATAAAGATAAAGGTAGCAACCAACTCCATCCCTCCGTCATAAGGAAATGCAGGTACCTGTACTGTGTGAGCTACACAAGGGCAGGCAGGCTGGCAGGCAGGCAGGCCGAGCAGGGGCTGAAATCTACGCTTTGACTTTATTCACATAAAATCTGGAGGGTTGTGCAGAGGTGTGGGTGTGTCAACTTGTGCTTAAGAATGTAACCGCTGTGAAACAATTAGAAAATTACAATTTATTTCTCTGATTCACTGCTTTGTCTGCATGAACTGGCGCTCTCTCTGGATCTGGATCTGGATCTGTCACATCTGGCTGATGCTCAGTTCACCAACACCAATTCAGGATATCCAACTGATGAATTATTACAAGGATTGTTAAAAGGTGCATTTATTTATTTTATTCTTAATTATTTATTCTATTCTCCCCTGTTAATTATCCTTTAAATACAAACACACTAATGTCACATATTATCTAGAGCACTGAAGTATAAGTGAAGACAGAGCAGAGTCAATTTCAGCAAGGACACAGACGCTGGTTCTGAAATCCATAAGGGCTTGTTAACAAAGCTGAGAGAGAGCATGAATCAACTACACTCACCCGCTGACTCTCAAAGCTTTGGTGCTCAGAAACAGATTGGAGTCAGATTTATCTACCTGTTAGGTGATAACATTAAGAGACACTTTAACAAGACATTAACTCGGACCCGCTTTGAATGATTCTTCTTACTAAACTCTGTAAAACATATACAGTGTTGCTAATTTTACCAGCCGGTCTCTCCATCACTCTCTCTCACACACACAGACACACACGCAGAACAGAGAAGGGGTACTGGCCCATTGCTCTGTCCAGTCCTGCGTGTCTGTGCCATCATGGCTAGAGATGATTGGCTCCCAGATCGTACAGACAGCTGAAACGCCACGCTACACGGTCACAAGACGGCCACCGGGGATTAAAGGGACAGAAAGAAGAGTCATCCCGGACGGTGAGGGCGAGCGACAATTCTTAAGTTTAGCAGTGCACAGAGACCTGAAGCCGACAAATGACTATGTTTTATAGAGGAGGACCGTAAAGGACTAAAAAACTCTGACACAGTCATGGTGCACCGGTACAGGTGTTTTCACTTAATCTGCCCAATTAAAGGCCTGCTCAATACTGCATTGTCATATAAGGTCTATACTGATAAACATTCCCCCGACTCTCCTGCTGCTTTAGTTTCAAGGTACTGGTATTGCATGTGTTGACTCACTGTCACATTTTCATAACTTACTGAGACACTTAAACAAGTCATTATTACATTAGAAACATTTGTTTTTTTCCTACTAACGATTCAGTCACATTGGCCTTCCGCTGAACAAACCTGACATGCACTCAGCACAAAAAAATGGATGCGATGACATGATTCTGATGTGGGTAAATGAACTGATCAGAGTGATCACGATCTGTAAACAAACTGTAAGAGATGTTGCAGTTTCTAGCCTGATAAATATGTTGCTCTAATGACTTCTAAATTTTCAAAGACTGAGCACCAATCTACTGGCCAGCTGAGCATATGGTCAAGGTTGTAGAAAAGTGAAAGCCCACTTTTGATTATACAGGAAGGGTTTTACGACTACATATCAGAGGAATGGACCTTTTTACTCCACTACATTTACGTCACACATACCAATAGTAACAAGTTTCTTCATAGATTAAGAAAACACATGACCACCTTAAGTATGTTGCACAGTTATAGATACCAAAAAAGCAAACATAGCAGCTAAAATGCCTCGGCCAGCTAAATATTGAAGTGCAGGTTGCATGATGTGTACAACGTGCCCCTAAGAACAAATCGCCCCTTGTGGGATTAATCTAGTCGTTTGTACTGTGTTGTGCTTATTAGAGTGACAAAATGCGGTCCCGAGCACATAGCCCTAAACTGATTAACTGTTACAATATGACGAGAAGCACCACAACAGAAACCTCAATAGGTGACGCCGGGTATGCACTCTTGACTGCAGTTAGCCTGGTGCTAGCAACGGCTAGCTTTATGCTAACGAGCTAGCAGCTAGACTGGGACGCAAATGAGCTGTGCAGAAAGTGACTGTAGGCGATTTAAGTGGACCCAAAACACAGAAACATTCGGAAAAACTGTCGCTGAGCAGTGACTGTTTCTAGTTGTTTTCCACATGTCGACAGTTCCCGGTTAGCAAGAGCCCCTCCTGTGTATCCACGTGCTTATGTCCAACAGAGCAGCCGGTCGGATGTAAACAATGAAACACTTCAGCCACAAACACGCGTGAAAGGCAATAATCACATGGGAATAAAGTCACTCTGGACAGACCAATCACTTTGTGTGTTTAAAACTTAATGTCAGTAAGCGTGAGCTCACCTTTATCCAACAAACCGGGAGGTTACAGGAATTGGAGTCGCTCTCCTACTTTCAGTCAGACGGGGAGAGACAAACAACTTCCGGGTTTGTCGGACAAAAAATGGGTTGGCTGACCGTAACGTTTCACTGCGTGCTGCTGAAGTCGTTATCAAGAGAATATTTGCGACGGAGCTGGACAAAATCAAAACCGATTAATGAAACCTCGAGAACTTATGTAAAGATTGGATATTTGTAATTTAGAGTTTAAATTGCTGGACGGAAGTGATTTTCATATGTTTAAGAAAAGCTTGTAAATCCGTTGGGGCTGTAGATTTTACTACTGAGGGCAAGTGCCCCCCTCTAAATCCACAGAACCAATCTCAAAACAGGTAATATGGACTAGACACCACCAACAGTTTATACATTTTTAATAATTTAAGATTTCCATCAGATTTTTCCTGGCCTGAAAATTGTTTTTAAGTTTGTTTATTTTTTTAAATCATTTTCAATTTTTTTTCATAATATGCACTGGTCTGTTGTGTTTGCACCAGTATTTGTAAGTGATGTGAAAATCTAATACAAATTTCAAAAATACCAAATACAAAAACCTTTAAGGGCCTTAAGAATTTTTAGGAAAGATAAGTTACACTTAAAGGGGCTCAATACCCAAACTTTGAGCTAACTTTAAAAAAATAAAATAAAATTTTATTCCTTCAGGAAATTTTTCTATTCATCTTTTGCACATCAAGTTTTGTTTTTTATTTCCCATATCAAGGTCGTAATGCAATAATAACCCTATATTTCCCATCAATATAAAAGGAGCCAATAATTTTATGTCTGTGTGTTGTACTGGTAAAAATAAAAGATTCCCAAACAGTTTCATTGTAAAGGAATTTTCCCCACCATGATGCTATAAAATAACCAAATCTGCAAAGTTCATAAATTCATTTGGGGCTCTTTAGATCAGAGGATGTGAATTTGAGGGGGTCATGGAAAGATTTTAGGGAAATAAAAAAATCAATCTTATGTAAAGCAAATTTATTACAATCAAAATTTTTGTCAATATTGCTTTATTCACATTTTATTTGTTTCTAAACTAATTTCTTACAAATTCATAATATGAAGCCTTTGGTTTAGGTCTGAAATGCTGTGTCCTGGTGGGCACAGGCTTCAGGATGATAACCATGTGGTCATAGCATCCCTGGTTCAAGTTCAGCTGAGGTTCTTTGTTGTGTGTCAACCCCCTGCTCTCTGTCTGTCCACATTTCCTGTTAACTTTCTATACTCCCACGATCTAATGAAACGCCAAAATAAGACTTGCGAAAAAAATAAAGGAACTGAATAACAGTCCTCGTTGAACTCTACTGTTATGCAAAATGTTATCAGTTTATAGTTGCACTCATTCTATGTGGTGTGAGAATACCCTGTGAGACTACGTGATTGTGAAACGTTTACTCTGATTATAAAATGTCATTATTAAAGTGGAATTGCAAACTGGGGTACTTCACAGCATCATATCTCTTTCTGCAGACAAAAGATCCAATAGGCCCTTACACTGTTTTCTACCACAGAGACTATTGTAAGTCTGATGGATGTTGGGCATTTTCACTTTCTTCAGTAAGGCACAGATATTAGCTATGAAATGTCAGAATATGTGCATGTGCACTCCGGGTGTGTGCATGCATGTCTGAGTGACTAGTATGGACCTTCAGGCCTGTGCTATTATTACATGTTGATGGGAATGTAAATCTGTATGTAAATGTAATTCAACAGACTGGCTATCGCCATCAGTCATATTTATAACATGCAACATACAGAAAAATTATGCCAACCTGGCTCTCGTGCAGACTGTGTAACATTACTATCCATTTTTACCCCCCTTCCATATCATGAGAATAATTCCAAACTACATATCCAACTAAGGGCGTCACCATCATAATGATAGTGAATAAATGGTGTCATGATAGGGAATCAGAAGCTGAATGCCATCTGATTCCAAAGGTTTCTCCATGCGTGTCAACACAGGAAAGGCCATCACAGACTTAGATTGTTTCCTTCCAAAGGTTAGGCTGCACCTCATGTCTCAACACTATCACTTTTAGCCCATGTATGCATCTCTCTCTCTCTCTCTCTCTCTCTCACACACACACACACACACACACACACACACACACACACACACACACACACACATACACACACTTAATATCATGCATCTGTTTTGTTTTTGGGAAGTGCATATGGGGACCCTCTGCCTCCTCTGCTCCCCATATCTCTCTAAATTGGATGCAGGTTCGGGATGCCTCACTGCCTCAGTGAAATTGTGATGTGGCCGCCTGATTTTGGGCTCCATGCATTTGAAGGTATTTACTATTATTATTTTTAAAAAGGTAGAGGAGACAGGATGAATGGAGGCATCTGGTTCAGCGGTTCATCTCAGAGAGTCTAGACCACTGGCGTGTTGAAGATGGATGGAGAGTCTTGGACAGGGATTTAAAGTCCCTCGATTTCCAATCACAGATTCCAGAGGGATGGTTCTGCCTGATGAATGATCTTTATTGAGGAGAAGAAGTTAAAAGAAGCATGTCATTGCTCTCATTTGATGGTGGTTGTATGTGCCATGATGGGTCCTACTTTCATTTGGCACCTGATGCTGCAGCCAGCGCCTTCGATGGAGTGGTTTAACAAAACAGGATTCTCGTCAGTCTCTGGTGTATTGGCAATATTCTGCAACTGATGGTCATTTGTGTACAAAAGCACTAAAAATGCCCCAACTGCGTCTTCAACATTGCTATTGGTTGGATTGTCTTTTTCATGCATTCACGGACAGACTTTACAGAAAATTAGTTTTCCTTGGTAAATGTTGACCTGAAGTGCACTTTGAGATAAAACAAAATGTGTTGTCCTTGGTGCAGCAATTGGTCTTGTTGCTAATATGTGCAGCTTAAAGAAGTTTACAATTAATCTGTTTGTGGAGCAGCAGAAAATCCATCTCTACTGTCTTGATATTCAATTAATTGTTTAAGATAAAAAAATAACAAAAATCAACCAGTTTAATCCTCTCAAAGGTGGATATTTTCTCGTTTTCTTTGTGTTCTATAATAATAAACTAAATGTTTTGATCTGTTGGTCAAGCAAAAGATTTTCAAGATGCCACCATGGACTCTGAGAAAGTTTTTAATTTGTTTTTCTTTGCTATTAGCTGACACTCTGTGGATCGAACAATTGATTAATCGAGAAATTAGTCAGTGGATAATAGTTGGTTGCAGATCTAGAAATAATTTGACATGTCCAGCACCTGCTTGAATGTAGTTTTCAACCGTGGCTGGTTGCATCAGCTTGTTTCAGTTCTGTAGAGAGACTTCTGTTGAAAACAAACCTGCTTCCTTTTCTGCTGTTGGTGCAGGCTTCCTTGTTACTGTATGTATGTAAATACAACCAGCCAGTCTGTATCAAAGCAGCCAGGCAGGAGGAATTCCCTCTAAAAGAAAAAAAAAAAAAGTCTCGCCCTGGATCAACGCTCCTGAACAAAAATGGCTCCCATGCATCACCCATATGGGGCCCTCTTTGCTGGAGTCATTCGCAAACACCAGATGTACAGCATTTAGTGAAGCTGAAGTCCCATCCTTAGTGTTTTTCTTTCATTGCATCACACAGACCTGGTTGTATCACTCCACTGAATGTTTGATCTTTTCAATCATATTAACATAGGTGTTATATTTTCATTAAATAACAGATATTACAGCATCAAATAGCTTTGTGGGATAAGAGACTGATGGTGTATTAGAGATATTCAGCAGATCCTGGAGTTAATATGCCAAGTAGAGCATGTAGTAATCAGCGGTAAGGCTCATATGCAGGAGGAAACAAATGATAACACACAGCCAGAGGGGGAAAGCGTGAAATTCCGGGCCACGTAATGGAATATTTCTTTGATTTTTCAGTCATATTGAAATTTTAGTGGGCCCTCAGACATGCCATAAGTAACAGTGCTTGGTCATTAGAATAGACCCCACCGTTTATGCTGCTCACTTTGATACAGACATCGTGCAGTGTTGGAAAAGCAATAGTAGTCACATTCTTTTTTCTTTTTTTTTGTCTCTATTAGATGGTGTACAGTACAGAGCAGGCAGGAAATTATGTTACAGTGTTGTCTTATACCTCTGCTTTCTGGGAGTTAAATTAAGTTTTTTGGGGTTTTTTTGTCTTGTACAATCCTGGATCGTTCATACCTCTAACAATGGGGTGTGACATATGGATGTTCACTTGTCCTACATATAATCCTGTAACCCGCCAATATTCCAGTGATTATCTTTCCAAATCAACAAAGAAATGAAGTAGAATCTCCAGTCATTCTGTCCTGCAACTTCATTATCCGATAAATCAGAGTACCTCACCACGAAGTACCTTTTCACGTTTTTTCACCTGGTGTGTTAACATTTTGTGAAGCCGGATCTGTTGTGTCACAGCAGGAAAATAAAGAACTTCACTGGTGCAGAAATCATACAGAAATCCAGAATTTCCAACAAATATTCCTGCTCATTGATTTGTGACACAGTGGCTTTACGGCTGAAACCTTTACATTGTCTGAAGCTGAATATCATCACATGCTTTGGCAGGAAATAAAATCTCTCTTGGCTTGAACTGCTTTCAGTTTGTGCCCTCATTAGGCCACGTTCAGCTGTGATGAGGGGCCACAACCAGACACTGTCTCTTTTTAAAGGGCCAACTGGCAAAAAGTTGGGAAGCCATCAGGATGCTCATGTGTTGGTGTACCTTTGCAGTGGCCAGTAGGTATTAGACTGGTGCTGAAACTCCTTGTTTTCTGCCACTGCTGGGACTGTCTGACAATCACTCTCTTTAATATTAAACAAATTACCAATACAGGTGACCCCCAACCTCCCACACACACACGCACACACATTCAAGGAACACTTTGTGATCAGCAGTCTGTCAGTGCATACAGCAGCCCAGGGGCAAGAGAACAAGCCTGTCAACACCTTTTCAGACTGGACCAAGTGACTTGTGTCCATGGGGATTAAATTTGTGAACAGCAGCTCTATACACTCTCTCTCACACACGCACACACTCACAAAGTCCCACATACACACTCTATCGCCACACGATGCCACAGCACCTCTTTCTCAGCTGCGAGTATAAAACCACATTGACAGGAGCCTTGTCCGCTCTTGTCGAATCGTCACGCTGAAATGTTTACCTTTACATACAAATGGCCCAGTGTCATGTTGTGTCACATAAAGTTTCATGGACAAATAATGTGCCCCATTTCTCAATCCGCCCTGCAGCCCTTAAGCCCCCTTCTAGCGTTTATAGCCACAGCAACACCCAGGCACCATGGCTGCAAAAAGGGAACCTTGTGTCACCGCAGTGAAGTGCTACTCTGAATGAAATCCCGGGGATATAGAGGTAAGCTCAGGCAGCACTACAGGGCAATGTTTTGGGGAAAGCAATGTCAAATACAGGAGCACCAGGGGCAAGTTGTCATCACATTGTTTCAGGAAAGATTTCTCTGTCTTAGAAATGTAAGACACAGTTGGATCAAAAGTGGTATTACGACAGACCCAACAGAGCACTATTTAAACCATGCATGGCTCGCCTCAAGTATAAGAGTCAGGAGCATTAAAAACTTTGAGCTGGACACTTTAGGGAAAGTTATGAAGCAAAGATGTATTCATATGTTTAATAACAAAGCTTACGCTGGGCTTCACAATAAAATCATTTATAGTATAGAATATGAAGCAGACAGGATAATAATAAATACCCTGAAACAGAACAAAAGAGCAAAATATCATAATGAAAAAGTGCGGGAATATCAAGGATTCATGAGGGTTTTTGTTTTTATTCCAGCTGAACTGAAAAATCTAAAAGTAAGAGGTAAACAATATAAATGTTTAGGACCAAAGCAAATGCACGGGTCTCTTGTCATTTCAAGCCAACCTCTGGAAACATGTGGAGGAGCAACAGAGCAACTTTAAATGATATCAAATACATCCAACAAATTCAAATAAAGTGCTCCAAAATCAAAGTCCTTCCAAACATGTAAATATGGTTGGCTCTGAGGTAAAATCTTATAATTAATAATTGAATAAAAAAAAGACTAATGGACTATATCAGTTGTTTATGTGTGTTTAGAAGCAGAAAGTAACTCAAGACGTTTTACTTTAGCACTGTACATAAGTACAATTTTGAGGTACTTTTGCTTTACTTACTTATTTAAACTTTCTGCTTCACTCAAATTCAAAGGCAACTACTGAACTTTTACTCCACTAAATTCATCTGGCAACTAAAAAGTGGGAAAGTGGGTTTACATACAAAACATGTGATGAGCTTGTGAGAAAGGATACATGATATGTTACAGAACAAACTCAGTAGCAAAAGATAGTTGAAATTTGGTCCACACTGAAGCAGCTAAGTGCTGTTTACATGTTAACGCACCAGTTCAACAATAGAATGTCGATACTTAAATAAAACATACAATGATTAAATAACACAAAACACAATTGAAGCAGTTCATTCTGCAGGAGTGCCTTTATTTTGGAAAATTTAAGTGCATTTTGCTGATGATAGGCTTACTAAAATGAAAATCTGAAAGCAGATTTTTACTTGTAAAGAAATACTTTTTACCTGCTGGCGTTTCTACCAGTTGCTACAGTAAATGACTGTTGAAGAGCTCCAAAAAAGAAACAGACAGGTCCAACAAATGTAGTCCTTCATTAACATATTGACACATCATTGTCTTTCTCCTGCATGCACTGATTTAAACCCCTCAGAGCTCAAGCCTTTTAACTGTCTTTCTCTGGAGTTTACACTAAATTTAAACGGTCTGCTGAGAGCCAGAAGTCCCAGAGAGACACTGAGCATCTCCCCCCTGTGTTTACGTGTTTACTTATTGTTCTAATCGTCCCTTTAGTTCTTCTGTCTCGCGCCTTAATGCGATTCTTTCCGGTTCCGCTCGGTCAGAGCGAGGGTCACCGATCCAACTACTCCCCCCTCATATTAATTACATTAATTAAGACGAGGATGAAAAACAAACAAGTGATGATTAATATCTAAAGTATGGCGAATTCCTTGAGAAGATCCTGCAGGCAAAGCAAATGCAACCACAGTGAGACAAATTAAAGAATATTTGAAAAACTGGGCATGAAATAATAAAAAGGAAGAGAGTATTTATAGTTTAAATTGGCAATTGATTAATAAACTGACATTGTGTTGTTGTTTTATAATAATAGTAAAAACAATAATGCATTTGAGGGAAATAATAATTTTATTAAAAGCATTACAGCTGTGTTATATTTCAAAAAATATGATCAAAACTAATTATCAGGTGAAGCTCATTTCTCACAGGCCTTATTAATTATACTGGCCTAAAACTGTGCCAGTTTTATACATTAGACATTTCATTCTTAGTGTCTTCTCACTCCTCCTGTCTCTCATAGCACAGATTGTAAAAACAGACTAACCAAAATTAGAACGAAAGAGAGGGGAAAAAAAAAGAATATCATAACTGAGTTTATTCAAATAGCTCAGTAGCAGATAATTGTACAGTCTTTTCTGAGAGCTAACACGTTCAGGAAATGCACTGAGTAATTCGCTGCCATGGCCATGCATACAGATTGAACTTTTGGGCCTATGAAAGATAAAGATGAGGGAACTCTTGCAGATTTCTTTTCCCCCCCTCCTGCAGAGCCAGAGGCTGTAACTCTGTGGTCTACAGAGAGCTCTATTATTATGAAAACAACAATAAGTAAGAAATATATTTAACTATGACTGTATTTTGTATTTATAAAGTAGGTTTTAAACGACTCATTTTCTCCACGTTTCTGTTTGTGCATTACCGTCACTTCACACTCAGGTTAATCTGTATGACTTAAACGCTCTTTTAAACATCATCACCTGCTCTAAGCATAAGCTATTGTCTTCCCCTGGTAATACTCTATAATTATTTTATCGGTGTGTGTTTCTGCGCATGAAGGTCAGAGCCGGACCTCCCTTTCTTGTTTGCCGCCATCGCATACAAACATCAGTATTTATGTTTTGATGTTGTGGGCGCGAGCCGGAGGTCAGGGTCGTAGTGCTGCAGCGCGAGGCGACAAGCAGAGCAAAAAAGGGTCGCTGTCTCGCGCTTTGTTTCGCACTCAATTGTCTCGGGGCTGCGCGTGAACCCTGAGACCTGCAGCTGTCTGGAGGACAGAAACGGAGGGCACGGAGGGAGAAGTTTGCTACCGAGAAACAAGACACAGCGACTGTTAACAATCCTCTTTCAAATCTCAATTTCTCTTTCACTGGTTTTGGTCAGGCCCTTTTGGAATTAGTGGTGAAATCTTTCATTGCTTTTCCCTCTCTCGGTGACAGAGAGATGGCAGGCTGAGGTGGAGGAAAGTGGTCTTCATCTCAACACTTTTTCAATGTATTACATTTCATTTGTCCTGTCCTTGTTTTTCTTGTATTTTCAGCTGATGTGTCAACAGTTTTGTGACGCTGAATCTGTGGTATCACAACAGGAAAACGAAGATATTTTTGGCACGCTGCTGGGCAAAGAGATCCCTCACTTCCGGCTCAAGCTCTCGCCCATCCTTTAGTTGAAATGTGGGCTTAACGTCCTCATACATAACTATTATGATTCAGCCGCTACTGAACTCTGTGGTGGCCTACACCTGATGATGTTACTCGTCACATTTCCTGTAATTGGAAAAAGGCTTTTTAAATGTATTCCATTTAATGTGGGCTATTTTACGTGTGTAGCAAGTGTTAGTTTGGCAAAAAGAAAGATCATGTGGTAAATGAACGTGAAGATGGGAAAGAATGACCCTTTTTTTTAATTCTTCAAAGGTCTTACCTGTCTTATTTTTTGGCTCTGTGTGGGTTACACAATGCAGGTGGGTTATAACTACGTGGAGTAAAACCCGCTCAGTTGCAGTTTGTAAAACACTGTCTTCAGGATGTTTGCTGTAATACAAACGGAACAGCCGAAGAGAGCACACATGTTCAGGAAATCTCGAATGTCATTGTTCCGCCAGAGAATAAAGTTCTCGATGAGAACTAAACAAAGCGGTGAGTATCACTATGAGTGGGAATTTTCAGTTGGCAAATTAATATTTAAATTAAACGTTATGCGTTCACAGGTGTGCGTCTGCGAATAATCAGAGCCGAGGACCGGAACTATCCGTTTCGTGACGAACATTTTGCACACAGGAGAAGACTTCACTCTCCAACAACAGAGCGGTGAAGCTCAAGTTGTCGCTCCGTATTGCGCCTGCTCCACAGTGTTTTAGTCCGTGCGTAATGCGTAAAGAGCGCCGTGCGTAACAGGTGTATGGCGGCAGAGGAGGATGAAAGTTTGGGAAAACTCTTGTAAGCGCCCTGTTGGCAGTTACTTAAAGGACACTGGACATAAATTTACTGACAAACCAACTTTATCTTGTTTGTAAGCGAAACAAAACAGAAGGAAACCTGCACTGACATTACGCACAGAATTTAATGTTACCTGGCTGCAAAGCCATGTGAAAGCTATCTTATACCCAGAGGAAAGAATCAAAGATGAAAGCGACTGAGAGAGGGAGAGTACGAGAAAGACTGAGAAAAGGGAAGACTGGGGCGGGGGCGGGAAAGTTTAGTAAAGTGGAACTTGCTAACAGATGCGAGTGAGAGGGGCGCGGCCCAGCAGGGAAGGGTGGGGGTCTTGTGATGCGTGTGTGCGTGCGTGCATGGTCGTCAATGCGCGTGCACGCGTATTGCATTTGTGTGTGCATGCTCGCGCAGGAAAAGGACAGGGCATGAGCGCACATTGAGAGAGCGGCTCTTTTACTCGGCGTGATCATTTCACGCTTCCCCCCGAAGCCTTTTTTCCACCTAAAGCGTTTAGTTGCAGCTGACTGAGCACTTGCACGGAGTGCAATAGGGAGCGGAAGGGTCGAATTATTTCAACCTACAAACTCGCCCCAAAAGTACTGTAGGACGAAAGAAAAGAGAGAGAGAGAGAGGGAGAGGGAGAGAGAGAAGGGAGAAAACAGTGCCAGGGAGTGAGGGAGGAGAGAAAGGGGAAGAGAGGGAGACACTGGAAAAAGTTTTGTTGTTTTCCTTTTTTCTCCCTTCATCGCCTCCCCCTGTTCTTACCGGGTAACATGGACCAGGGGCCCAAAAGTCCTGCGCTGCGACTGGGGAGAGCAGGTAGGGTCTCACTGGCTCAAGTTTAATTTCACTTTTAGAAATACGTGAACTTGACTTTTCATCATCTGAAACACGTTTTCGTGTTGCCTTTTATTTATTGAATTAATTTATTTCTTATTTTGCTATGCCAAAGTTTTGGACGTTATTTGAGAGAAATGTATGTTATTATAAATGTTGTTTTTTTTTACTTTTGTATGGTGTCCTGAGTTAACAGAAGTATTACAAAGTTTCCTGAGGTAGTCCTGTAGAAAAAGGACAAGCTGGAACATCAACTTGTCAAAATGTTTCATCTTAAGTTTGTGACTTTTGTGATGAAAGTTTTGAAGCCTGAATAGTGCTCTGTTATTCATTTCCAACTTTTTAATGTTTAGGATTTGTTTGTAGGTTTTTATTAGTTTAAAATCTGATCTTGGTAACAGTAATGGCTTTGTTTAATATTTTTTCTTTACATATTTTTTTGTCACCGTACGCTCATAAAGAAATCAGAGAGACTGAAGTTGGTGGTTTGAGTTTGGTATCAGATTCTGCATCATGTCAGCTCCACGTGTTGGTCGGTGGACCATCACCTGGGTGGGTGAGGTGGGTGTCTTTCGAAAAAAAACAACACTGTGGATTTGTGTAAGATTTTGGTGTTGTGTTTGTGTTGTCACAGGCATTTACGAATTTGTTCACGCAATTCTCAAACGTACTTTAATCACCTTTTTCCGTTTTGCGTAATGAGGACTGTGACCATGTGAAGTGACAAGCAGTGACGGTTTCTTGTTTGTGTGTTGACGAACAAACGTTTCAGGTCCGTTCAGTCTAAAACATCTCTGGAAAGGAGTCTGGGCTTGACTCCTTCCAGCGTGTCTCCATCAGTTATTCAACAGGTTAATCATCTATACGACTATTCATAAAACAGCGGGGTTTGGTACGGCAACGGATCAGGCCATCGACCTTGTTATGGCACCCAATGGATATCACATCATTTCATATTGCTGCCCGCTGTGTCAGCATTGATAAAACGTCGTTTGTCATTAAGAGCCGGTGGGCAGGTGATCCGCTCTGAGAGGGCAGTGCGCTTCGTGTCTGCTGACGGTAACGCATGCACGGTAGATGTTTAAGAAAGTCACGAAACAACGTTTTAGTTGGGTTGCAGACCGCATTTGTTGTTGTTCTTTCAGATTGATTTTCACAAGATTCTAAGACAGAAGTGTGTTCCAATTTCGATACGTTGTCTCATAATAGAAATGCATTTGCTTGAGTATGGAAATTTGTCATCAGTGAATGTCTATGGTGTGTAAGACAAATAAAGCCCCCTTTGCAGTCTTTTGTGTGGTGGGCCTTACGCCAGATAAACAGTAAAAGCAATGGGATTTGTAGCTATTGGATAATAACCTTTTACCCACTGAGGAAATCAGAGTTAAAAGGGGGCCTCCCTGTTGGCGTGTAAAGTCTTTAGGGCCCAGGACCTATACCTACAGCCTCTCCATTTCCTCTCACTTTAAGATACGTGCTTGGGGTACAAAGGAGATGCTGTGAAAATGAACATGGATCTAATGAGAACCCCTCTGTTCCCGCTCTGTTGGTCGGCCTTGCGTAAAAGTGCGTAGGTCTCTTCTTTCCAGTAAGCGGAGCCGCCATTTCAGTGTGTGTCTGACTACAACTAAGGCAGTGGGTCTGACTTTAAATTATTATTTTACTAATCAGACTAATCACTTATCTGTTTCGAGCTCATCTTGAGTATCTAATATATGACTTCCACAAATGTGAAATCTTTCCCCTCTTTATTATAACAATATAAACCTCAGATAGGCAAGACTGGATCCCACCTTTGGTCCACATATGCTGTGTCACCTTCAAGCGACCCCCTTTTGTGCGTGAGCTTCTGCAGTTGAACGGACTGAACGGCACGAACCTCCGGCATCGGGCTTCATACGTGATATAGTTTTATTTTATTGTTTTTGATAAAAAATAGTTTATTCTCAACTTAAAAGCCTTTGACAAAACATTGACTAAACAGACATTACAGTCTGTGAGAAGTACAGGTCGAATAAGCTTTCTGATGTTGAGGAAACCAAGAACCAGAGAGAGAGAGAGAGAGAGATGGAGGAGAGTAGGGTCAAAGAGGGGAGGGAGGGGAGAAAGAGAGAGAGAAATGACCTCACATAGCCTACTTTCGTTTTGACCTCAGGTGCCCCATCATACCACAGAACACAGTCTAACACTGTGGCCAGCAGGGCCTCGTACTCCATCCGACAGACAGATGACAGGCTGGTCTTTACTTGCGTTATAATCGATCCCAGTGACTGCAGACAGGACCATTTGATCAGGCCTGAGAGTGGGAGAAGCCGTGAGTGAGGTTTGCCTGCTCGGTTCACACTCGAGTTCCACCTCGGGAAGTCCAAGACGGTTCACTCTCCAGTCCATATATTTTATTTATTAGTTATGACTTTTATATTTTATAAGCAAATGAAAACTTAAGAAGAGATACGGGAGCTTTCTCATTATGTTTACAGTCAGCGGGCGTGTAATAAACGAGCTGGTGGAGTTAACATGCGCTATTAATTTTTCATTGCTTTTTCGTTTCGAGGCTCGGGCGCAAAAAGCACAACAGCCGAAGCTTTCATGGTGGATGGAGGGAAGGGAAGGGAAGGAGAGAAAGAGGGATCATTTAAACAACAGCGTTGCCTCCAAATGATTATCAGAACTCAGCCACATTCTTACTAATGTTTAAAAAAGTACACACCCTCTCCCCCCTCCACCCCCACCCCTCCTCCCTCCCTCCCACCCATCCTCCCATTTCCAAGGTAATGAAATATGGTAATGGGTTTGGACCCCCGGATTAAAGTCGTCCTACCCTGATGGAAGTTTTCTCCAAAATTTCAACCCTAAAGCAACAACAATTTGTATACATGATTGATTGTGTTTGGATTTTTTAATTGCTTATGTATTTAATTTGCAAATCGGAGAGACACGCGCGACGGCTGCAATTTACTTCTGTGGGGAGGAAAGCGCCTGTGTTTATATCTCAATAAATAAAAACAGGCTCGCTGCAGAGGGAAGACGAGAACAATGAAAACGAAAAAACAACAACAACAACAACAAAAACATATGTGCAAAATAGGATACGGTTATATTTTTGCCTTGGAGTCTTTGTATGGAGACCTCAAGAGCCAAACACTCCACTCTGTAGATGCAAAAAATATTTATTTATTTAAATAGAAAATGACAGAAAAACAAACAAAAAAAGATAATAGATCCGTTTATTGTAAAAAACATGTAAAATAGTAAATCAAAGAGTGTTTTCCCCCAGCAGTGTCTCTTATAGGCGTTGTCACTGTCTAAATTCGCCCGCTTGAGCTCTTTTCGTTCATATGTGGCCTAAATGACAGGCCGCACGTCTTTGTAGCACGACCCAAGCTTAAATATCTAAGATCCAGTTTCTTGATTATATTGTGGTCTATTTTTTTCTTTTTTTTCTTTTTTATTTGGATTTTAAAAAATAATAATTTTTTAAAATGTGATTTGCTGTCTGTCGGGTTTGTATGAGGCCCCTAATTCATGAATCCTCAGTAAAGAGATGTGAAATATGAATGAGGATTAGTGTGAATGTTACGGGTTCACTTTGCTGCCGGTGGATTAAAGAGCAGGGACGTGGAATCAATGGAATGAATTCATGAAAACATATTTAGTATTGAACTTAGAGCAGTTTATTTAACAGCCAAAATCACAGGGCCAGTCATCCAGTATTAGTGTGCCTCCATGTACGCCTGGATGCATTTTGGGTCAGTTTAGGGCCAGACTGGACCGCTTTGAAGACTCTTAAGGTCAAGTGTGTTAGTGGTAAAGTTCCTGTATGTCTTGCACTCGTGCGCGCATGATTGTGTGCACGAGCGTGTGCACGTACGAGCATATCTCCCAAGGTTGAACGCCCCCTCGTGGTTCATCTTGTAAACAGCTCCGCCAAAAGGAAGCCTCCGACATAGAGAAAACCCGAAGAAAACCCCCCAAGCTTCCACTTTATGACATGATTTTTACACAGAAAACCATGACTGAAAGTAGAAGAAAGGAAAAGAAATGTGTTTTGCTTCAGTGAGGGCAGCTGAGCGTGTGAGCGCACTCCAGGTTAGTCTGGGGGTACGGATGCGCACGCATTGACAGGATAAGTCAAAGCAAGAAATCTACAAATTAGAAAAAGGAAAAAAAAAAAATCTGAAATTAAATAAACTCAATAATATCATACGTTGACCTTTTCAGGATCCGATACATTGCCTTGAGGTACATCAAGTCTGCTAGTCCATAGAGAATAAACCTGAAAAGTAGGAAGAATAAGATTAAGATTGTTATTGTTATTGTGGCTGTTGTTCATTAGTGTGTCTCTGTTAGCAGTTTCCTAAATGGTGGAATCTTTAGGGATACTGTTATTTAGGTAAGAATCGCCTGATTATGTGTCTGCTGAATAGCTCTAAATGTAAAGGCAATGCGTGCAGTATAAACACCGTCTAGCTGAAATGATTTAATGTCTAGAAACAGGAAGAAGGGAAATAACACTTTTTAATTTGGCTTATGCTTTAGGCTATTTGTGTGGTTAATATTACAGGGGCGAGGCTTAGATATGCCCTCTCAAATCAGGTGGGACGAACATGTAATGAATCCCTCTCTCTTTCTGTTTGGAGTGTAAATGCGCAGCTCGCCAATTGCATTTCATTAAAAAAAATCCGTTTGGATCTGCAATCAGTTAGGTAATGAGTGGGAATGCATGTTTCATATGTTTATTTTTTTCCCTCAATTCTCCCCAAGCTGAAGATTTGTAACATTGTTCTGAAGGAGGGAAATTATGCTGGGACAATTGTTTTCCTAACACTTGACAGCTTCCGCTCCCGTGGGCCTGTAAAGATGGTCAAAGGTTTTTGAGAGGAATTTTAACTTTAAAGTGTTTTCCTTGAAATGCTGTGGGCCTGTAAAATCCACCTTTTGCAGTCACGTATTCTTTTTTTTTTACCTGTTTCCCCCCGACCTCTGAAAGATGGACAATTGCTGTTTGAGTTCCTGAGCATTCCCCCATTTATAAAGCCTTGCTGCAACTAAGCCTCATTTTAGTAATACTCAGTTAATTAGCCATTTAATATTGACATGAATAAATTGAGCGCAAATGGGTATAAAGGCATTAAGTTTTTTACTTCGTTAATTGAAATTAAACATATGATCATCTACTCCCCGAGCCCTTCGTCGCCTCACAAAGCCTCCCCATTGGTGGACGCACAATACATGCGGGGCGTCATTGGCCCACGGGGTTCGAGCCAGCCAATCAGCGCGCTTCCCCCGCCCGATTCTATCTGGGTTTGGCAGTGACGTCGGGGCAGCTCTGGCGTTGTGATTGGCCGGATCGGCTGTGAGTGACGGGCAGCTGGCCGGCGCGTGTAGGTTAGGGTTCCAGGGGGTTGGGAGCGCGGGCGCTGTCCGCACGAGACCAGGTCCTGAAACGCGGCGTGCGCCACCGTGGATGCTGGGCGCAGGTAGCTTTTCTCTGTATAGTTAAAGAAGGCTGTTCATGTACATATTTACATCACATCACACGGCGTTTTCTGGCGCGAGCGCGGAGAAAACTACCTTTTGAATTTGGACTGGACTGATTCCTTTTCCAAAGCGAAGAAATGCGTCTCCAAACTCACACGTAAAACCGAGAGTCCACTCGCTACGTTGATGCAGTGAGTCCCGGTCAACACAGAGGGGGGAAGAAATAACAGAGTGACCAAGAGCTGCCTTTCGTCCGCACTAACAGGATAACAACTGTGACATCAAGCCCAACTGCTTTTCACTCGCACCAGAGAGTGTTGTTTTTTTATTTCCTTTTCCTCTTTCGTACTTTTCGGCTTTATTTATTTTTTCCCTGTGGTTTTTTGGCACGGTGGATACGAGACTTCAAGATGTGAGCACTTATCCGCTCTCACTCGCTTGATTGATGGGAGATTACCAAGTGTGAAAGCAACTGGCAAGACAAAACGCAAAAGAAATGTGCAGCAAATAACCTGGAAGAATAAATAAAAATAATAATAACCGTGGATCTGTAAGGCATATTTTTCTTTTTTCGAACAGTTGTTTTTTTTTGTATTTTTCACAGACTGAAAGGAGAAAGTTCAGCCCCCCCCCTCCTAGTTTTGCAGTCGCAGTTCAGGGGTCACGGCCAGCGGACCGAGAAGGAGAGGAAGGGAGGGGGGGTACTTTGTTTGCTCTGCATATTTATTTATTTCTTTTTTTTTTACATTTTTTTTTTTTTTAATTTTTTGCAACAGTTTTCATCTGTTTTCCTTGGACTGAGGAGAGTCGGTGCAGACTTACAGCTGAAGGAATGAGCACCACTGGTGTCGCTTCCCTCCTCTGGTTTTGGAGACGCCAGGACAGACACAGTGTGGTGTCCCGTCCCCAGGAGGAGGGAGACCGTCTCTGATTCATATTTTTCACGCCATTTCCTTAATCCAATTTTCGCTATTTTTTTATTTTTTATTAGTTCGAGTCAAAGTACATTATAGTCAAAATATCTCGTTTTTAATTAACTGAGCAAAAACAGAAAGAAAAGAAAAAGGAAAACCCCGTCTCTGAAGGGAACTGGCCCCGCTTTTCCGTTAGTTTGAGGTCACAGCGTGTCAGTAAAGTGGCAAACTGAAGCGGGGCGTCCGGTGGCATTTTTTAAAGACCCTTCGTATCTGGGCCCTGCAGCCCTACCGATGGAGATTCACTGTAAGCACGACCCGTTTGCTGCGATGCACAGTAAGTTTACACGTTCATATCTTTCCTCCATCCCATAGCTACTCCATCTGGCCTGAACTGAGATACCCACCACCCCCCACACACCCCACACACCCACATCCACCACCAACTCTGTGAGCGCATGCAATAATAACAGCGGAGTGGCAGCATTTTCACCTCACACTGCAAAAAATATAATTGCCTCGTGTGTCCTAAAGCCCCTCTTCGTTATTGTTAACGTTATTCATCGTAATTTTTTTTTTTCCCCAAGCGAAACAACACCAAAGAGCTGAAATAATTCAATCACTTTAAATAATTCAAATCTTCTTTTTGGCCAACAACCTAACGTTTTGATGTTGAATCAATTTGCCTTAATTTCAAATATTATTAAAAAAAAAAAAACAAACAACATGAAACAGCCTGGTTGAAACTTTGCAAATTTGTTTTGCAGGTGCGTTATCTTTTCCCACGAGGGGACATATTTTATTTACGTATTTATTTTGAAAATGAGCTAAATGTAGTTTGTTTCCCCCACTCTAATGATTTCTCCTTAGCCAGATATTTTTTGCAGTGTTTTAAAGCTGGGCATATGCAGAAGTTTAGAGAGTAATTCCATTATTTTATGTGCTATCTTCTGTTTTTTTGTGAATTTGCTATTCATCCTGACACTTGATTTTTAATGCCTTGCGTTTTGTCACGGATATTACAGTTTTGCACAAAACTGTTGATTTATTTTTATTTGTTTAGTTAGGTATTTATTGGATGAAATGCACTGTAATCCAAGCTGTGCGGGCTTGTAGTTTGTTGTATTTGCTGTTTCTTGTGTGAGACGCTTTGCTGTGTTTGACTGTTTGAAGGGGAGAAGGTGCAGGGGTCAGAGAGAGAGAGAGGGGTGGGGGGGGAGGGAGATCTGGGTAACAAAGCATGACTAAAAGCTGAACTTGATCCACAAACGGTAACGGTGTTTCTGCGCATAACCAGGTTAGCCAGACACAAACTGCGCTGTTCACACGCACAGACACACAATAACAAGGTGAGACTCAGCTGAGCCCCCGCAGGGAAACTCTCCTTTCACTGCCCTGCAGGTCACGCAGGTTCAGTCTCACAGCGTGCAGCAGGCAGCCGCGTCTTGCCCAAGGACACTTCAGCAGGGCAAGGTGCTTGGGGGACACGCTGCATGAATGGAGGACACAACTTGTTCACTCAGTCGTGACATGGCGGGCGCCGCTTTGTTTTTCTTTTTCTCAGTCCACTTTCCACTCCCCAAACGCCGAAGCTCCCTCCCTCCACATGGAGTTTATTTTATTTTACAAAAGTGACCGCAGCCTGCGCGAATGTTTATGTCGATAACAACCGAAAAAGACAAGACTTCGTTTAGTTTTTCACAATCTTTTGGTCTTTGGCCACAAAATAAAAACCCCTCCGAGGTTTAGAGGAAAATTCTAAAACAGTATAGATTAATATCATATATTCTGAGTGATTTGATGAATTAGCTGGGATGTGGACCCAAATAATAGGAAATGATTAAATTGAGAACTTAACGTACTTTTAACAAGCTTCACACACACACACACACACACACACACACACACACACACACACATAACCTAATAGAGTTCTTTATTGCGGAACAAAGTATCCTACAGGCTTTTCAGCGTCTAATAGAATATGCATTATATATTTTACTGCAATTTAGTCCCAGAGAGGACTCGTGTTATATGACTGACAGAGGTTCCCACGGTGTGTTATCCTGCAGGATTAAAAAAAAAGGCGCTGCTCTCTCTCTCTCTCTCTCACACACACACACACACGCACACACAGAGGCCTACAAAAAAACCCCCACTAGAACAAATCACGTTTCCTCTTCCTGCCGTTTCACCAAAGCCAGTGATCCGCGGTGCTGACGGTGAGAGCGGAGCTAAAGTTATATATGTCAGAGCTCGGAGACGCTTTAAAACGATTACACCTGAAAAATGTCAAAGGCAGAGAGAGAGAGAGAGAGAGAGAGGTTGGGTTGAATCGACTGTGACTGTGGAAATGCTGCTGGGCCAGTGTGTGTGTGTGTGTGTGTGTGTGTGTGTGTGTGTGTGTACAGTTAAAATCACAATGAAACTTCCCAAAGTTACAACATTAAGATTTTGCTGTACGTCTCTATTGGGCAGTTTTGATTGGCTACTGAAGTTAAAATCTAATTCCAATACGACATGACTTGCTTTCTTTCTTTCTTTCTTTCTTTCTGTGTATTTGTGTGTGTGTGTGCTCCCCCTTGATTTTCCGTTAAAAAAAAAATATTTTTTTTTCTCAGTGAGTTGAACATCATCTTCGTTACGTCAGTTTTTTTTCATTTATTCATTGTCGATCTTTGCAATAAAAGCAAAAGTAGATATTTTATACTGTTCGTATGGCAATTTCTGAAACAGCTCGGCCACTTTGTTGAAACTTTGCTAACTTTGAAGCAACGATATTTAGCCCAGCAGTGATGTTTTAAAAATCCATAGCAGGTAATTGTGATGATAATGAGCTGAATTTCATAATCACGTATTGTGATGGTAATGGTGGCATCTTGAATATTAAGCAGGCGAGGCTGTGGCCTACCTTTTTGGACTCATGAGTTAGCCCAAAGAAAAGGGTGGGGGGGGGGGGGGGGGGTAGCACACATACACATAAAAAAAAATAAACAGCAAGATAAAAAAGTAAAAAAGTCATTTGAATCAACCCCTCCGCCACACCCGTCCGTTACAAAAACAAAAGTAAAGAAATGGAAATGAAAGAATGAAGGCTTCTTCTTCTACTTCTTCTTTTACTACAGACTTCTTTGGATATAAAATAGCTATTTATAAATCTCACCATTTATTAACAAGATCCCCTGAGTCCCACTTCGCCGACAAAATATTAATTATTCCACCTTTCATGAGAAAATCGCACCACGCGTCCAAACCGCCTGCCTGGCGCATCTCACAGATCTATTCACTGTTTGCTCAAGGAAATTTGCTTCATCTGTATTCTCGAGGGCAACTTTCCAAACAGATTTTCAGCCAAAAGTAATTTCTAGTTCCCCTTTTTTTCAAGAGAGAAGAGCCAGAGAGAGAGAGAGAGAGAGAGATAGAAAGAAAGAAAGAGAGAGAGAACCGGTGGCGTTTGTTGCGATTTCTCTTTTGCTTTATTTTTGAGTCGTCAGGCCGTGACGAGGCAGATGAGAGATGAGCGAGAGACAGAGAGAGAGAGAGAGAGAGAGAGACAGAGGGAGACAGGGAGAGAGGAATGTAGCAGGAAGAGACAGACAGAGAGCCTAATGGACCTTATTTTCTGGATGGGGGAGTCTGAATATATTCTGCTTTATCTCTGTATTTTTTTCTCCCGGAAACAGTGAATCAATCAAACATTTAAGGAGGTGCTGGGCTCTTAAGTCAGCTCCTATAAAGAGTAAATAAATAAAATACAACAGGGATGCATAATGACCCCTGGTCCCCTGGCTGTCTCTGTCCCTCTCTGATTCAGTGTCTCCAGGATGAAAATGAAGCATCTTGCCTCTGCCAAGAGTCCCTCCTTCCTCTACAGAGTGTGGCTTCAGCGTTTTAGAGAAAGAGCTTTGAAAGCCAAGAACCCACATTTGTCAAAAAGAATCCATCCATCCATTTTCTATACCGCTTATCAATCAGGGTCGCGGGGGGCCGGAGCCTATCCCAGCTGACTACGGGCGAGAAAGAAGAATCCTTGTATCTAATTATAACATGCCAGTGTTGATTGAATTTTTGGGGAGCAAACTGTTCATTTGTTTGGTCAGTGTGATCATTGACTTGACCTGTGTCACTAAAGACATATGGCTGTGAGGGAATGTCAGCCGTGATGTCTTCTGTTCCCAAAATTAATTTTCAGAATCATCTGTTCACAAAAAAAAGGAAGAGAGGCCTCCCAAAATTCAGGGCGATTTTATTGCTATTTTCTTGTTTTAATGATGAAAAGATCCAGATCAGATTGACCTCTCTTGTCATTCCTTGCACTACCTAATACTGCATACTGAAGTAATGTAAAAACATGGCACACAGCCCTTATAATGCAATATCACTTATTCAGAGAATTATGCTACAGTGGCTGATAAACAAATGCCTTTATAAAAGTTATTGCGTTTGTCCTTATCAGTATTTATAGGTTTGGAAAATAAATTTTAAACGCATAATCCCTATAACCTACCCCAAGAATGGCGAGAGTCTGAACGCCTAATGCCAACAGTAAATACACAGATAAGTGAATAAATAGTTATCTGGTGGGTTTTTGTAGGTCACAAGTCATTCCTCTCCATCTCTTTACAAAGCAAGGCGTATTTCACAGCCTGGCCCAGATAGGAAGGGTGAAAGGAACCATTTCATTTACTCTTATCTGAGAAATGGGGAGAGAGAGAGAGAGAGAGAGAGAGAGAGAGAGAGAGAGAGAGAGAGGAGTGGGACTCTTCTCTGCAGATACCTGCAAACGACCCTGCAAAAACTGCGCTTTTATTCAGCAAAAGGTTTCAGGGTGTAACAATAAAGAGAGGAGGAAGGAATAATGCCTCCATGCAACCGTACAAAACAAGACAGCGCGAGAGAGTGTGTGAAGGACTTGAAAATGTCCATGTAGGTCAGCGGGGTCGCTCGCGCTTTGAAGAATATCTGAAAATGTGTGTGTGTGTGTGCGTGTGTGAGTCTTAGCACCCTGTGGGACGTTACAGTGATGCAATGTAATGCAAGTCGAGCTGCGACTTGAGCGTTGCATTTCAGTCCCCTTCTTTCCTCCATTCATGAAGACCCAGTGGGGTGCAGCAGCAGCAGAGGAGTAGCTGCTCTCATTATCTTCAGTGAATCGAGGATCTAAGGACAGGGGGGTGCAGTCTGCGGTTCAGCTCAAGAAGCGCATGTAAACACAATTGACTTGACCTGTGCTGATCCGGGAACAGAGAGTGCTGAGTATTTACATGAAAAACCACCAGCAGGCCAACACACAGGGAGGCCAATAAATCATCATAATATGATCAATGACGAGTTTGTCATTCACATAGATCCATTTTTCATGTTTTTTTTTTCCAAACAGGAGACACAGAATAAAACAGCTTCCTGAATACATGCCCCAAAGCCAAGTTGAAGCTATTATGTTTTCACGATTCCCAATTAATAATCCTTTTCATTCAGAGACAATCGTCTGTCAAGCGTGATATCATTGCATTGCTGCAGTCCTCAGTCATACACTAGCAAGGAAATAAAGAAATATTAACACATATTACTTAATAACATCTATTAGTTCACACCAGAGTGATTTTCCTGCTGGGTAGATGTCGGGTTAATACTTAAAACTGCATATTTATAAAGTTAGAAAGTAGCAGAGGCCGTGACTTTGAATTCCTTGGATGGATCAAGCTCAAAAAAACACTGGATCAAACTCTTATCATGTATAGAAAAGCGTCTGCGTTAGGCCCTCCGAATCTGAAAAATGTCCTTGTCCTTCCAACTAAATGCAAACAAAATTTGTAAAGTAATGTCTCGGCACACTGGATGTTTTCGAACCCAACCTGAATCTAAGGGCTTGAGAAAATCGTTGTATGTTGTCTTCAAAAGACATTATACAACTGATTTTACACACTGAGTAGTGCTCCCTGTTACGCATTAGCTGAAATTAGTGCTGAGTGCACCTGTCCCACCAAGTTCTCCTTTAATCAAACAGATTTGTTGATGAATGCTTCTGCTGCAGCTGATGCGATCATTGTTTTTTTTTCTTTCAAAGTCCATTTTGCTGAACTTACATTTCGTGACGTTTAGACTTCGAGCTGAGCCCCAGCTTTCATGGACATTGCATAAACACTCCGTCTTCATATTGCTGTCTTTTGTAAAGAAGTGATTGCTTTTCAAATTGTGCTGTCTGCAGCAGGCATCTGCATGATGAGGCTTCTTCTACCTTGAAGACTAAAGCACCAAGGAAGAGAGTGACCATTCACATCAGCCGTTTGGAAATAGCTTTGTTTGATTCCACAGAATGAGACTCTCTTTCTCTTGACTTCACATTTCTGTATTTATCCCCCATGCGTGGATCTATTTATATTTGAGCTGGAGGAGGCTGTGTGTTTGCGTGTGTGTATGTGTGTGTCTTTATTTTATGCTGATGGAGGAAAGAGGAGGACAGGGGGACAGGTTCAGGGGACAGTTTTGTGTTTAAGGGGGTATCCCTGCTGGGTTAATGTGTTTAAAATCTATTACCCCCACAGCTAGGATTAGTGTGTGTGTGTGTGTGTGTGTGTGTGTGAGAGAGAGAGAGAGAGAGAGAGAGAAAGTGTGTGTTTCCCCTAAAGACGTAATCACTATGGTAATACAAAAGCCAGTGGATTATGTGGTAGAAAAAAGTCTGGTTGATTTATACTCTGCCTTTGGTGAGACACATACATATACAGTATACACACACACACACGCTATTCGGGAGCAGGAGAGAGAGTTTGTTCTCCTTGTTACTTTCTCTCTCCTCCATACTGTATCCCACCCGTGCATTGTCTGATACTGTAGTTAACATGAGTTAGCACGGGGTTCTCACCTGGCTTGGCTGGTTGGAGCCTTTTAATGTGGAGTGTATAGAGGTGTGAGTGTTTTTGTCTGAAGTGCATGCTGGCATAGGCTCCAGGTCTGGTATAAGAGCTAAGACAATTCGTTTCTTAATCATTAGTCAGTTGAGAGGATGTTAACTGACAGCGAGTTTAATATCTGATGAATTGATTTTGTTATTTTTAAGTAAAATGTCAATAATTCTCTGGTTTTAGTCACTCCAACGCGATCATTAGTCTGTTTTTGCGTTTTGAGCCGTTAATTGGAGAGAACAAGTAATTTAAACCTCAGGACATTTGTCATTGTTATACCATTTCCCTGGTATATTAGATGAAACCTACATTCCTATTAATCAACCTGCTAGGTTAGACTTTGCTTCAAAATTCAGCCCCCATTTGCTGCCTCATGTTGTCCCTGCTGCTGCTGCTGCTGTTTAAATCTGTCAGATCAAAAAATGAAAGTTTGAATTAACAGGACATGTCTTCCGGTTAGATGAGTAGTAGAAGAGTGAAGGATTAAAACAGTTTATAACAAAGTTCTGCTTACTGTCTGTTTTACTCTTGTCTCTTCTTGTACACCAGTCTTATTTGATTCATTTCATCCCTCAGGGGGAATATTAGTGGTATCTTTCAGTAAGGGGCCAGTACCAGGCTGTGGTCAATAATTAATTGAAATCCCTTCGTTTACTTAAGATCTTAGCTTGCTCTGCCCCGGGTGAAAATGAGCAAAGTTTGCACTTTGGAAAAATCCAAGTGGTAACATTATGCTGAGCCAGAGAAATCACATGTATTTGTGATAGTATTGATTGACTCCGGCCAGGGAGCCAGCAGCTGTGGGATACTAGAAAGTGTAGCTTTGCTTAAGTTAATATTTCTTAACCAAACCTCTTAAACATTAATCATATTTGCACAAACCAACTGCAGTAGCTAAAAAGAGATGGCTTTAAATATACGATAATTATTATCAGTGTTATGGTCAGTGATTCAGTAGAGCTGACAGGTTTAGGTTTTCAGTAAGCATGTGTTAACATGAGAATGCAGCTTTGCCAGCTGCTGACCCACAAGAACAATCCATTAATGGAAGGAACACACGGTGTGTCTTTGTTGGAGCCTTGGAGAGCACTTATGAGTGGACTTTCAGTGGACAAGAGAAATCCATGAGTGCGAACACAGGCAGCATCAGGGCAGAGTGAATCCAGACTGAAAGGTGGATCCTGATGAATGACCACAGATGTGCATGTAAACATTACGGATAAACAGCCTTCTACACAGCCTCTTAACAAGGCATTTGAACTCCAGCTGCTTCAGCGGAGCTGTTCAGAAGTCAGCAATAGTGACTCTCAGTCAGTATTGTTTTATCTATAAAGAGATTAACTGAGGCTGACAGAAGACTCGTGGTGAACGTGCTGGAAAAGCAAGAGTTTCCTCATGTGCAACACTCTTGTGTCTTTGCCAAAATTTAATTACACGAAAGAACTGACCTGATGACGTAAATTAAGAAGCTTTTATCATTGATTTTGTTCATCGCTGGGCTCTTTTTTATTGGTTGCACATGCAGTTAAATCTACAATCGTTTAGTCTTCTGAAATTCTTGTCTCATCACTACCTCATTTGCTTGCTCCCATTAGAATAAGTTTATCTTTGTTTCATTCCATTGCCTGTAACCTAATTTAATTTCTCAATGGCTTGAACTCGAACCCCCCCCCCCCAAAAAAAAACACACACACACACACACACATTCCTGACACTCTTGATTCAATTCTCTCTTGCAGGACATGGCGGAGTGAACCAGCTTGGAGGTGTGTTTGTAAACGGCAGGCCCCTCCCAGATGTAGTGCGACAGCGAATAGTAGAACTCGCCCACCAAGGGGTTCGTCCCTGTGACATCTCACGCCAGCTACGAGTCAGCCATGGATGTGTCAGCAAAATACTGGGCAGGTAAAAGACACACCACATGGTGACAAGTCCTGGAAATATTTTTACACCCTTTTTACACTCACAACAGTGCGCCAACAAACTGTGAGGTTGTGTGGCCTGGCACGCTTCAGACAGTTGGCTGAGGTTTGTAAAGATATCAGCCTGACACCTTCTTTTTACGCATAACAAAAACAGGACAGGAAATATATATATATATATATTGTTATCATGAGAAATGAACACACAAAGCCTGGTTTAATGTTGGTCAAGCATGTGAACTGAAGCTCCTCTAAGGTCACACTGACTCATTTGCTGTCCATTCTGCCAGTCCTTCTATTCCCGCAGCCTGCACAGGCTGCATTTTTCTGCACTGTCTTCACTTGCCTCTTATTTCGCTATCTCTCTCTCTCTCTCTCTCTCTCTACACTCTTTCACCTTCTTCTCTGTATCCTATATTTCTTGTTCGAGCTCTCTCAACATTTCTGTGTTTCTCCTCACCTCCTTTTTTCTCTCTCTCTCTGGCTTTTCAAAGCTAAATTCAGGAGTAAATCCCTGCTCGTTCCGTCCCCCAGAGAAGAAAGGGGGACAAAAGGGAAAAGATTCATCACTTTTTGGAATTAGCATCAAAATGAATGTGGCACCATATCCCCCCCCCCCCACAAAAAAAAAGAGGACAGAGGGAGATGGGGAACTGGAGAAAGACAAGAACAAGGAACACAATCAAAAAGGAAAAGGCGTGTTAAAGAACAGTGCAGCAAGAAGAAAAAAAACGAATGAGAGACGGAGAGACCATTTGAGGGGACGGAGGGAAAGGATTAGCTACAGCGACCCTTAGCTATATCAAAAAAATGTGTTGCTCATTGTTCTCCCTTGCCTCTCTTTCTCTCTCTCTCTCGCTCTCTCCTTTTCTGTCGTTCTCTCTCCACCTCTGTCTCCCTCTCTCCCCTGTCCTGGCCGTTCAACTCAGTGAAGCGTTACCATGAGGGTGGTGGTGGTGGGGGGGAGGAGAAGGAGAGGGGATCGAGGGATGGAAGGAGGGAGGGAAGGTTGTTTTATCCTCTCCTCTCTGTCTCTCTGGTGCCAGCAGAACAAAAACACCAACTCTACCACTCTCTCTCTCTCTCTCTCTCTCTCTGTGTGTGTGTGTGTGTGTGTTTTGGCTCACTGTTGCGCCGATATCAATAACCGTGCTCATTTATTCACCAATGATTCAGCTGTGAATAATTTAAATAGTTTCCCATTTGGAAATAGATTGTTTTTCCTTTTAGCTGTGTTTATACTCCAGCTGTGAACAGTCAAAATGTGCAGTACACCCACATTCTGATGTGTGCGCACACACACACACACACACACACACAAAGGAAGACAAGGAAATGCACATTTACAGGAACACACATCTTCACGGAAGGGATTACTCTACCGTACAGCGGTGGAGAGACAGAAAGAGAGAGGGAGAGAGAGGGAGAGAGGGAGAGAGGGAGAGAGAGGGAGAGAGAGCAGCAGGTTTAAGACTGACTGACAGCTTGCATCCACACTCAGCATCCCCCCTTTTCTGCAAGCTGTGTAGCACATTTGCTGTCCTCCCACCCCCTGCCCCCCATGCCCCTTCTGCATGCAAATACATTCATGAAATAGCCATGGTGGACACCAAACGCCTGAATCTGTGTGTGTGTGTGTGTGTTTGTGTACCTCTATACCTCTATGTCACAATGTAAAATGTCCAATGACGACGAGCAGCACCAGGCAGACATCGTAAACATTTTGTTTTCTTCAATCATCTATCTGACACTGCAGTTTGTTCTAATGACAGCGATGTGACAAACAGCCAGTCAGGAGGTTTTTTTTTTATTTTACCTGAATTTATTCAGTCGACTCCCTCTGAGAGCAACAAAGAGGCCTCGTCAGTGTCACACGTGTAAGTCCTGATGGGACTGCATCACACTGAGTGATGTTGTTACCAAGTCATACCAAATAATCAGCGCAAAAAGCTGCAAAATCAAGTTATTAGACAAAACAGAAAGAAAGCAGACAACAAGACCAAAAAGGCCAAATGGAGCTGACAGCAGAGACACATACCAATGGAGTCCTTTACCACAGAATTCACATTAGTCTTTAGTTGGTCAAAGTTATCAATTTCTTCAAATGATTCGATTAACTAGAGCAGACAACATGAAAACTGTCTCTGTCATCTTTATCCAAAAGTTAGGGAGTATTTGGACGTTTAAAGAGTTATTTTTTACTGTAATTATTTCTCCTCTTCTTTTTTTTCTGCAACAACAACAAAAACTAATATGAGGATTTCATAATGACTTACAAAGTTTTAGTCATTTTAAAATTCCCTCTTTAGGTTTTCCCAGAAAGTGTTACTTTGCCAAACTGCAGTCAAAGGGTGGACAAAAAGAGGCAGTTTCATCTTAACCTCTTGATTTGATTTGATTAGATCAGATTCATGCTAGCTGCGTCTGAATTCAAGAAGAATAAGAACTGTGGATTTTGTATCCATTCGACAGCAGGGACAGTAAGAACAGTAAAAACCCACAATTACTGCTTTAATCCTCATGTACAAGTGAATATTTTTTCAAACACACAGTTCAAGAATCATTAAAAAAATGCGACACAAGACAGATCGCTCCTATTTTATCAAGAACAAGTGCAAACAAAGGGCAAGGGACAGACCAGAGGAAGGTCAGGTGTTTTTAGAAGTGAGCCAGAGAGAAGTGCAGACTGCGATGGGAAGGTCATTCCTCCACCAGAGCACCAAGGAGGGGACTGGGTTGAGGCTGAGTGGCACAAAGTCCAAATCAACACAAGCACCAGTGAACTAAAGGGCCAATGCAACAACAGAAATGTGTGTTTTGCTTTTTTTTTTGTTGTTCATGTTGTTTGGAGTCTGGAGCTGAACCCAGTGTAATAGTATGTTCTAGTATAGAGGAACAAATGGAATGAATAAATAGTGTCTCAGGTGTCTAATTTAAAGGATAAAGCTGGGATTCTGTATTTTCTGTGTGTGTTTTTCAGTTCCCATAAGTAGACCAAAGCCAACCATGACGCATATTCACTTTATAGCCAAATGCTAATCTAGTTTGCCAAAGAGCTCCATTGTTGTCCAAAAACATAAAAGTGAGGCGTACTGTTGCACTGAAAGACATGTTCTTTTGTCACAGTGACTATCGGCACTGTAATTTATGTACATGTACGCCATCCCGCTGTTGTAAAGAGTCACCAAATCTGAAGATGAAAATAGTCCCTAACAAATGCACTATTTGCCCCTGCTTTGGTAACTGTAAACTGTTTTATTTAAATCAAACTATATATTTAAGGCTCATTTTTAAAGATATATATTTTCAGTAGGAACAAATGGGCTACAAATTACAAATGCGTACAATAAGAGGAGAACAGAGAGATAGATAGAACAGTGCCGAGAAATTTGATTTGTGGGATTTGATTGCTTTTACACTAAATTATGCGAAAATAAGCGCAAATGTCAGATTAAAACACTGAGTGGGACTGGAAGCAATACATGACTAAAATTGCAGGTAAAGGAAGAAAAGTTTGAATGTGCAGATTTAACCCTCCAACCGAGTTTATTCAACACCTCTTTGAGAAATACTGCCACCTTGTTGCGATGCCTCTTTTGACCAATGTGAACATATTCTGTGCTTTGAATGGCAGGTACTATGAGACGGGCAGTATCCGCCCCGGGGTTATCGGGGGATCCAAACCAAAGGTTGCTACGCCCAAAGTGGTCGACAAGATCGCAGATTACAAACGCCAAAACCCCACCATGTTTGCCTGGGAGATCCGGGACAGGCTCCTGGCCGAGAGAGTGTGTGACAACGACAGCGTCCCCAGCGTCAGCTCCATCAACAGGTACTGCAGGCTGCGTTATCTGCATGTGTTTGAGCGTCAACGAACAGCAACAGGTTCTGTGCGAAGACAGAGCGCAGAGCGGTATAATACCATGCATTTTATGTGTGTGACTGTGTGTGTAGAGTGGAAGGGGGAATGGCAAAGAGGCCCCAGTCTCCATATGTATGAAGTGGCTGCAGCTCAGTGGTTCAACACGATGGTACAATGACAACCCTTTCCCCTGAGCATAGAGGCAGAGAAAGGGAGGAATAGTGAAATAAGAGAGAGAAGGAGGGAGCAAAAGAGGCAGACAAAGGGGAAGGAAGGTGTGTGAACGCAAGGAAAGTAACAGGCACAAAAGGAAAGGAAAGAAAGGGAAAAGAAGGAGAGGAAATGAGAGGACAGGAGAGGAGAGGAAAAAGGGGAGGAAAGGAAAAGAAAGAGGAAGAAAAGGACTTGCATGAGCAGCCAAGCAGGAAGTGTGAGGCCCCTCTGCCATGTCAGCCTGCCTCAGCCACTTCACACACACACACACACACACACTCACACACAGTCTTGCTCCCACGATGGTCATGTTCTCTCTGTCACTCATCCTCTCTCTCTCTCACACACACACACACACACACACACAACACCACTTCACACACACTAATATGTCCTCTCTTCTCCTGCAGGATCATTCGGACAAAGGTTCAGCAGCCGCCTGGCCAAACGGGCTCAGTGTCGGCTCACAACTTAGGTAGGTTGCAGCAATAAAATCCTGTTTCCAACTGTCAAAGCAAATTTTACAGCAGAGCCATTTTTGTGTGAGTCTCTCAGGAGAGGAGCCTGTGTTGCTGGGTGTGGAACAGCGAAATGTACTGAAAGAAAGAAAACGTGGTGTGAAATGTTGGATTTCACTAATGTTCTTCCCTCAAATCCTTTAATCCAGATATCCCAAGAGGTCAAAGTTGAAGTTAGCTAATGGATTTCTGGTTCTTTTTTTTTTTTTTTAATTGGCCAATATCTTGCTTGTCAAAAACCTTTAGCTATTTAACAAGTGTGATTGATAAACCAAGTGACAGTTGGGGTTAATAATCTTTTCAAGTGCTTTTTGCTTCATGTGCAGTGTGTAGTGGAGACATGGCAGAAAGAAAGAAATCACAGAGTCAGTGTCTTAAACTCGATTTACGATGAATGCATAGATGTTGTAAGTGGACTTGCAGAGTGTGTACATTACACACTCAAATGAAATGTTAAAGGCGTCACAGCGGGTCCTGAATTATTACTGGTCTTGTCTACTGTATCGGTCCTCCAGGGGGAGGAGGAGGACTCTGCACCCAAAATGTATTTAAAATCACAGCTAATTTTTGCTCTCCCCCTTCAGATTAACAAGGTTTGACTGTTCATTTGCAGTTTTAATCATATTACAGACTGAAGCAATATATCTATTACAGCTATGACTGAAACATTATTTTCCCTTTATTCGATGAATATCTCCGAGTACAAATAAATATGAGAGCCTATCTCTCGCCCTCTCTATCTCCTCCTCACTTTACCCTGCAGTGGATTGTGTTTCGGTGTCTCTCATATCTTCATAATCGCACATTGTCTATTAATCTAAATTAATTTCACACACGCTGCTCCCTGACTCCTGCCTTTTACACACATTTAGCAGACACACATACACCCACATGCATACACACCTAGATGCAGTCAGACGCACACACACACACACACACACACACACACATTGCACGCTCAGAGATTACACAGATAAATGGGTCCCACTCCCAGGCGGAAAATTGAACATTTGGATTTGCAGAATAAAAGCGCTACGTTCTGATAAAAAAAAGAGTGAAAAGAAAGAGAAAGGAAAATCAGATAATTGAAGTGCTAAATCAAGTGATGGGAAAAGGAGGGATATGCATTCATTATGCTCTCCTTGTCGTTGGTGAAGGAGTAACGGCTGGAAGGGACCTTGATCGTAAGGTTTATCGTTTTTGTTTTTTTTATTCCCTTTTCTGTCTTGTCTTTCTGTGTTTGGGGGGTCTGCTGGGAGTGAGGATTAGGATGTCTGTCTCCACACCTTTCAGTCCCTCCAGGGATACCATACTGTCACTCAACCCCACGTCCGCTTACAGGGGCACAGATAAGGGACCAAGGAATCAGTGACTGTATGTTTCGGTGTGTGTGTGTCAGGAGGCTGCAGAGTGAGTGTGTATGTGTGTGTGTCACTGAAGCAGTGACAAGTATGTCGCTGTGTCGCCCAGCGAGGAACTTGTCTCCTCCAGGGGAAAGATTAAAGGTAGAGACATGAGGAGGAAAACACAGACAGACTCATGTCCTTTGTGGATTTTTCGCCCCCTCAAGCTTCAATTTGGTCTATGTGGTTGAGCAAAGTTCTGGAAGATTAAAGTGCATCTGTGTTGAGTTTAAGGAGAGAAAAAAGAGGATTTTCAGTTGTAGTGGTTTTGTTTTATAAGTCTGTTTTAAGTCATGAGTGTTGCTCTCCAAGTAAAGAGAGTAATAAATGGTGGTGACTTAGAGATCATTAGAGATAGTGCTGGACATTGTCACCCTTTTATTCATCAGCTTTCACTGTATGTACAGTAGTTGCATAAAATGAAGTAAATCAAGTAGTAAATAGCGCATATAAATAACACAGTGAGTGCTATTGGACTAAAGCAAAGGTGACCTTTCCTGTTATATATGAGCTCCTGAATCAGGTGTGTTAGAGAAGAAACAGCCTTTTTCTCAACATGAACTCTTTAAAGGCCCCTTAAACAAATACTGACCGAGTTTTATCTGGGCTGCAATATTATTAACTGTAGTCTGGTTTAGCTTGGAGAATTACACTCCCTTTCATAACCGATGAAATGAGCAGGGCTGTCCTTAAAATATTTTATTTTCATACTGTGAGGTGAAATAGATGATGGCTTAAGATGTTTCATTCAAATTTCAGAGGCTTAATTTGAGCTTACGCACTACTGATAAGAAAAAAATACGTGTTGTCATGTGGTCCGTCTGCAGGGACGTCTGTGGCTGCCACACAAGTGTCAGCAGTGACCAGCGACTCAGCCGGTTCCTCGTACTCCATCAGTGGCATTCTCGGTATCAGCTCCGCTGCTGACGTGGGCAAGAGGAAGAGGGACGAAGGTGAGCAAAAGAATATAAATGTGCACACTTTTTGTTTACTTACATCACTGTATGCACTGATGGTAATGGCACATATACAAATACATGAACACTTATATGATGATGGACAGCCTCAGGAACCCCTACAGCCCCTCCTTCCCTACCAACATGGAAAGCCCAGATGGAAGAACTCAGCACAGGAGAATCAATGCCAGATGTGTGTGTATGTGTGTGTGTGTGTGTGCATGTGCAGTATGGGAGTTCTAAACCAAACATCTTCATTCGGAAACCCCTATTTGTTTACCAACAGCGCTTCAGTGGAAAGCTACCTGAGAAGTCAGTTTATGCATTCACTATTGATCATGTACGCTGTCATACTGGATCAATGTTGTTTGCATGCTAACAGAGGTATGAGCTCGTGCATGAGCATGTAGGGGAATCTCATATGTACTGTATGTGTATGTTTGTGTATATGGGTGTGCATACATGCGTGCACATTAGTGAGTGTGTATGTGGCAGTGTCAGTGGCATTAAAAAGCCATCAAACAGACGGTCTCCTGCGGTAAATGAGACAGGACCAGATGTCGGAGCAAGGGGGGGGGTGACGGAACGCCACTGGGGGCTATTTCTCGCTCTCTCTCACTCTCTCTGTCTCTCTCTCTCTCACTCACTCGTTCTCTAACACGCAGACACACACACACACATGCACACACAGATAGAGTATCTTTTTCCTACTGCTGATGAATTTCCAAAACATTCTAGCAGGTTCCAGGATGAATCCCAGGTGCACCTTGAGCATTCTGATATGCTCGGATACGGCCCACTTATCCATCAGCAGAGCACAAAGGCTTCAGACCTGCCACACGCACACACACACACACACACACACACACACACACAGACCTTTCTCTCTAATTATGAATTTGTAATTTGAATAAAAATGTGGACTCGCCAATAATTCCATAAAAAGTTTAAATATTGCAAAAATGTTTTGATGGAAAACATGGTGTATCAATTAGAAAATCGAGCGCAGAAGAAACAGACTTAGGGAATAAATCATGACGCACATAAAGCATATGACTTCTCACCGAAGCTTCTGCTTTATTGAAGAGATGAAAAAATTGTGCAAGGGTTAAAATTTGATTTGTGTGAACCCATTAGGACACTGAAGCCTTCTTCAAGTTAATTAATTAATTAATTAATGAACCAAACATAAATGCCACATTTCCATCATGTTTACTCCATTGCTTTGCACCTTTTTTTCTGACACTCTTTCAATTGTATCATCTTGTTGCACTCTCTTCTTCAACTTCCAGCAGCTGTTAATCCTTATGTCCCCAACTCCCAAGATTCACATAACAGAAGTGAAAGGAAACACTCATTTTCATATTTGTTTAAAATTTGGATGGAAACCTGACTGTAGTGACATCTCTTTAAATAGATCAGAGCACTTCATCGAATGTCATGCTCAACACTGACCTACACCTGTTCCTTTTACAGTAGATATTTTGACTTTTTATAGTTTGAAAAATACAGGTGCAACTAAAAACACTCATGATGGCTCCATTTTACTGATTCCTGCAGATTCACTGACGTGGCATCATTAGTTACCTCTGTGATTTTCCAGTTATGCCAAGTCAAAAGGCATCAGGGCTCTACTTTCCTTATAAAGACATATTTCATTGACAAGCACAATGTGATTCACCCATAATTACACAAATATGTCACATTATATTATGTGTGCACTGATGTCTGGGACAAAGACTGTGGTTGAGTCTGTAGTTGAAGAAGAAGCTCTGTAATCTAATTAGCAGCGTTATTGTTTCACTTTGTTCTTTATGTGCATGACGTGCTATGCCATGTGCTACATGTGCGGTCTGTCTGTTGTCTTACTTTGACTGGACCTTGTGTGTTATAATTCATATTAAAAACTATTGTATCACAGTGTTTCACTGAAGCGTCCAGAAAGCACCATTCGAGCATGGTGTTGCTCAGCCTTCACGCTTTATCTGCAGTGTTTCTGTGGCAGAGGTCTGCGCGGTTGGCTCTGTGGTCTAATTAACAGCATTGCTAATCACAGCTTCCATTAGAGCAGCCCCCGCTGGATAATGACACACACACACAGCAAGGGGCGACAGGGGGAACAGCATGCACTGACATGGACAGACAAACACATACACAGATACACAGTAATGCAAGCTTCTCACGCACACTCACACCCATATGCTTGTCGGCACAAACATTTGTCCACAGAGGGGAAAAAGACATAAACATACACAAGTCACACGCACACAGAAGGCCAACAAACACCCAGCCTTCGCTTGCGGACAGTGTCGTGATATCAGTACAGGTGAATAGCATTTGCAGTCACGAGACAGTCACCGGGAACCTTGGTGTTTTCATGTACCTCAGTTCATCAGACCCTGACTTCCATAGGCGAAGAAAAGCTTTTCAGAGCCTGATTAAAAAGAAAAGCCAAAACAAACTCAGGATGAGGAATCATTTGGTGCCCAGCTTTACTCTGAACCAAAGGAGTGACGTGTTTCTGCATGAAGCCTTTGTCAGTCCACTGGATGAAAATAACATTCATCTAAAGGATCAAGGCATGTTCATATCAGATCTTCATAGCAAACACCTTGCTGTAGTGCCCATAAGCAAGCTTCAGGGGTGTTTTTCTTATTGTGATATGAAATTGATCATTTCATATTGTAGCAATAGAATAGAAATGGCATCTGTGCAAGTGAAGGGAACACGGGATCATGCCATGGGTGTGTCTGCGTGCGTGTGTTTGTGTGTCGGCAGAAGGAGTGTGTGTGTGTATGTGTGTGTGTGGGGTTAAAGCCCTGTGGTGACCTGTGCCCCCAGCAAAAACGAGGGGAAGTGGGGGGTGACCGGGGGCAAAATGTAGATGAATGGGAGTGAATGGAAGAACTTGACTTGTGGGGCCAAAAGGGGACTATTGTATCTTAACCTATTCTCTTACACACAGAGGGTCTCTCTCTCTCTCTCTCTCTCTCTCTGTGTGTGTGTGTGTGTGTGTGTGTGTGTGTGTGCGGTTGCCTTTGCACATGCATGTGTTCAGGGCAGGTGGTCCAGTAGAAACAGGGAATGTTTCTTTCTTTTGGAGAAAAGTAATCTCAGTACATTTTGAGGAAAAAAAACAGCATCTTTAATACTTGCTAAAATGTCTCTGTTTTGCACAAAGAAGAAATATTATCAATGGCATTTACCCAGGACGCCAAGATGACCTCTCACCCCCTTGTTCATCCACTGTGACATGCAGCAGCTTACCAGATAAAAGACGCTGGGAGTAAGAAAAAGATGGAGGATGGTGTAGAAGAGGGAGGGGAGCTCCGCCCTTCACCCTGAGTTCCTCTCACTGACTCCTGCCCCCTAAAACTTTGATCTCTGGAGTTTAGATGGGGCACACTCTCTGGCTCTGTGTCTGTCTGTCTATCTGTCTGTCTCTCCACTGCTGCATGCTGTTGTGAGGTCAGCCTTACGACCCCTGCCCTATCAGGATGATAATCTATGTCATCTATGTCAAGTGCAAAAACATGCACACTGGTGGCGTCCTACTCCCCGCAGATAGACAGACAGACACAAACACAAGCCCATACACACTCACACACTCACACACAAACAGGTGACAATTCATCTAACTCTCAGAGGCATTTGGATTTAATAATTCAAATGTTCCTGGGTTGTTGAATAAATGGCAAAGACAGGCTGAGTCCAAGGGAGATGGTGATGGAGAGAGAGAGAGAGAGAGGGAGAGAGAGTGATAGAGCAAGTGAGAGAGAGGGTGAGAGAGAGAGAGAGAGAGAAGGTGGAAGAGAGAGGAAAAAGGCAGAAAGGAGAGAACAATAAGGGCTCATTGTTTGTTTTGTTCTGCTCTGAAAAAGAGGGAAGAGAAGCGCTTCCCTTCTGAGACTGACTCACAGAGATAGAGGCAGCTGTGAGTGTGTGTCTGTATGTGTGCGTGCGTGTGCGTGTGTGTGGATCCGACAGTGAATGGGATTTAACCCGTCACGGCAATGAGTTTCTTTACCCATCCATGGATACAATGAGACCAGCCGGATATCAAGTTACCCACCCATCCACCCACCCACACACACACACACACACACACACACGTTCATTCAGATGAATGGACATTATTGATTATCATAAATTGCTTTGTTTTTACAGCTGGATTACAGTAGGTTCTGTCATCACCTTCGTTCTGTCTTTTTCTGGTCCTTTGTGGGTGCTCTGTTGTGATAGGCTCGGATCAGTCTTTCAGTGTGTGTGTGTGTGTGTGTGTGTGTGTGTGTGTGTGACAGAGAGAAAGCAGAAAGCAATAAGCTGGCTGAAATGGTGCCATCAGAGCTACATGATTGATCAATTGAATTCCATCATGGGGACTGGCCAGTGGGATTAAATGGGTCGCCGTGGGTTACCAGGCTAAAGCATCATACTGGCTTTATCTCCCCCCTGATTGGTCTGTCACCAGAGACCTGCACCATACACTCACACTGCTCCCAGCATCTGTATTTGAGTGTGTGTGCGTGTGTGTGTGACTATAGTAGAGAAAGAGAGATTATGTTCGAGCAGTGTGTTTGCGAGAGAGTGGGTGAAAGAGGTTTTGTGTACTGAAAAGGTGAGGCGAGGTTGTGTGAGTTATGCAGTATGTGAGTGTGAGGGGATTTTTTTTTTTTTTTTTTTTTTTTTTTGTACTGTCACATCATTCGAGGTTTACCAGAACTCCTGAAACTGAAACTGAAACTGAAAAACAATCCTTGTGCAAATGTGTCAGTTCTAGATTTATTTTATTCAGTTTTCAGGTTGCCACTAAACTGACAAAATAGGGTTTGAATTGTAGATAAGCATATGGTCATATGCACTAATCTGCCATTCAAAACAATATTCTTGTTGATATTATTGTTTGGGTATGATTTTCATACTTTTGGTTGACATTCCTATGTAATAAGAGTGCACAAACCAAGGTAAATGCTAAGATATGGGAGCGCAGCACAAGCAATGTACTTATGAGCTCCACATAAAGTGGTTTAGTCTTTGTACAGATGTTTTAGAGTACTGCTGCATAAAAAAAAAAAAAAATACAACAAAGCATTTTGTGCTGTGTGAAATGTCCTCAAGCGATGTCACTTGAGTCAGCGTAGGTTCAGGCTGAAGACTGGAAGTTCGAAAACGGAGTCAGGAAGAAGTGATTTTATCAGACTTCTGCAGCCTCCTGCTCACCCCTGCTTGAGGCTGGCAGTTGGAGGAAACATTAGCTGCTGCTAGCAAGAAGTCGCATTGTGGTTAATGTATGTGTATGTGTTTTGACAGAGAAAAAGAATGCACTGAAATAAAAGACAGCTTATCTGTTACTGCTGCCACTGTGATCCTTCATATGTAGCAGTACAATACTGAAACAGTTGAATAGTCTTGTAAGGTTAAGGCAGGGTAAGACAATAACGACCATCTTTCTGTCTTTCTTTCTTTCTTTCTTTCTTGCTATATCACGCCTTGTTTTTACTTTAGGATCACAGTCTGCTGCAAATGGATCTGTATTTTCAGTCCAAATGGAAAAATATATATATATATATTTGAAGCCCCTTCCCATCTCCACCTGTCTGTCATATCACTCCCCGCCACTGGACACACACACACACACACCAAATACACAGTGACCCCCAGGACTAAAATAGGCTCTCAGGAGAGGTTTGGAGCAATGAATTGGCTCTATAGTGGGGGATTTTCACCCTCATCCCCTTTTTCTCTTTATCTTTTTCCCTCGTTCACTCTTTCTAATCATTTGTGGACCGCGACTCTTCAGAGTTCTTATAATTGTCTCGTTCAGTCCCTCAGCCTTGCAATAACTGCAGGATACGAGAGCTCACAGTCTAATACTGATACCACAGCAATATATATTTGTGTGTCTGTGTGTGTATGGTTGAAACGACAAGTAGTGTGTATTTATGAGAGGCGAGAGTGTACCTTTGAGAGAACAAGAAGGATAGACAGCGTGTGTTTGGTAATGGATTGCATTTGTATTGCATTTTCTCTAAGTCTACACAATCTATGAAGTCACTCGATCCCAAATCAGCTCAATGGGGTTCATTTGAGTCCAAACTTGACTCAAACCTCTCTCAGTGAGGTATTTTATCAAATCACTCCTGCGCTCCTCCCTTTGTTGCTCTATAATCTCTGTGCCCATTTGTGTGAAGATTCCCTGCCTCACAATCACCTTCTTCATCTCCCCCTTATACCTCTTTGGTTTCCCCTTTCGCTCTCTTACTCCTAACTCCTACTTATTAAATGTCCTCAGTTCACAACCCCTCTAACCTCACTCCTTTCTCCTTTCTTTCTGTGTTTAGGTTTGCAGGAGTCACCACTGGCCAACGGGCATGGTCACAGTGGGCGGGACATATTCAGGAAGCAGATGAGAGGGGAGCTGTTCTCGCCGCAGCAGATCGAGGTATTGGACCGTCTGTTTGACAAACAGCCACCCTGTCCAATCCAATCCAGCTCTGACCTCTATGTGAGCCCTGACACTGGCAAGGTAAGGGCGTGGCACCATGCAGGCTCTGGGCTGAAGCTGACTTTGGGAGCAGGTCAAGGGTCAACCTGTCACACTGTAGGCTTCTCTAATGAAAAGTACTGCAGGAGAAAAGTTTATGTTATAAACTGATGAGCGAGACTGACAGGGGCAGAGGCAAAGTCAAGGGGTGGCCAGTGGCAGCCATGGCCACCATAGTCTATAACCTGGCTAATTCAGCATCACACACAGTTTTTGCTATTGATTAGTTTCATTTTACTCTGGACTATAATGTTCTCCAAATGAATCTAATATTATTCGATTTTATCTACTGTTGTGCTTCTAAGACATATTTCTGTGCCAGCCCAAAGTATAGAGTGGTCTAAGCCTGGCCATCCCTCTGAAAAATGTCTCTGGCCAGAGGTGCTGAACACATGCTTAATACATCTACAGAACTACAGTGAAACTATACTGACGGATATTTTCGAAGATTAGTTTTCGCAGGTGGCAGTCAGCTTGGTGAGCTGATTATTCGTCAGGAGATACACAAGTTTGTTTGTTTGATCTACAAATATGTTGTTTATACTGATTTTCATAAAAACTTTGGTGGCCTTAAGGTTATGGGGTGAAAAGCAACTTAACTTACTTATTAAGACAAACTTGCATCCTTCGCCGATGCCCTTCCTTTCATCTTTGCTGCTAGATGAAATGCTTGTCTGTGCTTTGAGCTAAAAGCCCGTCCTGCCTGCTATGCCTTGCCATGCCATGTCAATCCTGAAGAAAGTATTAGACTGCATCATGAAATGCCAATTTAAATACATCTCCAAAGCATCACAAAATCAGGGCCTTCATCCTGATTTTTCTTGCTTCTTTTATTTATTTATTTATTTATTTATTTCTCCCTCTCAGTGTCAGCATCAAGCCTTGTTTCTATGTTAGCCTGACAGACTGCAGTGAGTTAGTGATCTGATAGGGAGACCCAGTCGGGCTTGGCCTATTGATGTTCCTATAATCTAGATACACTGCAGGGGTTAATGAGCATATTGACCTGGCTCACATTATGACCTCACTTCCTGCTGCTCCAGGACTGACTGCCTGCATGCTGATGCATCTTGGGAATGAGCTGCATATGTGTGTGTTGTTTGCATGTTAGAGAAAAAGATGAAAAAAAAAACAAGAGTGAGAAAGGGTGTGTCTGTGTGTCTTCATGTTGAGTGGTCTCCCCGAATAACGGGATCTCGGCAAGACCGGATTCAGGCAGAAGAGGTTGAGAATAGGAGGCAGCAAAGCGTCAGGTGCCAGGAAAAATCCGTTTATTCTCCCAGAACACAAGGTTTTCACAGGCAGACAAAAGGCAGGAATAATACAGGAACTGAACACCGATAACCAACTCTCACAACAGCACATAGTAGTTCTCCCAAGGAACAACAAGTGCAAAATGAGGCTCCTTTAAATAGGGCTGCTTGTAGAGCCCAAATGGTCCAAACCATTATTGAGGGGATTACCAATAAACATAATGGTCCATACAATACTATAATCATAATAAATGGATACAAACAAATAAATAATGCACAAGTTAATTTACCCACACACCAAATATGTACACACCACACAATAATTTTATACAAACACCACATAGCCAATACCATAGAAAAATAAAAACCCCCTGAGTGCAATGGGCCGTGCCCCCTTGCCCTGGGCCCAATAAAGTCCGCCCCTGCAGCGGCGCGCGCTTCCGCAGAGGAGCAGTGGAGTCGGACCGGGAGTGCAGGTGATTATGAGTGTATGAAAAACCAGAGTCTTTACAAACTGAAATGAAGAGGTGGACGAGTAGTGGGTACCTCACCACACGCCTGGATGCTAAACCGGGGAGAAAACTAACACGGGTGAGTTGTGGTTGTGGAAGGTGAGCGACGCAGCGGGCTGAACTTTCAGCGCCGAAGCGTCCATGGCGTACGCCACGCCAAACATGTCACCAAGCATTTGCATATACATAAACTGACGATAGAGTCCATTTCTCCGTGTGCTTGGGAGTGTGTGTGTGTGTGTGTGTGTGTGTGCGCACACACGCGTCAGCGCGTATATGCGTTACAAAGTCCGAAACGTCTTTTTAATTTTAAGTGTTCGACGCTGCCTCGCAGGCCATCAAAACGCGTCCCTCGTGGGAGACCGTGAGAAGGAGGGTGCTCACCTTCTCACATTTCCCTACCCCTCTGGAGTCTCGCCAACTGGGTGGCGAGACAAGAAGTCTGCCACGGTATTCTCCTTTCCCGCCCGGTACTGCACCGTAAAACGATACGGCTGCAATGCCAAGAACCAGCGGGTGATACGAGCATTGGAGTCCTTCATGCGGCCCAACCACTGCAAGGCGCGGTGGTCAGTCTCCAAAGAAAAGTCTCTACCTAGGAGGTAATATTTTAAAGTGTCCAGAGCCCACTTCACTGCCAAACACTCAAGCTCAACCGTTGCATACCTGGTCTCTCGAGGAAACAGTTTGCGACTGATGTAGGCCACAGGCTTCTTGTTGTCACCCTCTCCTTGGAGCAGCACTGCCCCAAGACCAACACCGGAGGCATCAGTCTGGACAGTGAAGTGTTGTCCAAAATCAGGACTCTGGAGCACTGGGTCTTTGCAGAGCGCCTCTTTCAGGTCCAGGAACGCCTGCTCTTGCTTCTCCCCCCACTGGACCTTGGAGGATCCCGACTTCCGGGTCAAGTCTGACAATGGTGCCGCTCGCCGTGCAAAGTCCGGCACAAACCGGCGGTACCACCCCACTAGGCCCAGGAACGACCGGACATCCTTCTTGGTCTGGGGCCGTGGGCAGTCCAGTACCGCCTGAACCTTCTCTCTCTGCGGCCGAATCACCCCTCGGCCCAGAACATGGCCAAGGTACCGTACCTCCTCCTTCGCCAGGGCACACTTCTGTGGGTGGATGGTCAAGCCCGCCTTCTGGATGCGCTGAAACACCTCACCTAGATGACAGAGGTGGTCCTCCCAGGTTGCACTGTACACCACAATGTCATCTAGGTAGGCTGCGGCAAAAGAGTCGGTACCAGCCAACACAATGTCCATCAGTCTCTGAAAAGTGGCCGGTGCCCCCTGCAGACCAAAGGGCATTACCTGGAACTGAAACAGCCCCTGAGGGGTACGAAAGGCTGTGTAGGGCCTGGCCTCCTTAGTCAGGGGTACTTGCCAGTACCCTTTGCACAAGTCCAAGGTGGTGATAAATGATGCTTTACCCAGGCGTTCAATTAAGTCTTCCAGCCTCGGCATAGGGTAAGCATCAAAGTGGGACTGTGCGTTCACTTTTCGAAAGTCGATACAAAAGCGCATGGTGCCATCTTTCTTGGGCACCAGCACTACTGGGTTGCTCCACTCACTAGACGATTTCTCGATCACCCCCAAGGCCAGCATCTCCTCCACCTCCGCCTTGAGGCATGGCAGGAGACGCTCAGGGACCCGGTACATCCGCTGCCGCACCGGAGTTGAGTCTTTGAGGGGGATAGAATGCTCGACCACTGACGTGAAGCCCGGTCTCTCTTGGAAGAGACCTGCAGGGATGACCGCTTCCATCCCTCTCTGCTGCTGAGGAGTCAGGTGCGACAGGTCCAGGGTGGTTGACTGCTGGCTGATGGGGAAGAACTGCTCAGGACTCTCCTCCCCCTCTGCCACTGCCAGCATACTGAGTTGCAACTCCGGTTGCCTCTCATGCCACTCCTTCAGGAGATTAATATGAAAAGTTTGTTTGGGTTTTCTTTTCTCCGGAAGATCAATCTCGTAGGTGGCTGGACCCATCTTCCGCACCACCTTGTACGGCCCCTGCCACCTGGCAAGCAGCTTGTTCTCAGTGGTGGGCAGAAGAAGCAGAACCTTCTGTCCTGGTTGGAGACTCCTCTGCCTGGCTGCCTTGTCGTACCAGGACTTCTGGTGAGTCTGGGCCTGCCCCAGGTTTGCTCGTACCAGCTCTGCCATCTCCTCCATCTTGTCTCTCATCTTCAGTACATGAGCCAAGATGCTGTGAGTCTTGGGAGACCTGGGTCCCTCCCAGGCCTCTCTCAGGACGTCCAAGGGACCACGAACCTGTCGGCCATAAAGCAGCTCAAAGGGTGAAAAACCCGTGGAGGCCTGGGGGACCTCACGGTAAGCAAAAAGTAAGAAGGGCAGCCAGCGGTCCCAGTCTTTCCCATTGGCTGCCACAAACTTCCTCAACATGCTCTTAAGCGTCTGATTGTAACGCTCTACCAGGCCATCGGACTGAGGGTGGTATGGAGTGGTCCTAATGCCCTTAATACCCAGCAAACTATAAACCTGTTTCATGGTCTTTGACAGGAAAGCCGTGCCCTGGTCCGTAAGGACTTCCTGTGGGATGCCCACCCTGGAAAAGAGTTGCAACAATGCCTGTGCTATGGGGCGAGCTGTTACCCTGCGCAGAGGGAAGGCCTCTGGGTAACGGGTAGCATAGTCACAGACTACCAGAATGTACCGGTAGCCTGTCTGTGTTCTCTCCAGGGGACCTACAATGTCCATGGCAATACGGGTAAAAGGCACCTCGATGACAGGAAGTGGCTGAAGTGGATAAGGGCTAGTCTTTCTGCAACTGGTCAACTGGCAATCCGGACAGGTCTTACAATAATTTAAGACGTCGCCGTAGAGCCCTGGCCAATAAAACCTGGCTGCAACCCTCTCATGGCTCTTGGTGTTGCTCAGATGACCTGCCCAAGGGATTTTGTGACCCATAGCCAGCACCTGTTCCCTGAGCTGTTTGGGAACCACTAACTGCTCAGTCCTGCCTTCCCCTGGCTGGTGATATAATCTTCCGTCTCTTAAAACATATCTTTCCCCGGACAAAGCAGAAGGGACTTCGGTCGGGACATCATCAATGTGGGTGACCTTCTCGAAAGCTTTCTGCAGAGTGGGATCCTCTCTCTGCAGCTGCTCAAAATTATCTTCTACCTTCACCCACTCATCATCTGGTTGGTTAACTGGTAGCTCCTCAGATTTCTGTAATGTCCCCACTAACCTATCCTGTCTGCGCTGCCTGCGGGTCTTCCTGCATTTCACTCTGGCAGGAGGAGTGATGTCCTCCTCGGCAAATGGCAGCTCTGACAGGCTAGTGGACTCAGGCTCATCAGCAGGCTCTTCAGGACCATGTGCCCGGCTCTGGGCCCTCGTCACTACCATGCTGATGGGTCGGCTTGTTTGCACTAGCTCAGGCAGGACAGGGAGGTCTTGGCCGATGACCACAGAATGGCTCAGTCTCTCAACCACCCCCACCGTCATTTGGTAAGTCTGGCCTCTGACCTCCAGGTAGATTTCAGCTACCGGGTACTCATGCTCATCCCCATTTACACAAGAGACTCTCAGTTTTCCCTCCGGCAAATAGTCTCTCTTTTCTACTACGCGGGGCTGCACTAATGTCTGGGTGCTTGCAGTGTCCAACAGGGCAATAACCCTCTTCCCATTAACCACAACTGGTTCAGTCTGAAGCCTCCCCACCAACCCTGTGTCACCCTCTTCCCGTCTCGGGACACAGCAATGGCTGGAGTGCTTGGGCTTCCTGTTTGGACATTCAGGCTTAATGTGGCCCTCTTGATGGCAGTGATAGCAAACCACCGTTGCAGTAGGTTTCTGTTCCCGGGTCTCTCTGGACCTAACTGTGGGCAACGAACTTCGGACAGGCTGTCTACTGGGCTCACTAATCTTTGAACCACTCCCATGACCAAACCCCTCAGACCTACCTCGAGCTGCTGGTCTTGGTGGTGGCTCCATCCGGAAGGTCTTGTGGCCCCGCCGAGCTGCCATGAAGTTCTCTACCAGTTCTGCTGCCCTCTGACCATCCTGCGGATTGTGTTCCTTCACCCATACTCTGATGTCGGGGTTCAGGGTCCGCAGGAACTGCTCCAAGACAAGGGTTTCCATCACCTCGTCAATCGTCTTTGTTGCCGGCCGAATCCACTTGTTGATGAGATCTTTGAGGCGGGTGTACAGCTCCCGAGGCGTTTCTCCCGGCCTGACGTCTGGTTCACGGAACCTCCTCCGGTACACCTCCTCGTTGATCTCATATTTGTTTAGGATGGCCTCCTTCACACGATCATAGTTCATAGCATGGTTTATGTCCATTGCCACATACGCACTACGTGCCTTGCCAGAGAGGTAGGGCACCAGGATCACCGCCCAGTCCTCTCTTGGCCAGCGGTAAGCCATAGCTAGCCGCTCAAATGTGGTCAGGTATTGTTCGATGTCATCCCCCTCCTCAAATCTGGGGATCGCCGCACTGGACCAGGCCCTTGGTGCAGGAGCTGGTCCTGCTGCTGCTGGAGATACTGGTGCTGCTGGAGCTACTGCTGGTACGTCACCCAGTGGGGAATGGAGACCCCCTGGCTGATGCATAGGTGGTGCTGGAGGTGGACGTCTACGGTCAGCATCAACATCTTCCCTGAGTTGATTCAGCTGGAGCTGGACACCCCTCCATCTCTGTTCCTGCTTCGATGCCTCCCTCTCCTGGGCTCGAAGGTTCCTGACCAGGAGCCGATGCAGGGTGGCTAGGTCACACTCACTGGGCTGTTCTCCGCCCGACGCCTGGGCCCCGACCTCACCGTCTGTCTGCACCTCTTCTTCCTCCTCTGTGTCCACTGGGGTCTGGATGGGGAAATCCATGCTCACCCCAGTTCGGCTGTCTTGCGCCCCACGGCCTCGCTTCCCTGCTCGACCTCTCATTCCAACTCTTCTTTCCAGCTTCTCCGATGGCCACAGATCCCACCGCTGCCACCAAATGTGAGGGACCAGAGTGGTCTCCCCGAATAACGGGATCTCGGCAAGACCGGATTCAGGCAGAAGAGGTTGAGAATAGGAGGCAGCAAAGCGTCAGGTGCCAGGAAAAATCCGTTTATTCTCCCAGAACACAAGGTTTTCACAGGCAGACAAAAGGCAGGAATAATACAGGAACTGAACACCGATAACCAACTCTCACAACAGCACATAGTAGTTCTCCCAAGGAACAACAAGTGCAAAATGAGGCTCCTTTAAATAGGGCTGCTTGTAGAGCCCAAATGGTCCAAACCATTATTGAGGGGATTACCAATAAACATAATGGTCCATACAATACTATAATCATAATAAATGGATACAAACAAATAAATAATGCACAAGTTAATTTACCCACACACCAAATATGTACACACCACACAATAATTTTATACAAACACCACATAGCCAATACCATAGAAAAATAAAAACCCCCTGAGTGCAATGGGCCGTGCCCCCTTGCCCTGGGCCCAATAAAGTCCGCCCCTGCAGCGGCGCGCGCTTCCGCAGAGGAGCAGTGGAGTCGGACCGGGAGTGCAGGTGATTATGAGTGTATGAAAAACCAGAGTCTTTACAAACTGAAATGAAGAGGTGGACGAGTAGTGGGTACCTCACCACACGCCTGGATGCTAAACCGGGGAGAAAACTAACACGGGTGAGTTGTGGTTGTGGAAGGTGAGCGACGCAGCGGGCTGAACTTTCAGCGCCGAAGCGTCCATGGCGTACGCCACGCCAAACATGTCACCAAGCATTTGCATATACATAAACTGACGATAGAGTCCATTTCTCCGTGTGCTTGGGAGTGTGTGTGTGTGTGTGTGTGTGTGTGCGCACACACGCGTCAGCGCGTATATGCGTTACAAAGTCCGAAACGTCTTTTTAATTTTAAGTGTTCGACGCTGCCTCGCAGGCCATCAAAACGCGTCCCTCGTGGGAGACCGTGAGAAGGAGGGTGCTCACCTTCTCACAGTGTGTTGTTTGCATGTTAGAGAAAAAGATGAAAAAAAAAACAAGAGTGAGAAAGGGTGTGTCTGTGTGTCTTCATGTTGAATCTAAATTGACCTCCAGCCCTTTCCCCACGAGTAAGTTAATGTAAATCTGAGTGGAATAGACAGGTGTAAGTAGTACACTGAATAACAAAACAGCAACAAGCTAGCATTTGTATTCTCTTTAGCTTCTCTCAGATACCCTCTAATCTGTAGCTCTTTGGTTGTTATTAAGGAAGTATTTGCCAACGTCTCAAAATGACACGTTAGTTTTCACAACCTTTAAAGATGTCCCTACTTCAGGTTTATTTATTCAGTCAGTGTCAAGGGCAAAAGGACAAATACACACTAAAGGAGTCATAGTATATGGAGTCACATGTAGGCTACAGCCTTAGACCTACAGGGCAAAGTTTTGGCTTTTAGCCATTCACTTCCCTCTGACCGACATGGGGAATGGAGTGGCACAGGGCGAGAGGTCGACAGGGATTGGCTCTAGTAGCTCTATAGACTACGACTCAAGACTATAATACCCGTGATTCATAGGTCAGTATCCTCTCTGAGTCTGGCCAAGCCACTTGGGTCTGGGATAGGAGCTTTAAACCACAGGTCATCCTGGGGTCAAACTGGAGCTGCATTGTGATTACAAAGGAGGTGCACACACACATTCTCTCTCTCTCTCTCTCTCTCACACATACATATACACGCACGCACGCACACACACACACACACACACACACACACACACACACAAATCTACATCACTATCTGTCCCTCTACCTCCGCTCCTTTCTCTCATCCTGTCTGTTGACCACCCCCCCTTTTCCGGGCCTGCATTTCTCAGAGGGAATGATTGACAGTCATGCCCCGCAACACTGACACACTGACAGCTACAGCTCAGCCTCTCTGGTATGTGGGCTGAGGTGTCTGTCTGTGTGTGTGTGTGCGTTAATGGGTGTGTGAGGTGCTGCTGGTGGGGTTATGGTCAAGGAGGGTCATGCTGTGTTGTGACTGACATTCCTAAAAGATGTCTGATATCTGTTTGGCCCTGCTGTTCATGGTGGTGCCTTGCAGCATGGAGGGGTGCCTTTGATGCAGTGTGCTTGCATGCATTTGTACAGCTAAGAAAAAAGGACTAAGTGTTAGCAAGAGAGAAACAGAGGTACGAGTGGCTCAGTTTCATCTACCAACAGTATATCACAATGGTATTCTAATACACTGTAATTTCAGCAGTTATTTCAAGCTGCTCGTTATCGTTCTTTTTTCTTGCACTGAAACACGAGCCTTGTTCATTATTTCTTCTTCCTTCATCCCACTGGAATAGATTAAAAAAGTAAAATTGCTCACGTTCCCCACAAGCAAATCTTATTTCATCCGTCACTAGTAGTTACTTTCCTATCCTGTTTGTCTCAGACCTTTTCTTTATCTTTCCTCCCTAACAAGCCCTCCTTTTATCTCATCTCCCTCTCCTACTCTTGTTCCCCCTCTCTCTGTAGTCTATTAAGTCCCACTATTAATTTGTGTGTGCGTGCTCATATGTGTGTCTGCATGTGTGCCTGTCAGAGACAGTTCATTTGAATTTCCCTTCAATCACTTCCTATTACCCAGGTGATAAATCAGCAGAGCTGATGGAGCCCCCACCCATCCAGGCTGTTCCAGGTCCAAATCCCCAACCCAGCATTAACCAGTCTGGCTTCACTGGGCTATATAAAGAAAAAGAGAAACATCTGCGTCATTCTCTCCATCCAAAAACCTTAAAAAGAAGTAGAGAGGTCAAAGGTGATCTCTTTTCAAGGATGCTCAAAGAGGCTGACAGGCTCATAATGCATACTAGTACTGCTTGTAACTGCTAAAAATTTTGCTACACCCTTTACTCCTGTCCATTCATTGTCATTGTTGATAAAAACATCATTACTACTTTGAGATATATATATATATATATATATATACAACAAAAAGATCACACCAGACATTTTAGTTAGTTTGTTCTAACAGAAAGTGAAAATGTTTTTTAAAAAGTCACAAATAAATAATTTATTTTATAAAAAAAAACTGTTGGTTTTGTGGTAAACACTGTAGTGTTTACCAGCTACAAATGTTACCAAATGAAACTGCCCTCCAATCAACTGTTACGCTATCAAGTCACAAGTCACAGTGAGAACAGTTTATTTCATTGCTTGTCATGTGGCGAGTGACATGTAAAACACACCTGTAGAAGAACCGATGGGAATCTTGTTTCAGACCAAATGTTGTGTAGATCTGATTTTAAAAAAATCATACTTCATGTGTTGCTTTGCTGTCCAGCCTTTCCCAAATCAAACTGAATACAATCTGGATATGCCAGAAAACAAACGAATTTGTGCGGGCAACATGTCAGCCAGTGCAACCCTGTGGCTTACTGAGTTTTAATGACGTAGAGGAATAAATTACTACATCAAAGTGTCAGACTGAAAGCACAAAGTCAACCTACTGGATCATTTGTACGGTCTGTACTGATTCATCCCATACAGCCAATGTGCAGATCTTAGCTGTAAGTTAGCTAACAATGGATATACCAACCACGTGAATGGGAGTGTGTATTTTACTCCATGCTCTCTTCTGTTTAATATATTTCTGTACGTTTATGGAGCATGTTCATAAAGCCCTGAGTCAAGTTAAAAGTTTTAGCTGAAAATGAAACATTTCGACTCACACAGGTGCGTCTTGACCTCCATTTGCACCAACCGCGGGTAATTTCTGTCTTTCCATTGAGTTTGTTTGCAAATGCGCCACCCTAAACTTTGCATTGTGTTCTGTCTGAATGCACAGTCAGACAGTGGCCTTTAAAACAATATTTGTTAGTAAGATTGTCAGCAGAATTCATTATTGGTTTAGTTTTATCATGAGATATATTTACAGCATGGTTACAAATAAAATCCTTTCAGCTCTGTGACTTGTTCTACACTGAAACAAAACAAAATTGGCACTAACCAACAAAACAATGTTTACGTTAATCTTTAATTTCAAAATTTAAATCAATAAATCATTCATAGTAATGCCAGACCAATTTTTTCATTCAAAATGTATGAACTTGTGGGAAGTCTCTCCCCAGAGTTGAGGTCCATCTGGCTCGTCAGGAAATGAATACCCTCCCCACTGCTGCCACGCTCAGTTTGAGCGCAGATGAATTCCTTCCCCACAATCCCTGTCTCAGTTTGTGGGCCTCTGAGGGAATTGTATTTGTTTATAGTCAAGCCTTTTTCCATCAGGAGTACACGAGACAATGTGAACAGAGAGAGAGAGAAAGAGAGATGGAGAAATCAGGGGCTATTTGGGGAATGGAGGAAAAAGCAAAATACTATTATGCAAATGGTGCAAACCAACAAGGCCAGTGTGTGCGTGTGTGTGTGCACAGGTTTGCGCGTGTGTGTGTGTCTGTGAGTGTCAGAAGGCCGATTAGAGCTCATCTGTTATTGATGTGAAACTTGAACCAAACCATTACCTTCCCATATCTGAGTCAGTAGACCAACCTGCTGTGCGTAAGTGAGGGAGTGAGTGAGAAAGAAAAAAACAGTAACAGCCACATACTGTAAAGATACAGGAATATTCAGATATGAAGTCTTTCTCTATCATTAAGATGTAAGTAGTTAGTTTAGAACCGGTTTGAGACTGAAAGGGTAGCATGAGGAAGCGGAGAATAACAATCAGCCAATGAGCCAATCAGCCAATGACTTGATTTCTGTATTGTCAATCCTGGAACAAAACACGGGCTAGCACGTGATTCACACATTGATATTTTTATACTAATGTGAGGATCAATTACTTATAAAAATGACACAAATCATGCATTCATGGTATCTTTGCAGAACAAATATGTAGTTTCTACAAAAAGTCATTCTAATCTAAAATAGGACATTATTACCACTAATATTACTGTACTTTGTCACAGCAGCAGTAGCAGGGCTCACGTTAGTTTGAACGTGGCTTTGTCATTTATCAGAAGGACCATGCTTTCTTTGCTGCCACGCTTTGCACATTGTTCTCTGTTTTCCATCAGCTCCCTTCTTTCCACATATCTTACATGCATCCAGGTCTCGCTGTTATCTCTTTCTCATCTCTCCCATCTTTTAAAACTGCATACCTGCTCTCATCCTTCGTTCCGCCTATGGCGTTCACGCCCCAGGTCTAGATCCCCCCGCCGCCTTTTCTTTGGACCCTCCATCCTGCCCTGTACAACTCCCCACCACCACCACCACCCCCTCCACCCCCAAAACCCCAACCCCTCCATGGCCTGGCAGCTGCGTCCCTCCTCTTTGATGAGGGCTGATGGCGCTGTATGAGCGGTGGAATTGACAACATTTACGGGGCTGAATGAGAATGATCCATCTTCCTTAGCGGGCCTGTCACCCCACTGGCCAAACTTCATCATGGCCAATTACCACGGCAGACCCCTTCTTCTCTGCTGCTGTTGCTGCCCGGGCCCCATCTACATGGATACATGGACACATTAGACACCATTATAATAAGACAGAGAGTGGCCAAGAGGGAGGAGGTGTGTGTGTGTGTGTGTGTGTGTGTGTGTGTGTGTGTGTGTGTGTGTGTGTGTGTGTGTGAATGAATGAATTGGTGAAAAAAACTACAGGTGTGATGTGTGTGTGTGTGTGTGTGTGTGTTGGAGGGCAGAGGGGAGTGTTGAAAGAAAAGAGGGCTTAAAAATGTGTCTGAAGTGTAAAGAGAGAGAGAGAGAGAGGGAGAAATGTGTGTGTAGTGTACTGGGTAAGCTCTTATTTGGCAGGTCACAGTCCAGTGGTTGTGTTGTGTGTTGACGAGCACAGGGGTGTTTAAGAGGTCAGTGAGCACAAACACACACCTACACACATACATACACACACACAGATGCAGAGGTATTAAAAGGGTCAGTGCAAAACTCTCACCTCAACACCTAAAGGAAATTCTGATTGCTGTCATTAGTGTACACACACACACACACACACACACACACACACACACAGGTCAGCAGTAGAAAAAAGAGGAGTGGATCCATTTCATTGCAGGTTTATAATACATAAAAGATATAACAATAAAAGCTACAGTGATGCAGTCACTTACTGCTGTGACTTACTGAAATTAAATGGAACAAAAACAATTCAACTGAGCAAAATAATTTGTAATTTCTATCTTTAGTGTGAGAATCACACACATTAAGAGCAGTTTGGCTGTGATTTAGTTGAGACACTTAAAAAGTGTCATACTTCACCTGAATCTATGCTAATCTGAGCTTTTTTGGGGTTCTTTTTGCACAAATTAAGGGGATGTTAATTCCTATGTTTTCCCCTTTCTATATGGAGTTATACATACAAATGTAGAAAAACACACAAAAACACACACACATGCGCGGTTATTTGTCCATCATGAGTGTCGCAGGCCTAAGAATTGGTGGTTAATCTATATATAGTTGGTCATCAGTGTCGATGTCATCAGTCTAAATCACCACACACACACATACACACACACACTAGCAGAGAGATGAGGATGGATGGTTCATGGCTCGGTGTAAGGGTCAGACAGAGGTGAGGGGACAGTTTCCATTATCCATCTATCTGTCTGAGACGGAGACTGAGCATGCGCAAGGTTATTATAGAGTCTGTCTCAAGATATTTTATTTTTGATTAGAGATCCAAGATATATATATATATATATATAAAACTTGTTGTAAAAGTTTTCATCTATCTTCTATTTAATGTTTGGATGTTTATCGTATTGAAGGTTTCTGTTACAATTTGAAATAATTGCCTTGAGGTCACATCCTCCAAATTTTAATTGTATGATGAAAAACATGCATATTCTGAAAAATATACATATTTTACATGTGAGTAAGTCACTGTAATATGGTGACTTTCATTTCTTTTTGACATTTTTTTTATTAGCACTGCAGCTTCAGGGTCTTAGATCCAAGATTCTCAAGAGAGCTGCTGCACAGTGAATAAAAACCAACAACATCCAGATATTGCTTTGTCACTTCAGTCTTCTCTTCTCTATATGTCTTTGCTTGTGCAGGATGTGTGTGTGTGTGTGTGGATTAAGAGCACTGGGAAACTGTGTGTATATGTGTTGAGATGATCACAGCTGTTATTGTTGTTGGTACCTGGGGAGACAAAAGGCTTTAGGCGATAGCTATGGTCTATGCGATGCCACTGGGCGCGCACGTGTATATGTGTGTGTGTGTGTGTGTGTGTGTGAGAGAGAGAGAGAGAGAGAGAGAGAGGCAGAAAGAGAGAGAGAGGAGAGATGAAGAGAAAGAGCAAGCTGATCCTGTGGTTATAGACTGTTGGACTTGGCTGTACAGTAAATCCCTGTCTTTGTAAACAGATCAATAAACTCTCAGCTGTAGGTTTGTTTCTGTATGTCTGTGTGTGTGTGTGTGTGTGCGCGCGTGCACATGTGTATTCATACTAAAGCTTCATTGCTCTTTGCTATGAGGAAGCAGCATGTTGGAAGTGCAGCAGGATCTAACAAACAAATTGATTACAGCTGTAAGCAACATGCAGCATTACAGTATATTCATGTTGTTGTTTGTTCTTTCTCTCTCGCCTCTCTGCAGACATCTGATTATTCGGCCATGGCCTCACTAAGTGGTGGACTGGACGAGATGAAGAACACCTTGGCCAATCCTGGTACAGGAGCCGAGTTAGGAGCCAGTGTGTCCGGTCCACAGTCCTATTCACTCGTTCCAGGTAAGAAAGACATCCAGCTTATCAGTACCTTGAAAGAGACTTTTGTTATCTGTATCTAAAGAGACAACTTTGGTTCTATGTGCATGCACTACCTTTAACAGTTCTAATGCTATTTTGAGGCCTTTTTTTATTTTGCGGAGTAGTAAGAGACGTCAGTGTCATACTGAGTACCTGTAAATTTAAATTCATTTTTTGGCAAATAAATGAAATCAATCCAATTCAAAAATAAATCCAGCAGTAAAATAGGCTTCACTTGGCGCATTAAAAACAACCAATCATAAAAAGATGGAAAGTCAGATATTCATTAAATTCATTATTTGGCAAAGTAATAAGAAGTTAGAGCTGATTGAACGGGAAAACATCTTTTTTTATCTATTGGGACTGATGTGATAAATCGCTCTGGCTCTGTGATTACAACTAATTCCATATGACAGAGCAAAAAAACACATCAAGGACATCAACCAGAGTGCAGTTCTGACCTCAGCATTACTCATAAAAGATACAGTAATTCGTATTTCAAATATAGCGAGCCAAATGCCTTTTAAGTCCAGCTCAGCAGTGAAGGAAGCTATATGGACTCTAAGTGATCCTGTTTAAAGAGCTCAGGGCTTTGGATCTCAGGAGAGGTGGGAAGCTCAGAGGAAAGGATGAAAAGAAAGGTGGAAGGATTGAGGAAAAATGAGAGCCTCAGCTCATCCTCTGTCTCCATTTAGGGGTGCCGGGAGAGGCGGTTAATTAAGGATAGACCAGGGACCACTTGGACAAGGTTTTGACGTTCCCATCTGTAATGAGGGAAATCATAGAGCTGGGAATTTGGGATATCTGGGAAAGTGGTCTTTTTTGCCCTTTGAAACCACTGAGGAATATTACCTGCTCGAGTCGAGAGAGAGAGAGAGAGACAGAGACAGAGACACAGAGAAAAAGAGAGCAAGAGAGAGATAAAAATTTCCATTTCTGCTTATGCATGCAAACACACATTCATATTCACACACATACACACACACACACACACACGCCTGCTGAATATTATGCATGCAGTTTCTTGCCTGTCTTCTCTCTCAGAATAGAGCTCCCTCTAGGGGATCAGACGTCTGTGTGTTTGACGCAATGTTATTGCATCCTTGAAGTGTTGATACTCTGGACACATGCCGTAGAGCAACATTTACACATTCAATTTTCCTTTCTGAGGCCTTTCCAAATCTGTAGGGCATTTTCGTTTGTCCACTGGAGTGCAAAGGGACACACCATGCGCCCTCTATTCCCTCCAGGTTTGACATATGTTGCTCTGATGGCTGTTTGATGTGGAGGAGTTGGATAGGGAGACAGTAAAAGAGAAAGAGAGGCAGTGGATGCGTGTTCATCTGTAGCCAGCAATCGAGCATGGAGGAGACTTGTACTTGTTCGTTGACCTCTACGGCAAAGCTTTGGAGAACAGATACATCAACACCGCTGGCATACGTATGCACAGATACACTGTCTGCACAAACACACACACACACACCTCAGAGGATCTGGCCCTGTCTGCCCCCTCTAAGTTGGGCTGTGGAGAGTCCATCTCTTCTCTCTTCCACCCTCTCCTCCCTCTCCTCCTTGCCCTGTGCACTGACCCTGAGCGGATGAGTAGCCCGTCTGCACTAATGCCTCGCTGTCGCGTCAAACACCGAGAAAAACTTTACTACACTGAGACAGGAGAGAGGAGGCGGAGAGGGACAGAGGAGGTTGGAGTATAGAGAGAGGATCTGTGCAAGAGAAACACGAGGAGGGAGGGAAGGAGGAGGAAGAGGCAAATATTAAGTGAAGAGGACAGAAATATGAGAGGATGAGACATCGGAGCCTCAGTTGGTTAGTAACCACATGTTTTTCTTTGCTTTCCTCCCTTTCTTCATATCAACCACTTCTTCAACCATTATTTCGTTTCTTCTCCTACTTCTGCTCCCAGTTTTTTAAAAGCTGACTGATAACATATCTTTGGGACTGACCAAAAAAATCATATTTACAAATTTTAAAAAACTGACAGCAATGAATAGTAATTTGTCAAAACATTTACAAGCATTTTTGATGAGGATCCCTTGAATTTGATTTTTGGCCTCCATATTAAAGTATGACAGCTGAAAGGATGCCAGTGTTGGTCGGTCATGTATCTTTTCCCCGAAAGGATACATCCTAATGACTTTGACAATCATCTGGCTTCACCCCTAGTGCCACCAGTAGGTTGGCATTTCTGGTTTTGAGTGAACTATCTCAACAAGTTTTGGATGGATATTTCCCAATATGATGACTTGTAATAACTGGGATCAATTAAAGGGCCGGTTCACCCCCAAAACAAAAATACATATTTCTTCTCTTAATTGCAGTTCTATTTATTCACCTTGATTGTTCTGATGTAAGTTGCCGAGTTCTGGAGATATCAGCTGTGGAGATGTCAGTTTGTAAAGAAAAGGCAGGCTAACTAACTACACTCAGTTAGCTAGCCTGTCGCTTGTGAGTAGACTTACTCTTCCTTCTGCACAGTGACACAGAGAGAAAATAGTTGCTGCGTGAAAGTGCTCACAAAGATTGTTGATTATCTTGACTAACCAGGTCATGATTGAGTTATTTCTGGACACATTCACATTCACTCACACATTCAAATGTTTTTTTTCTCTGTTGGTATAGTTCCATCTAGTTCCATTCATCAATATTCAACACAAGGCAGATATTGGTCCAAAACTCTACAACTCACATCAAAACAATCCAGATGGATAAATAGCCTTACTAAATGACCACCAGCACGGCTAACCCGTAATCTGCATTCTAAACAGGGAATTTCATGTTTGAAAAACAAACTTCACTTTGACCTCACATCTCCAGTCTTCATCGTTAGCTTCCCTCCTCTGTTTAGTTTCACACCCACATCTTTCTCTTCTCTTTGTCTTTTATGCCCTCCTCTCTATTTTCCCATCTCCTCCTCCTCCCTCCTCTCAGTTAGTTAGTGGTGGTTAAGTGGAGGGGAAGTGAATGGGATTGATGGTGTTAGCATCTGAGCTGTTTATGATGATGATAAATGTGTGTGTCCAGGGGGGAGGAGGAGACTGTCGATGCATGTGCGTTTGGTTGTGTGTGTATATGATGATGATGAATGGAGGGCTCCGTCTCCACGCACTCCCAATGTCTACTGCGTGCAAACATAGAGAAATGATTTGGGCCGACACACTGTCATGTAGTCTAATGCAGTTATATATCCAATTCACCAAGTGACAGACAGAGGAAGGAGGGGGGAGACGGTGGTAACGAGAGAAGGGGAGTTGGTAAATTAATACACGTCAGTGGGTGGAAAATATCTGTCAGTGGATAGAAAACAAGGAGAAAAGAAACAAAAGAAAAAGGGACATTATGAATGTGCTTCTGCAAGTATTTTTCAGGAATGATCCTGCAGAGTAGAGTTCAGAGTTCAGAGTTTTCATGGCTTCCATGTCACCATGACCTCCATATTTATGACAGTCAATCTGACAGTGATACACAAATGTTTAAACCCTGTTTTATAGTTGTACAAATATTATAATTCTGTCAAAATAACACATAATGGTAAGAGTCAAATATAACACCTGAAACACAGCACAGTGAAGAAAAGCAATGCACTCTTCCCTTTTTTTTAGCACATATTAATTAAGGAAAAGAAATCACTTTAATCCAATGATGTACAACATTAACTCGGTGCTGCAATAATTAGCCAATTAAGCAATAAGCTGATCGACCGAAAAACAACAGCAACAATAGCAAGAATTTGACTAATCAGCTATTCATTTAAATCACTTTTTAAGCAAAAATGGCAAAAATTCACCTAAACTGAAATGAATTACAATGAAAATAATTGTTAGTCGTAGCCATCAATTAACTGATTATGTGCACTATTAAATAATGTGAAAATAGCAAGCAGGACTAACTAACAGAATAGAGGTAGGAGATACATTACGATGGCAGTAACAGCAGACACTGATGATAATATTGATAGCAGTAGTGGTACTAGTGTATTGATGACAGCATGTGTGTGTGTGTGTGTGTGTGTGTGTAATGACAGGTCGAGACCTAGCCAGCACCACTCTGCCGGGCTACCCTCCTCATGTTCCTCCTACTGGACAGGGCAGCTACTCCACCCCCTCCCTCACTGGCATGGTACCTGGTGAGTAGACACACACACACAGACACACACACACACAGATACAGATTACACTGACTCGAACAATTTCAACTTTTCTCAGTACCAAAAGCGCCATGGCACTTGACTTTCCTTTGCAGTAATTCTGCCACCTCTCTTCATCTGAGCAGATCTACAATTGTGCCTTCATATCTGTTTCAGTTCTCACTGGCTGAATGTGCATGTGTGTAAGTGTGTGTGTCAGCGTGTCTTCGGGGGGGTATACTTAGGTTTGCCACTTCCTCCTCCTTGTCTGTCTATGCTATGGCTGACAGTGCTCCCAGGGGGGTGGCGTGTGTGTGTGCGTTTGTGTGCACCTATATGTGTGTGTGTGTTTGTGCCTGTGCTATGCATGTGTGTGTGTCTCTCTGTGTATCATTAGAAACCAGCCACAGTAGCACAGCTGTCCCTCCTCAACATTAGTAATTTGTTTTTAATGAGAATCACCAGTGACCCACGACTAATTCATTCATTCCCTTCCACTCCGCCTTCTACGGCGCTTTTGTGTTTCAATCCTGGACCGCCATTCTTCTCCTCTCTCTCTCTCTCTCTCTCTCTCTCTCTCTCTTTCTCTCTCTCTCTCTCTCTCTATGAGTCTTGCAGTGGTGCTTGTGGTCAGTGTGAAATATACTGCAGAGAAATAAAGGGAGAAACACAAAAGCAACACAACCGGTGAAACAAAGTCAAAACAATGTTGTTTACAAGTTTCTTGTCTCCGTGATTTCCTGATCATTCGGTCTGTGACACACACATACACTTGTGGGGGCGACACACACACAAGCGCACACACACACACACACTCTCAGTGGACATGTACGTCTAAAGATGGGCAACCCTGTCCCCCTGCACTCACCCCATCCTATCCTCAGGTTTGACAGCATATTTGTGTGTGTGTTTGGGTTGGTGTGTGTTTATGTGTGTGCTGGCATGCGGTTGTTGTGTGTTTATTTTTGACAGTGTGCATGTGTGTGTGTGTGTGTGTGTGTGTGTGTGTGTGTGCGACCTTGACACTGAGCTACACAAGGGAGACCCCTGAGCCTCCTCTCCCCTCCTTCCATCCCCCTTCTCCCCCTCCCTCCCCTCGTCTCCTAAACAACCTGACATGTTGCCGTCACTACAGTGATGACAAGGGGAGGATGTTCGCACCCACGGATGCCATGGAGACCGCATCCCGACCCCACCTGACAGACGCAGCTAAACATACACACACACATAAGCAAACACACAAAAGGAGGTGTGAGAAAGAAAACTTGTACATCCAAATACACACACAAACAGTCTCGACATCTAAATTCTTTTCATTTGAAGCCGCCTGAATCCCCGAGCAGACAGGAAAGAGTGGAGGAGATAATCTCCCAACTCTGCTTCTCCAGCCTCGCCATGTTTTATCTCAGCACTTCTCAGGCAAATTATCCTCCTTTTTGTCCGCTCTGTCTAATATCATACCTTCATTAAGCAAGCAACTCTCTTCAGCTGTTCTTCTTCTCTCCTCGTCTCTCTCTCTCTCTCTCTTTCTGCAGCAGGGGGGCTGACACTCAGAGGGGGTGTAGAGGAGCAGTGAGGCAGAACCGACAGAACGAGAGGGAGAGAGGAGCGTTGGGGCGGGGGGTGGGGTGCATCAGGGTCTGTGACTGTCAGCTATGGGAGAGGGATCCCCCGGGAGGAGAGAAGGTTCAGGAGAAAAGAAAGAAAGAGCGAAAAGAGTGAAAAACGAGAGCAAGTCAGCAGAGAGATGGAAAAAGAGGAGAAGAAATAGGGGAGAATGTTGTTTTGATGTGAAGGGTGACGGGCGGGCTGTAGTCAGGCAGGCCAGACGACAAGAGAGAAAAAAAAAAGAGAAAGGGGTGAAAGGAAGAGTAGGAGGCTAAGACAAGAGGAAGAGTAGACCCCAGACAGTATGTAGTAAATGAGGGAGAAAAGCTAAGCTATCATCCACTGTATGGGAGGATCACTAAAGTCTTGCTGAGATCTCCAGTTCAGTCACTCTCGACTGTCTCAACTAGTCTGCAAACAGTTCCACTGAAAATGAAGGACAGGTTAAAGCTTCACTGTATCTGCTGTCTGAACAAGTCCTTCAAACCAAATGATAACGTTCATTATTTGTCACTGCCTTTACAAACAAGCCACCTGCCACCATTGTGCTGAATATGATCCAAACCAGCAACTTCAGCTCAAAATGTTATGACCTCAGTAAAACATCCCCTTCCTCTGTTGTTTCTGAACGTGCTCCATTTCTTGTTTTGTGCTTCCTTTCAGGGGGAGATTTTTCCGGAAGTCCGTATTCCCATCCCCAGTATTCCACGTACAATGAATCGTGGAGATTTCCTAACCCCAGTTTATTAGGTAGGTGTGCCCAGTATCTCTGCACCCAGTTCTGCTCACCAGAACTGGATCAATAATTGTTTCAGTGACTTTCATTTCATTCTACCTCACATCCCAGCTCCAGCCTCTCTAATACTCTCTTGTAATATGCTGTATCTTTCATGCTCCACTGTTCATTTTGTCATTACATTACATTTCATTCTGTATTGTACTATACAGTACAATACATCATAGACATACTAATGGCTCTTTGGAGGGATTTTTTTAAAGACTGGCAATTTAGGGTGTGAATGGATTTGAAGAAAAGGGAAGACAGACATAGAGAGACGGGGGTTGGGGCAGATTAATAGGCATTTATCTGCATAAATCATCAGGATTTCAGGATGCCATGTTATACAGTTATTGTGGAGGAAGTTCCCTCTGACTACTTATTTTTTTATTTTTCATGCACTCATTCTCACTTTAATAGTGAAGACCGAGCAGAATTCAGCACCAGAAATACAGAAAAAGATGTTTCCTGTTGAATGATTAAAACCTGTTGTCACATTTTACTGTGGCTTAAAACGTTTCCTCTACTTTTCCGCCAGGGCTGAGTTATATTACAATAAAATACTATGTCTGGTGTATGAGGCCACTGTGGATAATGTTGCAGAGTAGGACTGCTTTATGCACAATGATTTCTTTGGTATTTGATCTACAGGAAAATTTATTCATAATTTCTCAATTGGTTTTCCAAAAAATTTATACCATCATCGTATCTCAATATCCTCATATAAAATTATCTATCCCATGATAGACGATTTTATTGACTACCTATATTTCACACTTTGGTCATTCTTCCACCAGCTAGAAGCTAAAGCATCAGGATTCATGGTCTTAGTGCATCACTGCTATTGACCAGTTAACGACAAAATCCATCAATCGCCATTAATTTAAGATGAGACAAGTAAAACTTCAACTTTAAAGAACTGTGATTGCAAATGTTACACTGAAAGACATCCCAACACTGTCTTCACATCTCTGCATCAGTGTTTAAGAGTAAAAAATTAACCCTGATCCAAAAACTGGTCAGTGTCAAAGTCATTGTCTTGGGAACCATTTAATGGGTCACGTTTAAAGGTGAAGTGGTCAGGGGGTGGTGGTGTAAAGGTCAATAGGTGAGAAGGGTCAGTGGCGTGCTGACCTATAGTGTGCCCCCACCCTTTCCTCTCCTCACCTCTCGTTTCCCTCCTTCCCCCCACTCCTCTGTCCCCAGTGTTTCAGCAGGATTATGGGTCTCTCCTGGGGACGGAAATCGGCTGCTCCTCCAGTCTCTTCACCAGCCAGGCAGGACAGATGCAAGGTAGGTGGAGAAAGAACGAAAGAAAGAAGGAACGAAAGAAAGAAACAGAGAAAGCAAATTAATAAGTAAACTAAAATGCAATGATGAGACAAAATGATGGTGGGGAAGAAGAGGAAGAGATTTTAAAGGAGGTTAAGTATGATAACGGACGAGCAGCCACAAAATATGAGAACAAGATGCACATTAGGAGATACTGAAAGATTTAACATTGATGGTTGAGAGCCTGAGATGCGGAGGAAAGGCAGTGAAGGGAGGATGGGAGTAGAGGTGAAAAATGAAAGAGAAGTGGGTTTAAAAAAATAGGCAAAAGGGGAGCGAGGGTGTCTGAAGTCTTGACTGAGACTAAATAGTTTGTCAGTCCAGCTTAATGCCTCACTTCCCCAAAGAGCCTCCTGAGATTACCTGGACTTTGGACAGACATAACCTGTCAACACACAGCTGGCCTGATTGATGGAAGTGACAGAGACAAGTTTGTATGTGTGCGTGCATGTGTGTGTGTGTGTGTGTGTAGAGGTGTTTTTTCTGTGTGTATTAAGGTGTGTGGGTTTCTGTGTGTCTTCGGGGTTACAGTATTGAATTGACCTCTTCCCTGAGGAGAGAATAGACTCAAGGGATCAGAGGTAGTAGAGCTGTACTCAGTGTGTCAGCTTAGACTGTCACTTAGATAGTGTGTGCGTGTGTGCGTGCGTGTGTGTGTGTGTGTGTGTGAAAGCGAGAGAGTGAAGGTAAGGCGAGAAGAGTGACAGAAAGTACACTGAGTTCATTTTATTGGTTGTACACGACAAGGAGACTAATTTTTTCTGTCATTAGCTTCATCAGCACATGTCATCTCATCCCTGCCTTTGACTACTCATATTCAAAGTAAAATATAATCTGAACAGAAAATTGAAGCTGCTCGTTTCACATTTACACAGCATTTCAGTAACCCCAAGTAGTGAAAGGATAATTCAGATTTATTACAACTTGGGTCTCATTTTTTTCTTTGTCATTTTAACCATCATTCCTATCGGTTATAAGAAATTACACTCGCCAAGTTAATTGCTCAGATCTGCGAACGTGACATTTGTACAGAAGTCCAATGGAAAAAGACCAGAAGCACAAGACAGTCGAACAAGTTTTAAAGAAATTGCTTCAAGTTAGTGTGAGCACATCCCAACATATCAGGTGCCTAGGCAACAAGTAAAAAAAAAAGCAATAAAGTGCCCACACACTGAATAGATGCACTAAAAAAGATTTATTAATTTATGGCATACTGACACGACATCTTATCAGGTAATCTAATCACCAGCTAGTCGGTGGTAAACAAAGTGGAACTTTTAGCACCCTGAGAGTCAGCAGTTTCCCTCAGGAGTAAGACATCTCAGCATCAGGTGGCCAGGAACACAACTTTAAATGAATAGTAATGTTTCTCTGTGTGTAGACCTACTGGACAGAATGGCAACCAACAATTTGTTTCATTACCAATACATCTGCAGATTACTTGTACAATTAATCGATGAATTATTTGGTCTATAAAATGTAAAGAAATTGTGAAAAATGCTCATCACAATTTCCCAGAACCCAAAGTGTCATCTCCGAATGTTTCTTTTGCTCAAGCAACAGTCCAGAACCGATACGTAACCAACGGCTGTTTGGGTATCATAACTCCAGATTCTATGAGTATAGGCATACAGTAGAGAATCTCCATTTATAATCATGAACAACAAAAGCAACTTGTTACATTTAAGAAGCTGGAGCCAGCAAATATTAACGTTTTTCCATGAAAAATGAGTGAAATGATGAATCAATCAACAAAATTGTTTTCAACTAATCATCGCAGCATTAACCACTGGATCTGTAGGCAACTGTTTGCTAACATGTTCATTATATCAACATATGCACAGCTGGTTGTGCAGCCCCAAGTGGCCAGAAATTGAATTCACGGGTGTTTAAATAATCTGGTTAAACTGTCAGCTTCATAGTAGATGTTTCCAGACAAAACTATAAAAACACGACCCAAGTTGCAGAAAACAGTCTTTCAACAAATTTCGTTTTCGTTCAATGTTCAATATTCCATGTTTTTAGTTTTATATAAAAGAACTGAATGTTTGTGTTTCTTCTCAGGGTCACCGTACTACTATAGTGCAACATCACGGGGGGCGGGCCCTGCTGCCACTGCAACAGCCTCCGCCTATGACCGCCACTGACCCCTCCCTCTGAGAGAAGAGGAGGATAAGGAGAAAGGGATGAGGGAGGGAGGCATGGATAGCACCAGCACTGCTCAGTACAAACCTGCCTGCACCTGGATGGCAATGAGGATGAAGATTTCAAGTTTTTGACGTCAGTGAAACCTGTATTTTCTTTGATTGACACTTAAGCCAACACAGACAAAATGTATGGGTATTAAATTACCGGTAAGGCACTGTCAGTAACTGATTCAGAAGATTTTGTAAGCACGTAAATTTGGATCCTCTCATTATATATCAAGGCTTGATATTCCTACCTTGCTCTTAACCGGTCATCTACAAATCCAAGACGTCTTTGGAGCAGTGATTGAAACGGTATTGTGATCTTCTGGGTAAAATGTTGTGTTTTTAGGTTGGGAATTTTTTTTGATTAAATTCTTTGAACTGATGAGAGTATATTCACTTTTTCAAACAAGCAGTCCTTTTATGCCCTAACATCAATCAATCAATTTTCTATGCCATGCTACGGTGAAGTAAAGACAATCCAATTCCCATAACTTTAAATGACCAAAACGAACCATATCATTATCACGTTAGTCTCTTTGCTATAGATTCCACACATTTCCCGTGAGATCACAATACTTAAGAAATGGGATATTCTACTTTTTAAATAGGAGTCTTCAGTTACAATTGACCTTTGCTAAGCCCCATTAGTTAGTGTTGTTTTTCTTGTCTCGCATATGCGGTTTACAATGATCATGCTTACAGATTTACCATTAAAACTTAGTGACTTTGAAAAACAATGTGTCCGTAATTCCAAGGAGGGGTATTCCAGCCAGAAGCCATTGATTTTGTTGACTAAAATTACAACTCTTTGTACAACTAGTTAGCTAGTTTATTAAGTTAATAACTTTAGGTGAATTACTCCAAATACAATAAAAAACAGAATAGTCACAGTCACAGACCTGATTATATCCAGGATACACAATGAGTGTGTTCGTTATAAACAAGACCTTTTCTTTAACATTATTTGTAACCTTACAAGCTAATGTGATTAGTTAATGAGATCAGAAAAGAAATTCTGACGTAGTGAGCAATATCACAAACTACTTACTTTGGCTAACTCTGCTATTACTTAAAATGTTGCTCTTAAGATCATTTTTATTATTATCTTTAGCATGTATGTAATTAATAATTCATTAGCAGGCAATAAACATGTTAAAGAAGCAAAAATGAATCACATATTTAATCATGTGGCTGTTCTAGACTTCCCAAATTTTATCATACCAAACAGATCAAATTCTGATAATAAGTTATTTGCAAGGTTTGTGATGCTCAAAAAAATTATCACCGTTTTACAGCTGCTTCTTACTCGATGAAAGCTTATGGTAAAAGGGCTCGTTGGTCCCCTGTGCATCACAAGACATTGTAATTACATGTTTTGTCAAAGTTTCTTCAAAGCTTGGCACTCTTCCTGGGGACTTGGCTGTGAATAGATACGCTTGTTAAGCTATGATAGGATAATGGTTCTTTGTGGGTGGGGTTTAGCAAATGGTCAATTTCAGCAGATGTAGTCAGATCCCAGTGTGTCCCAAACTATATCCTAATATCCACTTATACATTCAAAGTGGTTTGAATGCCACTGACTGACAGGTAGGCCTTTCTGTAAAGCACAGCCTAAAATCTGAGCCTTCAACTGTAAAATGAACAATATACACGTTGACATTAGACCAAGATCAAATTCACCAGGGAGTGTTTTTGTATAGAAAGGTGCTATCCTAGCTCCCCAGCCAAGATTTAGTCCTGATCAAGAGCTATTTATAATGGAGGAGACACAGAGTAATATATTGAGAAGCTTTTCTGCGCTGCACTCCGTGATATGAGTGAATGCCTGTAATGATTTATATATGTGTCACACTGTTGTGCTAGAATAGTGATGATTATGATGACAACGATGCAGTGAAATATGAAATCTTAATCTTTCAGTACGAAAATAAGTCTTTGTTTATAAATATGGTCCGATTGCGATTTTCCTGTTTATAGTTTGTTTCCTGGTATCAGTTGACACAGATGCCGTTGAATAAGATGCCATTTTTATCTGCTTCCTGAATATTGAAAAGAAAAGTCTGGAAACAGTAGTTGCATCTCAAAGTCAAGGAAGGATCCTCAAACGGCTGAATTTCAAGGATTCTATGTCGTCAAATGTCGCTGAAGGACTGTTCCAATGTTCAGGATGTATGTCCTCTGAAAGTACCCACAATTCTACGTGCACAGTCCTTCTTTTTAATGATGAGTCATAACCGGGTGGAGCTCTATCGTCACCAAATGTTGTCTATGCGTATGATGCTATGCCGGCCTTTTTAAAAATGGTGAATGACAGCGAAGGAGCAGTGTTGCAGATGGTGCAATATGCATTTAAAATGGGACCTTTTCAATGACGCAATGATTCAGTCTCACTAGCCTGTTTCAAATTATGTGTTTCAAAATAAAGAATCTTGCCAGTCCTCCGTAGGACCCGACTCGGAAGGACCATCATAGCAAGGGACCATCCTTGACTTTGAGAAGCAGTTAGTGGCACCCTCTCTTTCTCTCTCGCTCTCGTTCTCTCTTTAATCTCCCCAAAGATGGCCCCCCCCAGTGGATCGGCTGACTAACTACAAAAGCACAAAGAGACTCAATCATCATTCAAAGGCGCCAGTTATTTTTTGACTTCATTTTCAGAATCATTAAGTACTTCTTCTTCCTCCTCCTCTTCTTTTTCTCCCCTTTATTAGTGCTTGTCCTTGTGCTGTTTGCCATCCTGAAATGGTTTCTATAAAAGCATTGCTTTTTGCGTGAAAAAGGTGAAACTGTTTTCTTTACGTTTTTCTTCTACATCAGTTCTGCGCTGTGACAATGTATGACACCAGGGTTGAGGCCTTACCCATCGTGTACAGACAAAGTAGGACCAATTTGCCCATGAGCACTGATCTGAAATCAGTGTGTTAGCCCTCTCAAATATTTGAGAGGCCCACGGTGTTGATCTTGCAAGGGGGCAATATTGTCCTTAACCTGTACTTAGCTTCCTGTCTCACTTCTGTCCATACAAGATTTGTACAGTAATCAGTGAATGAGAAGAGAAGTCACAATGTCAATAGCAATTTCAAGTATTCACATTTGAATTTAGATTTTAGTGATGAAGTTTTCTTTACAATAAAAAAAGACTAAGAGGTATGTGGTGTTGTTTTAGCCATTGTCTGCAAGTGTTTACATATCTTTAGTTCCTTTGTTTGTTTTGGGTATGTGTGGCTGACCGTAGCACTCATTGCTACCGTGTATTTTTACTAGCTAACATATTGGAGGCACCAAATCTGCAATGTGAGGCGTAAAATATAGCTATATAAACATATACTTATAAACACTGAACAAAGCTGTTAGCTTCTCAATCTTTGTTGTGTCTGGGTTTTGAAATAGTGATAGAGTGGATCCTTTTACATTTGTAGACCTTAAAAGTTGTGCGCTCACAACTCTAAAGAAGATTCTTATGATGGCTCGCCCGCTGTGCTGCCAGCATGCACCACAGCAGGAGCCTTTCCTTATTTCTGTCGTTCTCTCTTGATCTTTATGAGGCATTATTGAACCTGAACCACACCAGCTGAAAACAAGGACAGTGCCTTTAGTTTTATATGTCAACACCCCCCGCCCCGTCGACTGACCACACATCGCTCAAAATGACATTCAGTGTCCCTCTGAAAACTCTGCCTGTGCGAACACAAGGCTGTAGATTATGTAAGGCATTCCACAAAGCACTGGTAGTAATTTAAGTACTAACATCATATAATAATTTACATACTCTACCAAGAGAAGCATTGCATCTCTGGTTACAGGACCTAGCCTTGATGCAGTGCCCTGTAGATACACATCATGGTTTGGCACTGATATTTCAGCCACAGATTGACTCATAAGGTTTGTGACATGGATAATGTTGAAAATGCAAACTCATCTGATGGAAAATCCTCTTAACAATCCACTAACAATGTGAAGCTGCTGGAAAATAACAAAAAAAGCCTATTTGGTTAAAGTCAGTATAAGTCATGTAAAAATCAAAGCACAGTCGGTCCTGCCACTGATAGCCTGAAGATGCATAAATGAGGTTACAGTTTTAATCGCTAGTATTTCAGCAGTATAGTTTTGAGCCACCAGTGAGTGAAGAGCAGCTCTTCAGTGAGGGAACAAAGAAACAGTCCTGCGTTGTAATGACTTTAACACAAGAGTCATTTTCTGATGGAATAGATAGAGATTTTAACTGTGCAACTATTTCATGATTTGCTATGAAGTTTGGTATAAACATGCATGGTTCTCAGAGGACCCAAAGCCCAGGCTAACTGTAGTGTTACCATAGGGTAGGCATATGGTTTTGAGTGAAAAGTCTCAATAACTTTAGAGGGATTGCCATAAAATGTTGTTATACACATTCATGATTCCATCGGGATAAATAGCAATAACTTTGATGATCCCCTGACTTTTCATCTCAACATCATAAAGTCAAACTTTGAATTTGTCTGATACTTTGATTCATGCTGATGTTGAAGATATCGAACAAACTATACATTTGCATGTTAGAACTGGTATTGTAAGTATATTACAAGTACTCAGTGCCAGAGCCACCGCCATAGCTCTAGACTCTTATGACAAAGATTTCCAACCAAACACTCAGTTTAAATTTTCAATATTCTTCCGCTGCAAATTTCAAGAGTGAATGTCTGGCTGAAATGTCTAAGTTCTCTGAGATATTCATGTAGGACCATGATATGTGATAAATGTTCCTGGGTCAGAGTTAAACAGGTCCCACCGGCTTCACCATGATTGAACACTAAAGAAAAAGGCACAAAATATATAAAACAGCCAAGTAAGTTACAGATATATTAAATGTCTGTTCATTAATTCAAACAGAGTATCTTTTAAAAGAATTGCACCCCATTTTCAAACACACACACACACACACACACACACACAACACTGTAAACATGAGGAAATATTGATTGAAAGTCGTTCTCCTTGAGTAGGTGAATCCAGTCCACCAAGCCGGCCAAATTCAACACCCGTTCTCCAGTGTAGCCAAGAATCCAGTGAAACATTAACAGGATTATTTGTTAACTATGCATCTCATAGTGACACAGCTTGCCTTGCCATTGCTTTGACCTAATTGGTTCACATGGGGAGAGAATGGGTTCTCATTGGCCCGCGGGCGTTTCGATTGGCAGCCGTGACATTGACTTGCAGCTATGAGAGGGGACTGTGATTGTGGGTGGTACAGCAGGAAGCTTGGCGGGGCCACACACACACACACACAAACACACACATGCACACACATAAATATAAGAACAGAGGCACACACACCCTCCCTTTGTCCTTTGAGGAGTGGTGATCGCCCCTCCTCTCATGCCCCTGTGTTCCCCAGGGGAGGCCAAACCTGCTGTGCCATCAGAAGCTCATCCCGTCTCTTTTCTCCCCCTCCCTCAACCCTAATCTCATCATATCTTGTGCACTCGTCTTCCCCCCATCTCTCCCCTCTCCCCTCCTGTAGTACTGACACACCACCAGGATCCATCAGGATTAGGAATATTAAAAGTATTCTGTTGATTTCAGGCCTGTGACCTTCCTCAAAAACAGGTCCTCCCTCTTTCTTTAAACAGTCCCATTAGTCCTTCTTTCCCTCTCCTTTCTTACTTCTCTCACTGACTATTCAGACGTGATGCTCACTGTCCTGTCAGAAATTCTGCATGGGAATGAAGCAGTGGTGTTTTGTGCCAAAGCGAGGTCATTTCAATGGCAATATCGCTGCCAGTATTTTTTATTTGGCCACGAATATTCTGCGAGAGTATACCACATATTCTCCTTTCTTCTCATGTACCTAAAAAGAGCATTTAAAACACACAAAGAAACACAAGTTTCAGATCAAACAAAGATGATCCATTTCCAGCTTTACTGCAGTTTACTGTCCATGAAAATACAATCGCATTCGGATTCTTTTTCTTCTTCTTTTCATATTTATCCCAGCTCCGAATCAAATAGGAAACTGAAATAAATGCAAATGAATTTTTTTTCTTTATTATGATTTCTCACCGAGCGCGCGCCGCATGACTGTATCTCAATATGAATCCATGAAAATGGCTACTGCCTTCGTGAAACCTGAGGGGATTTCAGCATCACATCTTGACAGCAATTAGTGGCACAATCTGTTTCATGCTTGCTGATATAACTAGGCTCTGGACAGATCTCATACTGAAGTGTTACAATGTTCTGTACATCTTAATATTATTCAACTGTGGAAGAGGAGAAATACACAGGACTCAGTCTACAAAAATCAACTGTGCTTTTTAAGCAGATGTTTCAATCAAAAAAAAAAAAAAAAGATAACATGATTTTTCACCTTACTGTGGCCTTTCGTGTAACAATCTGGAGTTTTTTGTGTCCATGGCTTCCTATCTGGGGTGTTAAAGAAATCTTTATATCTGTAATGTTTTGGTAAAAAATAAAAAATAAAAAGAGCAAACAATAGACAGAAAGAAATACAGCAGAATGCAAAGACAAAATTAGATTTCAATGAATCAGCTTGCTCTACTCTACAAAATCAAAATGCGACAAAAAAGATAAAACATATCTGTAACATTCACCAAAGCCTGTTCATGCCTGTTTTAAATGATAGATTCTTGTACAAAAACCATATAAAATAGCAGAAAAGACTTACAGATACAGACACAAAATGAAGATAAGAAATGCCTTCGAATATTCTGGAGGGGAGGATTTAAAAAAAGTAAAAAGAAATGCTTCTTTAAGAAAATGTGTATGTTTTTTATTCAATTTTCTAGTAGTTGCAAACAAAACTTGGTGTTTTTTCTCTTTGTGTGTTGTGTGTTGTCTTAATATTTGAATGTATTTTACTGCAGTGCGAATTTGCCAAAGATATCATATCACTTGAGTTCTCTCTTTTATTGTTTTGTTTTGTTTTTTTGTTCCTGAATTGTGACCAATTTTGTTCAGAAAACTGGAAATAAATGGTGAATTTGATATTATGCTTATTTTTCATATTTTTATTGTTAATATTATTGTTATTTTATTTCCTGGTTTTGAGTTGACTGTGAATTATTAAATTGCAGTTTGCTTGATGCATCTCTTCATACTCAGTCTGTGTACCTGTCCATCCGTCCACCTGAGTGACTGTTGTTGGTGAATTATTATGTACCTGTAATGTGAAGCTAAGAAGTAATTATTTGTAAATATTTGCCATAATTTTATTGGTCCTTCAGAATAAAAAAAATAATTTTTTGGAAGTTAAAGGTCCTGGGTCAGTACTTAGCAGCACATGTGATTTTCTATCCAAGTCAACATGCATACAAACAACAACACACACTCATACTTATTGCTGGTAAATAAAAGCCACATTCCTTAACATCCAGTGTCAGTCTGGACTTCTAGAGCAGGAGGCTGTTTGTATCTCAGTGTGACCCTGCCACACAGCTTTCGTCCAGGGGACACAGACCTCATCTCAGAGAGTCTGTCTGGAACTGAGTGGGGGGTGAAGGGGCAGAGCTAAACCCCCTCCCTCTCCTCTCCGAAAGCACCCTGAGAGAATGGAGTATCCCAGTGCTGCCGTCTTGGCTGCTGGCCGAGTCCAGGAGGGGGCAGAGGTGTGTATGTGTGTGTGTGTGTGTGTGTGTCTGTAGAGGAAAGGAGGAGATGGAGCAAGGGGGAGAGGGGTGATAATAAGACACAAGACACAACATGGAGACAACACACCATACACAGAAAACAGCACAAACCCAGCTTGAGACACAGGCCGGGCTGTTGGGCAGCTTGGGTTCCTGCCCAGGACACCAGAATGGCACAGTGCATTTTTGTGTGTGGATGTGTGTGTGTGTGCGTCCAAACTCGTTTTGGTTACTGGCCAACAAAAGGCATTACTGTGAGGTCATATAAAAACACATCGTATGGCACGTGCCATTCGCACTTAATTTTCACACTTGAATGAAATTTGACAACAGCTGTATGCTACTGGGCTTCTGAGGGAAGAAACTGAGATGTGGCTCCTCGTGGACCTTCTGCATGTTTCCTCATCCTATTTATTTACCCCCAGAGTCCAAGAAACAAACCAACATTCCCATGCCAACATACTTCTATTCCCCAGGTTTACAGTGTCAGATAGATGCACTGGTCATGGGAGGCACTACACAGTCTGTTAAATAAGCTGTGAAATGTCCTGTATAGCTTTGGTGGGAGCTTTGCCCAGTCTGACAATACTGGGAAGGGGGCATGAAGTTTGAGAGACGTGGGTGTTGTGTTATGCAAACTGTGGGACCTTTTTGGAATTTGGTCTTCAACGACATTCAGTGTCAGGTGCAGACCTGATAGGATATGTCAAATCAACATCTGCCTGAAAAATGAGGGTTTACCAGTGTTCACTTAGTTAGAAAGCAGTGCCACACCTTCAGCCCTCTTTACTTCCTGCCTATTACTCCAGATTACATAACATGAATAGGTACTGACATGTTCTACCTCCCCTCCCTCTACTCTTTCTCCTCCTCCTCTAGCTTCCTATACAAGAGCAGGAGATAGACAACAGTGGTACTTATGGAGGCCAAGAAGTCATGCAAATTAACGTCACTCAGCATCAGTATTTTTTGGCCCTCCAGAGCCCCTGTAGGGAGAAGGCATGGGGCCAACTGAGCATAATTGGGCCTCAGCTGATTAGCGAAAAGGGGCTCATGCAGGAAAGAGTGTGTGTGGGGAGGGGGGGCTGACAAGAAGAAGAGATGCACAAGAGATATTAGAAAGGAGAGAGCAGGGCCTTTGAATCAAACAGGAGGAGAGGGAAGAGGAAAACTGACAAAACATACAGGAGAAGAGGATGGAGCGGGGAGTGTGATAATACATGTCTTGCATATTCATGACTGCTCCTGTGTTTGCTGCCCTTCTCTCACTGCCATCTTTGCTGTCTTTCTACTCAACACTGTTCATCTCCACGTGTGCATTTGTCTTGTATTCATATGTTGTTTGTCTGGGTGTAGCAACATCACTGAAAATGTGCAATAGACTTGTAAATGTAATCCATTATTTATAACATGGTTCTTTCTGGGCCTGATTTCTGGGAACGATTATTAGTAATCAAGGGGATTGATAGCATTTAAAAAACACATTTCAGACATGTGCACAGCTTGACCTAACAAAAAGGTGTTTTAGATAATCAAGACGAGTTTGACTACATCTCGAAGCCCAAACTCTTTCGCTGAATGAGTCATCACCCAATGACATTTGTGACCTGTGATGAGGAACTATAGGCTGACATTGCTTTATTTCAAGTGGTCACAAGGAGGCCTTAGTCTCTCTTTCACATGTATTTGCATGCCACCTGTTTGTACCATCACCTTTTATCAGTTAGTTTTATTAGTGTGCCGCTCGAGCAAGTCTTTTTTAAAGATTCCCAGAGTTGGAAAGCAAAAAGCCAGTCCTCTGCTGTTCTCACTGTTGGCTCATCAAATGAACAGAAACTCTCTGACAGACTCACAACGAAAAAAATCTGGTTTGACCTTATCACAGAAGACATTTGGACCTCATAGAAAGAGCTTTTACATGCCTCTCATTGCCCTTTACAGCAACGTCCATGTTCACACACACACACACACACACAGACTGAAGTCACAGAGATGATGATTACACAGAGACAGAAGTAAAGATGAGAGGGCCTTGTATAGAGTGCTAAGGTGCTGTGTTTCAGTCATTAAGACCCCCCTTGGACACCAGAAATGACGAGACACGTCGTTCCATGTAAAGTTTTTTCTCCCCCTCGCACCGTCACTCACAATCACTCTCTCACACAGATACTACATGTAACAAATGTCAGACAGTGTGTGTGTAGGAGTGTGTCAGCGTGTGCATGTCAGACCATTGACAGGCATGGAAGCAGCTTGTTGAACTAATAGTCTAACTAATGTGTCTACATCCCCTACCTCCCTCCTTACCCCACACCCCCACCCCCCACAAAACTGACATTTATGAACAGAGCAGAGAAAGGAGAAAGGGAGAGGAAAAAGAGAAAGGAGGGGAAAAAAATGGGAAGAGGAATGCGTTGACAAGCGGCAGACCCTCTCGCCCTCCCATCTGACTCTGTCTATCTCCACTTCGCTCCCTGAGGGTTTGTCTCTGAGGATAGTGCTATGATGAATAGGCCTGTCTAAGCTAACCTAGCAGAGACCAATTAGAGAGAGAGAGAGAGAGAGAGAGGGGTGAAGAAGAAGAAGAAGAAGAAGAAGAAAAATAGAAACAGAAAAACAATGAGGGAAACTGAAGCAACGGGAGAGCAAAAGACAGAGAGGGAAAAGAATAAAGGGAGGGAAGGGCAGATAGGTTAAAAAGGAGATAGGAGGATGGGGTAAAGAGGAAAGTTTAAGGCAATGCATGTTGGGAGTACTATGTACTATGTGTGTGTGTGTGTGTGTGTGTGTGTGTGCGAGCTGTCAGTGCTGAGGGAGAGGCAGTGTGATAGGGGCTGGCCTCTTAAGTCTTAACCTCGTCTGCTGCTGCAAGAGAGAGGCTTTGACAGCAGAGACGCACAAACAGGACTGACCCTCGCAATACACCTCATCCTCCTCCTCCATCTCTTCTTCCCTACTTTCCTCCTGCTGACTATTTTGCTGGCCCTTGAGACGTCAGCAGCCTAGCTCTTTTGTCCCCCACGTTGAGCTAACACATCAAGTTCTGGTGACTTTTTCTTATTTTCTCTTTTTCTATTATTTCTTATTTTGATGAATGGACTAATGTCTGCTAATAACCTTGATTGATTATTCCCGTTGTTCTTGACTGTGGTGTTTCTGGACTGCATTTCCCAGCTCACCTGTAGGAGTACACTTTTTTTTTTAAACCCATTTTCTATTTTTTTTCTTGTTTTATTCCTAGTTGACATTCCTTTTGACATTTGATTCATCATCTGATGGCACTGCTAACTACACAGCATCAGCCAACACAAAAAAGAAGAAAAAGGGAAAAAACACCTATCCACTCTTCTAGCCTACTCTTTGATTTATAGGTGGTGTCTGAGAAATGCAGTACAAAAACACAACAGCAAAGATTAATATCAGTGACAATGTTACAAGTGCTACAAACCTAGAAAGAATGAATCAAAATGGAGGAGATAATGTGGTGGTTCTTAATCTCTGTGACATTTGCTCATTTGCTTTTTACTCATTGTCACATCCCCAGCAACAGGACAATGTTCATATTGGAATAAGCAGGTCTTGAGTAAACAAGGTAAAAAGTGTGTCATGATCCTTTAAGCTAGCAGTTAGCCATCTCGTACACAAAAGCACTGAAGGCTTGAGAGTGTGTGTTCGTTTGGAGGAGACACACCTGATAAAAGACCAAAACTCAAGTGTTATAATATTTAAATGTTAATATAAAATGGTCCACAAAAGTTGATTTAGTTAATTGTGACTTTAACAATTTTTCCACAGACTTTCCTTCAACTCCCTGGTTTTTCCTCAATCAACTCTGCATTCTGTCATATCAGAGTTACCGTAATTATCAATTGCAGACATGTAAATAGTGTTCAGTTGTAATTACACCGACAAAAGTTGACTATTTCTCAGGGCTCCAATATATGAAAAATTGTAGCGCCTGAAATTTGAACCCTCATTTTAATGGATATGGTGATCCGTGATGGGTAATATTCACAAGTCACAAACATGGGAATCTTTCACATCTCTGTATTCTACATGATGTGAACAGTGCGTTATACTGAAAAACTTTTTCACTCCATGCAGACACAGTCTGGCCTCGGCTCAAATACAACTAGCACTTTCCGCCTGTGTCTGCCAAGCCAATTTTACTCCTTCGAACAAACATTTGATAAATGGCCTCCTCACTCTTCTCTTTTCAAATAGGAAAACTCTCTCTGTCCTGCTTCTCCTCTCCTTCCTCCAGATGATCTCTGTCGTCCTTTCCCCCATCTCTGAGACAATTACAAACATCCCGCTTCCCGTTTATCACTAACAATTAAACAGCATGGACGGAGGCTACTTCATAAGCAGAGAGGAGAGTGTGAGGAGAGCGTGAGGAGATGAATGCAAGCGGAATGAAGTAGAGTCAACAGTGAGAAAGAGAGAGGAAGGCTGACAGCACAATTAAGGTTTTTAATTCTCTGCTTGAGTGGGCCGGTCCAGTCTTTATGCTAATTAGGATGCCACGGCCATGTAATAAATCTCTATGATCCAGCCTCATTTCCCCTCTGTCTCTCCGTCTGTCTCTTTCAAACAGACTCACACACATTTATAACAGCGCAGAAAGTTCACCCATTACTTTTTATGGCTAAACCCTTAGGCTGGAGTGTTAATAGTTTTGATTAAATTGTTTTTTCACACAATTTTTAATGCTTCCCTGAGATCTGAAAGCCACAGCGTGTCAGCACGTACTGTTTACTGGTTGGCCAAGCATTCGCTGTTTCGGCTCAACGCCTGTACCACATGTAGTTTCTCTCCCTGTTAACTCCCTTTATTAGTGTTTTTCAGGAATATGGTTTGCATGCCCTGCACTGTTGGACTGCACTGTATAAACACACATTTTAAGGCACAATGAATGCAGAAAATATTCTGTTATTCCTCTCACTTTTTCTCTTATCCGCTCATCTCCATTTGACAGACATGTCTAATGATAACATCTGCAGATGGGAAGAAAACAGCACAACAATCCACAGATAATTGGGGAGCCATATCTAAAGATGAGGACAGAGAAAATGAGAGAGATAGATAAGTGGGCAACCTCATGCTGTTTGTTAAAACAGCAACTCACAGATATATTTTAACCCTCATTTAGGTCACAAGGATGCACACTAATCAGTGCTTTTTTTCCTGTTGCCAGGGTCCCAGAGCCAATTTAATGATGGACTCTGTGTAAAAAGCATCCACAGTTGTATGTTCATTAGATAAATAAAGTTAAAAGCTGGTGCAAATCAAACTGAGGAGGATTTTTATTCAAAGAAACACACAATAACATCATTTTACAGCAGAATTCAGCCTTGCTGCACGACTCTACGACCAAACAACCTCGGTCTGGTTCTGGTGTGACGCATCTCTTTCAGTTTCTCCTGCAGGTACAACACTTTCTCACTGGTGGTGTCACTGTCAGCCGTTTTGCGCTGCATGAAGGTCAAAACGGCCACAACCCCAACCACCAGGACCAGGTGAATCAGGTACAGGACTACATGGAGACAGGTCAGAAGCAGGGAGACACAGACGTTGGCAACGCACCAAGGCCAGGCCAGGAGCAGCAGCACGGAGTGATAGAGGGAGCTGAGGACAAGAGCTGGGACTGATAAGACGAGCCTGAGCAGTGTGGAGGTGAGCCAGGAGTACAGAGACAGAGGAGACAGGAGGAGAGACACTGCTGCCTTGCTCATGGATTCTGCCTAAAAGATTTATAAAAAAAAATAAATAAATAAAAACGCAGATGGAAATGTGACATGTTAATGAAAAGCAACTGGTGTCTAGCAGAGCAGTGATAAAATTACATATGATCACCTTTTAAGTGGATACACTGAACATGGTAGCACACAGCTGTCTATCTATTCAGCAGACATGGAGCATCATTATCATTGTTTTGAAATCGTGTTTCTGGCCACCTGACAATTATAAGTCTTTTAGCTCTGGCTTGGTCTCTGCCATCTCCTGAGGGAGATGTCTGGCTTTTTAGTTGTTAAATGCTTCAGTAACTCCACTCGCTTGTTGCTAGCTGTGCCTGTCTGCCATTTAGTGTTGGGCAAGTTTGCGTGCTGCAAATGGAAACGACTCTCTGAGGGGGTGGATAGTGACGGAAATTAAAGTTATGGATCAGAAAACCAAAACAATGAGCTGAAAGACGATGAAATGCTCCACAGAGCTGAGGGAAACTGTGACTGCAATAGGAAACACATATGGGTATAGCATGCAACAGTTTTTCCCTGCTGAAACTGAACCATTGGCTGTAACAAGTAAGTTGTAAGTTAAAATAATTAGGAGAAAAGTGTTGGTAACTACATCCTGTTTTAAAAATTTCCTATCCATCTCTTGACCTACAAACCACTGTGGCATTTAATTGCATAAGCCTACCTCACAAGGTCCTCCATGCGAGGTGTCATTAGACATCTGAGCCTTGTGAAGCCCTGAAAAATGAGCAACGTACGCGTATGCAAACAAAAGAACATAAAGAATTAAATGTGTCATGTGGCTGCCTCACAGCAAGTGTACTGGTTTAAAAGCATTTCTCAAAAAAAAAAAAAAAAAAAAGAAACTCACATAGGAAGAGGAGAATGAGAGTGATGGCCAGCAAAAGCCTCATTTCTCCTGCACGCCTTCACATTCACAAGCTTGAAAACAAAATAGTTGAAACACTAAGCTGCTCTAATCCTCCACAGGACCTTGTGCAAGACTCTTGCTCCAGTTTTCTAGACAGAAGAGACTGAACTACATAGCTTAGGGCTTTTTCAGCGCCACCTGTTTGAGGGGAGGGACAATGACACAAATCATGCCATGCACTCTGTTATGACAGGATTTCAGGTTTTTCTTAAAAGCAAACCTCAAATCAAACCTGCTCCGTTACTCCTGTAAACACTGAGAGAGTGAAGAAAATGAAACAATAAAGACACAAAATACTTGATACAGAACAACCAGAAATATTGCAGGAAAGCATGAAAAAAAATTTCTGGATCATATTTTGGCTCTACTACGAAGAGGAGAAAATGTGTAACAGCCAGGAAAGACAGGAGAATCTCCACACCAAACACACACACACACGCGCACACACACACACACACACAAACACAGCTCTGATCTGCCAGCCTCAGCCCAGCAGGAGTCATTACCACCTCTGGAGTAAAATGGAGGTTATGGGGCTTTTTTTTTTTTTTATCTATGCAACTCCAACCTTCAACCCTATCTTAAATTATTATCCTCACCACCCACTCTCTTTCAGACTCCATTAAGGTTAAACCCCCCTTATCATCCTCTCAACCCACCATTACCCTTCCCCTTCCTGCTGAGACGCCAAGGAGAAGCTGCCACAAATAAATGCCAATCAGCAGCAGTGCAGTTATGACTAAGTGGCATACGGAGGGGAGAGGAGGAGGCCCTTCAACTCTTTTGTTTTCCCCTGTTCAGATGTTGCAGGCAATGATCATCATTATTTAGTCATTCAGTGTGTCATAACAATCGCGCTCCTACAGCCATTTCTGCCATAACAATAATCATCCTCTATTTTAAGCATCAAAGCTAAATTATTATTCTTCATTGGAGTTATACATTTATTTGTGAATAAAGAACTTTCAAATTCCCATAGTTAAGTGGCCCAAAGCTTTAATTTTTACGCATAAAACATGCCATAGCTTTGCTTTAGTACTTCCGTAAAAATACTGAAAACACTGATGATGCTATTGGTTATTTTCCATTATTAAAACAGCAGGCCTTTCTTGAATGCTAGTGCAACTTGCAACCAAAAGTATCTGAAGTGCTGAAACTTTGTAGACATTTGACACCTTTCAACATTTATTTTACTGGTGGAAATGCTGTCACTAAACTATCACCATCAATTTTTGTACCATAAAGTGAAGCCTAGAAGGCTAACAGAAGGATGATGACAGAGTGTAAAACACACCACTGATCCATCAAACTTCTTAATGGATAAAAAAAAAAAAGAACATTCGATGTCAAAGTAGATAAATTAATTTCAGTCACCTGTCTCCATAAATGCAGGCATATTACATTTACCAGAAACCATTTATTTTGCTGCTTTTACATGTCAAATCATACAAACACAATGTGAGTTTAAAATTAGACAAGAAGCACCGATAAGAGATAAAAGCAGACACTTCATACAAGACAATCACGGAAAAACCTCATGATGGAAGCATTATAAGCACATATACATTAAAAAAACAATGACAGTAAATTAGTAATGGTTTGCTTCTTTGCGTTATTCAATCAAGTTTAGCCCCTACAGGGGAGAATAACAACATGTAGACATAAATATGGTAATAAGTAGCCAGAAGGTATGCTGTAAATAGTTGTTACATTTCATACATACACATATTCATCTCAAGGGGACTGACAAAGATCCAACTGTGCTTATGAAGAGGGGAAGTAACACAATATTCGATATAAAATAGGATACGATGTACAGAATCTTGACATGCAATGCACATGAATTTCAAGTAAGATGAACTCTGGGGATTTTAAGCTGACCTATGGACAATTTTAAATATTCACTACAAACAATGAAGGACTGATCATTAATGTGCTAAGAAACCACCCCATGTCTGAATCTATATCAGCCAATAGTCAATCACACGCCACCGCTGGACATAGCATCATGTTGGTGTTTATTTACAGGAACAGGAAGTGATGTTGCCAGGAAAGTGCATTGTTTAGATACTGGATGTGGAGAGGATGTCTTCCACCAGGTGCTTATAGACCCAGGCGTCTCCCTTCAGCCTCTGGCGGCGGACCCCAACAACCTCTGGCCTCTGTAGCAAGCACACTTCCAGTTCAAACGCCATGGTAACCTTCCCAAAGTCACCCTGTGTCTGACACTTCAGGGTGTACCTAAAGGGATGAAGGAGACGATTATGACTGGATCAAACACTGGGTTGAGAAAGAGAGGAGGTGATCTGCATCTTTGTACCCTTTCTGTGTAAACTCGATGTTCTTCTCCGACAGGATGGACAGGATCTGGTTGAGAACCTGCTCCGGGTTGGTTTGGCTGGTCAGAGTAACATTGTACTGCGCCTAGCAAAAAGACAGGCACAGAAATGCGGTTATATGTACAATACTTTGTGTGGGACACAGAACAGGTATGCATCTTCTGTATACCTTGATCTTGCGCGGGCCGTCGCGCAGGGCTCGTCTCTTGCTGGGAGTCAGCATGGTGATCATCTTATCCAGGCCTCTCTCCAGGGACCCGAACATCTTTCCTCCTCTCTTCTTCTTCCCGCTGTCTCCCATAACGGCCATATCCAGAGACCGAGACCTGGAGAGCAAAGGGGTGTCACAGTTAATCACTTTGCAGGTCACTTGATCAAATTACTCTGAGCTCAACAATTCAACTGCATCACAGGTTTGCATTTCAGCACTAGGACACAAACGATGATGTGACACTGCCGTGAAATCTCTGGTTATCTTACATGCTGAGCCTTCCTCCTGCCACATCATCATCAGTATTTACTCCATTCAGCTGCTAAGACACTCCTTTCTCATACTTCTGACTCCCCCATCAGAGCCTCCATCCATCCTGCAGGCCACTTACCTTCGCTCAGGACTGAAAGCGAGTATTTCAATATTTGGAAGCTCCTTGTTCTCTGCTGCCCTCTTCTTATTGTGTTCTTTAGAGGCACTGCCTCCACCTAAAACGCACACAGGAATACATGAAAAGTGATTACTGACCATTAATCTCATACACCCCGTGCTGACCCATGAATGAGACCGTTCTTACAGTCAAACATTGTTCAAACCAGCTGAAACACTCCACTTAAAATCCAAAGGTGTCCAAAGGTACCGGACATATAGAGCTGCAACAACTGGACAATCAGTTGATGAGTCAAATGAGACTCAATTAATCAACTTTATTATTATTATTTTTGATAACTGTTTCAACTATAAAATGCTGCTTTTCTTGGTTTTGCACTCAGGCATGTGTGTACAGTGTGTATACATTAGTACACAGCACACAGACGATATATTTCTATTTGATGGAACTGTGTAACCACTAACAAAAGAAAACCACAAAACAAAAAATAAAACTTCTGGGTTTAGATTTTCTCTTAGTGTCTCTCAGCATCTTGTAGCTTCAATAAAGACTTACAACTAGAGGATTTTTCTAACCTCAAAGTCTCTTGAGAGAAAATAAATGAACCTGATCAGGTTAAACGAGAAAACTGACCGGCACAGCCCTTTGCTGAAGTGGCAGACTTTGACATTGGAGTTGTGCAGACAAACGCTTTGGTATACACAGAGACAAGAAGCCTGACACACTCTCATACACACACACACACACACACACACACAAAGAGAGCTAGGCTTTAGTGGCAAGAGAACACATGTCACTACAGCCCACGTGGGACGGTGAGCAGAGGAAAGAGACAGCTACACCTGTCACAGCACACGCCTAGGGACACACACACACACACACACAAACCACATTCTTTCTGTGTGTATGTGTGTGTGTGAGAGAGAGAGAGAGAGAGAGACAGAGGCGGGTCTGAACTGTAGCTTACAGAACAAGAAGCTATAAAGAGAGCAGGACCAAGTTAGATTCCAAGGGGTTTAAGACAAAGTGGGTCAGATGCAGCACGTTAGCTGGCTTCAGTTTACGGTCGAATGTAATGAGGCCAGACATCTGAGCAGAGAATTCGCTTTGACAAATAATTAAGACTTTAATGATTCTCCATTCATATTAGTGTCCTTCATTTATAGATAAGTGAACAGAATTAGTTTCCTGATAATAACCTCACCTTTGAATTGACAGTGATGATGCAAGTGCATGTGAGTGAGTGTGTGTCAATTTTGCAGTGGTGCGATGACAGCTAAATCATAGAAATATGAGTGGCTTTGGGATAAAAGAAAAAAAAAAAACAAACAAAAAAAACTAGGCCCAGTAAATGAGTATATTACCAGAAGACAATTTACTTGCAAATGTGTGGCATGTGGATGTGGCACTTGTGATTATGAGAGCTGCATGAGACTGAGTGAAGGACAGATAAATGAAAGAGAGCAACGTGGAGAGGGGCAGTTGGCTAATACAAATAATCTAATAGAGATTGCTGCACTTCAGAGGCCTTGTTTGAGACAAAAAAACAATTACAGTATACAAATAAACTGTATGATGAACTGAAACTCTGCACTGTCTGCACTTCAGTTCTGCCACTGGTTGAGTAATCGAGGGGCTCTTTTTACCTTTAGGTGTGACTGCATTGGTTTTATTGCCATGGATGTTTTGATTGGGTGTTGTCAGCACATTCTTGTTGGGCCGTACGTTCTTCTTGGTGGACACAGGAGTTCGAGGAGGAGGCAGTGCAAATATGTCAACATCCTTGTCCTGCACAGCAATGTTCTCCTTGTTCTCGCTGGTTCGTTCTTGGTCTCTGTCCCTCTTCTCCTGGCGGTGCTGTGTCGTCGCTCTCCCCCTGTCTGGGGTCGGTGTGTAAGCACATCTTTTCTCCACTGAAGGAGAAGCTAGTCTCTTTATGAAGGCAAAGAAGAAGTAATTGCTGTATGAGTACATTTATCTGACAGGCAAGAGTCATGACTCTTCACCATCGCTGCTAACAGGCCTGAAGATGGGGTTTTTGATACAAAATGAATCAGTTAGGACATACATTTAGTTCCAACTTTCACATACCATGTCTTTGTTGTTCGAAGAGCCATCTGGTTGACCTCTGACCCCTTGCGGGGTATATTGTGTGACTGAAACCCACGGGCAATCATCAATGTAGTCTGAGCACAAGTCCAGAGAACCCACAATCACAGCATCCTCATCCTCACTGAAGTGAAGCGCGTCCCTTGTCTGAAAGCCAGAGAGAAAAGAAATGAAACGGAAAAAACAACACCTAGACGAAAAGCTTGACAAAGACATTCGGAACTGGGAAACAGTTAAGTACATGAGGCACAAGGTGAAGTCATAAAGACTGAACAAGAACATGCAGCTGTAAAAACCAGAGGAAGAACAAAGCCTTTTGGGAGTTGCAGTCCCGGGTCTGACCTGCATTCCCTGGCGCAGTGGAGAGCAGGAATCTTCACAGACTGTTGGTTCAGGGCGCAGACGGACAGGTTTGCCCCTCTGCTTCTTTGACAGCAGCAGCAGGTAGGTGGCTGTGGTCTGATCATACTGCCACTGTGGGAAATAACATGTATTAGACTGCATATCAAATAGAAAGTAAGTAAAATACCATTTCTGCACAGAATAGAAAGGATCAAAAAAATATTAACAGATGCCACTGCTGTGATAGCACAACTAAAGCATAATAAACATCAATGCTAACACAAAAAGGCACACACCTCCTTAACCTGCGCTGTGACGCTCTCCCTCGATCGCTTCATGCTGACAGCCATCTCGGTGATACAGTCCACATCTATGTGGCCAAGCTGGGGGGGGTGACATCATTCACACAAAACCTGAGACAGATGCTCCGTTTTTCACATTTTTATATGTTAGCACTTAAAACAATTCTCTAAAAATAATCTTTATGTTACGGATGGATTGTTTCAGGGAAAATGACCCGAGTCAAAAAACCTCAGAGAATGGATCAGATTTTCAGTTGGAAGTGAATAGAAACATGCTTCAATAAAACGAGTAGCACAGCTCTGGTCATGCATGTTTATGTTTGTACCTGTAATACAGTGTTATCATGTATGAATGTATGTGTGTGTGTGTGTGTGTGTGTGTACCGGGTGCCTGCTGTGCCACTCCACAGGGCTGTTGTAGTCTTTCATCACCCAAGGATGGTCCAGCAGCTGTCTAACAGTAAGACGCCGCTTGGGGTCCACCTACAGGACACACACAGAAACTACAACTAAATATGCAAGAGACAACACATCCAACAAGCTACAACGTCTAAAATATTGTACATTTTGTACAGACAAATAAAACTGTATTCTATTCTGTATTTTTTTTCTCTTTATCATAAGTCTTCTTTTGCTCTTCTATTATGGCCAGATGATATGACACATCAAAGCTAACCGAGCTGGGAATCAGAGCGTAATTAACTGGTAACTCCTGGAGTGAAACAGCCAAAAGAGTGAAAGTAGATGAAAAGAGGAAACAGAAACACTGATTATTGTACCTGCATCATCTGGTTGAGGAGGAGGATGCTACCTGGAGACAGCCACCGAGGGTTATCATATTTACCTCTCTGAAGATGGAAAAGACATAAAAAAACAACATGTTATGAAACATTTACACATTAGAAAGACGAAATAAACATAAGGACATAAGGTTTTGAGTCTATATCCCACACAGTGTTAAGAGCACCACAATAATTGAAGGAAATGAATGCAAGATATTTAAGAACAATTTAGGAACATCATTTCATTTTTTTCACAAGTCATGCAAGACAATAAAATAACAAACTAAATAAAACAATGCTTTGCTTCACATAATCGTGGTTCTGAATTTCTAACAATTCGTCTTCAGAAATATTAGAGCACTGGAAAAACGTCTTACTGTAATCTTTCTGTAGAGCACCATGCAGTTGTCGTCATCAAAGGGCAGGTATCCACAGAGCAGAGCAAAGAGCAGAACTCCCATACTCCACACATCAGCCTGCGTGTTACACACCATACAGCACTATTTCAGCTTCAAGTGTTACAGCTGGGATTTCACAGCTCAGTTGCACTGAGTCATGCACCAGCGGATATGATCAGGACACCATGAAAAGGCAGAATCGTGGAACAGGCAGGTAATCATGACTTTTAGCGAAAAACAAATGCAGAGTTTAGCGGGTTTAAATAAGGACAAATCTTTGGAACCCGGATGGTTCCAGTTGTAAACGGCTCACAGCACGCAACTCTCACCTCTGAACCAATATATGCTTTTCCCTGGATGAGTTCAGGAGCAGCATACGCAGGGCTCCCACAACACGTCATCAGCTCATAACTCAGGCCTCCCTGGAAGAGAGATAAGCTCATTATATATACTGCAAATGGCCAAATACAGTGTTTCACAATGTAAAGTGTATTTGTGGGACCACCATAACAGATTTGATGTTTATATATTCTGCCACTCTCTCCTAACTTGTGTAAATAGATGACAGGCCTGATGTTTTGGACACAAGCACAATGAGACAGGAAATGTGTCGCTGTACCTTGGGTTTGGCACACAATCCAAAGTCTATGAGCTTCAAGTTGTGGTCTTCATCAATCAACAAATTCTCCTACAGTTCAGAAAGCCAAAAATTGCCAAATTAATATGTACTCAGACAAGCAGAAATATTTTGTTACTGTTTCACATGCGGTTGTTTTTACCGGTTTGAGGTCCCTGTGTGCATATCCCTGACTGTGAACGTAGGCCATCGCAGACACAATCTGTCTGAAAAACACCCTGGTCTCCTCCTCTGACAGACGGTCCTTGGCTATGATGTAGTCAAACAACTCACCTCCAGTACAGTACTGCGGGGGATAGAAAAAAAGTACAAAGAGAGAGAAAGATGCAGAGTAATGAGCATAACAACATGATAGTCACACTCACACACAGTCTCTGTTTGTGAGTACTTACCTCCAGCACCATGAAGATCTGGGTGGAGGTCTCTATGACGTGGTAGAGACGACAAATGTGCTGATGACTCAGGTTCTTCATTGCCTCAATCTCCACCTTCACACGGGGCAGGTCGTCCTGAGGTGACAAAGAGTTAGTTTTTGTTTTTTATTTACTCTGTGTCAGTTTTTAGAACAGAAAGATTAGGAAGTGCATTCATCAAAACATATAATGAAGAATGAAGATCGTGGCTGACGAAGCATTTCTGAATAATACTGTTTGTTATTAGTGATTATCCATTATCACTGGAGTCATATAATAAAGATATGAACATGTACTGTCATCACTTTACAATATTCTGCCATAATGACGTTCAACAAAGTTTGACTACAAACTAAGAAAATTTGTTAGAACTTATATGTTTTAACAGTTTTAAACAAATAATATGGTAAGGCTATGAAAAGCACAGTGATCGAAGACAATTTTTAAAATACTTTGTCATCAAAAACAACACAAATTCAGGATCTGTTTGCCTTTCTTTCTTTCTTTCTCACTTTGGGGTGTGGTAACCTGTGATTCGCTTGACATTTATAAAGTTGTGACTATATAATTTTACAGACTATAGACATTTTATAGTCTCTATCAACTGAACTGTCTGTATAAACAATAGCTGCTGTTTTCATGTCAAAATTTTAAGGATTTTGTTTCATGTTTTCTCTTTGTGTGTGTCAGGTCAAAACGGCTTTCCCGCAGCCTGAGCGGGCAGCAGGTCACTTTGACTCACCCCCAGATCCCTTTTGTTCATGATTTTAATAGCAACCTTCTCTCCTGTCAGGATGTGCCGCCCCAGTTTGACTTTAGCGAAGCCTCCTGAAAACACACACAAGGTTCGTAACACACATAAAAGAGGCTATGGCTGTTTCACTCGGGAAATCCGTTAAAACTGCAATTACCTGAGCCGATAGTCTCATAAACCTCATAGTATCTGTAAAGCTCGTCGGCACCGCGGTGCTCCGTCCTTTCCACAGGCATCCTCCCTGCTACAGCCGCACGATGATAAACCCCCGTGCGGTGAAACAAAAAAACACTCTTTAGTATTAGCACACAAGTCCTTAAAGCACTCAGCTAAATTAGAAAACAAGCAACTCTCTTTGTCTTCAAAATCAGCGTTAGCAAGTAGCTATATTTTTTAACGAGCCAACGTCCACTAACGCTAAAACAGAATTATAGCGTAGTCGACGAAAATCCTTAAAAAGCACCGAGAGTAACAGAAGTGACGATCGTAAAATCTATGTTACTAAAAGTTCACAGAATGACACTTCTCGAGATTATGAACTTACCTGTTTTTTTATGAAAACTGCAGACGAATAAGGTAAAATCAGCTAACAACCATATGCCAAAGAGAAAAGCCCTCTGGCAGGGAAGTTTGTTACCGAGTTTGAATTTCGCACGTCGACGTTGACTCCATTTCCTGCTTCCGGTTTGTGCTTCGTCTGCCCCCCTGTGGTGAACAATAGTACTGCGATCATTAAAAGAAGATGTACATCATAGGTGTCGAACTTTATGAACATTTCCGAGGGAGTAGTTCATGACGCTGTTAAATTGCATTGCATGATATTGACTGGTGTTTTAAATTTTTAATGTGCGTATTAATTGGGATGATGTCACATTAACACAAAAGCTTGCAAAGAAGACAAACACAGCAAAAGCAGATAAGTGCATGATACAAATGAACAATTAACATCCCTTTATGCTGTGTGATATCTACATAATATACAGTATTAGCTGTACATGTATCATGTAGCATAATCAATTTGCTCCCAAGGTATTCCCGTTCTACATTTTCTTGACAAATCAGCAAATGCATGGTGGTGTACACAAAGACACCTGTACTGCATAGAAATGGCCTTGCAGTGAGGTGGTCCAGTGGATCTGTTACTATGTTACTGGAGTGGCTTGGGTCTATTTATTCATTTATCATTATAATTTATCCTGTTTTTATTGTGTATCAGTAAAAGTCATAAGTGAACTTTACCTCTCAAACAAGGCATATTTTTTGGAAGGATGGTGTTTATCCCACCAACAAAGTTTCATAGAATTGAACAGTCTATGCCAATCAGCGGTGAAACTGTTCTGGAGGCTCATGGTGACCAAACATCTTGTTAGACCGTTTTATGTTGGATTTTCATTCAATTTGTCACTCGTCTTTTGACACTTGCACACACACTGTAAAAATAAAACTACCCTTTGTGAACCCCCTTTGTGCAACGTTGTTTGAGGTACTTGAGAATGAAATGACAAACAAGGCAAGCAATTCCACATACATGGCACATGGGTGGTAGTACCTTTTTGAAAGGTAGTAGTTAGCTGGGAAATTTACCTGCAAACATGCACTCGTGTGCATTCATGGGCAGGTACACACAACCTGTAGGATGGAGAGCATTCTGGGTGTGAACTTTCTACTTGACCCCATAGGTATGTGGTTGCAGTAGCTGACCAGAGATATATTTATGGTTTTAGTAGGTGTGTGCGCCTTCACCTGCAAAACAAGCCTGTAATTAGGAAAAGGTGAAAGGTGAGCTCAGAGACCACTGGATGCATTTAAAAAGACCACTGTCTTTTTGTCAGTCATCTGTAATGACTGTATGCAACCACTCTCACTGCCATGTTTTTCTTGGGCTGTAAATGCCACAGTAAACATTTTTCTCATGCAAGGTCCTACATCTAACTCTTCGCAAAGGGACAAGGTGCCGCACCTGTTCTTGTCAATTAAGGGACAGGTCAGCTCTAGAACTCTGAGCAGGAAGATATCATACTTCTTAGGTTTTGTAATAGGCCATCCCAGTCGTGCCTTAGCCTGTAAAATGTTTACTGAGTGAAAATATCACATCCTGACACAATGCCAACAGTGACACACAGCTGCAGAGGAATTTCAGTGAATGATCGGTGGTCGCCCCTGTTTCTCATGGTTGTTAGGGAGGGTTGTTGGTCGTTAGGAAAGTAACTGGTGGTTAGGGGACATCCAGGTGTCAGCGGGATGAAAGAACCCCTCATTTGGCTTCTGGGGCAGCTGGCCAGGTCGGTACAGAGTGACATCAAACAACCCACAGCTGGAGGAAAAGAGAGGGGAAGACAAGTGTGAGGAGAGGAGAGCAAAGGAGAAATGGAAAGGAAAAGGGGAAACAGAGGAGGTTGGGAAAAATGATGGAAAAAATTGGGGAATGTAAGGGAGAATAATCTTTATTTCTTTATACATCTTTGTTTCTTTATTTCAGCAATGAGTTAAATTTCTCTTGACTGTAGTAGTCATTTTCAGGGTCTTTTACCATTTTGTCTTTGTTTTTTGTGGTCAATGTGGCCAGTTAGGATTCACACGCATGTCGAATTACTGACAGACAATACAAAGAAAAACTGACTAAAACATATTTTAAATATTCACACATGGTTGATTCCTCTTCAGGCCTTTAAAAAAGTCAACCAGTGAGGGTTATTTCATTCCCAAATCTGCATGAGCTTACACTTTTACTGCATATTAAAACATATTTTCAATGTACTGTAACACACTGTAAGCCAGTGGGTGTTCCCCCCCTCTGAGTCCTTTTTATAAGATGCAACAAGAGAGACACTTTTTTTTGTGTGAATAAAAAATAGAGATGTTTTTCATGCTTTTGAAGGGAAGTTCTGCTACAGTCAATGGTTTTAACAGACTGCACAGGCCTTCCATGGCCTGACCAGCCTGCGTTTCCGTGAGGGTTTGCCAACTGAGCGTCACTTACAATCAACGTCATTAGCTAAATCCTAAAGTAATCGCACCACAAGTTGCAAAGAACAGCAACTACAACATCTTTTTATGTTACTGTAGCATTAACCTGTGTGTACGTTCACGAGGAAAGTCTATATCCTGCATGCATGTATGGCTGTATGCTTGTTCATGTCAATGTCTGAGCAGATCTGTGTGTTTAAGGAGCTGATGTGCCACTTGCAGTCACTCATGGACTCACAGTGTGCGTGTGTATGTGTGTAATCAGACATGGCAGCTATTAAGCTGTTACAGTGGAAAACAGACGTTGTAGCCCTAGCAGCACCTGTCTTGGACAGAATTCCCAGTATTCCCTGACAGACTTTTGGAGGCTCCCAGAATGCCTGTGTTATAGCTCAGTGACTACCGGGTATTCACTGCATGGGGCCGGCATCTTAGCTCTGGCTGTATGCCAGAGAGAGCAAGGGAGAAAGAAAAACTTAAAGCATCTCTATTTAGTGTGTTTACATCAGTAGCGGAGTAAGTATACAGATTTCTTACATAAGCAAAAGTACTAATATAGCTGTAAAAATACTCTGTTACAAGTAAAAGTCAGCTATTGAGGATGTTAAGTAAAAGTTTGTAAATATAATCAGGAAAATGTACTTAAAGTATTGAAAGTAAAAATATTAATTGCTCTGTGACTGTTACACAATTATATATGATATCATGAGATTATGACTACTCATGAATTAATGTGAATGTGAAAAGCAGGAGCTCATGTTTAACTATTTTGTTGTAAGACCACAACCAATGTCTCCATTATGGATTAATCTGCTGATTATTTCCTCCATCAGTCAATTGATTGTTTGGCTTGTGAAAACAGAGAGAAATGTCATTACCAAGAGCCCAAAGTGACACGTAAAAAAGGCTTGTGTTGTCCAACTAACAAGTAACAACAGATAAATTCACATTAAAATGATAAAAAAGGAAAGACGGCAAATCTTCACATGTGAGAAATTGGAACCATGAATTGTTTCTTGTGCCAAACACCCACACAGACGGACAGATGCAGACGGAGGCATAAGGACAGAAGAAATGATACTCTGGCGTCATCTCTCTCCTTAATGTTGCAGCATCCTTACGAGGTTTCACAGAGCTTTGCTCGACTCCTCTGCCGCTTTCACAGCGATCCGCCTGATTCACCATGTACTGCGGACATTGCACCATAGTGGTTTATCCTCACATATGTGACTCGTATATCTTTGGAGGGTCCTCACAAAATCACGTGCACCTACACAAGCACACACACTTAATCACAAAGAAACGGGGCTTCTTAGAGAAGTTGTGAAATTCTCAGCTCTTACAATTTCACACCCATGTCGGGAGCAGCTGCAGTGTTGCTCGGCAGGCAATCTAAGGGAATGATGCTTTTTGACAACTGAAATGTTTACTGCCACTTTATCCAAGCACAAAACAGGCAGGAAAAACACACACATGATCTCTGCTCGTCATCTCTCCAAATTTCCTCACAGTGTGACATTAAGTTTTAGGCAACATTTTTTGATATTTACAACTCTCATCTCTCCTCACTCCCCCACATGAAACAGTGGAAAGTTCAAGAGCCAGGCAAGCTACACAGCATTCTGCCCAAAACCAAAACATTCAGCCAGGGGAATATATTGCACCCATATGTGTTTGAATTTCTCCAAATCATTTATGTCCATGCAAATATTACCATAACCTCTCCAGATGGAGATGCTGGAAGTGTGTTACTTTGGGGCTTTGGTTCCAGGACAGTGGATTTACAGTAATTTCTGATTCAATTTGATTTTCCCCCAACATGGTATGGTGGTGAAGTGAGTCACAATAAAACTGGCACCTTTTGGGTGTGAATCACTGATGAAGGGATACTGAATCACTGTAGAGTACAAATGCATTTTACATATTTTCTGTTCAGCAGAGAGACAAGAGAGAGAAAGCGATAAGCTGCGAATGGATTTAGCATATTTTTTCGATTATCCTCAATCCAGCTCATTCTTACTGTGGTATTTTTAATTTAGATTTTTCATCCTTCATTCTTTCCGTCATCAGTGAAATAAAAAAAGGGAATAACTCAGAACAAGAAAGAAAAATAAAGTGAAAACAAGAAGTGGGTGGAGAATCCAGTGCAAGATCAGGAGTGAAGTGTGTCCAAAGCCTCACAATCCTGTATGACCATGCATGGGGAGAGATATTGTTTTTGGATAAGCTTTAGGATACACTACAGGAGCTTGTCCTCATGCCACAAGCACACATCATGAGCTGCCACAACATTTGTACTGAAGTGCAAAATGGGTGTGATCTCAGCTTGAAGCAACTTTTAAAAATACTTTCTCTCAACATTTCTCCTCACATCCCCCCACGAACTTTGTCTTTTTTTTTTCCTCCCACCCCTCAAGCCAACTCCACCTCACAAACACAACACTCCCCCATTAAACATGTGTGCGTATAGTGTGTGTGTGTGTGTGTGTGTGTGTGTGCGCAAGTGTCCTCCTCCCTCAGTCTCTCCATGGCTGGATTGTGGCAGCAGCTCAGCTCCCTGCGGCAGGGTCGAGCTCTGGCTCTCCTCCACTTCATTCTCTACCTTCCCTCAGGTGCTCTTCCCTGGGATACCAAAGCCAGTTCACCCCCTCCAGAGGTAAGACATCCACATGGATGTGGTAAAAGGTATTTATCTAATTCTGATCTAGTTGTATGCATGTTTCAAGTTGCAAGCTTTTTAAGAGTTGTATAATGATTCATTAACATAAAAGCTTGAACTATACCCTTAACTTGTAATTTATGAAAGAAATCTCCACCGTAACCATATTTTTCCTGAGCTTATTGGAATTTGTACTAATGTTCACTACAATTAAAATTCTTTGCCAAAATAAGACAGTGGGGACTAACTGCACGAAAGACCACTGGTTTGTTTTGTATTATCGTGCTAACAAATCACTAACAGAGGGGCCCATTAAAATAGACATGAGTATGAAAAGAGCAGAAGAGGTAAACTCCAAACTTACAAAATAGAGGTCTGCGCAGAGGAGGAGTGGCAAGGAACACGAGAAAGGTTCCCCAACTCAAACCAACTGTTGGAGTGCACTGAGCGAGCTGTGGGATTTCCAGCAAGAGAGAGGGAGCAAGAGAGAGCGAGTTGGAGAGCAAGATGGATGAGTGAAAATGCGAGAAAAAGAGCAGCAATGTGATCCAGCGGAATTTATGATTATACTGTTGAAACACATGCCTGTTATGGTGAAACCATGGCACAGAGAGCACATGCAGGGAATGTCTGCAGATGTGCACATGTGGGCACATTCAGTGTTTGTACCAGTGGCTTTTCTGTGCATGAGAGTGAGTGAATATGTGTGTGTGTGTTGGCAGGGGTTTCAGGTGGTGAAGGGGAATTTCTCTCGGCTTTTCCTCCGTGTTGGCTACCATAAGATTGCAGAAATTCCTGCAGGAGCATGCAACATCAGCATACAAGAGACAATAAAGAGTCGAAACTACCTGGGTATACACACACACACACACACCCATCTCACAGCAGAATTGTTTGCAGGATGATAAACACCGTAGTAGTGGATAAACACTGGGTTTCCCTCCAGCTCTGCAGACCAAAAGTGGTATCTCCATCATTAATGGCAACTGGGCGATTGACAGGCCGGGGGTCTTCACCGCTGTGGGAACACAGCTGACGTACCAACGACCTAATGAAATCCGCTCTCGCAGGGGAGAGTCCATCACAGCACTCGGGCCATTGGCTGAGGACCTGCATGTTTATGTGAGATTCAGACTGACACACTAGGAGAGTATCCTGACAAAGCACACAACAAGTACTACTTGTATTGCAAAACTACATGTAATCATATATACTATATAATACTATATCACACTCTCTCTCTTTCCTGCAGTTGATCTATCAGCAACCAGGTCCCAGTATATACTATGAATATAGTGTACCTTTAAAAAACACACACTCCACCTCGGAGCCAGATTCACCCTCCGATATTCTGCCACTGGGTGAGTATACACACTAACATACATAAACACACAAGCACACACTTCAAATTACATTAGAGTGACCCTAAAGGACCACACAGTGCAATTTTCACATACTAAATATTCTGATTTGCCTTCAGGGAGCATAACACATAACAGATGCCTGTTTGTGTCTGCCTGTACAGCACAGTGCGCATGTGTGTGTGTGTGTGTGTGTGTGTGTGAGAGTGTGTGTGTGTGTGTTCAGCTCAGATTTCACTGCAGGGTCATGGTAACGCCAATGTGTATCGTTTTCAGCAAAACTGCCATCTTGAAAATTTAATTAGAATTTTGATAATATTTGATACAGGCAGACAGCCAGACTTTCTGGATGTTCTGGCAAAGAGCTCTTTACTGCACACTGAGACAATAATCAGTCACTTGGACCAGATTTCATTTCATTTTTTAATATTTAACCCTCATCAAAGAGATTAAAGAAAATGCTTGCTTTGTATCTGTTGATGCTGATAAATAAGTACTGAGTTATTTATTATTATAGCTGATCAGAAACCTACCCAGGTTGAAGACAGGTGTTATGTTGTCAATCAATTAATTAGCTTTATTTGTATGGCACTTTTCATACAAAAACAGTATAACTTCAAAGTGCTTTACACAATAAACCACCTCGTGCACACATACACGCACACACATTAACAAAGGACTACATAAAACAGGAGCTGAGAAAATGTCATCCTGATATGCAATCAGGAAACTCCAGAGGTAGGATTAATTTTAAGATTAACAATGCCAAATAAATAAGACTAATATAAAATAAGACAATTTAACAAAAATAATGTTATGTTATGCTGCAAATGACAAGAGGCAACCAAACTCCACAGTCGTGTCTGAAATCACTCTCTGCAGTACTCACTGTATTGATTAGATTAGGTTAGTTAAGATTCCACTTTATGGTCATAGTGCACAGTACACGAACATACAAAGCCAATGAAATGAAATTAGCATTACATTCAAGTCCAATAAGTATGTTGTATTTGCTTCATCTCATTTTATCTGAGTCTATGGATTCTGAGTAATTTAGCCAGTATATAGTGCAACTGAAAATTCCCACAGTGGAACCGAAAGGAAATTGTGTTTATGGCATGTACACAACTTTTTCACAACGATACACAATACACTGACTCACAATTCATTCAAATGACTGCATAGCACCACTACACCTGTTCATAATGACTCCAAATTATGACAAACATGGAGTCTCCGTTACAAGGCAAGTGAATAAATGAACAAGGGAGTAACTCTGGACACAGCTCATTGTACACACACGCACACACTGACCACAGAATAAAGTTTAATGAGCCAAAATGAGTGAAATCACCTGAGTGGGTATACCATAGATGTACAGGGCCTTTAACTATTGTTTTACTTGTTTGTCAAATTTTACCTCCACCCTGCAACCTTCCACTTACTTGTAGTTAAGACAGGAAGCCCATCTCACTCAGGTGAGGTCCACCAAGGTGGTGTCGCCAACAGTGACATCATCAAAGAGAAACCCCACCCTAACCAGGTTCCCTCCGACCCCAGCTTGAACTCTGAGGCCCGGCCCACCTACACCTGGACCAAAAGTGGGCACACAGAGTGCAGCACGACCTGTGGCACTGGTGAGCAAACATATATAATTCATAAAGATGCAAACATTCATAGTTTACAAGGCTTCATTTAACATAGACCATTTACAGTATAAAGGCCTGAGACCACTGGAATATTCATATTTAACATTGCAGCAAGTGAACATATAAATAACAAGATTTTGCGAGATCGAAGATGATGTACACTAATGTAACTGAAAGCTGCCAACAATCGCTGTCAGACACTCAAAGGGCCAACTCTGCTGGGAAAAAAAACGAGTCCCATTTTTATGGATGAAAACAACATTATTTTCAGTCAAAATGTGTACGTATACAGTCATAGTTTTTGCAGACTAATACACATTCACTTGCTTTTTCCTGTGTGTGTGTGTGTTTGTGTGTCTGTGCATTTGCCAGGCAGGCATCAGGTCCTCTGGGAGTGTGTTGAGAAAGATTCCCAGGTGACTGTTTCTGCTGACCTCTGTGACACTGCCCTCAAACCAACAAACCAGGAAGAGGACTGCAACATCCAGTCCTGTCCTGCATAGTGAGCAACACACACACACACACACACACACACACACACACACACACACACTGCTGTAAATTTCAGGATGAAGTCTTCATCACATCACACACATTCCAGCCATAAGTCAGTCACAGTCAATCACACTGACTCACTTTGGTGCGGCATTGGTTTTCATGTCCTGTGCTAAATACCACTCAATCTCACTGTGGTCAAGACGTAGCAGGACATTAACTGTATGTCTGAATGTTGATATTTCACTCGGCGCCGGTGATCCATGACAGCTGTCACTTTGAAATATATATGTTTCAGCTGACCACACACAATAACTGTGGTCAAAATGAAGACATGGAGCTTAGACAAACTGGAACGTGAGGAAGGTCATTGCTCAACATGTAACCACATCTTTTGTGATGGCCTGTGAGCTGATCTTTATTTCCTGTAGCCTACTCATTGTTCTTTGTGATTGGCTGACAGCTGGGACGTGGGCGAGTGGTCAGAGTGCAGCAGGAGGTGTGGACCAGGGACTCAGCATCGCCAGGTCATCTGTCGTCAGGTCACTTATGTTCAAGCCAATGGGACGGAGACCTCAGTTACTGTGGCACCAGAGCTGTGTGGGCTGTCTGACAGGCCGGTTACCAAGTCCACATGTCAGCTTAAGATTTGTAGCCAGTGGGAGATACGATCTGAATGGAGCCCAGTAAGAACACGCACGCACACACACACACACACACACACACACACGACAACATGACAACATGTGTGAAAAGACAATAAAGCTCCTTGAATCCTTGAATCCTACTAAAGCGAGACTCTACAGGACCTTAAACATGTTCTGTTAACAGTAATGGAGAAAGTCTTCTGATCTTTGATATAATTAAAAGAAATAATACCACAATATCATGTGGTAAACTACACAATTACGTTAAGTTAAAGTCCTGCATTCTAAGTATTCTCACCAAAATGTGCTCTAAAAGTTAAAAGTAAAACTGCTCATTATGCAAATTCCCCCCGAGATGGCTGTATTGGTATACAAAATAGAAGTATTATCGATAATGTGGTGGAGTACAGTTATGACGTTGCATAAAGTGGAAATACTCTGTAAATAAGAATTTTATGTGCGTACAATGATTTAGCGTTTGCAGAAATGACAACAAAGTGATGTAACGTAACTAAGTAGCTTTATGCAGCACTGTACAGTGCAGTTTTGAGGTACATCTCCCACCATCTGTCCCCCAGTGTTCGGTGCCATGCGGGGTGGGCCAGCGCAGCAGGGAGGTGGTGTGTGTGAGCAACCAGGGTGATGTGGAGAAGGATGAGGAGTGCAACATGAACCTAAAGCCCGAAACACTACAGAACTGTGACATGGGAGCCTGTGCACGCAGCTGGTTCACCTCCCTCTGGAGCCAAAGGGTAACACTGAAGTGTGTGTGTGTGTGTGGTGGTGGTGGTGGTGGTGGTGTGATATCTTAAAAACCTGAAGCGACACCGATTCAGGTTTTGTCTGCATGTGATACTTTCCAGTGCTCTGCAGAGTGTGGTCAAGGCAATCGAACCCGGACGACAGTGTGCCTGATAGATCATACAACTGATCTCCCATTGGACAGCTGTGAAGGGGAACGGCCAGCAGAAGTGACATCATGTGATTCAGGACCCTGCCAGAACCAGCTGGAGTGGTACACTGGACCCTGGGGTCAGGTAACTGACATGCACAAACACAAGCACACACAACGAAAACATCATCCATTTGAAGTTTTTAACCTTACACGGATGTGTGTGTGTGTGTGTGTGTGTGTGTGTGTGTGTGTGTGTGTGAAGTGTTCTGCAGAGTGCGGGAATGGCACACAGACCCGGAGTGTGGCTTGTATTTTCAACAACAATGGTCGCATGGAGATTGTGGACCAGTTAAAATGTTCCAGTCTCTCTCAGCCTATCACAGCTCAGCTCTGTAGACTGAAGCCATGTGGAGTCCAGTGGTATGTCACAGAATGGAGTGCGGTAAGTGTTCCAAAGTCTGTATTTCCAGCATGAAAATCTCACCCTCATATGATCTTCTTGGCCTTGAAAATAATACTTGGACAAAACAATGCCCTGTTAAGGTCTGCTTAAGCTTTATTCTGGGGCTTTGAACAGTTCACATTTTTCTTATGTATGTCACATGATTGACATACATGTCCAGCTGCACTAATGATAAAATAATAGTTCTAGTATTTCATCCAACCAGATCAAACTCCACTGGCTGATAAAATATGTATGATTGGGAAATTTCTTGAAAAGTAGTAATGGTAGTTTTAGAGGTGGAGATCTCAAATCCTTACCACATTAAACTGAAACTCTCTGCAGGGCCAGATATCACTAGAAATATTGGGATTGGTGTTTAAGAGGAAGTTCCACAACACTGCCATATATGCATGTGTACTGCATGTGTAATTCTGCTCTCCCTCTCCATCACATCAGTGTTCACGCTCCTGCAACGGCGGCTATCGTGTGCGTGAGGTGCGCTGTCTTGCTGACAACATTTCCCCAAGCGACCGCTGTGACCACAGTTTGACCCCAGAGAGCCGAGAAGAATGCAACAAACAACCTTGCTTAGCTGAGATAAGTAAGTCCGCCAAGCAGTGTTGGACAACTAGTGGACACTGTGTGTCCACTATACTCGCAAAGGTCAGAGAATACCTGGTTGGAGCGAGACTGATGGCATTTGAAGCCAGAGTCTGTACATAAGTGATTGGGCAGTGGAGCTGCAGGACCGAGTTCCTGCCCATACACCCATTTGACCAAATCCCAAGCAGTGCTCAGCTCATGAACATGCCACTAGGAGGCAATCGAGATGTTTTGGCTTGACTTTTGGGGAGCTCTCACATCATCTGCCCTCATATACAGTCAATGGTCTTCACAAGGAAGAAGTGAGGGGTTGCGAGGAAGTAGGAAGGAAAGATCATGTTTTTTAATGACAATCCTGCACAAATTTAGCACATGCATGCAAACTCAGAAGGGCTCATATGAAAAAATGTTTTTTCATTGCGTACATGTTCGAAACAGTGCTGGTGTTCAGTGTTCAATTATTTTCTGGTGTAATTAATAACTTTCAAGAACAGGCTGTAAAACACAATTATGGCAGTGGTACAAACGTGCCAGAACAGTGACTCTTGAACTTTTGAAAGCATTTAAGAAAAATACATCGTCATGTAAATAATTATTAAGTTTGTTTGTGGGACCTGGTAATGTGACTGTACTCTATCCTTTCAACTATCAGTTAGGCTTTCACCAACCGGCATGTTCTGCATCGTTTCATAGACGACCCATAAAGTCTGGGTGAAGGCATACAGTGTATAATATGGCATAAGTCCATTTTACCATCCAGACCAAACAACACTGAGGTGTGTCTGTATGATATCACACACTGACAAATCCTTCCTTTTGCGTTTGAAACTGACATGAGCAAGTGTTTTGAGAGTACAAATCAAATTTAATTCTCAGCTAATTTTAGCAGGAAATACCTGCTTCCTTTTATTTCACAACTAGGAAACTTCTTTGACTTATGCACTGAAATTGAAACTTTAAATCACATATATTTTAAATATTTCACATGATGTGTATTTCACAGATGATCATGACTTCTCACTGGATTCTTACTTACTTTAGCACCAAAACTTCCACCATGATGTGACAAACACAATATTGTCTCCATTATTCTCACTTTCTCTGGTTTGTCCCTCTTTTCCTTCACAGATCCATCGTGCAGCGATCAGTATCATAACTGTATGGTGGTGGTTCAAGCCCGACTCTGCATCTACCCTTACTACAGAAGCGTGTGCTGCGCCTCTTGCTCCCGTGCCCAGAAAACTTACCCCAGTTCATTACAAAAGAGCTACATCCGCAGGTGATGCTGCAACGTCAGATCACAATTCAAAAACAGCACTATGAGCGCCACAGTACGCGGGACTGTAGGGCATGGTTTGATATTCTGTCACTCAGTGCGAAAGATTAATGGACCGAGTAATCAGCTGCTTTCTACTATCACACACACTCCAACAGCACGAATACTGCTGTTGGAGTTTCACGACACTGACACGAAACGAAATAATAACCTGAAACCTTCTTAATCTCATAACAACACTCTCACTAACACATGCCTTTTAAAGAATATCAATATGTTTAGGATGAATGTTTTGATTTTCATTGTAACTTTAAACTGGACTGGTCACATTTGGTGATGTATATTTATTCTTAATAAAGGGTGTACAACTTCTGGTACTCAGCTGCTGTTTTTTGTATTGTTGCGGAGGGACATTAAGTCACTGTCACATCACAACATCATCTTTATGTAGTATTAATTTAGAACATCCCAACTTCTCCCTTTCTTGTGGACTTTCCTGACCTTTCCTTTCCCTTCCTGGACTTCTGTATTTTATTGTGTACAAAAATATATCTATTTTTTCTTTTTATTTACAGGACAAGAATATCTTATATGTTTTGATCTCTACACTTTCTCTACGTAAGCTCTTAATTTGTAAAGTAACAATGAGCTATCAGATAATGTGGAGTAAAAACCAGTGAATTTCCTCCTCAAATGTAGTGGAGACGAGGTGTAAAAAAAGCATTAAATAAATGTATTCAAGTGAAGTACAAGTACCTCAAATTTGTATTTAAGTACAAAACTAAGAGTTAAGGTACTTGGCACTTGTTCTGACGCAAAGAACCTGAAACCTAAGCGAAGAAAAATGTCACAATTCCCACAGAACTGACAACATGGTGTACGTGTTCATGCTGCACATTTAATCTATGCACCATTCAATCCAGTCAAGAAGAGATCACATTAGCTTTGTACTCATTCAAGATAGTAATACCATTGCTTTAATGGGACAGCTGGGCTGACAGTATGTAAAAGGCCTTAATTCAATCACGAGAACTTAAAGTACAGAAAGAAACATTAAATGGACACCGATGATAAATGCACATTGCATTCGTTTCTCAGAACAAATTAAAAGTAGCATGAAAACCGAGACCCATTTACATACATACTCTCACATTTTGTAGCTATGCATAATCTCTCATAATGTTCCCGAGGATGCTCCCGAGTCTTTTGGTGTCCATGGATACAAGGCTGCACTGGTAGCTCCATGTTAGTAGGCTGCTGAGATGTGTAATAGGGAAAAAAAATCTGAAGGGTGAGCCTGGGCCTTTGGCATTGAGGGATGCAGGGTCCACATTCACCAACAATATCCATGTCTGTCTTGACTAAATTGCTTGGACGCCATTACCCCACTAACATTCAAGGCTCGCTTTTCCATGCTGATCAATCCTATGCTATTCTATATATATATATATTTATTTTTTTGTTAAACTCATAGACGCCAAGCTATGGTTTTGTGAACAGAAATGGCAGCCATTTGTCTTTTTTGCATTTTTTCTTGTGATAGCTCTTTTTTGCTTTGTCCTTGGCATTGGGTACCAGACAGTAAGATGTTAACTGTTACTAAAGAGTTTAACATAAGCTCTCTAAAAACATAATTGTTAGTTTCCCGCAATGTCCCTCCCCTCCCCCATTGTCCCATTTGTACAAGTCAGTTCTGAAAATACAATGGCAAGTGACATTTTCCACCAAAATTTCATCGTGAACAACAAAAAATATATTTCACTCCCCATCTGATTTGTTCAGCTTATCAAATGCAATAACTAGTTTGTTTTCTTTGTAGCATCGTACCAACATTCACTGATTTCAATATTGTAGAAGTTTTACAAAGACATAAATATAGTAGGATACAATACAGTAAAAAATACAAAATAAAGTTGATATAGTTTTTCTTAAATGATAATTTACCAGAGGCAAACCCAGAAACGGATCTTTGACACTAGGCAAAAAACACCAGAATTACCCCCTGAGGTCAAATGATAAATGAATAGCCATGTCTCAAACCAGAGCTTAGTCCCAGGTAACTCACTACTTCCATGTTATTCTTAAGTAGTGTACTATGTACAGGACTATAGGCAAAAATGTGGGTGTCCTGTGTGACACATAGTCATTGTGTACTATTCAAGTGCACTAGTTTGGGTGTTATTACTACACTACCGAGACGATAAGCTAAGGAAAACCTGAAGGCACAATTATCTGAGGCAGAATATGCCTCTAGAATCAAACACAACTGTTGTGGTATTGAGGGAGTTAAGATTAAAAAGGGGATAGAACAATGGGGAAAAAAAAGAAAAGTTTACAGTTTCAGGTATGGTTTAGGTCTGAGAACGACGAGGCAGTGAATCAAGTTAAGGCCAAATTACTTAAGATGGTCCAATCAGAACGCTCTGACAGTAAAGATGATGTTAGACCTGACAAATCACACAGATTTGCAATACGATATCGGTTTTAATACCACAACCCTTTTCTATATTTTGTCATAGCCTGGCTCGCTACATAGATATTTCTTCAAGGTTAAGTCAATTATATTAAACAAGGCGTTTTTTTGCTCTTCTTTCAGACATTGTTATTATGCACAATAATGTATAAATGTATGTTACAAGAATATACATGGGCTTCAGTCTGTAATATCTCATTAAGGAGTACATCCAAGCATTCAGGGTGAGGACTTTGGCTTTGAAAAGTTAGTCTACATATGCACAAATATGAAACACACGTAGAAAATGCACCATAGAAAAAAAGGACATGAAAAATGAAGAAAAAAAAAACACAAATAGATTAAATGGCTCACACACCGATCTACACTGTCACTTACGACCATTTTCTCATGCAGAACCATTTGCTCTTAAAAAGAAAATAAAAACACATAACAAACAAAAAAAAAAGTTTTCAAGTTTCACCTTTTCGTACCCTTCACATTTCATCTGTGATCACAGACTTGCTCAGGGCCGAAACGGAACAAGAAATACAAAAAAAAAAAAAAAAAGGTACAAAGACTTGGGGTTGGAGGGCTTCAAGGGGTAAAGTTCAAGTTTGTCATTCCTCATGTGCAAGTCAATATAAAAATGCTACAACTCAACTCGTACGACTCTCTTGTCAACAAGACAGGCCAAGTCCCCCTGTAGTTTGCTAAATGAAAAGGGGCTCGGATATTGGCAGGACAGCTTGCTCAATCAGTGACACAATGTGCAGTCTCCACTCTCTGTATTTTTATTTTTTCTGTCCAGCTCTTCACCTCACTCTGTCTGTCCATTCTTGTGAAGGAAGAGCGACTCAGGAAGTCTGCATCATTACATCAAGAGCCACAACAAAATCTCCATCCTTTGTCTCTTCTCTCTTATGGCAGAAGAGCCTCTACTCTGAAGCGACCTTCCTCACTTTTTAGTTTAGTTTATGACTTCAGTTTAGGTTGGCTATCCCATTTACTTGTTTTGTTTTTTTTTTCCTATCTCTCCACGTGTCTGTCTTACTCACTGTCAGTCTCTAGGTCTGAGTCAGACCACTGCACTGGACTCAGTTTGCCATTACGCTGGGCATACTCGATGACTGCTGTGTAGCAGAAGTAGTACTGGTCCCAGGTCTGGATGCTGAAAGCCCTCTGTGTGCGCATCCGTCGCACCGTCTGACAGACATCTACTGTGCCAATGTCCTCCAGCCGGGACAGGCAGATGTCCAGCGTACAGAAGGTTCCTGATCGGGAAGCAGGGAGGAAAGCATAGATGAAGTTACACAATTATGCACATGCACACGTACTTTTATTTTTGCACAAATATGCTAAAACTACTTTGAATACTGTTCAAATCAAATCAAAAGCTACAAGGGGAGGGAGAAGCTATAGAAGCATCCTAATCCAGAGTAAGAGAGAACCTCACACCAACTATATGTGGTACTGATATAAACTGTAGTCTTTACATAGTTTCAGAGTGAGTGTATCAACCCAAACAGAGAAACTCAGTAAAACTGAGCTCCCACTCCTGCAGTGAGCAGCATCCTCCTGCTGAAGCTGCCACACCTCCAGACTGCCTGTATACAGCACAATAAAGTGCCCACTAAACTACTTGGAAAAGAACATTTGAATCTCATAGTGATGCGTGGTTTTACCTGTGCGGCCGATACCGGCACTGCAGTGCACTACCACAGGGGGGCCTCCTGGAGGCCCTGTCCAATTGGAGCCCAGGCTCTGGACTGCAGCCTCTCTCCTCTGAAGTACATGCTCGCGGAAGTCCAACATAGCTGAAGCACTTTTGGGCACCCCAAAGTCTGGCCAGCTGACATAGAGGTAGTGACACACCTCCCGTCTCTCTCCAGACTAAGGAAAGGTCGCAAACATTCATAAAAAATAGAGCAAGATATTAGTTTCTTTCTTTGGAACTTGCATGCATGAACATGAGGGCCAATATTCATGCCAAGTAATACTATCAAATTACATGACAGCAATATCTTAAAAACTGAAAATATTCCACTGACAAAAGCAATCCCACGAGATATTAATATCATACTGAGTTATTGAATTTTAAATACCTTTATAGCTATCAAAGACAGGCAGCTGCTGTGACTTACCTGTGTGTTGTAAAGTTCAAGATGGGAGAGTTTGAAGTCCTGAAACACTTGGATGTGTCGGTTTGTGACCATGAAGTGTCCATACTGCTCAGTCCTGGCCTCCTCAAGAGGCCAGTACTGGCCACACTTGACACGACCACGCTCCACCACCCTGACAAAAACAGATTTACACAATTTTTTTAATCTCTTCATCAGCTGTCTGAGCCACCACGGTTGTATACAAACACCAATTATACATTTCTAACACACAACTGACCAATAATCAGAGGCAAAAAGGAGCCTTACCTGGTGGTCATGACAATGATAAGTACCATCTGTTCCCACACCATGCGCCAAAAGTCACCAAAGGTTTTTGGTAAAGGACCTGAGGGACACAAAAATCTGTCAGAACTTGGCAACACCAAACTGTGCAAAGAGAACTTTGCTTAGAGAACTATATGAAGACACTAAGGAGCAGGATGACAATTTGCATCAACAGTTGCTCACCCTGAGTTGCGATGTAGGCGTTGCTCCTCTTGTACCCATCCATGAAACTAGCATTGATGTAATCTGATGTCTGCAAAACACACAGCAGAAGAGAAGTGAGGCTTACTGCTTGGTGTAAGCATCTACTGCCTCCTGTAGGAGGACACTGGACATTACAATTAATAGAGAGGGGCTCACTGAAAAATGTGTCACACAAAAATGTTAATATATACAGTATTTAAAGAACCCGCAAAAGGTCCAGTTAATCTTCAGATTCTTCAGTTAATAAGATTAATTTTGTTGCCAATATTTATTCTATAGCCATTAGTTTGTCAGAGGGACTTTTATGACCTGGTCTTTTCTGTTCATAAGTTTTGGCAATTATTAGCATCTGTTATAGGAACATTATGTTCGTCTTACAAAAATAAGACTCAGGTTGCCAAAAACAGGCCTCTATATTTAACCACATAAAACACACTGTCAAACACTCCACTTTTGAATCACACATATCAGATACAGTCGATGAGGACAGGCAAAAACATCACAGAACAGACCCAAACATTGACACACGAATGCTAGTCTTGAAATCTAATGCGATGGCTAATGCAGCATCAATTTTCCACAGTTCAATGACTGATGATTTGCTAATCATGTCAGTGCCTTCCACTAACTACTTAACCACGCTGATGCAAAAAATAACAACATGACATTTTCTAAGAAGTAACTGATACATACGTCTTACGAGAAGATGGAACATTGGCCTAATCGGATTATGATTAACCTTGGCAGCACAGTCACAATTTACCAGCAACCATAACTTTGAGAGAACATTTGTGATTGATGTTAATTCAGAGAGAACTGACGTTTGAATTGAAATTTATTACCTCATCCCTGTCATCACAGAGCTGGCAGAGTCGCACTCGTGACTGATCCAGGCAGAGAACATCACTGTACCTGTTCTTTATCTGATTGGACAATTTCCTGTACAGGGAAAAATTGAAAACAATGCCACATAAGGTATCTGTCACGGAAATTTACTTCACCTTGGTACAGAGAGACTGGATATGAAAGCAGAACAGAAGCAGAACCGAAAAAAAAAAGATTCAAAGGAGAAAATAAGTTTTCATCTCTTACTTGGAGTAGTCAAAGGTGCCAGCTGGTGGCTCCTTGCGGATCTCCTCGTACTCCTGATAGATCCCCTTCTTCTTCTTCCTCTTCACGTACTCCACCAGCTCATGCACCGTCATGCCTCCCTGCTCTGGCATGTGAACAGACACTTCCATGTACCGGTCCTCGTCGTCAGGACCCCATGATGAAGACAGGGGTGGGGACTGGGAGAAAGGCTGATGGGGAGGGCGAGGCAAAGATTTCTGTGGCAATGGAGGGACCCCTTCCTCCTCTTCCTCAATATCCTCCTTTGTCCCCTCATTCTGGGATCTATTGGCAGAGTCTGTTGCCTTGCCGTCCATCATACTCCCATCACCTTTCTGGGAAAGTGGTGTATCAGGGGGTGTGTCTGACTGGGGAGGGGCTTGGCGACCTCGACCGTTCATGTTAGCATTCGGGCTTGAGCCACTAACAGCCACGTTGGCCTCGCTCACTGCTGAGCCGTTCCAGTGTTGGTGGTTCCCCTGCAGCCTGTTTGCAGCAGACTGCGGGCTCTGCTGGTACTGTCCTGGGCCTCGAGTCCTGCCCTCCACCACCCCGCAGTGGTTGTGTGGGTTAGCATTGCTATCATCGTAGCAGTTAGAGTTAGCCACGGCTAACTCAGAGCCTAACTGTGTGTTTATGTGGGTGTGGGACAGTGTAGCACCTACGCTTGTGTTGCTGTACTCTAAGCTGTAGGAGCGCAGCAGGCTTCCCACACAGTCGTGTGTGTCGTGTTCTTGTGTGTCACCCTTAACAGAGTTGGTATGTATGTTAACACAGGACTGGATCCAAGCCACATGGCTATACTGGGACGTCCCACCCAGGTGTTCAGGGAGGGAGGACACTGGGATGTGACTGGCCAACTCATGAGCTTTCACTGTGCACACCTGGTGAATGGAGGAGAAAGAAAACATGTTTCAAATGGCAACAAACATCTTAGACACTGTGATGCAACTCCAAAAGAAAATATCCATACGTACCCTTTCTCTCAGCTTCTCGCGCACAAATAGGCGGAGAACCGTGAAAGGTGCTCGAAACCAAAGTGGCGATGAAACGATGAAGACACATTTTAGACGAGCTGGAAATGCCCCCTAGGAAACACAAACATGAGACAGACAAAATTATGAAAGAGCTTTTCAATTTCAGAGAGTTTCTGACCCAAAAAACTTGAAGGCGGGCAGAATGAAATGCAACAGGGGAAGGTGCTTATATTCACCTTGAGCAAATTGAGGATCTTGACACAGAGCTCATAGTCAAAATTGCTATAGCTGGAGTTGGTCATGTCGTAGATAAATATGAGTCCGTCTCTTTGAGTTTGTACACTGGGAAGAAATTAACAAGATTTTCAAATTAAAGAAATACAAATCATTTTGAAAAACAAAATCAATTTTGAAATAGGACAATACTAAAATACAAGTACTTGATGAAAACAAACATACAAGTGTCATGGTGGGACAAAAAAACCAAAGCTGTCAGGAGACCTAACCCTAATAATATGCGTACAAAAAACCTATATGTAAAAAGGGCATCACCTCTCTATGGCTTTGTCCAGCTGATAGATGATGGCCTGCAGCACGGCTTTGTGGGTGGTAAGATCTGGCCGATGGAGACGAGCAGTGAAGAGTGCGAGAGCGGCACCCTTTGCATCGCGGCCAGGCTGGTAGAAACATTAGCAGGTTATTATGCACAATTCGAATTCACTGTGCCTCCATTCCATGGGATTTGTGAGTTGAAAGCAACTCTCTCCATTTATATAGAGACAAACATAAGCACAAATGAACAAACTGACAAGCAAATACACAAAACTCTTCTTTCATGATTAGCAGGTGCACCATTTTCTGTGCATCCTGGTCTGAAAGAGTGAAATGACAACCTACAGTTACTTTGTGAACTGTAATTGCTCAGCACTCACCAGGACTGTAAATTTGCCACTCAGCAGCTCAGAGCGTAGGGGCTCCTCGTCAGGGTTGATATTGATGATGCCCTCTTTGATTCTTGTGTTCTAATTTTGATACATGGTGGCAAAAACATGTCTTGGTATAGTATTAACAAAAATATTGCGCAAGTAGCTTCACAGAAGTAGTGTCTGTTGCCTCCTGTATGTCTGCAAAAATGTCTCCTACAACCTACAGCAGCAATGCATGCTGCCATTCAGTTCTGAGGAGTTTTCATTATTCAGAACTGAATAACAGGTTATGACACGTTAAAACTTGACATGTTTAAGATTTGCAAGCACGTTTGCTGCTACAGTTACATATATCTGTGTATCAGATATATCTTCAATCATCAGATCAATAATCATCACTTGCATATATTGTAATTTGTTGCTCTTTCTCGGGTTTCTTCCTTTAACAGACAACCTGAAAGTGGAAAGAGACATAATCTCCCCACTCTTGCGTGTTCAGGTGGTATTACTGTTGGTGCTGCTGTCCAAAAAAACAACTGGATCACTTCCTGTTTTCCTCAGAGTAGCAACCACCAACAACACAGGGAAAGTGGTGTCAGGCTGCCAACCTGACTGGATTGCCAGTCATAATGCTGTCATAATTCTATAGTCATTATATTGCGCAATCAACATTTAACACGAAATAACATGAAGATAATGTTTGCAATTAAAACCATAAATCCAATGTTCAGAAAAGGATAAGTCCAAGAATTTGTAATTGATTATCTTCTACAGATCCTTTAGCCCTAATTAAGTCCTTTGACATTATGTAAACGGTCGTTTGAGTTATGTCACCGATCAGACCACTGCCGTACCTTGTATGCTTGGAAGAGTTCGATGGCTCTGGAAACGTCAAACTTGCGGGCCATAAGAAACTTTACGGCTGTAGGGTTTGAAACCAGCCCTGCACTGTGGGGCTGCTCCCTGCTACGCACCTCACCCAAAAACTCCTCCACAGCCTGGACAAATATGAGAGAGAAGATGCAAGAAAAAAGTTGAGGTGCTGGTGAGAGTGGTAAAGAATATTGAGGATGAGGAAAAAACCAGTAGAAATACATCAAAAGGTTGAAATAGGAAAGAAAGCCTGACAGAAGTTAGGCATAACAAATGACATGAAGAGGAAATGGAAAAGTATGCTAGCCCCTTCATCTTGCTCATTCTTTTCTTCCTATACAACTTTATCCATGTGGGATGGTGGCTACACCCTGGACTGGTTGCCAGTCAGTCTCAGGGCTGACATACAAAGACAGACAATCAAACACATGGCCAATGCAGAGTGGGCAATTAATCTAACATGCATGTTTTTGGAACTCTGGGAGGAAGCCAGAGTACCTGGAGAAAACCCATGCAGGTGCAGGGAGAACATGCAAACGCCGCACAGAAGGGCCCAGAATGGGATTCAAACCTGGAACATGACAGGAGGTGACAGTGCCAACCACTGCACCAACTTGCCACCCTTGTCACTAATGATTATTTTCATTATCAATTAATCTAATTCAGTCTATAAAATGTCAGAGATGTTCTCATCACAATTTCCCAGAGCACAAAGTGACAACTTCAAAATGCTTCTTTTGTTCAACCATAAGTCAGAACCCAAAGACTTCATTTACTATCATAGATGAATAAAATAAAAAACAGCAAATATTTGACATTTTTGCTTGAAAAATAACTGAAATGATTCATTCATTATCAAAATCACTGGCTACTAATTTCCTTTTGACTAATGGATTAATCAACTGATTGTGGCAGCATTACAATCATCTGGGACACAGATGGCAGCAGCAGGCTGTGCCCATGATGATGCTGTGGATCAGAGGGCTCATAAGCCAGGAGACAACAGCCAGCTTGTTTTCACCAAAGTGAGCTGCATCTGTCCTCCAAATATGGAACCAGCACAAGGAGAGAATGGGTCAACGGGTGAACTCATCGGACATCTTGAATCCAATCTCACAGGACTAAAAAGAATGCAGATGTCAAATGAAAAGCTAATCCAAATACAAAGTATCCCTATGAAATATTTGGCAGCCATGGTAGACCATTAAGACCCTGGTGCATATTTTCCCATGATCAATTTTAATTACTTGATGGGCTAAAATAAATAGACACTCCTTAAATATATGACAGTTGATATGTAAAATAAACAGCAAGTAAATTGCTTTTAAAGATTAATGCAGAGGTGGTGTTTGCTGAGGGTAATGTGGCACACCATTGCATTAGAACACTATGGGAAACCCCAACATAAACACATGGAATCATCTCATCAGCACAATAATGGGCCTACACATAAGAAAAAAATCTATATTTGGTCATATATCTTGTCAAAGCACCTGGATTGGTGATTCTCAGATCATGATGTAGTCCGAAATTTGTCCCAATAATGTACTCGGTGCAATGCCGTGACTACTGGACAGTTACTTTAGTAACAAGGTATATATACACACACACCAGGGCAATCTATCTAACACCTGGCTCCGGTATTTAAGTCGAGCAAATCAGACATACACAATCAAAGGGTACAATTTCATTTTCCCATGACACTCTTCAAGATTGCACTAGTATATTTTATACTATTTTATCATTCTTATATAAAGTCCTGTGAAGGTACAATTCGCTGCACCACAAATCTTTTCCAGTAAACGAACAAAAAGCACGAGGATAGTTGCTTGCCTTAGTGGGGAAAATCCAAGGCAAATCAACAAGCCGCTGAGTTCAACAGCGATCTACAAGAGCAGCAAACCGATTGCCGTTACTGCGAAGTGAAGTTAGCTATCAAGAAACGCACTGGCAAATCTAACTTAGCTCACTGATCAGTTAACCTTGAATGCTAGATGAGGATGAAAAAAAACTAACTCTAAAATGAAGCTACTATCTGAATAGCTGCATGACATTTAATGTTTGCTATCAATGTAAGGCCCGCCCCCTTTACTAGAAAGTGATAGACAACAATGCTTGGAACCGGGGAATCACTTCTGTGAATTTTCGACCGTAAATCTGATAGGCAGGACACTGCTAGCTAGTTGGCTCATAGCGAACAGTCGCGTTGTACGATGAGACACATGATCCTGGTCTATCTTAACTGTGTCATGGTACATAATCACAGTCATCACTTAAAGCAGTGAGTGTCTGGTAATTTTTAACCTTCACACTTGGTCTGACATGATTTCTCAAGTCTAACAAGAGAGCTTCCGAGGAAATTCCCTGTAAGTCAACAATAGCTATTAGCATTAGCCAGAGGCTAGGTTACATGTGGCAGCTGGAATGGCTGGACAGTGTTAACAGACACTAGAAGCCACATATGTGGAGTAAACGAAAGATCGGTGATACAGGCATAGCTATGCGGTTCACATAAAGTTGGGCGATGAATGGAGCGAGCATTCGAGAGACACAGCCGGTTAAATGATCCCTAGTACTGCTAGCCAACGCCATCGTGCTAACACACAAGCTAACTGCTGTCAGTCACACCGGAGTCAGTGGAGTCGGGGGGTGAGAACGGGCCAGAGATGTTTACTTGACCACATCGTTCCCATAAACAATCACCGTTAAAAAAATATATGAAAAAAATCACCGATTAGAGAAGGGACTGAAAGTGGCATGTGTACGCACTGAATGTGATAGGGAGATGAGAAAAAATCCGTAAAGAGACCCTTACCAGCTGCTCCTGAGTTGTCAGGGCTTCCGCCATCTTGAAGCCTCCGCAACGTCGCAGCGGGCGCGCCCACCAGCCGCTCGCTCACGCCCTACACCCCGAGACACAGACCGAGTCCCCGCCCGTATGCATTCACTTCACTACAGAAAGTTGAAAAACTAGATTTATCAATACACTTTACAAGTGACAATTGATAATCTGTGTTTGTCCATACATGTTCATCAAAACATTTCACCACTGAGCGCAACTACTTCAATGCATGCATGTTGCATCTCTCACAGCCAGTTTAAAATATTTATTATATGCATGTTAGATACCGTTCAAATCTTTAATTTTCAAAATAATTTGCTCGCTTGCTTTATTCATATATTTTACAGAGGCTTCATATACTCATTAATGTAGTGACTCCTCACTGTACTTGACTATACATTTTATTGCGGATAGCCCATTTGCCAATAGATTTTTACAATATAAAGTTTCATAATTCCGAAGCTTTTGATCTTGTTGTCAATAAAGATTGATAAGGACAATTTACCATAAAATATAACCATTAATCATCCAGTGAAGCACAAAGCATTGACCTTCATTACTTTATTAACAGCATACAATTAATCAAGAAACGTTTCCTTTATCTGAACATTTAACCGAAGGGCAGTCTAGTTAGTATTACTGATTAGATAAGCATTACTAGTGGTGCTATAGTGGTAATAATATGATCTAGCAGTCGTACTCGTAATTTATTGGAACGTTTGTATCCGAGCTTTGGTTCCGTCGAACCGTTTATGTGTAACACCGGGGCGGCGCTTCGGCGGTCTTTTTTGATTTCAGATTTGTTCAGTGGAGACAGCGTGTTTATGTTTAGCAACCACAATAATTAACTCAACGACCACGCTTGTTTTCGCTTTTCCGCTTCCTTACCTTTGATACCCACTGATAAATCTAGGCTTGTTTATAAAGTCGTGTTAAGAGCCAAACTGATGTCATGTTAAGTAACAACTCCTCACTCACGCGATTGTCAAAGACAGTCCAACTTCTTCAGAATGAGCACCTCGGGTCCTCCCCTGAAAAAGAAAAGCTACATGGGGCAGCACCAGATCAAGAAGAAAAAGGAGTAAGTTACTGGCCGATTTAGAAGTATTATGACAGTTCACTTGAACATCAGTCTTACTTGATGAACATACATTTTTCTGCGCACAGCATCCAAGTACCTGATGAGTCTCCAGACAGAGACAGACCGTTGCAGAAAACCCGCTGTGTGTCAGGCAAATCAGACAGATCAGAGAGCATTAGCAGAAGCAGCCTTGTGGTGAGTGTGACAGCTTAAAAGAGTTTTCCTTTGTCATCTCTGATTCTTTGTCACATCTACATGGATTAGCATAATGTTAGTTATTATTGATCTCCATCTTTAGGGTGGAGGAGCGGTGTTTCCACTGGGAGAATCCACATTAGCGCTTGATGAAGAGATTCTGCAGGTGTTGGATGCTGTGGACCCCGTGAGGCCTGTGGCTAACAATTCTTGTCCAACAGCAATAAACAGAGGTGCTCTCAGAGAGCCAGCGTCATCGGCTGTCTTTGCCCCTTCACATCCTTTCGCACCAGTTGCAGATAAGAAGAGGGAGGGTGACAGAGCACCTCAGCCCACAGGCCAAGGACCCCAGAGGGCCTCCAACATCCAGGAGAGAGTCTGTAGGCGAAGTGATGGTTGTAAGAGAACTGGATGGAGAGCTGATTGCCAAGACCTTGCTCAGATGCTTCTTTTCAGTGAGGATTCGGAGGAAGCGGATAATGCTCAGAAGGGTCCAGGTGGCATACAGCCCTCACCAGCTTCTGCCTGCATTAAAGGGCTGTCCTGCCAAGAAATAAAAAATGATCCACAAGAGGGACGGAAAGTTACATCCAGACAAAAGAGCTCTCCTCGTGGGAAAGACAAAAGTGGGCCAAACATGACTGCTGACGCACCTCTGGATGTATCCAGGGACTACATCTTGTTCAGCCCCACCGGCCTTGCAGCAGCCTTGAAGAAGGCCAAACTCCTGCAGTCTTTGCAGAATCAGTCCGCCTCTGTGCTCACAGTTCCCAGTGGCTTAGATGTCAGTACTCTCGGTGACACGTTACCTCAGCCAGGTGAAGTAATTTGTAATTTATTTCTCTCTTACTATCTCTTGTGTTTTTGTTGTAATATTATTTGGACATTTATTTAATAAAAAACCCCACCTTGAGGTTATCATCATAGTCAATTCATACTTTAGTGGTGTTTCCAATAAAAAAAAAAGTAAAATTTAATTGATTTAATAAAGGCAGTGGTACAAAGCAGTGGACGCACAGTAAGACAGGAGCTTCTTTGGGTGCCGGCTTGGTAATCAAGCTTTGCTCCTTGTGTGAATGTATCTCATGTCCAGCACCAGTTATGTCTGGATTGTATAATTTAACTAAATTACACTGACACCTAACATAATATTGTGTCTCTGATGTACATCCTGAACTAAGATATCTCTATCCCATCTAAAATCCACTTTGCTATGCTTAAAACACCTAAAAGATCCCTGCCACCATTGTGTTTACATGCCATGTGTAAAGGGAGCACTTTTGTCCTCTGCTGTAGGTGTTGCCCTGCATGCTCCCTCAGGGCAAGCTGAAAAACTGCTTTTATCCAGTTGGGGCTTACCAAAACCTATCCTAGAGCGCTACCAGAAACACAGGGTAACTCACATGTTCGAATGGCAGGCTCAGTGTCTCACTGTTGGAAAGGTGCTGCAGGGAGGTAACCTGGTGTACTCTGGTAAGAAACTAAACATCTCTGTATCAAGTGATTCAAAGAGTCAGTCCCTGTTTTTCATTTTCAGTTTGATATTCACATCTTTTCCAGCCCCCACTAGTGCTGGTAAAACTCTGGTGTCAGAGCTGCTGATGTTGAAGCGTGTGCTGGAGACTAAAAGAAAAGCTCTCTTCATTCTGCCGTTTGTCTCTGTGGCTAAAGAGAAGATGCATTACCTTCAGGTGAGGGAGAGGTGCACAGAAAAATACATTTATTGGCATTGTGTTTTTGTGTCTGTCTGCACATATATCTCAATCTATCTCCGGCCTTGTAGAGTATATTTGAAGAGGCAGGAGTTCGTGTGGAGGGATATATGGGCAGTACCTCGGCAGCTGGAGGGTTCACCTCGCTGGATGTGGCTGTTTGCACCATAGAAAAGGCCAATTCTCTCATTAACAGGCTCATTGAAGAGGACAGTATGGGTCTGCTAGGTAACATACCATTTAAATTGTAGTTTTTTTTTTAGTATAAAACAGAGCATGAGTTTTAAATTGTATGTTATTATTGTGTTTATAGGTATGGTGGTGGTGGATGAGTTACACATGGTTGGAGATTCTGGAAGAGGATACCTGCTAGAACTGCTCTTAACCAAAATCCGCTACATTGCACAGAAGCAGAACACCACTGGGTCTGTGTCTGTCTATGTGTCATTTTTCTTATGTCGTTCTTGTGTAACAGCCACGGTGTTTAAAAATCTTGTTCTTCTGCTACATGTGTCAATCTGGCCCGTTCTGCCCGCAGGTCTCTCTCTGAGGGTGTACAGATCATAGGTATGAGCGCCACCTTACCTAACCTCTCCCTCCTGGCAAACTGGTTAGGCGCAGAACTTTACCAGACAGACTACAGACCTGTACCCCTGCAGGAACATCTCAAAGTGGGCTGCAACATCTATGACAAGAGCCTCTCTGTGGTCCGGCAGTTCAATCCTGCGCTCCACATTAAGGTAACTGAATGTGGCGTTGATGTTATCCAGTGTGTTATGAAGGATTCTTAATCCCGCAAGACCAGTGATATAATCATGTGTGTGAATTTGCTCTTTCATAAAGGGTGATGATGACCACATAGTGAGCTTGTGCTATGAGACTGTGAGGGAGGGCTGCTCGGTGCTGCTGTTCTGCCCTTCGAAGAACTGGTGTGAGAAACTGGCAGACAGCATCGCCAGAGAGTTCTACAATCTCAGACATGCTGGTACTTGGAATTTAAATTATTATCTCAAAATCATTTGCTTTTTCTGCAAACTGAAGCTCATACCTCATCCTTTCAGTTCACCAGGGCGAAGCAGAACCTCAGCCAGTGAGTCTGGATCAGGAGGGACTAGTGGACGTTGTCGCCCAGCTGAGACGAACTCCAGCCGGTTTAGACCCCATCCTCCAGCGGACTGTGACATGGGGCGTGGCTTTCCATCACGCTGGTGAGCAAACTTTCACAGCTTCCACAGCAAACTGCAGGCAGAGTGATTCATTTTTTTGAGCATGTGACTAAGTTAAGGTTTATCTCTTTAGGTTTGACATTTGATGAGCGCGATGTGTTAGAGGGAGCTTTTCGCCAGGGCATGGTCAGAGTCCTGGCTGCCACCTCTACTCTTTCTTCAGGGGTTAATCTTCCAGCTCGCAGGGTCATCATTCGAACCCCTACCTTCAATGGACACCTGTTGGACCCACTCACATACAAACAGATGGCTGGACGAGCAGGGAGAAAAGGGGTGGACACAACAGGTAAAAGTTAAAGAAGAAAAGGCTGGATTGTTGCTTCTTCATTATTATTCCAGGAGAGAAAACAAAACTTGATCAGTCCTCTGTGGTAATAATCGAGCACATGTCAGTTGAAAAGTGAATTTAAAAAAACGCATCCTCTCCTTTGATGTCATGGCATTTTGTTCCTCCTCTTTCAGGTGAAAGTGTGCTGGTGTGTAAGGAGGTTGAGCGTCAGAAAGGTATTAGTCTCCTCAGAGGTGCTCTTCAGCCAATCAGCAGCTGCTTGGTGAGAAGAGAGGGAGAGGGTGTCACTACCAGCATGCTGCGAGCCATTCTAGAGGTATGGCTGATATCAAAGTCATGGAAATGACTCAGAAGCTGTACATAGTTCATGTTTAATTCCTTCTTAAGGAGTAGTTGCTTAATCCTATGGATGCTCTTTGTGTATGGTTAGATCAGTTTGCATGTGAGAGGACCCATTTCTGCCACACTGTTATTGTTTTGTGTCCCTAATTTGAATCATCCCAACTTGCAGATCATCGTCGGAGGTGTTGCCAGCACTCCACAGGATGTGAGGTTATATGCCTCATGCTCACTACTGGCTGCCAGCATAAAATTGGACAGCAAAAAAGAATCAAATGAAGAGACTAACAAAGGAGTTATTGAGGCCTGTGTTGAATGGCTGATGGACAATGAATTTATCAGTATCCAGAAGGAGGGACAAGGTACTGCCTTCTTGTGCTGTCTTTTTCTTGTTCTGTTCGTCACATCTGAACACAAGGCAGACTTTTAATAACAAATTGAAGCACTGGTACTAGTGTGTTCTCAATTAATTCATAAGCGAGCAAAATTTGAATAATAATACAAGCCATTTGTGTATTCGTATGTCGTATGTTGTTTTATTATCTTAAGTCATTACGTCTACAAGCCAAAGTATCACCTTAGCCATCCTTCCCCTTACCATAACAGCTGCATGTCTGTCTTTGCATATGCAGAGGAGCGGTACTGTCCGACTCAACTTGGTGCTGCCACCCTTTCCTCCTCCCTCTCCCCTCCTGAAGCTATGGGAGTATTTGCAGATCTCCAGCGGGCCATGAAGGGCTTTGTACTGGAAAATGACTTGCACATTTTGTATCTGGTACTCACACACACATCTTATAGCTATACATATCTATGCTTATATTCATCTAAGTTTCTGTCAACTTTTTTCACTCCCTGCATCATCCCTGAACCCTCACCAATACATTCCTAAAGTCCAGACCAGACCTTTAAGATACAGTCTTTTAAATTCTATATCTAAATTCCCCTCAGATCACCCCATTGTATGCAGAGTGGACTACCATAGATTGGTATCAGTTCTTCTGCCTGTGGGAACAGCTCTCATCATCAATGAAGAGAGTGGCAGAGCTGGTGGGCGTCCAGGAAGGTTTTCTTGCACGATCTGTCAGCGGCAAGCTTGTTGCCAAGACAGAGAAGCAGCGTAGGCAGATGGCTATTCATAAACGGTAATGCACATATTTACAAATCATACAAACTGTATGTATATCATAGCATTGCCTAACAGTCCCCTCATGTGGTTTTCTGTCATTAAACTACAAGTAAATGTCAATTAAGAAGCCAAAAAATATGAGAAGGTAAACCTGGCCTAATTTAATGCTAAAATTAAGTGCTTCTGTATGCTATACATTGAGAGTGAACAAGGCGCACAGTTAAATGAATATTAACCAGCTATTAAATGTACAATATTTTTCTAGTTATATGGACATCTAGTTACTCAGATGTTACTCAGACACTCATGCTATCATGTCCTTTTCCTTTATGCACATTGATTCCCAGCATTGTGATCTTTAGATTAAAGGTGACCTGGAAGTGAGACCTAAAACAAACTGCGCAAAGATTTGTGCCATAAGACTCAAACAACAATTTAAGTTTTAGAAATCAGATAAAACATAACCTTTATGTTTCCTCTTCCTTATCTCTTTACAGGTTTTTCACCACACTTGTGCTACAGGATCTGGTGAATGAGGTACCTTTGGGAACAGTGGCATCCAAATACAACTGCAGTCGTGGACAGTTACAGTCTCTCCAGCAGTCTGCTTCGACATATGCAGGTATGTGACACAATACAGCGCAGTATAGAGCGATTTTAAATTCTGCACAAGACTTTACTGTAAAAAAGGAGGACAATAACAAGTTCAGTGAATTTATGCAAGAGACGGGAGCCCTTGAGACTAACAGATATACGACACAGACCTCATTCTGTTTGCTGATGTTTTGGCACAAGCATGCTGCCTTCAGAGCCACGTATCCATCATTTTGAGGTGTTCATGCTTCTTGAATCAAATTACTGTCACGGAATTTATGGAGAACTAGTGTAATTTAGGCTCAGCGGTAGTGTTTCGACGTGTGGATCAGAATAATTTTTGTCTTGGGTGTGAGTATGAACCATACTAATTAAGATGGAAATGCAGAAAGAAACCTAAAGAAAACGGAGCACTAAAAAGCAAAACATTAGTAATTCCAAGACCCTCCATCATATGCTCTGTTGTGCAGCTGACAGAAACACTGTGCCCTTCTGTCAGGTATGGTAACAGTGTTTTGCAAGCGCCTGGGCTGGCACAACATGGAGCTACTGTTGTCTCAGTACCAGACCAGGCTGAGCTTTGGAGTCCAGAGGGAGCTGATCGACCTTGTCAGGGTTTCACTACTGAATGCAACACGAGCCAGAGCCCTCTACGCACAAGGCCTCTGTACTGTGGCTGAACTAGCCAGGGCTACTGTAGCTGATGTGGAGAAAGCCTTGAGGAATGCCGTCCCATTTAAAAGGTAGGTGTGTGCTAGTTGTTGAGACAAGTATGTAAAACAGTACTTAAGTTTGTTTGCCATTTGTTTCCACTCTCAGCTGATACACATTAACAATATAGTCATAACTATATATTTCACTTTTAAAATAGTGGTAGTGATCTTATTTTTTTTTTTTTAAACAACTAAACCAAATTGTCCCAATAAAATACAACCCAGAGTTAAACAGAGGTAACTGTAACTCATAAACCTCACACTAAAGTAGATAAACTTGAACAACAACAACAGCAATCCTGGGCAAGATGAATCACTTTTAATTGATCTCAGTTTATAAGTTGATGCAGTTGTGCATATCACCAATGTAAACAATAGTGCATCCAGATGTACTGTTGTTTACATCAGAAATCATTATTCATGACAAGAGTAATGCCTACACATTAATTCCAAATTCCACAGACAACATTTCGTTCCCAGGTTAAATAACATTTAGAAATAGTAGTTAATAATTCAAATACAGTATGTCAGAAATATTTCAAATATATCCAAAGCTGGGACTGGAATCAAAAAATTTCCATTTACGGTAAATACATTTGTGGTTTGGAGGTTGCAGGCATTACTCTACACCGCTACTATAAACACACGCCAACAGATGCAAGTACATTCCTGATACTACTTAAAACCCTTAGCTTGCATATAGTTTGTTCGACTGTAGCGTCAGAACTTCAAGTCCTGATCTCTCTGAAACATGACCCTAGGTGTAAAGCCAGTGTTAAACTGTCTGTCTTCCTCAGCTCTAAACGTGCAGTGGATGAGAGTGAGGTGGAGGCAGCTGAGAGACGGAGCCTCCGCTGTGTCTGGGTCGCCGGCGGTCGGGCCTTGACAGAACAGGAAGCTGCAGTTGAGATTGTATCTGAGGCAAGGATCCTCCTTCAGGAAGACTTGGCCCAATTAGGTGTTCAATGGGACCCGACAACACTTCCTTCTCGGGCTCCTGCTGTAAACAGCCCTGATGACCATCACAGCAGGAACTCGGACACCTCATCAGCCTCATATCTCAGCTCTCTTGAAGCGCATTCAGACAATGTTAAGGATCACCAAAACGGAGACAGGGTCAAGAATAGTGAGGGCAAAGATACTGACAGCCATAGAAAGGAGAATAAGCAAGAATATAAACATGAGAGAAGGATGAAAATGGAAAAAACAGAAGGAGAATCCAAGAGAGAGCTGGGGAAGTCCAAACCTGAAGATCGAAAATTGGTGGAGCACAGAAAGGAAGACAGGATAGAGCCAGAAATCAGACAAACAGGCAAGGGAGAGCATGCAGAAAGAAGCATAGGAACAAAAAAAGATGAGACAAATAAAAAACTATTAATTGCAAATGATGAGGAAGACCCACACGAAAACAGAAAAAGAGAAAAGGGCACAAGGCAAGAAGGGAAGACAAGGAAAGGGATTGTCTCAATCGGGTCAGAGAGTCATCAAGCGAGTCATTCTGTTTCTGAAAGGAGTCTGACACAGGAATTGACTGAGATTTTATCCAGCCCGTTGCAACTGATGCCACATCCTCTGCCCTCTTCTTCCCCTATGCCTCCCCCTCGGTTTAGAGCTCCAATATCTCGCATAGAAGAACAACACAGTGTTCCTCCAAAGATATCAAACGGAGAAGATGCCACAGGGCTCTTTGCCTTACCTGTGCAGCCAAATAGACTGAAGCACTCGAGGGCCTTGAGCAAAGTCCTCCACTCTATACAGAATGACAGAAGCCTGCGAGATGATGTACAGACTGCACAGACGTCACACTCAAAACCTACAAGAGCTTCATCAGTCCAGAATTCAGCGCCTGCAGCCCAGGTGCCTACAACTGTTCATGCTCCTGGCCCTGTGCAAGAAAACTCTCCCGGTGTTTCGGCACCTGCAAAGGCAGACAAGCAGGACTCCCCCCTGTCTGTCTCTCCTGCCTCTGTACCCTTATTCTCTCCTGAGGCCAAGCGAAGAAGGATAGATGCTGAAGGGGTAGATAAGTTTTCATCTCCCGAGCTGTATGCAGAAGATGAAAGAAATGATGAAGTAGAGGGAGCTGTTAAAACAGGAGAAGATAGTTTTGGTGACAGCTTTGAACTGGACACTCAGACAGAAAGAATCATTGTTCAGCAGACGTGCCAAAACAGAGATGGGAATAATAGAGGGATGAATCGGTCGGTAGAAACAGAAAAGATAAAAGAAGAAGAAATAGTAGAATTGGATGTTGAGCCGGATAAGGATGCAAATAAGGGAACTAACAGGCTTGAAGCCCCTGACAATGCATGTCCCAGATTCAATATTTCCCTTACAGATAGCCAGATGGAGCTGATCCTTAACACCAGTCACCAGGTGAGTGACCAGAGTCATTAAATCATCAAACATATTCACATAGTTTGCTTCTTAAAAACCAAAAGCTACGATCTTGTTTTCACAGGTTTCTCCTGGTCCAGGAGGTGATAATGTAATTGAAGCTGGAGATGAAGGTGATGATGATGATGATGAAGAGGAGGTTCTCGGTGCCGATCAAGCTGCCTCTGAGAGTGTCAACAGAAGCAGTAGCTTCCTGTTTGACAGCCTGTATGACAGCTCTCTGCTGGCCGGTCTGAGCCCACACCAGATTTATGACCAATCGGACGAAGAGGAATCTGTTGTCCAATGTATCGGAGACAAGTGCCCTCCTCCGTCAACCCAGGAGCGAAGACGCAGCGAGGTTCTTGCCAATCAAGAGGCGGAGCAGCAGGAGGCAATTCAGTGGGGTGAATCATCCTTCAATTTGTCAGAGTGGGGCGACTCACTGTTGGTGGGCGAACACTTTCTGGAGAGGCAGAGCTTCCTCAGGCATACAGAGAAAACTCAAAAAGAGCCACACGTCAGTCGTTTTAAAGCTCAGCAACACAGCACTGTGTGCCATGTTCGTCCTGAGGAGCAGCTGTCAGAACCACAACCTAAACCCAGTCAGATACAGCCACAACCCACTACTACTACAAATATCACAGGTCAAAATGAGCATGACAAGGATAAAGCCAGTAACGATCAAGACCGCACACACATTAAACACCATGATAACGTATTAAGTGACAATAAACCAGGTGAGAAACAAAGTGCACCTGAACACGCGTTTTATTGCAGCCCTGGTTTACAAGAGATCTTTGACCGCTGGCCTAGTATGTCTGATCAGCTCTGGCAGAACACAACAGGCACCACAGCCAGTCATACACTCATAAATGCTGTAAATAAAGCAGAAGTTCTAGATCTACCTCAGCCCTCAATGCATGCGACTAGAAGAAATGGAAAGCCAAATGCGCAGGTTGTTGCTGATGAGAGTGATTGTCAAAAAGAACATTCACTGAGACGTGACAGCGAGGATGTAACAGAGAGGCCGAGCTCTGCCGGTGATCTTATTCCCCCCACTCAAGAGACACCACCTGTCACACCCAGAGTGAGACTGACCACCTTGTCTGTCCAATCACCTCTCACCGTTCAGCCACTTAACCAATCAACTCCCTCAACCCTCCTGCAGCAGAAACCAGCAATCACAAAATGTCCTGAATCTCATCCAGGACACAGTGATCATCTAACAGAAGATGTCACTGACACTAAACAACCTCCTACATCTGATGAGAGCCACAAACACCCGCTCGGACAGAAACCAAAGACTGCTCTTGTTTCACACTCAAGTTCAAAAACAAAGACCCAGCTACACACCGACCAGAATCTCAGCCCTCACCGAGACTGTGCTTCTCCATCCTCCCAAAGGCCAAAGCCTCCCACTGATGGAGAATCACCTGTAACTGATGAAGGATTCACTCTTCAGCTGTCCCAGGATGCATCATTCTGTCCCAGCAACTCAGGGACCTTCACCATCATTGACGTAGCAAGTGACCGGCGTCTCTTTGACACTTTCATTAAGGAGTGGAAAACAAAGGAGCGGTGCTCTCTGGCTCTGGCCTGTGAGAAGAGGGAGCCCAGACTGCAGCCCGGGGGGGAAATAAGAGGAAAACATGAGAGAGGTAAGTGATAAACATGAACTGAAGGGACATTAACCTGCAGTGGGGTGTGAATTGTTTCCAGGTTCTAACCCAAAGATTGATTGCATCTGTCAAGTCATTAAATGAAAACAGTCACTTAAGTACAGATTCGAGGTACTTGCGCTTTATGAGTGTTTCCATTTTATGCAAGTTCATATTTCTGCTTGACAACATCTCAGAGGCAGATATTGTACTTTTTACTGTGAAAGCTGTCAGACAAATGTCCAGTGAAAACCAGATATCTCCACCTTTAGTAATTTTTGTTAGAATTTTTCTGTGTTCCTTTAGGGATTAAAAAATATTCCATTTACTCCAATATTGGCATACTTTTGCTCTAGTAAGGTTTTGAAAGCAAAGCATTATAAACATGCTGTCTTCTCATCCATGCATGTGTTTTCCGTGCAGCATCAGCAGCTCATCAGCAGCTCCATGGGGTCGACGGTTTTCCAGTAAGAGGCAGTGATGGACTGGTGTTGATTGGACTGTCTGTCTGCTGGGGAGCTAGAGATGCATACTATATGTCTCTGCAGCAAGAGCAGAGCAAAGGTAAAGACACACACACATGCATGTATAAACAAGCTCACTCTGATAGTGTTTCCCGAGTTCAGTCTGTCTGTTATCCCTCAGGTTTGAGCTCAAGTCTGGCTCCTCCTCCACTGGATGATGAGTTGCCTGTAAGTGAGAGGCTGGCACAGGTGAAGACTTGTCTGAGCCAGTCATCGGGTGGTCATAGAGGTGTGGTTGTCACTTATGACATCATCCAGGTTTACAAGACGTTAGTGCTGAGCTGTGGCATCAGCTTGGAGGGAAGCGGCGAAGATCCCAAGGTGACTGAAATCATTTCCATACACATACCTATGCAGTACTGCATTACAGTCCTGGTACTTGACCAGGTTCATTTAAAACCTCTTACTGACATTTGATAGTACTGAGAGCAGTGTATGCACCAATGTTCACTGCGATTGTCTCATTGTTTTGTGAAAACTTTCACAATCATGATCATTTGAATGGTGCTATAATCACATAAAATTCAACACATAGGGGAACATTCATTAGAAATGGACAAAATATTTATTGGTTTTTTTTTAAGAACCGTTCAGAAAACAAACTTAATGATGCCGCAACACTGCTTTGAATGCCTGCCATAGGTTGCATGCTGGTTATTGGACCCCGGGAGTGAGGAGAGGACTCTGCCCAACATGGTGACCGTCTACTGTCCTGAAGAATTACCCCTGCTGGATGGACTTGGAAATGCACACAAGCACTGTCCTCGTGTTAGGGCAGCGACCACAAGTGTGCTCGTACATGCTGTCATGAACCATCTCACTGGCCTGCTAGAAAAAGACGGCATGCTTGGTATAAAGAGCAAATGCTACCAGACATTTATGTAACAGTTCTGCTGCTGCAAACATTACCATTGTTGTCATGTATTTGTATGTTTTTGTCAGACTTATTTAGAAGCATTGAGATGCCCTCCCAGGTGTGTTTGGCTCTGCTGGAATTGAATGGAGTGGGCTTCAGTGTTGAAGAGTGCGAAAGACAAAAACATGTGATGCAAGCCAAACTTGCAGCGCTGGAATCCCAGGCTTACAACCTGGCTGGACACAGCTTCTCCCTCACCAGCATCGACGACATAGCACAGGTCTGATACCACGTCTTTATCCCAGCTGTGTTTTTTAATCAAATTGCAAATCACTCAGTGCAGTACAACAAAGTATAGTAAAACGTACAATTTCCAAACGTATGTGTGCTGACATGCACGCTGTTTTGTAGGTGTTGTTTTTAGAGCTCCATCTGCCTCCAAACGGTGATGTGGGTGGATTGAAAAGTAAGAAAACTCTTGGTTACACCAGGAGAGGCGGTGGCAAAGTACGACTTGGAAAGCAGTTCAGCACCACCAAGGTGAAACTTCTTTGCATTACGCTAAATTCTTGCGACTGCTTTGACTCACTGTGTTGAAACTGAACTGAACTGATTTCTCCAGGATGTTCTGGAGAAGCTTCGCCCCTTGCACCCCCTGCCAGGTGTAATTCTGGAGTGGAGGCGGATCACCAATGCCTTGACTAAAGTGGTGTTCCCCCTGCAGAGGGAGAAGCAGTACCACCCTACACTGACCATGGACAGAATATACCCCATCGCACAGACACACACAGCCACAGGTAAAACACATGGATGCACAGTACATAAGCACATTGCATGAATCTCATGCAGACATACCTGGATGTCACTGGTAAATTCATGTCTCATGAACTCCAACTTTATTTGATGTAAATATGAATCATGCAGTGACCCAGCTCATTCTGTTGTCAGGTAGAGTAAGCTTCACCGAGCCAAACATACAGAATGTCCCCAAAGACTTCGAGATTCACATGCCCACAGTAGTGGGTGAGAGCCCACCTTCACAAGACAGGTAGGTCAGCACCTCTTCAGGTCAAAGTTTGCTGCGCCATTGATCAATGAGTGCATGGCTCTCAAAGTGTGGAGTCTGATACCACTGAGGCAGGACCTGAAGGTGTTCTTATGTGTTCTCAAAATGAGACATAAAATAACTTGCTGTAATTGTAACTTTGTTATTTTTAACTTTGCCTGTATTCAAGAAATGTACCTTCTTCAGAAACAAGTCAAGTACATTCAGGATAATTAACACACACACCAGCTCTTTGTGATACATTTTACATCACACCCAGCTGCCTTAGAAACAGTGTGTAGCTAAATATTTTAAGCTGGAAAATCTATCAATAATCTGAATTAGATAAAATTTTCATTATGCAAAAGGTTAATGTCAGTATCAAAGTTAATTGATGCCATGTGCCGATTTGCTTTAACCCAAGCCAACTATGCACCTTTGGTTGCTTGTGATTTGTCAGGTAATATAGTATTTCATATGATAAGGATATAGGGCAGCACGGTGGTGCCGTGGTAAGCACTGTTGCCTCATAGCAAGAGGGTTCCAGGTTCAAATTCCGGTCTGTGTGGAGTTTGCATGTTCTCCCTGTGCCTGCGTGGGTTTTTGCCAGGTTCTCCGTCTTCCTCCCACAGTCCCAAAAGCATGCACATAAGGTTGCTACTCTACATTGCCCCTGGGTGAGAGTGTGTGGTTGTCTGTCTTTGTGTTGGCCCCGCGATTGGCTGGCAACCAGTCCAGGGTCTACCCCGCCTCTCGCCCATAGTTAGCTGGGATAGGCTCCAATAAAACCTGTGTTAGAAATTCAGGATATTGTGCTCAATAGACACACACACACAACTCAGTAAGTCAGCTAAGCTGAGCCAGTTGGTGCTGTAAGCAAAAAATGAACTGTTGGATGCTGTTACATACCATGTGTGGGTGGGATTGCATTAAATTCCATGGGTTTTCTCCAAAGTTTATAAAGGTCAGTGTTCAACTAAAATTCAATAGGTATGAAAGCATTAGACAGTTTGTCTTCTTACTGTTCTATTACAGAAAGAAGAGACGTTCTGTGGTGTCTTCAGTTGCAGCTGACAGTGAAGTACGAGGCCCAGCCTTCTCTGTCAGCATGAGACATGCCTTTGTACCCTTTTCAGGTTAGTGTGATGATATATGTATCTGTCTTGTGTGGGTGATCACCTCATATGTCTAACTTTGTGTCAGACTTTTCCATCGGCTGTCTCTCTCTGCACTGTGCTGTACAGGTGGGATGATATTGGCTGCTGATTATTCTCAGCTGGAGCTGAGAGTGTTGGCTCACCTCTCCAAGGATCAACGCCTTCTGCAGGTCAGCAGAGTAGATGCGCAGTGATTAGCTGGAAAACACCATATGACCAATGCCATTAAAGAGCTAAACACTTGATGAAACTGTGTGTGACTCTAGGTGCTGAATGGAGGAGCAGACGTGTTTCGCTGCATCGCTGCTGAATGGAAAAGTGTTGACCCAGAGTCTGTGAATGACAACCTCAGACAACAGGCAAAACAGGTACAACCAGGCAGAAAAGTGAGGGTGAGACAGTCATGCATGCACTGTTACTGGTAATCTCACAGGTGTGTGCATATATTGGTCTTTGCAGATTTGCTATGGAATTATCTATGGGATGGGAGCCAAGTCTTTGGGGGAGCAAATGGGAGTGGAGGAGAATGATGCGGCCTGCTACATAGAGAGTTTCAAGGCCAGATACAAGGGTATACACTTGTATTGTTTCTATTTTTCTTTTTTATCCGCTCATTAAGTAATGAACCTACATTTCTGTGTGCATATGTAGGTTTGTGGGAGTATTTTCAGCCTACATACACAAGCAGTAATTCATATCACCATTTTTTTGTATGTATAGTTTTGTTTAGTTTTAGTGCTGTTGACATTTGAATTCCCACACAGAAAACATCTATGTCTTGTCTTGCGTTTCAGGGATCAATGCTTTTCTTAGAGAAACTGTGAAGAACTGCATAAAGAATGGTTATGTTCAGACTCTGATGGGTCGGAGGAGATATCTGCCTGGGATCACTAACAGCAATGTTCACGTTAAAGCACATGTGAGCATGCTGTCCCGCCGAACTTGTCACAATGTATTTGAAGCTGTGCACTTTACAGTTGTTCGTTAATTTCGCAACATCTGTGTTTCTCTCTTCCCCTCCCATTCAGGCAGAGCGTCAGGCAGTGAACACAACCGTACAAGGTTCAGCGGCAGACATTGTTAAAATTGCCACTGTTAACATCCAGAAGCGACTTCGAACTGCATATCCTTCCGCTCCACTCTCTCACCGACACACACGCTCAGGTGACTCAGTCTTTGTTTTCCCATCCTGTATAGAATTGCACAAAGACGTGGCCAGTGTAACATTTCTAATTCAGTAATCATGCCTGTTGATGTCAAACTGTCGATTACACAGCCAGCAGTCACCGCAGGGCTGGAACGTCTCAGCTCAGAGGGGCCTACTTTGTCCTGCAGCTGCATGATGAGCTCATCTATGAAACCACGGAGGAGAATCTCATACCGGTATGACAACTATTATTTGGACTCTAAGTTCATTAGTAGTATTTTGGTAGAAATATTTGTCGATGGAAAGCAGAGTTGATCTGCAAAGGTACAACACTGTATGTGAGATCTTCATTTGAGCGGTTTGGTACAAACCCTGATTCTAAAAAGTTCCAAAAACGCTGCAGTCGTTTGGAAGTGAACCGTGTTAATGGTTTAACCTTGGCCCATCCCCGCTTGTGAACAACTGAGTCTCTCAAGCACATCCCTGTCATACTCAGTCATGATACTATCACCTGTTACCAACGAACCTGTTTACCTGTGGAACGTTCCAAACAGAGGGGTGTTCTACGAAGTGAGATTAAAAGTTAAGCGAGGTAGGGTCTTCAGTATGTTTAAGTAGGCTCTTTAAAGTTTAAAGTTTTACTATGTGCAGTTGTTCTCAAGCCAGCTCAGGCAAAGAAAGCCTGGCCATATTGAATTTGCTTTGTAGTATACTTTTCTTGTCAGAGACTGAGATCTCCGACCTTGACACTCAGGTCAGCATTGAACAACTTTCCAGTCTTTGGTTGCCACTGTCCAAACTTGTTTGAAATGTAAGATAAGAAAAGATAAGATGAACTGCTACAGTGGGGAAATTCACTTGTCGTAGCACACAAGGACAGAAAAGAGTGCAAAAAGTGTGCAAAAACAGTTTCAAAAAATATAAAGATAATAAATTAACAGTTTTCAAGTAAACACTGTACAATATACAGCTATATACAAGTCTGCATAAGGGAGGAAAAGAGGACTAGACTGTTGAGTTGTACAGTCTCACAGCAGTGGGAATGAAGGACCTGTGGTAGTGCTCCTTCCTACACTGAGGGTGTAGCAGTCTGCTGCTGAAGGAGCTGCTCAGAGCCTCCACTGTCTGATGCAGAGGGTGAAAGGTGTTGTCCATGATGGATGTAAGCTTGGCCAACATTGTTCTCTCCCCCACCTGCTCCATGGAGTCCAGTGGGCACCCCAGGAGAGCAGCTTGTTTAGTCTCTTCCTGTCCCGGGCCGTACTGCCCAGTCCCCAACAGACCACAGTGTAGTGAATAGCAGAGGCTGCCACAGAGTCATAAAATGTTCTTAGGGGGGGCCTGCACACTCCAAACCTCAGTCTTCTCAGAAGGTGGAGGCGACTTTGGCCCTTCTTGTACAGGGCATGTGTTGCTGGCATCAAAATCGGAATAAGCATATATTTATAAAAAGTATAAATATATAATTATTTCTCTTTCTATCAACCCCCCTTTCTGTCAGGTTGCACATATTGTCAAGAGGGAGATGGAGTCAGCAGTAAAGCTGTATGTAAAGCTTAAGGCCAAAGTCAAGGTGGGACCCAGTTGGGGCAATTTGCAGGACCTGGATTTATAATGTGAATGTATGGATGAATTGAAACGTAATCACCGCCTATGGTTATGTAATATATGTATACATACTGTTATTTGTGCTAAAGTCAAATCCATGTTTTTTTTTTAAATCACTAAATTAACAATAATGAAATGTAAGATAATCCAGAGCTCTAAATGAACTATTTAATGTATTTATGATTCTATTTTCTGGTGTACGGTGTTACAAATGATACATGTCATGAGATTTTACGTAAGAAAGTAAGGTAAGTTTTTTTTTTTTTGTCCATTTTGAAAGCCTGTGGCTGCAACAATTATTTTCATTATTGATTAATGCGCTGATTGTTTTACCAATTGATTACACAGAATTCCTCTAAAAACCTGACGGTGAAATGACCATTTTTTAAATAAATGTATAGAATTTTGGCTTGGAAAAATAGAGAAACAATATTTGAATTGATTATCAAAATAGTTTCTGATCATTTTTCTGTCCAACTAATTGTTTGAGCAATAAAGACACAGGGGAGCTTCAGTCCAGAGGACATCCTGAAATCTCACATTTTATTGGACCATTGGTTGATGGGTTTTCTGTCACAAGAACATACATCATCATAATTTTTGTCATTCATTAACACTCTTTTGTTCACCTCTGTTTAAGGGAAGAAAAATAAACGTGGTCCAGGAAGCAGTTTGTGTGACTTCAGTCCCAGTTGTTTTGATAATAACCTGTCTCTGCATTACAGGTAGACTGTCAGGTGGCTCTCAATAACCTTAATACAAAGTTACATTTTTAAATGATTCCATTGAAAACTACCTTGACATTATTGCCAGTTTGAGCCAATGCAGATTTCTTCAAAGAGCATTTTCACAACCTTCAACTGGAACAAACTAACAGGGCAATGTTACACCCCTTGATATACACCTTTAGGATTACTTTTGCTCATTGTTGATTCACAATTAACCAGTGCACCATGACTCAAAAGAGCTCATCAACACAGGCTCAGTTTGACACAAAAAGTGACAAAAAAATGAGTAACGAGTAAATAAATACATGTCATGGACAATCATCCATGAACAAATACAACAAAACAATCATGAACAGCTAAGCCTTTTTTCTTTTCTTTTTTTTTTTTAAAAAGGTCTTTTAAAACAGGAGTGTGATGCCAGATGTTTGTACAGACATTTCATGTCAAACATTAAGTGAACTCATGCCATTACGTATCCTCATGAAGAACATATTGTTTACCCAAAGGTGTTTGGTGATGTAAGTCCTGTCATTAAGTAATGAACAAGATGACTTTGACTAGCAGCTACAATGAGTAGGTGGTTCGCCCACAGTTCGACACACATCTGCTGCGTCATTTGATGCATGTCAACTAACAGTGATAATTTTTTTTGCCTCTGTGAAGCACTGATGCACTTCAGTAGGACAATAAGACATCCCACAGAGTAGACATGAATCAGCCTGTGATGACACACCTCAAGACGCTGCCAGTGTATGTTGCTCTTAAATGTTTCAGCAATACTCATCTCCTGTGATATAAACACGTTTTTATGAGGCAGTGAAAGTGATTGTAAAAGAGGACAATAATCTGCAGACACAATGATAATCACTATCTTTGGTGGTTTTCGCTGTTGTCCACTGACTGTTGCATCTCAAATTATGCAACAAAATATTGGCTTGATCTGTTTCTACATGGGGATATAACCAACATCTGGCAAGTTTTGTGGTTGACAATAGTTTCTAAGCCAATAAGAAGACTCTGAGGAAGCAGATGTTGTGATGCCTACCAACTTCACTGCCCCATTAGTCCTACCACCATCCCCTTTAGTGCCCAGCTAGCTTGACTTGAAATGACACTCACTGGGATGTGTATTGGAGTATGCAGGTTTCTGTAAACATAATTTTTAGTGAGACTCACTGCCGCAAACAGAAAAAGGTTAATCAATTAAGGCATCAACACAGGCAGAGCTGCGCATTTAACCAGAGTAGAAAACAGAACAGAGAAAATATATATACACAGGTACAGTTAAGTGCTACACAAGCAGCCTCGTGTTCCACTGGCTAGATCTGGGACAAGAAAAACTGGGACCAGGACTTGCCTTTCTTGCTCCATGAATGACAGGGGGGCTTGGGCTAGGGCCAGGAGCTTTGCCCTTGTAAGATAGCATCCTGAGAGAAAGCTCTTGGCCAGGACCCAGGTTATTGGGGTACAACAATTTACATGAAAGAAGGGTCATAAGGACACAAGAGGTTTGAGGACGACATCAAGGAAGGTGTCAGGGTGTCTCTCCACTGCGGCTGAAGAAGTACCTTACTGGAGGACCAGGGAGGTCATCGTCTCCGTCTGCCTCTGGAGCAAATGACACGGTGAGGTCAACGTAACGACGGTCCACCGATGGCTTGATCAGCTTCTGCATCCTACGGAGGGTCAGAGGTAAAGTTAAGTCAGTCTGCTGAGTTTTGACAAAGGATGAATCGTTCCAATCAATAATCAAGAAATCAATCAGTTTTCAAGAATTGTTTCAAACAGCATGGGTGCATGCACAGACTTTAGATACTTCATCAAAGTAACTAATTAGGCTTTGTTCAATGACGTAGGGTATTTTTTAACACCATGTATGACAGAAAGAATCCACCGTGCTGAAGAGGCATTGAGCAAAAGACTGACTTCACACAACCTTTAGAGGTTCTCTTTTGTAACTGCTGCTCCTATTTTGCCAATAAGTACACAGTAGGACACAATATTCTTCAGTCGTCAAAGAAAAAAAAAAAAGAAGCATCACAAAAATTTGGACAATCATGAAACGCTTACGTTAGTTTGAGTCTCTTCGAGTGTCCCGGCATCACAGGCACATAGAGCATCTTCACACCATGGACGACCATAGTGGGTTCAATGCCATACTTTTCCTAAAATAAAATAACCCATCATCATCAAAAAAAAACTTGACAAAGATTTTATCGTTGCAAAAACCTCAGGGACTGCATCAACAAAGTATAATCCAAGTAAATGGTTCTTACCCTCACTGCATTCATGAAGTCAGAGAGAGTGAAGTCCTCATGGCCAAAGATAGTCCAACAGTCCCAGATGGAGAAGTAGATGTTATCCCTGGGAAAGACATTACAGAGATGTCACTACATTATTTTGAAATAATAATGACATATGCCTAAAGATCCTGCATTTGGTGCCATCTTGTGGTGGAAATTTCTACTTTGCTAATACGGTATTGCAGTAATATTTTCAGTGCACAGAGTCAAAACAGCACTGCTATCATGCTATGAAATCAGCTCTGAGTAGTGTGAGAGGAAAACTGCACATGCGCTCCTACCTGATGAGTGTCCTTTTAACGGCGGCAGGCTCAGTGAGCACCACTACAGGGATGGCCAAGTTGAAGAAGCAGTTTTTGAAAGATTCAAACTCATATCCTCCTACCACCTTAATCAACTCAAGGGCCACCTGAGTACATCAAAAATGCTCAACATAACTCCAGGTGTTGTTACACACATACATATAAATAATCACATTATCGAGTCGTGATGCTGAAAACCAAATTATGCTGTTTTATGTAACAAGTTAAACCTTCAAATTTCTTACCAGTCCAGCCACAGCAGCTGTTGCCGTGGCAATGGCAGGGATGATCTTTCCGGCAATGCGTTTGGTCTTGAGTCTGTCAGCTGGCTCAATAGAGTACATCCTGGCTCTGAGAGAAGAGGCTGATGCGACAAAGTCCATGTGGCCATTGCTGTCATCGTCCTTTTCAAACTGCAGTGGACTCAACTGTAACCTCTCTACATGTGAGAGCACAAATATTAATCACTACTTATTGAAAATGGCTTTATATGTGTTTGTAATACAGGCTTACCTACTTAGTAGTAGGGGGAAAGAGAGAGCTCTTCCCTAACTATTCACACTGTTTTAATAGATATACTATTTATATATATATATATATATATATATATATATATATATATATATATATATATATATATATATATATATATATATATATATATACACATACTTGGTATCGCTCTAAGTTTGAGACTTAGAATTCAGCAGCCATCTGTCAGTCATACAAATGGTCATACAAATGTATGTTTTTTCTTTTATTATGAACCTGGCGTGACAGCGTCAGTAGCAATGGCCTGCTCCAGCTGTGTGATGGCCTCCCTCTCCTCTTCACTGCTTAGAGGCCCCTTTATCAGATCGGGCTTCTTTGCCGTCTCATCCGTCTCTATACACTGAAGGGGACAAATCCACAACAATCAACAAGATTAGGATCCCTGCCCCCCACCCCGCAACTCAGACAGAAATCAACATCCAGTCTGATGAAGCAGCTTACTTTCTGTGTGGGCCTGTACTCGGGAATCTTGACATCTGAGAGAATCCTGGTTACCTCCTCTTCACAGAAATCCTAAGGGGAAAAAAAGGAAAAGTCCATTCATTAAGTGACTAAGTATGTGTTTGAGAGGGCGTACGTGTGAGTGTATGTGACCTACCTTTTCCGAGTAAGGGATGTTATAAATTGCTGCAAAGAGCCGAGCGGTGCTGACGATGAATGTGAAGTGTCTGATGGGGAAAGAGGAGAGTTTGGTAAGCTTATCCATAAAACATACAGTACAAGAAAGGCTTAAAATGTAATATTTGAAAATACTCACAATGAGTCTTTCAAGTCAAATTCAAGAGGTGCTGGAGGTCTTTTTGGGGACTGCCAAAACAAACCTAAGAAAGAAGAAAGAATTAATTATATTATTTGCTTTAAGTACACTTTATACTGTAGTTACTCAGATTAAATCATTGTGAAATAATCGGGTAACTTTATATTTATACATGAGTTTGAGAAAATACTTACTTCCATCTTTTAACCTTGTGTCCAAGGGGAAGGAGTGCAACAGCTGCAGAGCCTACATGAAAACATCAGTAACATGATCACTGCATAATGTATTGTGGAGCTTGCACCAACACTTATTAGCATACAATGTACTAAATGAATATGTATTTAAAGGAGGAAACTTGTTACCTTTCTCTTGAAATACTTTTCGAATTTCAGACGGGCAATAGCGACACACTGTTCCCAATGACTAGGCCGTCTGCTCAGCAGCTTAATGACCTGGAATGACCCCTCCAGACTTTCCCCCGCCTGCATCCTCTACACTCAGACACAAAATTTTTATTAAGTACTACGTTGCTGACATACATCAACACAAAGGCTACTTATGATAAGTCAGAACAGCACTTGTGTCTTACCTGCAGCACCACTTCAGGTGAGGGGTGGGTCTGCCAGAACGAGTTGTACACAGAGGGCTTGTGGGCAAAAGCATTCTCAAACTAGACAAAGCCAAAAAAGGTTCAAGATTAAGACAACACAGTGACACAAAATGGTTGCCTGTGTGACCTGCTGGGTTTCAAACAGACTGACCTTGTCTCTGGCCCACTGAATGGTGTGCTCAATGACAGAAGGGAAAGACTTGAGAGTGCAGAATGGTATCTCCTCTTCTGGGGGGTCCCTCTGATAAGCAAAGGAAAGGACGTATTTAGGAATGCTAAGGTCTGTATCTGTGAAGCATTAAAGGTCTGTGTCTATGAAGCATCAAGAGATCAACAAATCCTCACACATACTCACATGGCTATTGTAGGACTCCGTCAGATTGGGCACAATGATTTCTGTGTGTCCTTTAGTCCCCATGGTGCCAGAATCCAGGAGAGGTTTCTGATTGGATACGCAGCGACTAAAGAATAAATCCAATGAGTATTCAAGAAAAACCCAAATGCTACATTTATGTCATGAACATGTTCTCTCTGCACTTACGGCAATTGTGAGTTCAGTCACTGAAAATCAAACTAGGGCCAATGAAAATCAACTGAAGGCTTTACAAAGTATTGATGGTATCACTTGAATGCTTGCACCAACCTGTCTACATATCTCCGAGCCTCCACGTTGTCGAGCGCAGTGACCACCAGGTTCAGGCAAGAATAGAAGGAGTCGTCGTAGATGCTCTCAGTAGCCGGACACACCTTGTTGAGGTGAGCTTCCACCTGCAGGTCTGGATTGATATTGCGAGTGGCTTCTGCTGCTGTGGTACTCTTCGGTTTCTAAGACACAAGAGGACCAAAGAAAAAGGTGTGTGAATGTCTATGTGGTTGATTCAGATCGAGTTTTTCTTTTATTGGAGTGCTTCAGTACGAGTATCACTATGATTAGACAGTTTTCCAATTTCCTACATAAGACAGGTACAGGGCAGAAGAGATAGTAATTCAGTAAACATTACATTAAAAGCTTTCCCAGTTTCTCTGTTACACAAACCTACATTAAAGCATTAGTTAGTGTTTGTTTAGATGAGCTAAGGTTACGAAAAATGAAGAAAAATGCCAGGTGAGAAATATATTAAAAGAAGTAAAAGAAAACAGGAAGTAGAAAGTGGACACCTGTTCACCTGTATATGATGTGGTCTGAAGAGAAACTGACGATTGAGGTTGGACTTTTCTATAAGGTCTGGATCTGTGATGCATACCTGAGAATTAACAGATGTAGAGAACAAAGTTTTACTAAATACTATTTGCCAAGCAGTGGAATATATTGCAATGCAGTGAGACAAAGGAGAGCAAACACAGAAAGAATGTCCACCTCTCCTGAGCTCTTGGCCAACCCCACTCCAAGAAGGGCAAAGTTTTTTAGCATCTCACAGCCGATGGCACCGCAGCCCACCTGCAAGAGAGGACAAAGTTGTGTTCATTTTAATTATAAACCTTAAATTAAATAAGATTAGAGGTCTTTTGTTCTGCACAATCCTTACCATGAAGACCCTGAGCTTGTGTAATTCTAGACACATTGATTCACCAATGCAAGCTCGTAGGCCATCATACCGATCGCCCCTCGGGAAAAATTCCTCAGCAGGAACAGACTGAAGTGGTCTGACCACCTCGATGGCATCAAGGTAAAACTAAACAAGTTACAAACAAAGAAGAAGATGAAATGAACACTTAAGGGAACATTCTTTTAAATTTCATTTCATTAATGGTTTCCATTGCTGTGTTGCAATGAAAAGGGGTATACTAAGCTAACGAAGGATCAAGAACTACCAATTCACTTCTGAAAAGCAGGTCTACAGTTCAAATTCATTAACCTACCCATTGCTGCAGTGGCGCAAACTTCCCTGTGATGGCTTTAAGAACTTCCTGGCTGGCTAGGCCTCCTGCAGCAGCTACTAATGGATGAAGAGTTCCCCTTGCTGTTCTCGAGAGACAGCGCACCAGCTCAGTATTCACAGAAGCCTGGGAGAGGGGAAGGAAAATGGAGAGAAAATGAAAAAGAAAACAAGATTTTAAGGCAATCTCCTGTCAGAGATAATACATGTACATCTTTGCAGGTTCAAGAGAATAAAAACATGAGGGACAAAAGAAGAACAATACTCACTTTGTTTCCGAGAGTTGCATTCAGTTCTTCGGTTAGCTTCAGTAAAACCTCAGCATCCTGTAAACACCTGGTGGCATCAAAGTGAAACTTGTGAACATGCACTGAAAACCACAGCCAGAAAGAATGTTATTTTCAGATAGTGAAGGAGATTTTGAGCAGCAGATTGACAAACAGAGAAATATTTTGTTTACCCAATATTGGGAAGTCTACTGTGCTGCTCCTGGAAGGTGTCCAGAGCCAACATGGCTGCATGGATCTGTAGCGGGGCCTGATGGGTAGATTAAAACAAAACAAAACAAAACATAATGCAGACACTGCTTAGTTAAACTTTACATGACTAGATATTTATGAACTGGAGTCTGTATCACACAGCAAGTTTGACTTAGTGAGACGACCATCTCTGAGTTACGGTATATGGTTTCACTGAAACTAACATCAGAAATACTGAGGAACTTGTCACAGAACACTGGTTATCACAAAGCTCTGTTAACCCAAGCAAAGAAAGAAAAGAATAGTGCTATAGTGAAAAAGAATAAGTGTAAAGTAGAGTACACTAAGAAGCCAAGTGATTCTCCTTTTCCGTACACATATGTGCTCCTTCACTTAATATCACACATTACTTCACACAATATACATCAGCGTTTTAGGGTTCCAGAAGGTATGATGCATCAATTATTACTGAAACCTGGTTGGTTAGTAGTTTTGATCCAATCCAAACTTAACCTCAATAAAATGACCCAGCTTTGTTGTAGAACTGGGTTAATCCCAAAGCCAGCCTTCCTAACTAGCTAGCTTTAAACTCTCACCTCTGGTTTACTGAAGTCAGGAGTCAGGAGCTGAGGATCACACAGCTGTCTCTGCATTGTCTCCTGAAATACATAATTGGATACATGCAGGGACATGTAAACAAAGAATAATTTGATTTAGAAATGTATGTTTTTTTTGTTTAACTGTGTAACTAGTCTACTTACAAATGTGTACGTCTTGGGGGTTTTCACCAGAACAAAGAAACCTCCATGTGCATATGGCTGAAGTTCGGATGTGTTTCCTATTGTAAAACTGTGGGGGGAGAGGACTAATACCACACACCATTCAATCAAGACACAAACACAAAAACAGACAGAAATGGCTTAGATTAGATTAATGCATTAATGCAGCCTCATCACCTCCCGCTTAGAAAATTGCAACTCAGTCTTTTTTTGGCCTCCTATAAAAAAACCCTGCATAAACTACAACTGGTCCAAAATTCAGCAGCCCGACATCACACACACCCCCTCCACCCATCACATCACATCCATTTTACAACAGCTCCACTGGCTCCCCATCACACATCACATCAATTAAAAAATACTTCTTCTCACCTTTACAGCCATCCACAACCTCACCCCGCCATATCTCTCTGACCTCCTCCATATTGCCACACCCTCCCTCACCCTCAGATCCTCTTCCTCCCTCCATCTTGTTGTCCCCCCTGCCCGTCTTGCTACTATGGAGAGCAGAGCATTCAGCCACTCTGCTCCCCAGTTCTGGAACTCACTTCCACCTGACCTCCGTAACTCTGACTCACTCCCTCATTTCAAATCCAAACTCAAAACCCATCTGTTTAGACTGGCCTACTCCCTCTGACCACTACTGCATGGAAGCACTGTCCATTTTAAATTGTATTTTATCATCTCTTATTGTTACTCTTACTGTTGCCTATTGTTGCTAATTATTGTGTGTTTTTATAATTATTATTATTATAAATCTAAAAACTCTTAATAAAAACAAAACATAATATCTACAATTTAGGATTAATACCTGAAACCTGTCTTGCAGTGCCGTTGAGTTCTACCATGCCATTGACCTCTCTGAAGACAACACTCTGGCCTGTCTGTAAGCCATGCGGTTGGTTGTCCATGCAGGTTACCACCCCAGGATTGTCCTGCAGGATGCAAAAAGAGTGTAAATGTTTTTTTTGGAGCAGACACTACTTTTATGGGCTCATTTTTCCATTGCTCAATTTCCAAAGATGAATTATTAACACTATATTTTTAGATAATGCAAGAATCTATTGCAACACAGAGACAGACAATTGTAGCTCATTATCACATTTAACATCTAAAGAGAATGTCTGATAGGATGGAATAAATTTTCTCCAGCTTGCAAAAATTAACAGACAGTCAAATAAACATGAACAAGGCTGTTAAGGATGACTGAAATGTTCGGACTACCTGAGTGATACTTTGGATGAAAATCTCCTTGGGCTCCTCTCCTGTGGGATCAGAAACCTCAAACTCCTCTCCAAAATCACAAAACACCCGCACACAGATGCCATATGCATCACAGCCAATGAACTGCAAGGGATACAGTGTAAAACAGTTTGGTTAATATTTGACTGTTAGGGATGTCTCCATATGTAAAATGTTGTTTAGCTGTTCTGCTTTGCATAATGACTATAGGGACTGTAGACTTACTCTAATGGGGGGTTGTTGCGAGTGGCAGAACTCATTCACTCGCTTCTGTAGGCTCAGTCTGGCTTCAGTCAGAATCACACACTGGAGGAGAGAGCAGACAGTCAGAAACTGAATGCTGCCTGCAGTCTGCAGCAGACAATGAGCCCATTTTCAAGTTCTTTCATCACAGTGAACATGTAATACAGATAGTCCAAGGGCAAGTTAGTGAATAGATACATTATGCCTGAGAGTTTCATCAAATCCTACCAGATGTTCCGGCAGTTACAGCCTTTCACATTTTGACCTTTACCTGTAACACTGCCAGTGAGTCTTTACCTGGTTTGCCATTATTGTGGTAACAAAAAATAATATCTGAACATTTCAATTTACAGCTGTGACAGGGATTAAGGTGAGGTTTGAGAATTTTATTTGTTTTTACAAAACAAATTGCTAATTGCCAAAGGACGGTTCCTTTAGCAATTAGCCTTGCCAGCAATTTTACTGACAAACCTGAAAGCAACCCATTAAAAATTTCCCATGCCCATAATTCACAACTATAATCATTTGAATTACACTGTCCAATGCTTGCTTTCATTCCCAGTATAGCCTGCAAATAAATATATTTATGTATAAAATAAATACCTTACCTGATATTTTCTGAGAAAGCTGAGATCAGTGGTGTCATCCAGAGCACAGGAAGACATGTCAACATGGACATAAGGGTTCAACTCTGTTACCCGAGGGCAAACTGCCTCCACTCTGTGGTGGTCAAGTAAAAGAGGAGGGGATAATAATATGCAAAAGACAGTCACATAAATTGAGACAGAATAAAAGATTTTACATTTGAATCATACTTCAGACTATGAGTAAAGTCAGATGTTTTACCTCCTCCGCTGGCTCATCACATCCTCTTTGTGGATAAAGAAGTTGGAGCCCAGATCCCAGGTCTCACACTGTTTTGTGTCATGAAGGGTGACTGCCTGTACGCACACATTCACACAGATACAATAACTAAGGCCACAGGAAGTGTCAAGACACTCCACACAGAAACATTACTGTCAAGGTGCTGGACAGTCATACTTATTGAAAATGCATACCTTCACACCAGCCAGGACAATGTTCTTTGCTGTGAAACCAGAAGTAAATCGCTTAGTGTCTCAAAACACAACCGGCAAAACAAATCACGTGAATACTATGGTACTGGATGTATAAGAGGACTGAACAATTTCATGATATTTATTGGCCCACCTATCTCAATTCCAAGTCCTCCCATTCCACTGAGAAAGACTGAGGATTGGGCCATCTGGTGCATAGCACTGTCTCCCAGCACATATCGCTGGCGGCTGGACAGAGGGAAGGGAAGGAAGAGGAAGTGTGAGGGAAAACCCAAAAGACCAAGAAGGAAAAGTGAGGAGCTGTATTGACTGTAGTATAAAGCAATGTACGGTCATTTCCTGTCTTCACTACCGTGTGATATTATCTGTAGTTTCATGTGCTTTAGTAAGGGAGACTACAGTAGAATGTGATGTACATCCTAAGAAGTGGACTTGCCTGTAAAGAGAATCGTCAATCTCCATCGAGTCTGCAGCCATGTTGGGAGGGGAAGAGGGGGGAATTCAACGGGCTAAGAGATAACGACTATACCTGATAAAACATAAAAAGCACAGACAGTGACTACCAAAGTTATTAAACGTTTTGGTTGTTAACGGTAATGATCTTAAACCAACGCCCCGTTGTAAATTAGCTAGCTCAATGGCTATCTCACTGTTAATGCCGGCTAACTGTAGTTGTCAGCAATGTTGATGACCTGACAACTTTAAGTCGAGCGTTAACGTAAAGTGATTGTCTTGAACCAACGAAGTGAAGTCGTCTAACAATCAATGATTACAGCCACCACAACAAACCCTGGTTCATTTATGAAGCTGCTTAAGACAGCTCGTTAGCAGCTACAGCTAGCGCGCACTCAGGCACTGCTGCCTGGAGCCGGTGGCGAGGACACTTGTCATAAACTCGTTAAAAGTGACGACACATACGTCAGGCTACAAATAACTCCCAAAACTACACAGCTATTTTAGGTATTGTAATTATACCACTTACCACGGAAATTTCGTCTAAATGTTGTTAAAATTAGACAAATAATCATACGTAACTACCTGTCAGTATGCGCGACGAGCTATGTCGAATGAATGGCTGTGACTGGTTAAAAACTTGGAGTGATTCCGGGTTACCACCGTCACATGACTAAGGTCAACCAATGGGTTGACAGTATTTTTCAGGACAACATTTGTGTTAAACTTCCACTCATTAGAAATCCTGCCATTATAAACGCTAGTCAGTAAAAATGATTATTCGATATGAAATACTACATTTCCAGGATATAAATCAGCAAGAAGTCTATTTTCAGAAATCCAGTCACTGGTAATATCAACAGGGACATTATCATGGCATATTTCAAGGAAAAACAAAAGAGTTAAGAGAAGAAATTTGTATATTATAATAGAAAGTACCTATTACAATATACAAATTATTGATATTAATTTAGGTTATGAAAACAGGACACAAATGGATGCCAGATCCTTTAAAATTTTCTGTATCATGAGACTTGGGTTCTATGTATGACATTATATCCTCCAACCAACATTTAATGAGGTCGTGCTATATTTGTTTTTCTGTCCGAAGAGAATCCCTCATGGTGCAAGCTCTGGTTCATTTTTTTTTCCATGATAATAAAGACAATGGCATTTGTTTGATTCTCAGTCTTCTGATCTTATTAGGATAATATTTATTCATAATACTCACAAAAAACATGTTTAAACTGTGATCTTACGTAGTATGTGGGGACTTTGATTAATTCATTTTATACATTTATACAATTGTTTAATTGTTTATGCTACACGAACATCTATTGGACATTTGGACATTAGTTCTCAACCATTTGAAAAATAAGTTGCAACTAGTTCCAACCAGAGTGACAGAACAGGGTTTGGGTCCTCCACTGTTTAAAGAAACAAAGGTCAACAGCCAGGTGAAACATTTACATCTGACAGAGCCCCATTCTGCACTTTGATGGAAAAAAAACACAAGCACAATGCTGACTGTAATACTGCCACATTTTGTGTGTTTGTTAGCATGTCTGTCTGTGTGTGTGTGTGTGTGTGTGAGAGAGAGAGAGAGAGAGAGAAAGAAAAAACAGTTTGGTTAATGCCAGTCCCTGTGTTTCAAATACCATTTCAAATGTTTCAAGATCCGCTTAATCCTCATGCCAGACAAAGATTTGACCTAGTCATTTTTTGTCTAGTTGTCTGAGACAATATCCCATCAGACTTTAGAGACACCCTCCCTCTGCTCATATTGGTCAATGACAATCATGTGAACCTCCCCCTGAACTTGAGCCAAAATCGTGCATACGCACACAACAGACTCCAAAGTACCACTTTCACCTCTCAGACACCTGCCCACAGATTTACTCCCTTGTGGCAATGTGGTGCAGTCGTTCAGCACTGTGTCGGCTCCAGCGGTTTGCTGTCACCCCATTGAATATCACTGGAGGTCTAACAAGCAGCATGCAGAGGGAGATGTCAACTTTGCCACGGGTCTATGTCACCCGACAGATCCCACCCGAGGGCCTGAAGATCCTCCGTGAATCTGGACAGTGAGTCATAGTATCCTAATTTTTTGTACATTTTGTATGACCAATTTATAGCATGGTGTATCTGATTTGAAAAGTCTGTTTTGAAAGGTTCATTATTTACTTTGAGTAAACAGGACTGCTAATGTTTGTCCTTGGGCTCATAAGATAAGACAGGTAGCCTAAAGGGTATTCCCCCAGAGAGTTAAAAAATGTCTCACTCTAGCTTAAAAGTGCCAGCCTGAGACTTGTATATCTTAGTGGGAGCTTTAACTGAAGCTTTAACAGCCTATGAATTTCCTGCTGAAAAAAAAAATGAATCGATTTGGATCTTTAGTTACGATTTTGGTCTCCAAAGGGTGCAGTTTGACATATGGGATTCAGATGACACCCCCGTGCCCAGGAAGGAACTGCTTCAGAAGGTCAAAGGTGTTGATGGTCTACTCTGCGTGTTAACAGAGAAGATCGATGCAGAGTTGTTGGATGCTGCAGGTCTGACTGCATGTCTTTGAGTCGGTCTTTGAATGATGAATACAATGAAAATGTCCTCCCATAGGTGTGTGTTAATGTTTGATGTACTCCTGCAGGTCCAAACCTGAAGGTTCTCAGTACCATGTCAGTGGGTTTTGACCATCTCTCTTTGGAAGAGCTGAAGAGAAGGTGATTGGTACTTTTATATTTCGGTAAAACACTAAGACTTGCTGATAAAACCTAAGAAAAACCGTGGTTTCCCAAGAAACTTGTGACCTCCTTCCCTGCCTAAAAGGGATTATTAATGTTCAGACCCTTGGTAACATACACTTTGTATAACGCTGAGTGTAATGTTTGTGTTGTACCACAGAGGGATCCGTGTGGGTTACACCCCTGATGTTCTGACAGATGCTGTGGCTGAGCTGACTGTGGCTCTGCTGCTCACTACCTCCAGAAGGCTCATAGAGGCCACACACGAAGCCAAGACGTAATATTACATGCACGCTCTGTTCCAGACACATACTCAGATCTTTTTTTAGGTCAAAGGTTTAGGTCAAAGGTTAAACAGATCTCTCTGTTGTGTCAGCGGTGGATGGGGAACGTGGAGAACTCTGTGGCTGTGTGGATATGAGTTGGCCAACAGCACTGTGGGTATCCTTGGGCTGGGGAGGATTGGTGAGCAACACTACACATAACACACACATCATCAAACTGTCACTTCTGTCAATCTGATACTTTCCACACGGTATCTTTGTGCTCTAAGGTGTGGCTATTGCTGAGCGTCTGGCACCTTTCAAAGTAAAGAAGTTCATCTACACAGACGTGGCCCCCAGGCCTGAGCTGGCCAGTGCCATCAATGCAGAGTATGGTAAGGACTATAAATTCACAGTTGCTAGGATGTCTCATGCCAGCATTTTATGCTCGTATAAAATCAGTGCAAGGTGGCTACACAGTTAGCCTTTTATTTTAATGTGGTAACAACAGTGGTACTGTCTCCTGGTCTAGTCTCTTTCGATGAGCTGGCAAAGCAGTCAGATTTCCTAACCGTGTGCTGCGCTTTGACACCGGAAACAAAGGAGATCTGCAACAAGAACCTCTTCTCCAAGATGAAAAATACCTCCATCTTTATCAACACAAGCCGGTATCCTTATCTTAAGCACAGACAGACACTGAATCACTTCAACACATTTTACACAATGCTGTGTAATGAAATAATCGTCAAAGAAAGATGCAACCCAAGTCATGCCTGCATGCATGCAGACTAATGTGGCCATGAACACAGTTGCAATATCTGTGCTCGTCCTGTGTCTGCCTGTAATTCTGTTTGTTTTTCTTTTCATCAGAGGTGGTGTGGTAAACCAGGAAGACCTGTATGAGGCTCTGTCCACTGGGCAGATTGCAGCGGCTGGGTTAGATGTCACTGTTCCTGAGCCACTGCCTATAACCCACCCGCTCTTTACCCTCAAGAACTGTGGTGAGTCTGTCAAATTTATTGACACTTAATACATCTAAAAGAATATAGTTGTTTTGTTTCCAGAAACTTATAATAATCATCACGCTCAGTTCTCACTGCCTATCATTTGTCTTTTTAATTCTGTCCTCCCACAGTGATTCTCCCACATATTGCTAGTGCCTCCTACACCACTCGTAACGCCATGTCTGCCCTGGCAGCAAACAACCTCCTCCTCGGTCTGCGGGGGGAACCGATGATCAAAGGGCTCAAACTGTAAAGAGGAAACTGGTCGCACTCTGACAAGTGGCGGAATACTGGACAATCAGTTTAACTCATGTACCAATTATTGTTTAGAGAGTTCAAATAAATATAAATAAATAAATAATTATAATGGATCGTACCATCTCTGTGCTGTTTCGACTCACATTTCATAGAAATGTCACCAGAAACAAAACTGAATTTCATTGTTTTTTTTATTCAATCTATACATCAACTGAACATACTATACAATCTTCATAGCCTTCAACAAGAGACAAACATTTAGTCCTTTCATGGTTACACTATGTTAGAGTAAAGAAAAAAAACCAGAAATACTTCAGATTTGGCATATCGACAAAAGTCCAGCTTTTCAAGCTAGAAGGCATAAGGCAGTGACTTTCATAATCAGTTTAAGCCTTTCATATATTTTGACATGTTGGCATATTCTTACAGGGGCAATACGATCAGTGCATTTTTCAGAGATTGACTATCACATTAATTTATGCAACAGCTTTAGTAGACAGCACCATAATGATCCTTAACAGGCCACTGCGTGAGACACGGAGGCTGTTTTGGAGGGCTACATCTCTCCTTTGCATCAAGGCCTCTACAGCTCGGTCTATCTCCAGAGGATGTACCTCCTTCCTCTTTCCAGAAAGCAGAGGAGGCTGAATGTGAGTTGGGAGCACGCAGGAACAGACAACAGAATCAAGACCATTTCAAATTCTGTGGCCTGCCTTAAGGACTTCGCCATCCATAGTCCATAGTGTCAAAAATTACAGGGTGAAGAGCTTAGCTTATGTTACAGGGTGAATATCCCAAAAGGCAATTATTCCTCTGAAGTAAAAGGTCAAGACTATCCATATTATCCATTAAATATGTTTCAAATAAAATTGCGTACAGGCTAACAGTGTGATGACTCTACAGTACAATAAGGTGCCAACTAGAAACTGAAGCCATGTGTTGCTAATTGACAGTGTAGGCGACACAATACAGCAAGCAATTAAGCATACAAAAAGGTAAACGTATTTAAAAGTGTTATTTTTTCCATTTTGGTTCACTATAGCATAACTCTACAACACTGCATGAACACTGACCAACTGTCCACCAAATGAAGCTGCTCTTAGTTACAACCCGCAGGAGGCCAAGCATCCAAAACTGGGTTGATGTAAAAGTCCTTTTTTTTTTCTATGAGATGCAAATTTAGATTTCTTCTCAGCATGTCTGTGTCATTATTATTATTTTTTTTAATCTTAACTGAAACATCACTGTCATTACAATTACAATATACTGTATGACAGCATTTAACAAGTTACAGGTAGACATTAAAACAGTTACATATATATATAAAAAAAACAATAACTCCTGAAATTAATATTCAAAATGACAGAAGACCTTATAAAACACTGATAATTTCTCCCCATGTGTATTTGCATTTCACAAACTGTGGAAATGATTATTATGGTTGCCATCAACATGTTACAACCCTCAGCTTGCAAACTCATCCTGACGATAGTGTAAGGGAAGGACGTTTTCATAGTTCAACATTCCAGTAAACATATTTATGAAAAAGAACGTTTTGTCTAAGTGCTTTTGCAACACATCAGATGTATAAAGAAACATGTATAAAGCACTCAAGTACAGCAGCAACTTATACACATTTTGTTTTTCATGAGTTGTTTTGTCTCTCCTCCAGGAGAGATAAAAATGGTGAAACCAACCACAAATGTGCAATATTTATGACTCTGCCTTTTGGCTAACTTCAATGCCTTTTTACATAAACACACAAACTGTACACACAAGATCACCAGCGACCAGAGAATCTTGGCTGATGTGTGGACGGTCGATAAACTTGTCGGCCACAGCTGAACTTCCTGTGGTCACTTCGGGTCATTTATTAGTAAGGGCCAAAAGTCACTTAGTGCCATATCGTACACAGATGAAAATCCCAACAAACTTTCAACAGTTCTACACACCATCACACAAAATAAGGTGCATTTAGAGCGCATTTTCCTGTGTAGCTGTTATCTAGGTATTAAAATGTAATTATAATACAATGTTTTGTCAGTTTTAGTTTTCTGAAAACAAAATACAAGGCCAAGTGGATGCAGATTTATTTTGCTGCTTCCAATACAAAGATGGTGCAAGCTGACACTATTCTCTCCCTTGCTGCTATCATTACTTTCACTCCCCTGAAACAACAGAGCTTAATTTTAAAATAACCAACTCTGACTGTCAAGCACAAATTATGGCAAAAGTGATTAGCTCAAATCACAGTTTCCCATTTCACCAAAACTGGTATTCGATAAGCTCAACACTGGACCCAACAGATTCGACAAAGCGAGACATTTATTCCTCAGTGCAAATTGAAATATCATGCCAGCCACCATACATATCCTTAACGTTAAATGAGCTCAGGAACATTTCCTGTGATTGTAATTTAAAGGTGCTTGGGTCTGAAAGGCAACTACAGCAGTCAAATAGCTCAGTTATTTTGGGTGACTACTCTACTGGTCGACAATGTCGCTCGCTTCAAATTTAATCTCAGAATAACATTTATAGTTCTTGTCCATTTGATAACATTTACACAGCATACCAGCTACAGGGTAAAAAAAAACAATACAACACTAGACTCCTGTCATGCTATCTATTGGCTGAACTACAAAAAGCTACAGAATTCAGCATCACAGGACTGAATCTGAATCTTTCTACCTTCTTGAACAGTAGAGAAAGAATCACCGGTTCTTACAGACATCACATCTGGCACCCAAAGTGAATCTGAATCAGTCGATCCACAGTCTACACGAACGCCCTCGCACAGACGTAGGCACAATCAATGTGCACAGTGTAACTGTGACTCAACAGTCTGATGTGGGATGCTGCTACATGTTTTACGAATGTGCAATGAAAAATCTACACACTATTTTACATACCATTTGTTCTTAATGTTGGTGCTGCACAGCTGCCTGTGATCTGCACACACTCGAGATGAGTGTTAGAATAACAGATTCAAATTTGCTTTAGAAAGTGCACCACAAATGACAGATGTTCAGCATTAAAGGATCGTTTCAACAAAAAAATTCATCTAGAAAGCAGATCCACATGGTTCACTTTAGAAATACAGCCAACAGTATGGCTGCTTAAAAATCAAGCCCAGTGTAGACCTACGATTAACCCATAGCATTAAATGCGGCACTTTGCATGTCCTGCACCCCCGTCATCTTTCAACAACTTTTACCAACTTGATTGCGTGGATTTATCATCCCTGCCTTTGGTCTGTGATCAGGACTAGTTGATTTGGACAGAATGTCTGTCTCAGCTTTAGAAAAATCTAAACATTGTTGGGACTTTAAATTCCACCCATCACTGATTCCTAACGTATTCAACTGCAGTCCTACAGCAGGGCACTGGGCATGTTACTGTTCTGCCAGCGCAGACAGGTCGTCTTGGAATGCTTGTATAGGTGGGAGGACTGGCTGAAGCGCTTCCCACACTTGAGACATGCGTAGGGTTTTTCTCCTGTGTGGACTCGGATGTGTTTCTTGCAGTCAGTCAGGGTGAGGAAGGTTTTGCAGCAGATTTTACAAGCGTACTTGCGGGCTCCCTCGACCACCAACACGTTATGCTCCGACAAAGCCTTCTTGCACTTGGACAGGACATCGGCTGAAGCTCGGGTCAGCTGAGGGGGCAGGGAGGTGGGCCTGCCACTGTTCATCTCATACTCGCCACACTTGTTTAGAAGAAGAGGACTTGCCAAACTTGAGGAGGATGAGGCGGCATCCTGGAGAACACTGTTTACTCCTTCATCTCCTCCCATGCCGGTGGCCATCTTTGGAGCGATACGTCTATAAGCTGGAAAGCCCAGAGTAGCAGACGCTTCCCCAGCCCCTCGTGAGGGTCGCCCTAGGGAATGAAGGCCCAAACTAGAGCGCTGAAAGTCTAAACCAAAGGGATAAACTCCTACACGCCCTGCACTACCACTTCCTGTATTTTCTCTAGGGTTCTCCAGACCATCATGAAGAGGGCGGAGGAATAGAGAATCGGCTTGTAAGCTGTCACCAAAACTATTGTGACCCTCACCAAGCGGACCTGACTGCAGAAGGGAGGAAGAGGTGGAGCCAGATGGCCCAGCAGCTTCCTGTCTAAGCAGGAAGTGATGTGCTACTGTATCGCCAGTTGTTGTGTTGGGGAGGTCATCCTCTCCAGCAACCAAGCCTGTCCCACCACCTCCAAAATCCTTAGGGCCGAGGAAGCTAGAAATACTAAAACCAGGTTTGCTACTCAGTCCGTTATTACACCCAAAACCTCCTCCTCCTCCAGCACCTCCTCCCATGCTGCTCTTGAGGAGAAGCTGTGAGCTGGGCTGCAGCAGAGAGTCAGAACTGGGTTGGGGTTCAGAGGTGAAGCTGCGGTCGCTGCTCTCTGGGCTCAGCTCCGCCTTCTCTTCCTCCTCTTGGCCTCCAGGCTCAGCTGGGTCGCTGCCTTCAGCCTGCGATGTCACGTCACTGATTTCATCAGTTGGCTCTGGGGAGCTTAACGGCTCTTGTTTAACCACCACCTATGTAACGCAAAGGAGGAGTTTTATTTAAGACCAAAGGAGACGATCAAGCAACACGCAAAGACAGCAGCTAGACTAAAGCAGTGTAACTTAACTGTGCATCTGTGTTATATGTTTTTGTTTGTTTTCTCTCAAAAACTACTTACACAGATTTCTTCTTTAACTACACATATGAGTTATTTCAGGAAAATTCACATAATTCACACAAGATGGGTAATGATTACAGTACAAATCTTATTTCATGCAAGACTGAGCAGTCTTGAGAGTTTGGTGAAACCAACAAGATTTAGAAAACAAACATGAAAATGTTTATGTTAATGCATGAGGCTTAATGAGAATAAGTCACTTGGCAACAAATCAACCTTACCTTCTGCTCTTCGGCCTCCTCCTCCTCTGTCCCTGATTTGATCTTCACCGCTGCTCTGTTGTCATGTTGCTCCTGGTCTTCCATGTCCTCCTTCTTGCTCACCCCTCCCTGCATTCTCCCCAAGTCACCCCCCCCACAATGTCCACTGTCCGACTGGCTGGGCATCTGAGGATCATCTTGAGACACCCCTACTTGGCCAGTGATTGTGCCGTCCAATTTGGATTCATCCCCCATCTTGTGGGAGTCAGGGGAGAGTAGTGCTCCTTCCCCTCGCTCTGCGCTCACCCCACCTTCTCCTAACATCCCCAGGTTTGGGGCGGAGGGACGCTGCCTCTGCCTGGCTCTCTCCTCTGACAGGGCCATTGAAGGCTTGCGTTTGTGGAAGCGTCGGATTGGAAAGGAGGCTCTCTGTTCAACGACTCCCCTGCTGACTACATTTCCAGCACCCTCCTCCTCCATTCCACCCAAAGCAGAGCTCACCAAGCTAAGGCCCAGCTGCTGCAGGAGGAAGGAGCGCTGCAACTTTGATGTGGCAGCATTTTCTGTGAGGTTAGCATTAGCCGCTAGAGTAGGATTTACTGATAAATCTGCTACTTGCTGCTGCCTGTGCCTCTGCTGCTCCTGCTGACGGTGGTGATGGTTGGGTCTGTCAGATGAGGGGGACATGGGCAGTGTGCGCGTGGTCAGGTAGTGCTTGCAGGCTTTGACCACATTGTTGAGGTGCAGATGTGAGGCTGCAAGGAGAATATCCATGACGTTGCTCTCCCCCAGCATCAGTGTAGAGGTGTACATCATGTCCACCAGAGCAGCAAAAGCTTCAGCGGTCACCACCTGCAAATGCACAAGAAGTTTACTGATGCTGTAGGCACGATGGGAAACAGTAGCAAATTCTACTACTGCCACTTACTATCACCAACATACTAATTTTCATCCCTATAAATGAGAGTGTAATATTATCATCCCTGCCATTTTTAACACAATATTTTTAAGATCCTTACCTCGCTGTCCAGCTGGATCATATTCATGCTTGCATCTCCCTCTGCAACAGTAAACAGGGCTCTGAAGTGGGTGCTGCAAGCTGCCAGCACCGAGCGGTGGGCTTTGAAGTGTCTGCTGCCCACTACAATGACACAGTCCCACAGCTGACCGTGGACACGCTGATAGTTGAGCTGCTGGAAGATCTGTTCAAAGTGGCCCGGGAAATCCATGACCCCAGAGACAGACGCAGGTCAACGACTGAATGGAGAGAGGAAGAATCTACTGTAACATTTATTGATAACCGCTTTGATAATCAAATCGTTTCAAACATTTGTTGACCAGGTCTCCCAAATATTTGCTGCTTCCATCTTTGCAAATTTGATGCTTTTCTCTGTCATGTATTATTGTACACAAAACACATTTGATTTTTGATTTCTTGGCAAACAATGGAAACAGCAATGAGTATTTTTCACCATTTTCTGACATTGCACAGATATATCCACAGACTAGGATGATGATGATGATGATGATGAGGTCATATAAGCAAAAACTGTAGTGGACATTTATTTTGTGACCCTACAGATGAGGAGGGCCTCCAAAACTTCCAGTGTAATTATGAATCAGTGTGCACGACGAGCAATGTTTTCAGTTTTCCGTGCTATTACAATATACTATGAAATATTTTTTACTCAAGCTGGTCTATCTATTGACTGGCGTTTAAGGTTAAACGGCACTGATAGCCAAGTAGCTACAAAGAACAGCCGCGGACTGTACTCTGCATTGTGAAAACCTTTCATAGGTATTAAGATAGTTAGCTAGCAAGACTGACTAACACAGGACCCTTTAGTTGATAAGCTGTTAAATTGGCACAAACACAGCATTCTGTTTTATGACGATGAGATTAACGTGGTGAGCAAGTAATAACTAGCATTACCTTGAATATTCCAACAGCGTAACGTAAGTAACAAGAGGCAGAAACCGGGCCCTAACCAGAAACTGCCACGGCTAAAGTTAGCTGGCTACTGACCAGTAAAACTGGCTGTTAGCTACAACAGAAGCAGACGCATTCGGTGACCTGGCTGGTATGCGTATCAGTATCGAAGCAGCATTTTTCCATCAAACGTAGCTATAGCTAGCCAGCATCTCTGTGGGCTGTCCCCCTGCGGTCCACTAGCTACCAGTTCACTCACACTGAGTGGTTTGGCTGTGGGGGGAAAAAGCTGCCAGGGATGTGCGCTCAGGTGCCTGTTTGTCTCAAACAGTTAGACTTCGCCTGTGTGTTAACACCGCCCCCCTCCGCAAAAAACAGACACACTCAGATATAACAGCAGTAAATAAGACAGATACTGACTATCAGTGTCTATCCCTGCCTGACGTGAATGTGTTATGATTTCGAGTAATTTATCACCCTCAGACGGTTTTTACCAACCAGACTCACAGGGTGGCGCTGTGCTTCGCTTCCATGTCTGTGACCTCGCCGAGGTGAGAGCACGCAAGTTTCACCACAAGATGTCGCTGCCGCCACCCCAGAGCCTGTGTATTCAAAGAGTATAGAGTGTCAAGATATTGAACATTCGATAATTCTACTCTGACGCCATTCAGTCTGCTTCGCTCTTCCCATGCATGTTAAAGATTTATTTTACGAATACCCGTAAAACCGAATACCCGAAACCAAATAACAAAATTTTCACGGAATGGTACCTTTTGTGTCTCACTGCAAATCTCATTTCACATGGGAATATACAAAATAAATTTCCTAAGTCTTCCCTGTATAAAAATGTCTTTGATAGAATATATGTCTGATAAAAAAGACTTGCAGACTATAAAAGAGAAAGAAAAGAGTAAGTACATTACTCCGAGTATTTTAAGCACTTAAAGTTGTTTGATGAGGTGAACTTTTACGAAGCCGGAAGTACAAAAGAGCGATTCTCTTGCCTCATCTGGAAATTCCTGCAAAACAGCTATGGCTTCCTCCTGCTCGTTGGTGTGTTGTGGAGAGGAGAGGGACACCGATAAAGCTGTTATTGGTGGGTATCTAATATTTGTTGACAGTGGAAACCTTTCAGAAGAACATTTTAATTGTAATCATACCTGTATATGTTTGGTGGTGCGTATTTCCTCTGTTTTAAACAGGCATTTGTGATACACACGTGGGTGCTGGCAAAACGGCCAGTTCGTTTTTGACTTCTGTGCTTGGCTGAGGTTAATCTCGTCTTTCAAGTTAAATTTCACAGTAGTCAGCATAGTGGAGAAATAACGTTATCGATAAGTGTGTTTATGTTGTTGCTGCTTGCATACATTCGACTTAATGTTCACGTGAATATCATCCTAAAAGTTTTAATAATCGTATTACAATCAGGTATTGACACGGGCAGAAGTAACAATATAACAAACTAGAAATACTCTGTTGCAACAAAAAGACAGTAAAGCAAAGTATTCACTATTTATAATGTCCCAGTTCAGAATAAGACGTATTGTATCATTGAAGTATAAGAATTATATTTCATGCTTTAATATGTATATCGCTTTAGATAATACAGTTGATAAAAAACAGGGTTTTTCTTTAATATGTGTACTGCCTGATAGATTTAATTTTACCAAGAGGTCAATAAAGAATGACCACAGCCTTTGTAAATGTATCACACATTTTATTTCTTATATTCAAACTTATTAATCGAAATCGGCAAAGTAACTACAGTTATAAAATAAATGTACTGGAGTAAAAGGTAGAACGTTTGCCTCTGAGTTGTAGGACAAATATAAAATAGCAAATTACACAAATTCCATTAGAAATGCAGCCATTAACCGTTTAGCAGAAACTGGAAAGTGTAAGTCCCTCAAAATGTTACTTCATTAAAGTAACTCAGGAAATATACTTAGATACTTTGCACCTCTGGGTATTTATTAGTTTCTCATTATGTTTCTCCTGCTCACAGTCCAATTTTCAAATGGCAGCATCACAAATGCAGACAAACTGGATTTCAGGATGTACAAGAATACAGATGAGAGTAATCCCAGGAAAAAGAATCGGCGGATTTTGGTGAGAAAAACGAAAGGCTGCTTTCATCCTTAGTACAGTGTGTTTGCACTGTACCTTCCGTCTTTCATGTTGCTTCTGATATCCCCTGTCCAGGTTGCTGAATCGGACAGACTGTCTTATGTTGGAAGTAATTTTGGACCAAGTTCCTTGAAATGCAACAACCTTTGCAAGTATGTTAATGTAGCATGTGTCAAGTTATTGTGACTGTGGCGAACTACTGCCATGAAGACAATTAATAATCATGATGTTTGGTGTGTTTAGCTATTATGTAGGAGTGTTGAACAAGCAGACCATGCAAATGGAGGTGCACAGTGCTCAACTTTTCAACATGCAACCTGTTATACCAGGTAAAAAAGGGGGAGGAATCACCTGTATGTATCGTTTACTCTATGAAAGGTGATGTTAAAGCCGTATTTATTTATGTGTGATGTGATCTTTCATCAGGAGAAACAACAGAGACCACAGATCCCCAGGACGCAACGCAGACCTACAGAGACAAGGTATGATGGCTTGTCCCGTTTATATCGCAAGAAGAGAAAACTGAGTCTAAATAAAAACAAACTTGATCTTTAATATTATGATGAATGTCCTCTTTAGGTTGACTCTTTGATTGAGGCATTTGGCACCAACAAACAGAAGAGAGCTCTGACCTCCCGCAGGCTGAATCAGGTGGGCAGTGATACCCTGCATCAAGCTGTGGCTAAGGCTGCCAACACTGTGATTGACCAGAAGGGTCTGGAAGGTAAGCTACATAGTCACCTTGTCTAAGTCATGGAAATGGAAGTCAGTAGTCTAAAAATTGTCAACTACTCCACTCAAAGAAATCTCAAAATTATGATTAAACATCTGGTTGCTTGAGTTGTCATCTTTCTCTCTCTGTCAATTTGTTATTCACGATCATCTAATTTGTTCTGTTCTGTTCTCTTGTCTCTTTCTCCCCTCAGCTCTACAACAGGAAGTGGCTGAGACCGAGTCCCAGGGGGACCTGGCTCTCCACCTGCCTCCCTGCCATGCAGATGCTGACAAACCTGAAAACGTCTACCTATTTGACGATCGTATCCTTCGGTCTCTGCGTATATGTGTTTGTATCAGTTAGGGAGTTTGAGAACAGTAATGGTGGAATGGATAATATAACAGGAAGTGAGAGCTGCAGCTGAGTTTGTTCGGGTCTCTGCCCTTAATCGATATCTGCAGTCCTGAGTCCAGCAGAGTTTGGGGCTTTAGAGCAGGCTGGTTCCAAGATGGCAGCACTCACCTCTGAGGAGCTGCAGAAGATGAGAGATGATGGAGGGTAGGCTGACAAAAGGCCTCTCAGTTGCTGAAACATTGTTATCATGCTGCGTTTTGTTTCCTTGTTTCCTAATCATTGTTTGTGCTTTTTTTTTAATTTAAGGTGCCTCTGTGTTATGAAGCTCCTAGAGAGTATTCCAACTGTGGGTGAAGAGATGAGAGATAAAACGTCACGCTGTGCCTTTTACCTTTCACTGCTACTCAAACTGGCACGACAGAAAAGCATCACCCGCAAGTGTGAGTAGTGTTGTTTTCCTTTCACCATGAGTGTGTCTATAGTGCTTCACAGGCCAGTTGTGATTTATGCTTGCATGTTCAGTTGGGCAGGAGGAAGGCTGTCCTCGCATCATTCAGAGCAAACTGTTCAGAACATTCACTGTGGACACTTTCAACAATGGCAGGTAGGACACTGATGGAACATCTAGTAAAAGATCTGCTTTTATACTATTAGCACCTTGTGAGGATATATTTCAAATCAACTGATATTTCACATTACTGCAGTGTGTGTGTTGCAGTATTTTGAAGCTCTTTTCCCACCTAGATTTATTTGTTATTTCATATTAGTTCCTATTATATTTGTTGTTATTCATTCATGCATTCAGTCTTGCATACAAACACACATAAGCCCTTTTCCTTTTTAGGGTCCAGAACATGGTGTCTTCATCAATGCGTGCTAAATTAGCTGCACACTCCCTGGCCCTGCTTCTGCATGTGAGTCACATGACTGCTAACCTCACACTACTGCACCGTGACCTGGGAATCACTGAGGCCAGGTAAGCAAGTTTATTTTTCTGCCTCTGGGTTCATAACATTTTGAACAGTTGTCTGCAAATGATTATAACACCGAATAAACCACTGTCAATATGAGGTGAATTAGGAGAACTGATGTTTCTTTTCTTTTCTTTTTTTGTATGTGTGTGTCTTTGTATAGGATGACTGAAGTAGCCAAGTCAATGGGACTGACTCTAATTAGACCTCTAAGGGGGAAGGCTGTCGAGGCTGGAGTGCAAGACGAACACAGACTGGCCTCTCTCGTTCTCCCGCTGGTCAAATACGATCAGTTCATTGAGCGACGGAAACGCAAGAAAATGCACTGAAGAAAAAGATGAGAGAAGACGAGAACTGGATAGTGACGGGAGGTCTATGAGAATGCCACAAACAAGAGCTGTTTATTAATGCATTTTGTACACAAATAAAGCAGTGAACTTTTGAGTTGTATATGATAGTGTTTCTTAATGCTTACTGTGCAAGATACAAAAAAGCAGAGTAATGAGCTGTAAACAAATTCTAGATGACACAAAACATCTAGCATGGACAGTCAAAACGTATAGGCACATATTGCACACTGAACATCACTTTCCTTCAATAACTGGCTATTACCAGGCGAGTCTGTGTGTTTGCGTGTCACTGTGCCATGATGGTATGCGGAATGATAATTTTGTCTCCCGTCACTTAACTTCAGAGTCAGAGAGAGCTGAATTAAGTCCCTCTCATGTTTTAAAAACATGGAGGACATGATGCAAAAACACAAACTCGCCAGGAAACAGAGCAGCTCTGTGCAAAAGGCAAAAGCTTAAGTTTGGCTTTGTTTTGTTTTGTTTTCATTCTTGCATATACACCTCACACATGACAACTGCTCTCCTAGCTACAATCTTTGATTTAAAAAGTCAAACAAGGCACAGCTTTACTTTGTAACATGGTTGAAGCTGGCATCAACTCTGGCTCCTGCTAGGATTTAGAAATGTGCACATCCTAATCAGTGAGTTTCAGAAGCAAACTAACAAAACCAACAAAATTTACAGCAGTTGTTTACATGTATATGAAATCTGCATGTAAAAGAACATGGTTAAGTTAAAACTTCATTATGGAAATGGTTGTTTGATTTCAATGTGTTGTACTCCAGCTTCACTTCATTAGTCCACATGATGAGTGCACCGAAACACTGTCATAAAATTTACAACAGCCTGTTTTCAGATTTACAAAATAATTTGCTACCTTTGATGGTGGATAGCCCCTTCAGTGGTTATAGTCAGAGCAGCCGCTTACATCTTGTAAAATTACTCTGACAGAAGGGTATCCTCTCACAAGGTCAGAGTGCTCCACATGTACTGTATGATGTACATCAGTTTGAAAGTGACCAGATGCTGTCCTCTCATGAAAGGCATTCATATGGGTTTTGTAAGTGCTCTTCAGTATTCACAGGATGGAGCAGAACATGCTGCCACTGTGACAACCGCTTTCAACAGTGGCGCTGATCCTGTTCGTCATGGAAATTCCAAGTCTGGATGGATACTGGGACGAGGACAGACCAGAAGGGGAGCTGGCCAGTGGACGAGGTGGAGGATTTTCTAAAACCCAGGGAGGTGCAGATGTACAGCTACAAATTGCAAACAGATAAAAAAAAAAGATTTTTTCATACAAAAATCAGGAAAAGTGTACCTACAATAAGTAATTGTTTGCCATTTTTTGCCATCTCATCACTTTCTAAGATGATATGGTTGTTCGCTAGATAATCACTGACTGTGTCTGTCTGCTCTTTGGTGCTGAGCAGGTGGTGTACATAAAGTTTTTGGGATTTTTGGGACAGCTGTGACCAAAAATGACGCTGATAAGGGTGAGTGAAACAGAATAGCCAAGTTGTAAACCGTTCTGCTCCAGATGCCAAGCTACAGTATTATACATATATATATAGATATATAGATATACACACACAAACACAGCAAAAGACAGCAAAAGGAAAAGGGAGAAAGATCCCAGACAGTCAAACTGCTGGCGTCTGAATCTGTGGCACTTTCTCTTGGTTGCCTAGTTACCTGTTATGCCTTAGCACACTGTTGTTGCGCAACACACAGCTCTCATTGCCAGGCTCCATATGTAGCAGTGTTTTTTTATTTCCAGGGTGGCCCTGAAATAAGATATTGTCATGGACAACACCTTTTACTGGCCCTAGCACAGCAATGCCACAGCCCTGTGCCGGTTGGACACGATTGCGCATCACCTAAAGATAAAAATGATGAAAACCATAAAAAATGCACGTAAGTGATGTGTTAATGCTCCATTAAGGAAGTGTTGCAAAAATAGTCTAACTGTGTTTATGATCACCATCTCACCTTGATGTCAGCGCTGCCAGAGAGCTGGATCCCGTAACCACGGTTTCCAACCACATCATTCTCCACGATCTGCCCGTTGCCACTGAAACTGACACCGTGACCACTGTTTTTATAGATACCATTACCTCGAAGCTCCACTCGGCAGTCTTTCTCCACCATGACGCCACCTCGTCCATTGTCAAGAATGCAATTTGTGACGAGTCGGGTCAGCTGACTGCTCTGCAGCACAGCAATGCCGTTGCCATGGTTATTGTTTATGAGGTTAGCAAAAACATTCAGGGGCTCACTGCTCTTCACATACAGTCCAACTGCTACAGAAAGGGAGAGGGGAAGATAAGAGAGAACATTAGAGACAGGAAATGAAATGTGCACTTGACACTACTCAATAGGTCTATTAATTACCTCCATTGTAGTTCATGCAGTTGCTCTCCACGAGGGCCACACTGATGGAACGACGAGCAGAGTGGCGCTCATCCTCGCTGTCCAGATCGCTCTCCCATGCAAACAGCTCCCCCTCTTCATTCAAGTTCTCCTGCCCTTCTCTCCCTTCTCCTTCTACCCCCCTCCTTTCCCCACTACCTCCTTCTCCACCAATACCTTCCTGCCCTGGCCAGTTCCCCTCCCTGGCCTCGATATTCTCTGGGTCCTTCCTGCAGAACACTGCCAGGCCATACATACAGTTATGGGTGATGTAGTTTCTCAGGAGCTGCGGGAGGCTGGATGACATAACCCACACACCACAGCCTTTGTTACCTGAAGAAAAGAGGGAAACGTTTAATAAAGATGAGACCAAATATGAGCTGCTGCATTTATGGGGCTGAAACAACATACAGTAGACATGGTTTCCCTCAATAAGTCCGCGGCCTCTCTCTCCCACCACGACGCCATCTGAGTAGCCATAACAGATGTGGTTATTCCTCAAGATGGGGTCACCTCCTCTACGGATGTCCACACCCCCCCACTGGTTCTCTTTGATTACATTCTCTGGAATCACAATGTATTCATATATAAAAAAAAAGATCAGGTTTGAAAAACCACAAATGTGAGAAAATGAAGAACTCATTTGTCATGTGTTTGTATGAAATGTGAGAAATGAGTTGATGAGAGATCCATTTACACACCTGTTATCATCCCTCTGCCATTCTCGTTTATAGCTATCCCTGCTGCCTGGCCCTGGAAAATGTGATTCCCACTAAGAGAGAAAGTGAGGAAACATTGAAACACCGGGTTTGGCGTGCTTATTTATGCTGCAAACTGTGCTCCTAACATCACAACATTACACAACATTGCTTACACCACACTTTTACTGTAAAATGCTATGTTTTTGTATGTGTAGCAGCAAAATATATACTCCTGCATCACAACAGTCATTGTGATTGTGAAGTTTGTAGAGCGAAATTGTCAAGCCATAGAAGGAAAGTTTTTCATTTCATTTTTTAAGGGTTGAATGGAAATTTGCAGAAATGGTGTAAACCTGTGTACTTTAAGAGAATCTATGGCTGATTACCAAAGCCTCCATTAATAAGTCTGACATTGAGAATGAAAAAACAGATCTCAAGCATAAAAACACTTGGACATGTTTAGAAGAGTTGTAGACTGAGACTTTTTATAGAAGGCATTTTGACATGTCACAGTAGGAATGGCACACATATAAATAAATAAATGATGGCTGAATTACATTCGCTGGGAAACGTGTGTTGAGTAAATGTCCTACTGTAATGATAGTTTCAGACAATGAGTGCTGAAACAAAATCGCTTTAACACACAGAAAAACAATAAATTTATAAATTCTCTAAAATGGGGGGAAAATGTTGTACTTTGCATGCTGTATGAACACAAAGAATAAAATCTAAGCGATGGGAAAAGCAGAAATTACACATTCTTGGAAAAGATAGATGCTTATGGAGTCCCACTTACCTGACCACAGGATTCCCACTGAACAGAATATACACGCCCGCTTCCTTGTTGTTATAGATCTGGTTGCTTCGAATTGAACCTTTTCCATTGCCAAGGACAACAACCCCTGAGCGCAAACCACTGTGTATGTTGTTGCACTGTGGAACAAAAGACAGAGAAGAAAAGACCAAAATCCAACAGAGAAAAGTTACATTTCAGAATGTACTTACTTATGTTAGTATCTTGTGAGCTTATATACTTATTGCATGCACACACTCGGCATCTGCTTTTACTATGGACACCTCTTTGTTTGCACAAAACAGCTTCTTCACATCATTATGTGAATTATTTGACAGTCTACAAGCTCTGAATTTACGTACAGGATACAAAGAGCAAAGGTGCAACGTGGCATAAGAAATCCCACTCTTAACTGAGTATGTGGAACCAAATATAGTTGTGATACAGGGATACATTACCACAATGATGGGGTTGGCCCCTTTTCTTATGTCCAGCCCCGCCTCCCCATTTGAGTGTATGTTGTTTTCTGCGATGAGTCCCTGAGCAGAGAGGCGCAGGAACACACCTGATGCACGGCATTCACACACCTCATTTCTCAGCATCACTATCTGAAGGAGGTGAGAGAAGGAGAGGGAGATCAAGTAACACTTGACTGCTGCTTAATTACTCGTGATCTCAGCTATGTCCTTAACTTGACACACAACTCAAAAGCCTACAAAAGTCATTGAGCTTCTATTTAAATGTGTTAAGATACATTCATGGGACACTCCATTAGTCTTAAAAACATGATTAAAATCTTAATTACTGTTGAGTTCTGGATGCAGCGGACAGCATAGTTCAGGCCACGGAAAACATTGCCCTCCAGCCGAGCTTGTCCGTAATTAGACAAATGCACGCCACCCTTTCCTTCCCTAAAGAGACAACGTCTGAGTATACAGCCAAGGGTGGATGTTGCCAACATTTGAGCCTCTGGGTCCCTGTCTAGTTCCTGCTGAAAAGTCAGTAGTTCAGGGGTCACAGATGGGGGATCCGGAGAGGAGGCCAGTGGCAGAGAGCCATCTTGCCGCGGCTTGAGCAAATGGGATAGGCCATGATGGTCACATGGGATTTTGTAATCCAAAGTAAATGGGTTTTTGGTGTTCTTAGTTCCTCCTCCATCTCGGTCCTCTCCCTCACTGCAGTCACCATCACTCCAGCAGTCTTCAATCACTGTGCCCTGACACACCGCATCTACCCCAGCCCTCCTCTGCCAGTAGTCTATGTGCACATGCTCCTTTTTAAGATTGGCATCTGGAGGCTGATGCCCACCAGTGGAGCCAGCCAGAGGGCCTCTAGGAGGGCTGTTGTTGTTTACAGATGCGCTACATGAGGGAAACGTCCTGGCCAGGGCAGCCAAGTGTTTGCAAGCCCAGTTCCTTTCTGAAACTGGAGGACCTTCAACAGTCACAGAAGCTGTGTCACTTCCAGAGAAGTCACAGCTGTCCAATAAACTGAGGACAACACCCAGCAAGTGGGCAGAACTGCCTTGTGAGAAGGAGCAGAAGCGAGCCTGGCAAGTTCCTGGACCGCGGACTTGCAACTGAGCCCCCTCAAAGTTGCAGTTATCTAGTTGGACGTGACCCCATGATGTCTAGAGTCAAGCAAGAAGAAAAACGTGATTGGAGTGACATAGATTTAGTAAGAAAGAAACAAGCGTAATCAGACCTTTTGTTAAACCTTTGTTAAATTATACAGATAATACAGATTAGGTTGATAAGACAATAAATAAAAAGCATAAAGAAAACATCACAACAAGCTGTTCATTACCTTATATACCACAGTGGAGAACCAGGGCGGCATGAAAACCAGATTACACAGCCTGGCAGTGGGGCACTGCTGCTCTATGCACGCCAGCAGGGCGACCTCACCCAGTCGTCCCAGCCCAACCAGCTCCACAGGCACCTTCAGCGAAACTTCAGCCTGCTCCTCATACACCCCTGGATGGAGAACCACGCGATCGTATGGCCCTACCACCCCAAGAGCCCCGCGAAGGGTCTCAAACTCACATCCAGGGCCCACATGCCAAACCCTGCGGTCTTTTCGACGACGGAAAAAGAGGAGGCAGGCAGAGGACTGGAGCTCTGGTCCATTTTGAGTCCAGGTGCGGGTGGCCAGGGCATGCTGCTTCAGGGCCTCTCTCCAGGATGGGGGTTCTAGATGGGGTTGACTGGGCCAGTTGGGATGCCGGCACTCAGGGCAACCCAAGCAGAGTTGTCTCCAGCGGGTGTTGTCGAGAGAGAGGATGAGCTCCCGCCAGGCACGGCACACCTGGCAGCAGCGGCCCAGGTCAGGCAGAGGAAGGTAGGCCAAGATAACCCTCCAGAGCTCCACAGGGAGGCTGCCCACCTCCATGGCAGCAGAGACACCGGCTGGGGAGCACCGTGACGGAAGGGGCACCTGGAAACAGTCAGTCACACACGCACGCGCAGTTAAGGCAACAGGAAACCGTTAGCGCAAAGCGTTACACAACAATAACAAAGATGACGCCGTCAATTCTCTAACATTTTTGTGATTTTATCTTACCTGCCTAATTAATATCCCCACGAGGGTCTGCAATACTGTAAAATATATATAATATAATATAATATTAAAAGTTAAAAGTTTGCTAGGATTAATGACGGTTAGCTAGCGATGTAACTTAGCGCAAACCTCGCGTAAACTACACTCAGCAATATACAACATCAAAACAGAGGAAAGCATCGTATCCACCAAAAAAAGAGCATACCTTTCACCAGCTTGCCATCGTTAGATTAATCTACACAGCTGTTCGAGGTTCATAACAGCTATATATGTAGCGTTACATGTCTGCGACAGTGACTTTTCCTTCCCTGCTTCCAGCGTCCATGGCAATCCATGATGACTGCAGATGTGCCATCGAAATGGAGTTCAATTGCTTCCAGTTTACGGCAAGAGACCTCGAAACAAACAGAGAGCTGGTCCGTCTTCCGCTTCCCATGAGTGGGCGTTAACCTTATGGAAGCACACTGTCGTTAACATTGTCGTTAACCAGTTAGATTCTTTGCAAAACGTACATGTACGTGGTTAAACATGATGTTACAGAAAGTGAGTGGCGCTTTAGTCCAACCTCATGTAACCTCTCACATCTCTGCCTCTTACGTCTGTCACCGTAAGGCTGACATACCTTGCTAAAGTGCAGTGAATCTCACAATACTCACGTGGTCTTATTTTCCACGTAGCTAACTAACATTAACGTGTACTTCTGTAACTAATTTGACCCTCAACTTGCAGAATAATACTGACATACCTAACAGTAGGCTATTGGTAAAAGTGCCAAAACAGTCAGTTTTAAAAAAGGTGGGTCTCTTTCCCATACATGGTTTTTAATATATTGTTTTGTCTTTAACTGTACACAAATAGCATTTAACATTTAAATTAGATAAATAGCCTGTTAAACAACTGTAAGTGTCATAGCGTAGTGGGTGGAGGGGGAACCTATTATAAATTATCACCAATTAGTGATGGCACAGACAGAGACAAAATGAAAACAAAACATTTTAATGTTTGCAAATTGGTGACACGGCATTTACCACTTCCACTGACAGTATCACTAGATGGGATCTGTCCTCTATTTGTAGCCCGTTGATAATCCCATTCTGCTGTTCATAACGTTCATAACAAAACAAGAATAAAAGGCCAGGCATACTGTGCCATGGGAAATGAAGATGTGGATTAAGGCTGATGCAAATACTACTAGGCTGATGACTGGGGATAGTTGTGCAAGTAGGTGTGTGAAGTAGGTGGCGGTGAATGGTGGGAACATAGGGGTTATCGCAGGACAGGTGGGAGTGGTGGCAGAGTTAATGCCAGACAGGAAAAGCAGCAAATTTAGGATTACGTGGCCGATGTTGTGACATGTTTTTTGCTGGATGCAAATTTTGGCTTTTGGACAATAACCGTTTTTTTCTTTAATCATTTTTATGATTATTATTTCTCAACCCTAACTAGGGTTACTTATGTGATTTGATATCTTTAGGGAATTTGGTATTCCAAGTTGAAGTTTTGAATTTATCGCACCACAGCAATAATACACAATCTCCCAATGTATTGAATAGCCTTTGCCAGATGCAACAGCACTGCTAAACTGGAGTTTGACGTTGCATGGCTAATAGTTGGACCAGGAAAAGTAAAATCATGTTGTTGTTGGCTCTTGTCTTTATTACTTTTGGCATTTAGATACAGCTGTACAGCAGCCAAATGTTTTTCATTGAATTAATACAATGACAGACAATTTAACTTGAAGATTAAGATTGCACTAGATTGAGATTGGCGAAGATTGCACTAAAATGATCCACTATCAGTAATGTCAGCTGCCAACAAAAGAGTGCATCTTAAAGACTCGTACAATAATTGTAGTCCTGACAGTGTGCACATTTTTCCAAGAGGTGGCGATGTCCCTCCACTGAGAATTGAATCTGACCCTGCGGGTACGCTGTCCCGCATGACAAAACCCAAGAAACACTGTTTAAAATTATGTTTTCCAAATTGTATTTTCAGGACATTTAGTTTAGTTTAGTCGGCGCCACCATTAAGCAGTAATAAGACCTCTTCAGCAGAAGAGACTGAAGTGGACAATCACAATGTTTATGTCTGTGATGTGGGACATACAAAACATGAAGGGAAACAGCAGTGTGTGTAGGGGGACAGTGCTCCTCCAGATCTTTTTTTTTTTTTTTTTAATAAATAAATATGCTTCCTGAGAAGAGCTTTTGGTGACTCATTCTGTATGCCATTTAAAGAGACAAAGACCATGTCTGACCTCTGGATTTAATGTCATAGACAATATCAGATTAAACATATTGTGATTGCTCTTCAATGTGACTTGGTTTACACAAAAGAGTCAAGCTGTATTTTGGTATGTGCAACATATTACGTATAAAAAATGTGACACTGGGTCATATTTTGAAATAAATTAAACATCTATATTATTTTATATCTTTCAATAGTGGTCCTTATTCATTGATAAAATCATAGATTTGAGCCATGAATTATGTTGTTTTACTGTCCATGTGCACTAAGAAATTACAATGAAATTATATAAAAAAAATTGGAACAGAGAGAAAACTTAATAGAAATGACAGTTTATTAACAATCATTGCCTTTTGTATGTATGTTTTTCTTTAATGTTTCTTTATATAAATGTCCTGTTGTATTTCAGAGCCTTCAAAGCCATCTCTTCCGTAGTAAGCAGATATATGATGGTTAACATAGTTCACAATATAGGGTAATGTCACCCTACTGTCGGGTACAGACAGTTTAAACATAGCTGCCACATAAATGAACTCTTTGTGCTCGATCAGCGCAATCAATCTTTCCACTATGAACCATTGGTGACGAAAATCTCTGACTGGTCCCGTTTTCACTCTGAAACAAATTGCTCTTCAAGGTGCCTGCCTGCAGAGAAAAAATATACATATGTTTAAAGGAAGGCAGTCTCACTTCACTCACACATACTACACATATACCACTGAGCCATATGATCTCGTATTAAATAAACTCAAAATATGTCTATGCTGAATTAATTAAAATATTGATGACAGAGTTTGAAATTGGATGCTGTGGCTTTAAATGGAATGTGATGAATTCAAACTTTAATTTCATATTTGCTATCTTTCCAATATAGAGTGAATCTTTATGAATTAGACTGGAGCTTTTTCTCTTTTATTGTTGGAAAGAAGCTGTTTTTTTGTTTTTTTTTCAAAAGTGGACTTGCACAACTCATTAGCCCAGTTAATGATTAATGGTTGACCAGCTTCCTGGAAAACTTCAGTGCTGAGGATAAGTAACTGAAACTCCTTTGTAAACATCCACATTTTTCCCTGGAAAATCAGTGAATAACAGTTTATACTAATGCCATAAGATAGCCAGAGTTGCCTTTCAGTTGACCCTAAGGTAATGAAACCCCAAAGATGAAGAAAACAAAATCCTCTGATCCGTGTCTGTTCTTGTGCATATATATTTACACATTCACAAAATATAAAAAAGATGGACTTACTCAACTTTTATCCTCTCAAGCACTTTTTTGACCCAAGGGGCATCAGGGTCCAGACAAACCTTTTGCCCATCCTTTTTAAGAGTGGCACTGCAGGATCAAAGACGGGTCAGAGAAATCAGACACAGCAATATTTTCCCTAAGATCTTGTAAAATTATGCCAGATCCATTAAGACACAGTTTATAACCTCAGGCATGTTTCAAGTGTCTTGTGAGCATAAATTAACAGAGCAACTAATTAGAACTCTGGTGCCAGGACTTACATAATCTCAGTGTCGCTGCAGTGGGAGCTGGCAAGGCTCACCTCCACCATTCCTATGTAACGTCCAATGGGCCTTCTCTCCTTGGTGATACACTGACATCGTCCAGGCAGTCCTTGATCCCCCAGGCTGATACCTTAAGTAGTGAGAGGACAGAGGACGATATCAGCTTCTGGACAGAACCAAGATAAAGCATACTGCTGGTTGCTGAATGCAGACCACAAACAGGGAGTTGAAATAAATCACAGAGTGTGTACATGCTAGCAACAAAGAGTAAAATTTGTTAAATGTGCATTTCCAGCAAAAAAGGACTCACCCTCTGGGATAGCCAGGAAAACCAGGAGTGACACAATAGTGATGATAGGTGACATATTTTCCCTGCAGCCGAAGTCAAAGATGCAGTCTGCACTAAGGCTGAAGACGAAGTTCTGCGGAGGCACTCAGATGAAGCTCAGCTCTTCCCTCTGCAGCTGCTAACTATGATGCAATTCTTCTTTGTCAACCCCCTTTTTTTCTTGTTTTTCATTTCTCCATTCTCCCTTCATAAGAAAATTAGCCTTTTCAAAGGAAAAAAGGAGGATCCATCATTTTTTTCATGATTTCTGTGTATTTATTTACTATTTATCCTGAGAGAAAAAACTTTTGATGAAAAATTTCTCTACTGCATCAACTTGTCAGAAATGTGCATATCTATGTCACAAACTAATACTCTCATGACTAAGTTGTAACAAGCAAATTCACTTCTGTTCTCCCTCAAACAAATCAAATAGTAAATAATAAAAAGAGTTATTTTCTGGGTATAAACATAATGGGTATAATTATCACAGAACAAAAAGAAGACAATTTTCTTCATTTCAGAGTAAATATGAGTTGTGTTGCCAACTGTACATGCACGAGTAGGTTTACAGTTGTAGGAGTGGGTTATGACAAGCCACCAAGCTTGTCCTAGCATGATGCTTAACGTCAGAGAGACATTGTTAACACACATATGGAATGTAAACTCCTGCAGAGTCATACACCCACTGGATACCCCAACTCAAAGGTCTGTGTGAAGGAAAAAAAAAGTAAATCTTCGACCCCTTCTCCATTTGTATTTCCAAAAACTTCCTGACATTTCCAGTTACACTGTAGCCTCTTAGTTTCACTTCCCTGTACTGTAATCATCAATATTAACAAGTCCAACTAATACTAATTGTTACATTACAATGAAGCACACTCATACAAAAGCACCACAGCAGAGCTTAAGCATACCTATCAGCTTACCTCTCAAACACGAGGAAAAAGAAAAGGAAAAAACAAAGTACCGTGACAAGTTCATGATTCATCCCAGATTTTCCCAGCTTATCCTCACAAGCTCAGGCTTTTGTGTTTAGTATCAGCGTGTAATGTTTTGTGTGCATGTGGCTGTGGCTTTGTTAACCATACTTCAAGATAAGGCAACTGCTCTCTAAATGGACTTGTTAGTCCATAGTCTTGTTTATACGTGTGTGTGTGTGTGTGTGTGTGTGTGTGTGTGTGTGTGTGTGTGTGTGTGAGAATATGCAATCTTATGGAATGTGGAATACTATGCAATACCTTAATGCACTATGCAATGTTATGCTAAGTTAATCTTAGAAAAGTAATATGTGCCAAATCACTGGGTTAACAAGGTGAAGGAATCTGTTTTTATGTCAGCACAAAGCTGAGCTTTTTCTTTTTACCTTTGTTTGATATTTTCTGATTTTAAATCCACTTGACATCTTGGTGGTGTGATGAAGTGTAGCTGATAACATGCTTTCTTCAATCTTTCTTAAATAACATTAAACAAAAAACTGCAGCTCGACAGTTGATCACAAACCAAAATACTATTTGAAACTCTGACCTGATGAAAGCTCTTACCACCAAAGTTATTACAATTCATCCTGAGGGGATCCTAAATGTCAGTTCGTGTCTGTTCCCGAATGTGAATCCATTAAGTCATTTCACATGAAATAGTGTGCGTCAATAAAATTATTAGATACCTTATCTTGGAGCCAAGAATGTCTACCAAGCCATCAAACAGAGGTTGAGATGTTTTACTGAAAAAGTAAACATTTTATATCACCCCTCTTAGATTTATGCTAACTTTCAGTAAAGTCCAGTAAATGACTGTGACAGTGACGCAAGTCTGCTTAAGCTTGGTTGAATATTCAACAAATTTAAGAGGTTTTCTACTTTGTAACTGTGAAAGTTTTAGGTGAGGTCAAAGGGGAAGTTTTTTAAGGGAAACATTTATGTATCATGCTAGAGGATACCACTGTACTTCCTCATATGATCTCATGATGCTCAGAGTTTATTTCCCCTATTGTGTCATTTTGCCAAGTCATAAATGTACACATCCATACATGCACACTTCTTAATCGTCTCTTTCTCCAATATATTTTCTATTCTAAAGATCATCTCATCTCATTATCACCCCAGAGTAGATTATGGGGGAAGACCAACACACAAAAATTGACATGTGTGTCTTAAGTTATGCTGGTCATATGCTGTCTGTCATGATGATTTCACTCATCTCACTACATAAATTGGTGACCACAATACTGACACAACATCAAACCAAAAATTTCCCGATCATGATCATCACATGTGCTAGTTAACCAATATTCCTACCCTAACCCTAACCCTAACCAACTAAATCTGAGATTCACGATTTCCATGAATTCAGTATTGTTATAACAGAAATAAGGACACACATGGTCAGTGTAATAAAGAAAGCAAAAGTCATTTTTCCAACTATTGGAATCAGTCTTTATTTTAAAATGAAGATATTTAAAAATGCTCTCTTTTGGCTCTGATGCAGCATACACTTTGCAAAGTAAATAAAGTTAGCAAATAAATGCAGTGGAGCAAAAAGTAATATTTGAATCCAAAATGTAGTGGAGTGCAAGCAGATGCCAACATACTCTACAATACAAGTACAGTACAGTAGTTCTGTACAGTACCTCAAAATCATAAAAGTAAGTAGGTACGTAGGTACTTGAGTGCAAAATAAGAATTATTATTATCATTAAGTCTGGTCTGTCTGAGATTTATCGCAATCCCCCCCCCCCCCCCGGGCTCTCAAGTTTCTCCATACTTCCTTCTGCTTTGTGAGAAAGCTCGGAGTGACGTGATCACTGCAGGCAGATGTGCCTGAGCTTGTCGTCTGAGGTTGCATTAGCTTCAGTCACAGCAGAAACACTTTCTGGCACGTTGCCTACTGTTGTTTTAGAAATCTCTGATGCATGAGCCAGCAAATACCAGAAAATGCCAGCAAATAACCTCTTTAATGAGTGTCGTAATTATCTTGCAATAATGTGGTTTTGATTCAGGACATGTGAATGTGGTTTACAAAGTCAAAAGTTTATCTATGATTCTATACCTGATATTAATTTAATATAACTCTTAGTTAAACCGATAGATTGTACCTTTATCTGGAAAGGAGGTGAAAACTCATTGACATCAGACACCACATTTCTCTGTCTATAATACACAGTAGTCCCCTCGATAAACTTGAGTTAGGTAGCTGATTTGCCATTATTGAACTTTAACAGCAATAAACACGGCATGCATGCTGAGCTGTTTGGAAATTCTTGTTATTGTGATTTAGCATGAATGCAGCTGTTGACAACTACTACTAAAACAGAACAAGTAGCTTGCAAGTATACGAGCGACACTCCAACACAAAGTTCATGAATGGACTGTTAAATTCCTCTTACAGAAGGTGACAAGTTGACACAACCTGACGATTACATTTTTCAGCCACTCATCCACAGATTGCATCTACCTGTTCGTTTTATTGCATGCAGTCAGTGAATGAGTTGCTGGTTGATCACCTGCTAATATGTGACCCTGGTGTGAGCAATGGTTCAGGACAGTGTTAACAGCAATTTCTAACACACAAAGAATTTTTCTCAGTCACTGCTGTCACATCAATCGAGTTATTACAGATTTTTTAGTCACAGTGTTTTTCCAAATGATAACTCAAAATCAGTGACCCATCAGTCCTCTTGATAAGTCAGAGAGGATACTGAAATACTAAGAAATGTAAATTCCCAGCAGCCGACAGTCCCAACTTGCGCAATCTTCCTGAGCCAGGGAAGTGAGTCATCTCCAGGAGCCAGCTATAAAAGGAGTCTCTCCAGCGCTAGATTCAAACAGCAGCAGCAGCAGCAGCAGCAGCAGTGAGGAAGCAGCTGAACCAAGAACAGAAAAAATAAAAGAGAGAGGCATCTAAGCAAAAGAAGAATTAGAATAAAAAAGATCTTCTTAACTTTTCCACAATACCTTAAAGGACATTCTTTTCATTTTGAGTTAGTTGTTACCGAGTTTGTTAAAGGCACAATGATGAGCAGCAGATTTGTTGTGGCTATGGTGGTACTCCTGGCCTTCCTGGCCATCAGTGAAGGTAAGACTTTTTTTATTCCTGCAATTGAACTGTCACCATTGTGCACATCAGAAGTTATGTGCGCATACTGCTGCACTTTGTCAACATATGTGTTCCCCCTCTTGAAAACAGGGATGAGTCTGAGAAGCCTGGGAGTGGAGGCACACTGCCGCTGCATCAAAACAGAGAGCAAGCCCATCGGCCGCCACATTGGGAAAGTGGAGCTGATTCCTCCTAGCTCCCACTGCGAGGAGACTGAGATCATGTAAGACCTCATTTCAGAGCCTTTATCCAATCTAGACAGTGATGAGACTGTGGCTTTGAGATTTTTGTCGGCTTCATCAGCTTCTTTTGACTGAATGTCTCCTTCTTGCTTGATATTGCAGTGCCACTCTGAAAAAGACCGGCGAAGAGGTTTGCCTGGACCCAGAGGCTCCCTGGGTGAAGAAAGTCATTCAGAAGATCATGTCCACGTAAGTACAGCTCAAATACAATAGTCTACTTGAATAATTTCACTAGATCGTGTGACAGAAAATGCCAGAGTTCACTTTTGATATGAAATTAATTTTTTTGTTTGTTTCTTTTCTCTGCAGCAGAAGACGCTGAACAGACTGGGAGAGACGTGTTTCATGAGTCTGAACAGTTTAGTACAGTAGTACAGTATTTCTTGTTAAGATGATAGTCCTCACACTCATTTCATTTGAATACCACAGCAAAGGGCTGCCTTGTATCTGAATCAGTTGTTGAAAATGACAACAGAATTTACCCAGTAATATTATGTTTGTATCAAACACATTTTATTTTAATTTATTGTTTTTATTGTGCTGGCTTGTGTAACACATGCATCTGTCACTTTATGTTAACTTATGTGTTTAATATATTTATTGATGTATTTATGAAATGTAAATGTAATTGACACCAGCAGTTTCTGACAACCTACTGATTAAATAAAGAAACTGAAAATGAAGTTTTTTTGTTTTGTCTTACTTTTTAATTCATTTGCTCTTGGTATTTTGTAAGGATTACGTTCTTCTAACAACTGACACATCTGTAAACATACTGTCTGCTCTTTTGGAGCTTTATACATAATAAATTATTATTACCATTAAGTACGGTAACTGAAAAACAAATTGGCTACAGTGAAATTGGCTACAGCTATTCCTAAAGATTGATTGGTTTATGTGCTCTCTTACTTTGTCTGCTAGTTCAGCCTGGTGAGTTTGCGATGAAAGTTTTCTTCAGACTCAGAATCAGAATCAACTTTATTGGCCAAGTTTGCATGTACAAACAAGGAATTTGACTTCAGTTAGACTTTGCTCTCGAGTACAGAAACAAACACCTAACAGTAAGAACACAAAGGTACTATATACAATAAGATAAAGATAAAAAATTGAAAAAATGCTATATAAAATAGCAGTGAATCTGTGGAGTATAGTGCAATGACAGTGTAGGTAGACTAGGATTTAAATAAATAAATACAGTGCAAGGCAGTGCTGTGCAATAGACAGATAATAATGGTACTGTGTTGTTAAATTAGTGAGGTAGATGAGGATGACATTTGTGATTGTGTCATAGTCCAATGTAAGGGTGGGGGGCTATTTCAGAGTGTTCAACAGAGTGACTGCTTTGGGAAAGAAACTGTGTTTGTGCCGGCTGGTTTTGGCGGACAGTGACCTGTATCGCCTGCCAGAGGGAAGGAGTTTAAACAGTTTGTGACCAGGATGTGAGGGATCTGCAGAGATCTTTGTTGCCCTTTTCCTGACCCTGAACCTGTACAGGTCCTGGATGGAGGGGAGGTCAGCTCCAATGATCCTCTCTGCAGCCCTGATTGTCCGTTACAGTCTGGCCCTGTCATGTTGGGTGGCTGACCCAAACCAGACAGTGATGGAAGTGCAGATGTCAGACTGAATGATGGCTGAGTAAAAGGTGATCAGCAGCTCCTTAGGCAGGTTAAACTTCCTTAGCTTTCGCAAGAAGCTTGCTGGATGTGTAAGAAGTTCTGTTTTTTAAAATATGTGTTTAAAGTAATAAATGTGTTTGTTGGGGTCAAGTAAGGTAGAGAACACAGGAAAGACTTTGTTGGTACTGGAAAAGAAAGATTGAATTTTTTGGATTGAAAGATGAAGTTTTTAGCAGCAGATAACAAGGTAGGTTGATAGACGAAGAGGCCTTCAGGGTGTCTGGATCACCTATTTAAGTCAACGGCCAGTAGGATGGTTCTGTCAGCATGCACTGATCCAGACAACCGCAGAGCTGGAGGGATGAGGTGAGGCTGCTGAGAGGTGAGAGCACAGAGAGAACAAATAAGAAGACAAAGTGGAGAGGAGAGTGTGGCAGAGTCAGGAGGCATGAGAGGGAGTCAGGTGAGAGGAGAGCTGACAGGGCAAGAGAACAAGGAGGCAAGGAGCGAAGGCTGAGGTCGAGAAGGACATCGAGTGTGTGTGTGTGTGATATAATATTAAATATTAATGTTAAATATACTATAATATTGGGTTTTAGTTGTAAAAAGAAGGTAGGTATGTCAACTAATAGATAATGAAAAAAAGGTTTCACCTCCACTCCACAATAAGGGTTGTTCTCACAGACAGAGATCTCTTCAGAGCCATAAAGGATGTTAGGCTGCAGTGGGAAGTAATAATATTTCCTTTAGAGCTGCAAGGACTAGTCTAAACATCACTTTCAGTCGGTCAGAAAAGTAATTGGCAGTTATTTTGATAATGAATTAAATGTTTCGGTCTTTTTTCTAAGTTTGTTGTTTATAGATTCTTGAATGTAAGGATTTGTACCTTTTCTTTGTCATAGTGTCGATTGGACGAAAAAGGAAGAAAATATTTGAAGACGTCACTTTGGGCTCCAGGAAATTGTGATGAACATTTTCCACATTTTTTTTTAATATTATAAAGACTAAAGGGATAATCCATTACTAGTACTGTTTAATTGAAGATAAAAATAAGAGAAAAGTAAAGTTTTTCTATAGTTGCTTTCCTTTGTATGCCTAATCAGGACTTGTAAATACCAACTTTACTTTCACACGATTAGCAAATATTACACAAATGATCTGTCGCTGATGCCTTACAACAATTCAAGAACTGATCCTTAATACAGTCTCTTCCTTCTGCATTACCTTAATAAATGCTTCTAGATGACTGCAGCCTGCAGCCTCAGGTGTTCTCTGTGTTCTTTTCGTTTCCTTCCCAGAATGGCAACTACACGACAGGTATACATTACAAATGTGTGCATATACAATTGTTAACATATGCAATAATACAATGATTATTAGGCTATTATCGGTATTCGAGGATGCAGGCAAAGGGGCGGGACTGAGCGCGCAGCTGGGGGTAGGTGCGGTAGTGCGGCGTCTGATGCGCGCAGAGAGACGACCCTCATAGCGCCGTACGCACACGCACCAGAGACACCGTAATGCTCACAAAATGCTGCGTCTACGAGCCGTGACAAGCCGCTGCATGTGAAGAAATTGAAGAAACAGCAAACGACAACGCCGCAAGCTCCTTTTTCCAGATTGAAGCACTCGCGCAGGCAGCGTATTTGCCGCAGAAATCATCCCACCAGAGCTCCTGCCGATGCACTTCAGCTGTGCATGAATCCTTCCGTTTGGCTTGCAGGTCCAGGATAAAACCGGGCGGCGTTGACGACTGCGTGCGGTGGATACCGTTTGTGAGTGTACCTTATCCCTGTCTCCCGCACACCCCTTGGCACCTCCTTCAGGATGGCGTTAACGATCTGCACGAGATTTACCGACGAATATCAACTGTTCGAGGAGCTGGGGAAGTAAGGACGCATATTTCTTATCATCTGGCATCATCTCTGTATGAAATGTCAGCCTGTTATGTAATAAGCCGCCTGGTTTAGGGACGCGGATTCCGGTCTCTGTGTATTCTGTGCCTCTTTGTTTGTGTGAGTGTGCGCTTTAGTGTAACCATGAAATCTGTGATGTGCGTGCGCGCGCGCGCGCTGGTAGGGTGGGGGGGGGCTCCATGCGCTATCATGTAGTTACCAAGTTACCATGCAGGCCAGTGCAGTTGCATCCTGCTTATTTTAATCGCACATCTGAAGCCTTGCTTACATTTAGTGCTTACAAAAGAAGATGTCGAAACGCGCGTGTCGTCATGCCTCCATGCTGTGCAGCCACTGATGTTGCGTTTCGACCTTCGGGTGCCACAGGAGGGTGAGGACACCCCCCCCCCCCCGTTGTAAACTGAACCGGAGTGAAATTAATCGGGGTGTGTTAAATGGTGAGATCTGGTCGCTCACCCCCCTTCCCTGTCGTCCCCTCTCACCCCTCCTCAAATCCTCATCCTCATCGCCCCCCTTCTTCTCCTCCCCCCGCGTGACAGAAATACACACTCGGTAATGCGACAGCAGACCATGTAGTTGGCGATGACACATTCCCCAGCCAAGCACCGACCTGCGGTCAATTATCAGACACAGGCAGGGAATTCCTCACCCCGAGAGAGAGAGAGAGAGAGAGAGAGATACACGTAGCTTACCTGTGCGTTCATGGACGTGTTTTTGCCTACCTGTGTCTTGGTCGTGGCTACCTGACCTGCAGTCTTCCCAGCACCCTGTGGTTAGTGGTTAGTGCGCCAGATGTCTGGTATCCAGGGCTGACTTTTCAGCCAAGCAGAAAGATAGAAACGCCGGCCTACACCCAGTTACCCAGTGTTTCCCACTTAGCATCCCATCACCCTCCTGATAGAGGCCTGTGTTTCTAGTGAGGAAGAGGAAATCTCCTCTTCTGCTTCAACCCCCTGCGTTTGTGATCCTTTGCCACGTTCATCTTACACCATCTGTCATTAATAATGCAGCCGTATTGCTTTTATAGTACCTTTTAACTCACCTGATCTCTTACTGTGGGAGAAAATGCGCCCAGCACAATTTTCTGTTGCTGTTGCCGATAAAATAAAAATATCACAATGATTTGACCAAAATACCTGGATATTCTTGATGTTTCAGTTATCCCAAAAGTTTTATTTCAGGAGATATTCACAATACTGCAAAATGAGTAAAGCGATGAAGATTAAATGAAAATGGTGCATGGAAATTTTCACCCACAATTTTCACTTTAGCTAGTGTGTTTTGTCCCCTTAACTACATCATTCATTTTTTGCAGATTAATATTTTTACCAGTGGATGTGAAAATCAAATAAGAAATCATTGAAACTTGCTAATGATCAAAGCTGCATTTGCTTCTCTTACATTATCATTGAGTGTTTATGCAGTTTATTTTCAAAGATCAAATTTTTAATAGCCAGTGTCCTTAAATTAACGTTACTTAAACTCATATCAGCTTTAGATCTTTTATGACCTTTGGTAACCCATAAACCCCTTCTCTGCATATCTGCACCAAGATAAATGCACATTTGTGAAGCTTTTTATGTAATTACATAATCAGATGGTTCAAGCCAGTCATGTACAGTGTATTCCATCAAACTTTGTTCCGACTAACTTGCTTTTCCTTTACTTTCAAATACAAAAACTGGAATAATTTTACTGTGCAGCCATTGTACATTCTGTCCTGTAAACCACGTTAGCAGACATAGCATATGCACATCACAGTGCCAACTATACAGGATAATCAAGTAAAATTCTTATGTAACATGTTATGCTATGATCATTTCCTTTACCAAATCCCCTATAAATTGGAGGTAAGCTTTAGTGGCAAGCTGCTCACTCCAGAGGATGTTAGATAACATGTTTATGCTACACATCGCTAGATACTCAGCAGTGATGACATAGGCACAAGGCTAGTGCTATATCTTTTATTTTTATTGTTATATTTTAACACTGATTTAACACTGTATAGCAATGTCACACCAAAGTTGTCAGCCATTAGATATACAGCAAGTGAAAGAGTGAGGTTCATTTGAGGTAATGAGTAAATTATCTGCTTTGTCTTTCCAGTGTCTGCACCCAAGTGCTTCTAACTGTTTATGATAGCTCTGATGCTGTCTGAATACCTCTGATGATATCTGGAGCTAGACAGGATGAGAACAGGTTTTCATTTGAAGGAGAGGTGATGCACAGACAGAGATGGAGGCTGAATAGCAAAGTGGCCTGCATGGCTGCAGAGAGGAGCAGAGCTGAGGCTCTATGGCTGCACTTAGAGATGAGAGATGCAGCACTCTGCTCTTCTCCTCCCTCAAATATAGCTGACCTAGTTTATTTTATCTTCATACATGTGCCTGGAACACTAGAACAACACATAGCTTAAACAATAGAAGGCTGGTGGGCATGTTTGTTTGTGTTATTGGCCTTGTGTGGTCATGAGGACAGTGTGTACCTTAGGCACAGGGAGTGTGTGTGTGAGTAGCCGCACAGATACTGCATCCATGTTTTTGTGCAGTTTTATGTTGAAGTGAGGTTCTAAAACATCAATTTAGCTCAGACTTGTTTTCTCCTACTGACCCTTTGACTCCTGAGAACTGTTTCATAAAACAAAAATGATAAGTCAGTTTATTTCAGTAAATCTTTTTCATGAAACAGGCTGTATTGCATCTGGGTTGGATCTTAGTTACCATAGAAGCATATCCCTCTAGGTTCCAGTCAAGCCTGTTTCCAGTTTTGAGTCTTAACTTTAACCCAGGATTTGACTGTAACAGCCTTTTCTCCAAATCAATAAATCTGTAGTAAACGTTTCACTTTTTTTAGGCTTACTCATGCCAGGTTCTTCATATTAAGTCCTGCTTTTCTGGGCATCTGCCTTGAAACACGTCCCTGATTGCATGTCGGCTGGTATGGATCATACTTTATGATGTTGCTTTGAGCTTACTTTGAATACAACATAAAGCATTTCTGTGTGTGTGTGTGTTCCTTCAGGGGCGCATTCTCTGTCGTCAGGAGGTGCGTGAAGATCTCCTCTGGACAGGAATATGCCGCCAAAATCATCAACACCAAGAAGCTTTCAGCCAGAGGTAGGAAATACAAGGACACACATAAACAAGTACAGAAACACACAACATACACATACAGAAACACACACCACACATAAGCAGCAAAACATGCCCCAAGTGTCACTGAATTACGTGTGGATGAGCTGTGAACATTGCTGCCCCTGAAACAGGCTTTGGGGAGAACGAGTTAACGTTTGTGTGTGTGTGTGTGTGTGTATGTGTGTGATAGAGAGAGAGAAAGCAATTGAGTGAGAGACAGACAGGCACACAAGGGCAGAGACTCATCTGGATTTTGGTTGATTAAGTTTTCTGCAAAGAAAACAGCAAATATGTCGACTAAATGCTGTGGCTGTTTGCCTGCTTGCACTCTCTGTGCTGTGTGGTACTGTACACGTTGTCCTTTTTGTGCTATTCATATCTGTCATTTTGTTTCTATGTAAACATTTGTCACATACATCCTTGCGTGCATGTGGGCTTCCGCGTGCGTGTGTTCCGTATTGATTCAGGGCTCTGGCTGGTCTTGTCGTCCCAGGGGCAGATCTCTTGCGAAGCCGACCTAGTTCTTTCACATCCGTCACTGTAATTGTAGCTGCTGGCCTGGTTGCCTTAGGCCTGGGACACGCACATAATCACACACACACACACATGCACACACACACTTGTCCTGCACACACATGCCCACGTCCAAGCACACACATAACCCAGGAACTGCCAACAGTTCAACAGTGATTATTATCCAATGGAGCGTTGGGTCTTTGCTTCCTCCTTCTCTTCGACCAATGGCGTGTTTTGTCACAGCTTTCTGGGCTGTCATAACCAATGACTGTTGTCATACCACACACGATGTTAGGCTTCTGTAGATGTGAGCTGAGCCGTTTAAGCAAAATTTAATTTGTGATAGTTTACTGTTACTGTTGCACATGTTATACCACTGCCTATAGTTTCATTGTGATGATATAAATTTCAGCTTTTTAGTGTTGGAGTTTGTGTGTATTAATAAGCTACTCCACCCCCTTCTTTAAAGTATTTTACCTTTTATTTCTTTCTAGCAGCTCCAGATCTCCCTCCTCTTCAGCATCTTACTTTTCCATTCTCTGCTCTTTGTATACTCTTCTTCCCTATTTTGCATTTTTTATATTCTTCCTCCTTTATACCTCTGTTCTCTGTTTTTTTATTTTTTATTTTTTTATATTTCTCACCAGGTGCTTCTTCCTGCCCCTTCCTTCCTATAGATCTTCTCCTCTGCTAATACCTCATAATCTATCCCTGCCTTCATCCCTCTGCTGTGCTTCTTATCTCTTCTTCTTCTTTGTCATCCTTCATGCTACATCTCTTTTCTGCTATCCTCCCACTTCCTTCACCAATACTTCACTATTTCTGTCTTTCTGTCTCTCCACCTCCCATGCTGACCCTCCCATTTGTTGAGTGCTGTGTTGGTAATAGACACCTCGGGAGACGGCAGACAGATCAGTGTTTCAGCACTTGCATGCTGGGACAGATTTTCCAAAAATACTGCAAAGGGTTATCTCACCGCATATGCATGTGGATGTCCACAAACACACACACACTCTGCCTTTATAAATATCTCTGTCTTTTTCCTCTTTGTGTTTGTGTGTATAGAGGTTTACATATTGGGCATGCTAGCGTGTCAGATATGGTCTTACCGTCTTTCCGCGATAAGCCCTAGAATTGCAGCTCTGATTCCCTTCTCTCTGGCAGGATCATGACCTCCCCCCAACCCCGCTCCACCACAGTGTGTGTGTGAGTGTGTATATGTATGTGTGTGTTTGCCTATGGAAGTGCATGCGCGTGTGCCAGTATATATAATTTGAAAGGGTTTAGCGTAGGATTGGTGGCTGGAAAGCAGGCAGATCAAGGAACTGTGTTTGTGTGTGTGTGTGTGTGTGTTTGGTGTTTCTGCTTATGCATGCACACATGTGTGGTGGGCCTATAGGACCAGTCACAGTCCTGCAATCTGCAATCCTGATTATGCAGCATTTCATTAAGCGCAGCAGATGAGTCAGTGAATGAGAGGAAGCAGAGGAGAGAGACAGATAATAAAGAGAAAGAAAGAGATGACAAAAAGTCAACATTTAAATGTGTGTGTGTGTGTTTGGGCATGCTGTATCCCTCACAGCACTTGAATATTTGTCCTCTCCTTTCATGCATGCGTCAGTGTCCTGTCACTATGACTGTCTGCTATCTTTTGTCACTTTGTATTTGCTTGCGATGTGCTCTGTGTGTGAGTGCGCATGTACAAGTGTGCACATACTTGTGTATGTGTCTAATACCCTGCATTTGTTTGTGTGTGTTTGTGCACATGAATGTCCTTGTGCACTAGTCTCCTTCCCTGTCTATGTAACCCATTTGTCTTGTCTTAACAGTTGGGTGTGTTTGCATTGTTTAATCCATTGCATTGAGATGTTTTGAATTTTATTACCATTTTTCTCACTGTGTAAATATCATATTGCATTATGCTGGCACAAGGAGCTATTCAGCAGGTGTGGAAGAGAATGAAAATGATCCAGAGACTAAAATGGCAGACTCGGTAGAGATGGAGTCGATGGCAGAGAGTGGGCAGGGTGGTAGGATGATCCAACAAAAACAGGCTGGCTGGCCTGGGAAATCTGGTGCACAGGAGAACAATAGCAGAACAAGCAAGAACATGAAATTCAAAAAACGACTATTAGGGAACCAGATGTAATTACTGCTGCGGATGACTAAACATTCTGGCAAAGGCTGAGCAGATCTACTGCAGCAGCTTGATGAGGCAAAGATCAACAGGTGCGCCAGGCAGTTACAAGAACAGCAGGAAACAGGTAGTCACGCCCACGCAGCACAGAGAGTGCGAGAGAGAGAGACGCACAGGTGATAAGAGGATGGAGGCAAACACAGAAACACTGGGGAAAACACATGACTAATTGCTGGACCCTGACATGATGCTCCTTAATATTCTTTCTTCTATTATTTTTCTTATTTGAATTCTTGTTTTTTTTTTTTGGAACTGTACCATGTTGGGAATCATCAGCTCTACGGTGACTAAATTGGTGTTCCAGGCTTGATATTGTTCCGGTCCACCAATTCATAACCAACCGTCGTTCATAGTGGACGGCTTATATGCTAGTAGGGACGAGTGTATGTGCGTGTGTTTTTATGCATCCATGTTTTCTTTATGCACATTGCTCCTCGTGTAGTTTCCCTCATTAGGCAAGATGAAGATCAGTCTTCCCTCCTGCTTTCCCTTCCCCCCCTTATCGTCTTTATTCCTGCGTTTCTCCGGTATCGCTGTGACTCTGTTTCACCTCACTCTGAAGTGAAGGGAAGGAGGAGAAGGAGGGGATGTGATTGTGAGATAGAGAGAGATAGGAGGTAAGGAAAGGAAGGAGTTATCAGTGGGCGGAAGGGGGATCACATGACTCACTGGGTGCTGGAAGGCTAAAAATAAATGTTGGTCATTCTCTCACTCTCGGTGTCTCCATCCCTCTCTCACACACAGAGGACTGAAAATATTCCATCTTTTGAAAGCAGCCAGGTTTTTGGTTTCTGTCAGTGCTCACCTGTCTGGCCAGCCAGACAGCAGGTATAAACAGGAAGGAAAATGCACGAGACAGAGCCTGAAACTGTAGCTTTTCTTTGTGTGTGTTTGTCTATATGTACACAGTATTTGTATGTTGGACAAGAGTTTTTAGCCATTTAGTCCTCTCTGTAGCAACTAAAAGCTCCATTATGTTCACTAGCTAGCTAACTGTTTGCTGCTGGGCATACAGTTGGTTTTCAAAGATATTTCATTTAACCGAATTACAATTACTGAATTACCTCTGCTGTGTGTTTAGGAAAAAGAATGAAATGTAATGATGTAGTTGCTAATTGACTATTCTCCTTTCAAACATGCCAGCTAGAGAAAAATCAGTTTCAAAGTAAACATACAGTAATTTCCCTAATGGATTAAATTAGTTCACATTTAAGATACAATTGGATTACTTTTCGTTTGACACCTCTAGACTGTTTATAAAGAGGAACATTGCATCTTCATTTCCTCCCACTGAGGCCTACAAATATGAAGTCAGAATATCCTGGATATGGCCACATGATGGCAACTGAACCATCTCCATTACAGCTTAGCAACCTCCATGATAAAGGATGTTTGTGAAAGCTCTGGAAGGAATTTATTCAGTGTGATCTGAATTAAGAACTTTTTGTCAGACTACCGTATTTAAGGATGAAGGAAGCTCATCAAGCTCATTGTTAAACCTTGGCCTAATGGCACCTTTCATAATTAAAATATGCTGATCTATTAGCTCTTTAAGCTAACGTTAGCTTCAGAGACTAACAAGTCAAACTACTTCACGGCCATAAAGCTTTGACAATATGTGGTTAAAGGTTTAACATAGAGACTGTGATTCACAATGCGGTTCACAATCTTCTCTAGCTCTGCTAGAATGTTAGCTGTTGTCTGTTGGTTGGTTGGTTGGTTTGAGCAGCAGACTGAGTGTACTTTCAAACATCAAAATGAATGGGGTTTCTTTCTCGACAAACACAGTAGCTACTATTAGTATCAAGATGCAAAGAGCACACTTATCAGACATCCGCTGGGTACAGTTTCATCGGTAACTAATTAGTTACAGCTGCATAAATCCCTGGCGACAGTTTGGGCTGCCAAAACCAGCAGTGACCAGATAAAACTTTCACCGCTTAAAACTTGGTTAATAATGTAAGCTAGGCTATAATCAAAATTGTGTCTCTTGCATTTTTAAAATGCAAGGACTTCGATTTAAAAATGATTGATTGTTCAGCCCAGACAGAACCTACAGTATGACTAACAAGGGTAATGGAATCTGTAGTGAGGGCATCCTTAATTACAGAGTGCCGCATCTCCTTCTGTCTTTTCCTTTCTCCATCTCTCTCATTTCCTTCTCTGTCTCTATCCCTTTTAACCTCTGTTTTTTTGTCTGTCTGATTTACCCTTTCTCCTGAACAACTCTCTCCTCTTCTTCCCCCCTCACACAGTCTCAAACTGTGTTGCTCTTACAGCAAAACCACAGTTTCTGGAAATCTGTGTCTCCCTCCTCAAGTACTTACAATTCATCTTGTTAAAGTCTTTATCAAGTCTTTATCTTGTTCAGCAATGAAAAAATAAAACAACAATGAAACTGAGTGACACATATTGATAGACAAAGGCTACAAATAATAATAACATCAGAAATGACAAGTAAGAAAAAAATCTGATTGGTTGTTTTATTGTGCATGTTTGTTTATGTGCTGTATGTGTCTTGTATTATTTGTGCAGCAGAACCACATGAGCGCTGGAGAACAAGCATTGAGGGAGACATTAAAATGAAATACGGAACAACAATATGCCTTGCATTTCTGTTTCATTTGTAATTGAAACTGGTGGAGAAGGTAGATAGAGTGCTACCACAAAGTTGCATAAACATCTTTTGATTTTTAAAATTCACAAGTTCCTCATTCCACAAGTCCCATTTCGCAAAAATTTCAGATCAGAATTTTCAGACAAAAGAAGACATGTGGAATACAGTGTAGCTGTAAAACAACTTGCTCCATTTGCTCCATTTTCCAGTTTGCATGTTCATATAGTTATATAGGTGATTGTATTGATGTATTTGCCTTCTGTACTGATATAGCTTTGCTGTGCTCTCTGGTGTCAGCTCTTGTGGCACCAGACAGCTATGGGTAGTGTTTTCAGTCAACTGCTGTGCTTTTATTACTGTTGTTTAAACAGCAGAAATGATGCTTCTCTAAAGAGTTGTGTGTTCTGTGATTATAGATACAGTATTTTGATACCAGCACTTCACACTAATATGTGATTATTAATGTGTATTTGGGTCTGTCTTCCTTTGTCAGGATGTCTCCAGACTGCCACCCTCAGATTAAACCACTTACATATTTGTCTAATGTGTTGCTGCATTTCACTGGATAAGATAAAGGCCAACATTACCTACATTATGAGCCTTCTGGCAATACTCTGGGGGCATCTTTATCTTTGACACTAGCCACCTTTTGTTTCTTCACAGAAGGGAAAGAAAGGGAGTTATCAGTCTCATAATTCTTCCTCTATTGGGGACCAGCGGAGGGTGACGGTGTCGTAGTGCGCTGGATGGTTTCATTAGACCCCTGGGTTCTGCAGGGGGGTAGAATGGAACAGTTATGGAGGAGCGCTACTGAGCCGCTGGCCGCAGAGGATGTTACATTCACCCCACTACATCTTTTTAATTAAGACTCTTAATAAAATTGGAGCAGAGCAATTCCAACACCCTGTTGTGGTATGTATTGGGTGAATTTGCCTCTGTATTAGGGTTAGGTCTGTATTCATTATTGATTGTTTAGCTGATTTTCAAACTACTAATTTTGTCAGAACAATGTTGAACAGTAAAAACATCCAAAGGTATTAAATTTATGATAGTATAAAACATTACAGTACATATGACAAGCTGTAGCCTACAACACTTTGGTATCTTTATGTGTTCAATGATTTTAAGTATTAATTAACATTATTGTTGAGTCAATTACTGGCTAGTATGTATACTTTACAGATGCACTGGTATCTCCAACCTTCCCAGATGCTTTAATAAACAACTTTACATTACATACATACATACATCCATGGAGGGGTCAGAGAACTTGGCTTAACTTCAAGGAGATACATACAGATTAGTTTTGAAAAGTAAGTAGTACTTGCACACAGTGTGTGTATTGTTTGCAAAGTCATCTGTATTAATACACCAAAAGATTGTGTATGAAAGCATAAAATGAACATGTGTAGTTCATCTTCTAGGTTTCATTTCCCCTTTCCAGTTTACATCCGATGCAGACAAATTTGTACTAGAAAGTAACTTGACTTAAGTAACTTGCACAATACCTTGCCACATTAATACAGCATAAGTAAAACAGGTCAAACTTAATCAGCTTACTTTTAGTTTAAGACTGCAGGCCTACGTGTTGTGCCCTAAAAAAGAAGAATTGTTTTTTTCTTTTCCTAGGTTTCAGTGAAATGTGGGTCTGATTGATATGAAAAAACAGAAATCGGATGACCAGCATAACTTGGTCAGTCAGAGTGAAGCTCATTCTCCCTCCATTTCTGTCCATGTCTTTTGCTTGTTTTTCATTTTGCTTCCTGTGTCTTCCTATGTTTTCTCTGTCTGTCCCTAAATCTGGTAGACTTACAGGACATCAGACATCAAGAGGAAAAGAAAGCACACACATACACACAGAGCAGTACACTCTGCTGCAGTGCGGATGTAGACGCGACACTGAAACTGAATGAAAGAGAAACAAGCAGCAGTGGAGAGAGAGACAGAGAGGGAAATAAAAGTTAGGGCTTAGTGGTGTTGGTTTTTGAAATTTTGAAATTTGTGTGCATGAGCAAATATTGTAAGCAAAACCTTCCCTGAATATGAATTATTCTTATTTTCAGAGTCAAGGGAAGCTGTCTTTCTGCCTGCAAAGTACGTAAAAGAATCAGACCACAAAAACAGCAGATATACAGATTAGATAATACTACACCTACTTACAGTGATCTTTTAATAAGGTTTTACATATACAGGATTCAAGTCAAAGCAAATAACAAAAACAGAAAACATATTAAGCAGCAGGTATATAACTATATCTATTCTCTGCTGGATCTTATTAACTGTCTGAGTCCTGTTTTGCAATAAAGTTTCCTTCCTTCCTTTTCCAAATAGCCGCTGCCCTTTTGATGGTCTTATGAAATGATATGTCTGTCTTCGTGGAACAAAAAACTGCATAATAACTTCTGGCTTGTGTCACTGCAGTCAGAGTTGCTCATAGGTTGTGACTTTTTTATTCTGGAAATCATTTTAGAGAGAAAAGAGAAAAAAACGAATTTGACTAAATCTTGTGAGAAATCCTCATATGACTGTTGATGACAGCATTGTCTAATTGCCAAATTAAGTGTCTGTTTCCAAGTTATAGAGAAAATAGGAACAAATATATGTGTGGGACTTGCTGTTGACCAACCCACATGAACGACAACTGAACATACCATACATGGTATAAAGTGTGAAATCCTAATTTCTAATCCTATTTCTTAAAGACAGAAGCTGCATGCTTGCAGTACTAATGCCAAGAAATAGATTGTTTTAGACAAGATGGTTTATGATGTGACAAATGCAAGAGGTCATTATCCAGGAGACAGCAAAGCAGCTGACAGCGATACAACATAGCAGTGTCCTACCATCACTCTGCTCAGTTCACAGGTCTAAGGCTATAATACAGCATTATCACCAAAACTTTTGAGACACTTTTGGGATTGCTATAAACAATCAAGACATCACTAAATACACTTCAACCCTAGTGTATTTAGCAGTGGACAACTGCTTTAACAGCGGATTAACAACAACTTTTATTTGACCAAAGAAAAACAATATCTTCACAGCTCAGTTTATTGCAGATTAATTATTGATCAACTATTATGGTGTTACTTTATGTATGAATATCTATTCATGCTAGACAGGGAAGCATACATAAGGACATTCAGGCGCACAGCTTAGAGCTGGCCAAAAAGTTCCAGGCCTGACCGTCCTGAACAGCTGACTGAGGAAGCTTCGCATTTTTCTGCACAATTACATTGGTTTAACATTATGTAGAAATCCTGTTGTCGGACTCAACTACGTTAGCAAAAAGTCTCTCAATGTGGCCGCAGGGCTCAAGCTTACGCACACGCACACACACATATATTAAAGCGTTGTAGATGCATATTTGTCACAACTCATAGCTGGGTCTTAGGCAGATTTCAGAGTTGACTGCAGCAAAAATTGGTTCAGAGGAAAAAATTTGATTTTCTGATCTATTAAAAAAACAAAAATGCTCTGTCAGGCAGACTCTCAGACTTCTACTCACACCTATCGGTACTTCTTTGCTCGGTAGAATATACAGACTCTACATAAAAAGAACAAGGAATAACCCAGCAACCTTCTTATCCGGATGTCGTCAACTATTGTGCCGTGTTTTGTCATTGTAGGTAGTGTCAGTAGTCTCTGCAGTCTCACATTTTGGGGGACAGTTAGTCTTGCAGATAGGGAAGTAGGATTAACCAGTTACACAGCATAGCTCTACTTTTATGCCTCTGGCCACACTTACTGCCAACAACTTTGTCTTTGCGCACCCATTTGTAAGTCCATCACATTTTTATGAATGTCCAGTTACGCCTGAGGGGAATTTTTCAAATTTGGCACAAATTTTCACTTTGACTCAAGGAATGGGTTAGGGTTAGGGTTAGAATGAATGGACACAAGGACTTGCACTCTTTAAGCCATAACTCAAGAATTCATGCAGCAGTTATGACAAAATTTAATACAACATTTTTAATAAGATGAAATGATGACAGTTTATATCCAAAAGCTCACTGGTCAACTTCACTGTAACATCATAATGTTCTGCAAAAACACTTTTCTGGCCATTATTCAACTCATAACTCTGGAAACTGTAAGCTGCAACTTTTCTGGTGTGTGGAAGTACTGTTATTGTGGTTACTCAATAGAATCAACAGTATAAACCCAGCAGTATCACGTTTCTGCATTTTCAGCAGCAGCCCCCTGTCTTCCACAACTGAATCATGTTTGTTGCTCAAACATCATACTTATTGCACCCGCAGAGAGCTCCAATGAAAAATGATTATTTAAATGTATTATATAAGCAACTGTCTAAACAAAAGCATCTATTGCAGATAAACATGCAGTATGGGTTTTGGTATTCATTATAGTGTACTGTGGGCTTCTGCAGTACGTATGCATCTTGGCACTTGAAGGATCTGTATGTGCGCCTAAGGAATTAGTTACTTGTGCTTTCCTGTCAGTAGTTCTGTAGAGTTTGATAGTTGTGTGTGAACTCTCGATGTCGGCCATTTGCATGCAAGGCTGGTTCCACTGCAGAGGAGAGGAGAGGCCTGACGCTCTGATTGGTGCAGGAGTTGCTAGACAACAGATGTCCAGTCGGCTGGGAGCTGGACTACCTGTGGATGAGGGAGAGAGTGGAGACAGAGAAAGAGTGAAAGAAAAGTGGAGGTGGAAAATGATGGAGTGAGGCTGTTGCATGACATTTACAGTACACAGCTTGATACAGTATAGGGAAAAATACAGTCAATCTTATATGACCGCCTTTGTTTGTTTCTTTAAAGCTGTAAAGTGTTCACTATGGTGTTTTGATTGCTTCAGAGAGAGAAATACTTATATTCACCTTTTATTTTTCCTCTCCAGGCCTAAAACAACAAAATGACTTATCAATATACTAGATTTATTTTTTTAGCTCAATATATTCTGCTTCAGATAAAAGCAACATATCAAAGTAGCAACATGTTAATTGTGCACATTGGCACAACTTATTACATTTGCCACTGACTCATAGACAGTACTAAAGGGACTTAAAAGCAACAGAAAACAGCTGATGATGATGTTGTTTATAATAGGAATAAAGTTACTTCTTTCCAGGATAGTAAATTCTGTTAAATTCCACTTAAGACATACTCTACTGTCTTTGGTTTAACCCTTTTTTCATTAGTTACTGTGGCTACCCTAATGTTCACGGAGTATAAAAGCACCTATCTTTGATTGGTGCACAGCCCCATGCATTTTAATAAGAGCACATAAATGCTACTGCAAGGACAACAACCCGAATATTATCATGAGGCACCTTAAACCAGCTGAAGACTGGTCAGGTTTTTGAGGACTGGGTGTGAAACACTGCATTCACAACACTACAGCTCAAGAAGAAAAGTACATGAAAGCTCCGGTCTGTCACAAAACGGCATCGTTGCTGATGCAGGGAAAGCTGAACCCTGATGCAGAGTCAAAAAGCAGGGATGCGAGGCAGAGGTTCAAACAATAGTCTTTATTAATTAAAGCAAAACACACAAAAAAAGCACACATTTACTATGGCATGGGATCAATGGAAAAACTGTGGCAAAGTTCACAGCATAGCATGGCAAGGCGAGACAAAAGATATCCTGGCATGTAATCATGGAAAAAAACAAAACCTGACGAGGTAGACAATGTAAATCCTGGCATGGAACAAAACACAATATAACACACTGACAAAACGTGACTGGGAAGACAAGGACTAAATAGACAAGACAACGAGACACAGGTGAAACACATTAGGAGGGAGAAAGCAATCAGGATACCCAAAAGCAAAGCTACAAGAAACAGAGACACACAGCAGAAGTGACACTTTCAAAATAAAACAGGACATGACAAAAACCTTGAACATAACACATGGAAACACAAGACACACATGGAACATGACATGGTCTGGAAGACTTAAATACTCTCATACTGTCAAATGCATTGTCAGAGAGGACAAAATTTCAACCAAAATTATGACATATTTTCGGTGTATCCATTAAAGATTATTGATATATTATATTATACATATTATTATTTTACAGAGATTTTCTGGAGGTGTTGGCAACTATGAGATATAATCAGAAAACTAAAATAAAGAGGCATCACACTTAGCACCCCAAAATGGGTTGGGTTGTTGTGGGTATTTATTTATTTCTTTTAAGATTAATTTTTGGTCTCTTATGGTTGACCAGTTGGTTTCCAAAAATAGTGGGTGGTGGCCGCCACAATGAGTATTTTGATATTACATTACATGTGAAATTTGATATTATGAATATTGTAACTTAACAAAGGAAAGACAGAATTTGTGTGTTGCTGTGAGAGAAAGCCAAAGAAATGATGTGCCATTCAGTAACATGGTAAGACTGAGGCAGAGATGGAGAGATTAGTGACCTTGCTCACGGGGTCCTGCTAATCATGAAATAATGGCTGAGCTGCCCTTGTTTGTGGCTCTGCCTGTCAGGATGCCTGTCTGCTCTTGTGCTTGTCTCTAAAGCTGGCAGCATACTTCAAACCAAATCCAAATTGGCGCACTCTCATAGGCAATATGGCAGACTTGCGACCACGAAAGAGAGCTGCATTGGAGTCTGTTTGATGCAGCATGTGCTGGCCGCTAGTCAAAAGTTTTCATACAGTTTTCTTTAGACACCCCTGAAGTTGGTTTACACTGTTGAATGATTAATCGTGCAGTGCCTTGGCCCTTAATTGCAGTACTTTCAAGTTTACCCGCTGTTTACCACTTGGTTTGTCCCTTTTCCAACATAAGTAGTTGATTTATCATTGACAGCATTGGGTGTTGAGGCACTACTACACCCAAATGAACACGAAAGAGAATTTTTATGTCTTGTGAGTTAATGATTTTGTCGCATTTTATTGCTTTTTTAATTTGATGCATTGTGTTTACTTGGATGGAGGAGTGGGAAGAATCTTTAATAAAAATGGAAGATTATCAACGTGACTGCCACATATCAACCTCTTCATTTGTGGTTTCGGAAGTGAACATGCCATCTCCTTTTCTGTTTTTTTGTGGTGGTAACTAACTGTCCAAGGGCAGGTTTAAATCTAGCTTCTTCCTCCAGTATTTTTAGCTTTAGCTGTAGTGCAGCCACTGCTCATCTTGTACTTGTTTTGCATGTCACTGCTGGGATTTTATTCTGAATGAATTTGTCAGTTACACTGAACATACTGTTCCAGTATTCTACCGAGCAATTGAGAGCACGCCAAGTTCCGTTTTGTTTAAAGTGGCCCTAAGTTTGACTGTGTATTGCCTCCTATAGATGCAGTACGCCAACACAAATAAACAGATACCTGTACGTATAATTGTAACAAGCTGCATGATGTTCCTTGTTGGTCTTGCCTCTGAGCTGACTGAGTCCACAGTTTCCATAGCATCAAGACGAGCAGAGGAGTTAGACACGGATGAGAGTGAAAAATAGGCGTTCTATTTTAAATGGAAAAAAGTAGAACCCGCTGCTCTTCTTTCTCTCTCTGTCTCTCTCTCTGTCTCTGTCTGTTTGTCTGTCTGTCTGTCTCTCTCTCTCTCTCTCTCCGGCTCTTGCTCTCCGTGTCTCGAGGCAAAGCTGAAATGGGTCGCCTTGAGACCCAACTGCATCACTCATTGTAACGACTGCTGTTCTCATTCATTTGTACCAAATCAGAGTCACTGGACTTTGGTTGGACACGGAGATTTGAGTCACTTTTTGCTTCACCAAGTCAGATAAAATCAATCTGGTTTCCCAGGGGAGAGATGTGTGAGTCTGCCTGAAGGCTGCCATCTTAGTAAAGTCACACAAAAACAATACGGTAACCCTAATACCTGTTGTCCTGTCTGAAAAAATGTATTATTACTTTGATGTTGACATTACCGCGCAGTTTTAACCTTACATTATCACCCAATCTCAGTGTGCTGTAGTAGAAATGTAAAGCGCAAGAAACACATACTGATTTGTAACTTTCAATTTCAGTTTAGGAGGCGTGAGATCAGACACAAGATAAGACGTGAGACAATTTAGAGACATGAAATTAAATTTCATTTGTTTATTTTCTCCTCAGATCCGCAAAAGGAACGTGCAGGCACATTGCAGACTCGCATTAAGCACAATACCGGAGGTCACTATGAATCCACTGTGGCTGCTCACTCTTGTTTGTTGTGCACTGTTGCCTGCCTGGCACATTACCAAGCACATATCACGTCACATTATTTTGGTCAAGCATCTCAGTTCTGATAAGGAAAAGAGCCGAGTTGACACAAGGCCAAGACACAGACAGACACAGTACACACACGTATAGAAGTGTGAATGTCAAATTCACAAACACCACAATGATGCTGACAACAATGCCAAAACACTTGCCTTGTATCCTCCACCAAGTCAAAACTAACATGCAGCCCACATTGTGCTTAATGATTCAGAAAGCCAATCATAGGAAATAATGAAGAGCATTAGAAATAACCAGTCTCTGCTTCTCTTTGTGTGTGTCTCGTCTGTTTATCCTTCAGATCATCAAAAGCTGGAGAGAGAGGCGAGGATTTGTCGCTTACTGAAGCACCCCAACATTGGTGAGCTCCAGGTCCTCAATCTTGAAATGCACACGCTGATACAAATGATAACACACTTATTTTGTTCAGGTCTCTGGAGAATCCTGCTACGGCAATTCATCTTCTAGACACTGTTATGAGGAGGAGGAGAGAGAGAAAACCAAGTGTGTGTGTGTGTGTGTGTGTGTACAGGTATCTAATGATGATGTATCTGTGTGCCGAGTCATCAGAAAGACACAGCAGCCCTGTGCCCTCTCTCTAAACCACTGACCCTTTACACTCTTTCCTCCTCATTTTACATGTGATAGAACCTGCCACTTCCCTTTTTGCTCTCTCCACACTCATTTACTCATGCTCTTTCCTTTCTTCACTGTCATTGTTTCTGATTAAATCAGTTCTCAGCACCACAGCTGCCACTGCAGTCAGTTTTCAAAGATAACTATGGGCTTTCAAAGGTTTTAGAACAGCTAAGACTGAATATTTGGACTTCCAGGCTTTAAAATCTTTAAAAAGTACATCATGGACTTAAAAGAAATTGTGATATATTGAAGATAATACAAGGATATCTTACTACGCAATTCTTTATTAAGGAGCCAAATGCTCAGTGACCTCCTCATGTCGATACATAGTTGTGTGCATGTTAATATTCCAGATTAAACAGTAAGAATGCCACCAGGGTGGAATCAGAAAGTTTATTTGCTCACATTAAATATTTAAACATTAAAATATCTTCTTAACAAAGTCAGAGTTTAACAACCAGCATTACTATCCATATATATTCATATCCATATATATTTATAATATATTTTTCTTTCTAATACGAGTTGAACCGCATATCCAAGTCCTGATGTCAAAACAATAGTGCAGAATTCATGACCCGTTTCCCTGATATAAATGCTATAAGGCTAATTGTGTGAGTCCCGATTTCTTACTGGAGTTGTCGAGATGTTTTATTTAATGAGTACTCGAGGCAACAGCCCATTTCATAAACCAATACTTTCATATATATAGTTAGCTGTCTTCATCATAATGAGACTCATATGAGTCCTAGATGTTTTCAAAGGTTTCATCTAATCACAGAGGTTGTAGGGAAGGTGGCTGAATGAATCAACACATTGTGGCAGTAGATTATATTATGCACTGCAAACTCATTTTGCTACTTGATTAACATTTAATACCTCACATTGGTTATTTGCTTACCACCTGACTCACAACACTACAATAATAATGTTAATGAGTATTGGCAGTATCAGTATTGAGGTGTTAACTGCATTCTGTTTCTTTTGGCTTCTCCCTCCGTCTCTCTTCCTTTTCTGTCCTGTGTTGGTGTGTTTGTGTATTTCTGTCAAATCTCCTTCACAGTCCGACTTCATGACAGCATATCAGAAGAGGGTTTCCACTATCTGGTGTTTGATCTGTGAGTAATAGACTCTCATACCTGCATAATCTGTAACTTGCAGTCAACTGAGCAATCTCATGTTTTGTTTTGTTCTACTTTCCCTTCTTGCTTATCTATATGTATTGCGTTAACACTGCACATAAAAATATCCAAAGAAACCAGGCATGTAGGCCTAAACAGGAAGCTACTGTTGCATCATGAAATATAACATAACTATCAAGTAATATGTTAAACTTAACTTACAGTTCTTTGTAAATGTAGGTATTATTCATTTAATTTTTATAATATCGAAACACATGAAAAATAAATGTGTTTTAGAGTTAACTTGTAATATTCCTGCAGTCTGGAGTGGGGGGGAAATCCTGTATCCTACAAATGGCTGGAAGTGGCCGGACTGAAGGACAGCTCAGAAGCACTAATCACGGCAGCACAAGAACAGGCACTCAGTACAAAAGAAATAGAGGGAGGGGTCTACCACACCAAACAGGACCCCAGGGGCAGGCTGTGCAAAGATTCCCCTGATATAATTCAGCACATACCAAGGTCCAGGTGTAACATGCAGGCAGGAACAGTGTACGATGTAACGAAGTGGCTGGCAAAGTATACAGGAACATCTGCAGTGAGTATGGGCTGGAAGTCCCAAGGTCAGAATGGAAGTCATCTTCCGATTGAGAATGACCACACTGAGATGCTTTGGGACTTCCACATCCAGACTGGCAAAATGGTGATTGTGAACCAGCCAGACATTGCGGTGGTTGACAAGCAACAGAAGAAGGCAGTAGTGATAGACATAGCGATTCCAAGTGACGGCACCATCAAGAAGAAGGAACACGAGAAGCTCAAAAAATACCAAGGGCTGAAAGAGGAGCTAGAAAAGATGTGGAGAGTAAAATGGGGCTGTGACCCCCAAACTGAAAGAGTGGCTCCAGCAGATTCCAGGTACAGCAGCTAAGATACTGCGCAGAACCTCCCAGGCCTCTGGTAGACGATCTGAGCTTGAGGAAGACACACACCACCCCAGATAGAGGGATTTATATCTATCTATCTATATATATCTATATCATCCATCCATATTCTATACTGCTATATCCGTATATATACTGTATATATATACATTGTAAGTAGGCCAAGTTCGAACTTCTGAGGAGCTGCTACAACATCCTCCTGACCTATATCCACTCTCCTGCATGTGTGTGTGGTAGCCTAAGGGTGTGTTTTTAGAAAGCTCTTACAAGCCCTTATAAGCCCTAAACACTCTTGTGCAAGCTTTAGCTAATTATTTGTGAGTGTGTAAATACATGAGGCAGGAATGTGGCATTGACAACAGTTTAAAATGAATGAATGATTGCGTTTCAGCTGCTGACACAGATAGAGGTGTACTGTAATGTTCTCTATGTCTCTCCACAGGGTGACAGGAGGAGAGCTGTTTGAGGACATTGTAGCCAGGGAGTACTACAGTGAGGCTGATGCCAGGTAACACACACAGATTCCTTTGCACAGCAGCCGTTGTGTTTCTCTGTCTATTACTGGTGTGTATATATTAGTGTGTTTCACATATTGTCATCTAAGAGGTGCGATACAGCTGCCTTCTCTCTGAGGCATCTCATAGAGTTATTTATAAAAGTGATTAACGACATACAGCCTGCGGTATTAATCATACACAACCCACCTTACACTTTCAGCTTTAGGCTGAAATAGTACCTCCCCAGAGAGACAGAGAAAGTCAAAGATAGTGTGTGTGTGTATTGTGTGTTTTCTTGTCATGGACACTGCGTAGCTTTGGTTTTTCCAGTGTTATGCATCAGGTCTTGTGAAAAATGACTTACCTTCATGTGACTTAATGTCATCTGTCAAGAAAGCAGCAGAAATCTCATCAGAGGGACATATGATACCTTGTTAAGGGATTGTTTCCTCTCCTCTTCCCTTCAGTTAATTACCCTTATCTTCTCTTCTCTCCCCTTCTTGCTTTCCTTTTCTTCTTTGCTTTTCTGTCTTTCCTCCCATTTGCTCCATCACAATCCTGCACTCGTTTATTACTCTCCTGTCTTAAGTCACTGCATACAGCAGATCCTCGAGAGTGTCCATCACTGCCATGTTAATGGGATTGTCCACAGGGATCTGAAGGTTTGTATGGCTGCAGCCGTGGCTCTGTACAACAGACGGCAATGTTCAGAAAGACCCAGTGACACTCCCCTCATAGTCTTTACTCTTTTTAATTGCGACATTATTCGTTTTTTCCTTGTAGAGGCCCTAAAAACTTTGCAACTGATTTGACCTTTGTGAAATTGACCCTTGTGACCTTGTGAATTGTGAAAGATGTAACTGTACTGTAAAAAATACTGAGAAGGAAAAAGAGATTTTTCAATTCATTGACTTTATTAGGGGAGTTGTCCTTTGCTGAAGTCATTTTCAGTTTTTAGATATTTCATAATCAGGAGGATTTATTCATCTTTATGTAAATAATTATGTAGATTTGTCCAGCTGTCAGTTAGTGTCCTGTTGAGTCGCAAGTCTGCTGTCTGTGTTTAGAGTCTCTAAATGTTAGGAAATGTATTATTCAGTAGAGCACACTGGCTAACTGGCCTTAGGTTAGCAAAGACCTTTCTGCACCTGTTACCACGTGTGTGTGCGTGTACGTGTGCTTGCCGGGGGATTGCATATATATTTATTATTGAGCTAAATTGTATTAGCGTGCAGTGTGTGTTTTTCGTTACCCATATGTGGTTGAGTCATTTGTTTTTACACCCACGTCTTCTGTTACACCACACCTCCCTCCTGCATCCTTCTCCCTGCAGTGTGCTCTTTGTTCCCACTCATGGATTTTAACAGTGGATTAATGATGTTGTCTACTAGCATGTCCTTTCTGCTAACAATTCACCCTCTCAGAATCCATGAGCCTGAGGGAGCAAGTCCACAGCTCCAGTGTGGAAAATGTCCATTGTCATGTAGAGATTTGGTCCCGTACACATTTGTGTTCCTCTGTCATTTGTGTGGCAGAAAGGGAGTTGCCTCAGACACTGATTTAAGAGCAGTTTAGCATCGTTGACTCCTAACTGTTTAGATTAGGATTTGGTTTAGCTAATCTGATTTTAGATCTGTGTCTGGGCAGCTTGTTCCCAGAGCGTGTGACCTCTCACCTCTAACCTGTTTGACTCCGCCCCCCCCAGCCTGAGAACCTTCTATTGGCCAGTAAGCTGAAGGGGGCGGCGGTCAAGTTGGCTGACTTTGGGCTGGCTATCGAGGTGCAGGGGGACCAGCAGGCATGGTTTGGTGAGTATTCATCCATCCATTTTTCAGCCTGAATCAGTTGGTCCAACAACCAACCAATCAGTCGATCAGTCAGTCACTCATTCAGTTTGTTGAGCAGCCTGGTCACTGAATTCCCCCCCTCCTGCCTACCATTCCACATCTCCATTCCTCCATATTACTCCTCCAGGTTTTGCCGGCACCCCGGGATACTTGTCTCCGGAGGTTCTGAGAAAAGACCCATATGGAAAACCTGTGGACATGTGGGCCTGTGGTAAATAACATAACGTTCAAATTCTCCAACTGCGAATATTTGAATTAACTTGATGCTAAAGCCTCTGCCTACGGCTTTTATCTATGGTTTTGCACCAGCACTGCTGCTCTATGTTTTCTCAGGCGTTTTCTTCAGTGTTAAGTGAGTGAATTTTTTTTGTTGAGGAGCAGTATAGGTTATATCAATATAAATTACTACAGTATATTGGCTTTTTCTGTTAACATGCTCAGCTTGCCATGTCACTTCCTTCCAGGTGTGATTTTATACATCCTGTTGGTGGGCTACCCTCCCTTCTGGGATGAGGACCAACACCGCCTTTACCAGCAAATCAAGGCTGGGGCCTATGATGTAAGCACACAGAAAAAAAAATAGGGCTGTCAGTGAAAAAAAGTTAGAACAAATAAAAATTGATATGTAATTAGTTTGAATGAAGTGAAGTGAAATGCGACAAACCTATCCCAATTCTAAAAACATATGTAGAATTAACATGGTTCTGTTCTGTCGGTAACAGACATGTTGTCATGGCAACATTACCATAAGGCAGTGGCATTTTTAAACTTGGACAAGCAGCCTTATGGTTATCCATGATTTTGCCATGTATGGTTCCTTCTCAGATGATTCAGTGTCATGACTGTTGTTCAGCATGTCTCCCTTCTTTCCTCCACTGTTAATTTTGAATTTGGACACATCGTTAACAATCATAGATTTTATTTTTTTTTCCCTTTGATTTGAAAGGAACATCTGCATACACTGACCCCATCGCATGAAGAAAAGCAAATGTTTGTGTCATCTCAAATTGCGTTATGTTTTAAACCTTGTAGAGAAAATCACAATTCTTTTGCCTCTTATTTTTTAGCTGTGTTTAAATTAAATGAAAATGATAAAAGAAAAAGGGGCACCTCTAACACACACTCACATGCAATGATTAGACATACGTATTCAGTTTTTGGTTGTGTCATTTCTTCAGAGGGTATTTGTTTTACTTCTGTCTTTTCACCCATTTACTTTGCCACAAAAACAATATGTGATGCTATAGTTTGTCTTATTAGCTCTGTCTGTATCATGAGCATATAATACTCTTATACTTGTTTTTGACAGTTCCCATCCCCAGAGTGGGATACTGTAACTCCTGAGGCCAAAGATCTGATCAACAAGATGCTAACCATCAACCCCAGCAAGCGCATCACTGCTGCAGAGGCCCTCAAACACCCCTGGATCTGCGTATGTATCGCACACATACACACACACGAATGTAGACCACACACATAGACAGATAAGCAGATGCAGACACAGAAAGAGAGAGCCACACACTAAGAGTGATATTGCTAACAGAATACCTCAGTAGCATCAGCCATGCCATCAGATTCAACTTGCTGAATCTCACACAGTTTTTCACAATCAGACATTCCTCACATCCATTGTTTTTATTCTCTCCTAATCCTGAAATCATCTCATCTTCTTCCTGCAGCAACGATCCACTGTAGCTTCCATGATGCACAGGCAGGAAACTGTGGAGTGCCTGAAGAAATTCAATGCCAGGAGGAAACTCAAGGTGAGATTTCTGGCAATCCTTCATGTTTCTATTTATGTAGAACAATCCATCCAGCCAGTTCTGCCCAGCCCCCTAGCTTCCTCACTCAAGACTTCTCAGGGTAACTTAAAAATGATGACTTTCTCTCTAAAACCTTCAAGTTGCCATTCTGCTGTGCTCCTCTTTCTTGCTGTAACCTTTTAATCAGTCTTCCTATTTCTGTCTCTTCCTTCCTTCCTTCCTTCCTCCCTCTCTCCCTTCCATCATCATTACCTCCTTTACTTCTTTTCTATCACTGCAGGGCGCCATATTGACCACTTTGCTGGTCACAAGAAACTTCTCAGGTATGTCTTGCTCGGCCTGGTGTCCAGACCTGGTTACCTGAACATATCTTAAAGCTAAAACATTAATCCAAAAAAAAAAGGTTGGAAATTATCCTTAGCCTTTAATATTACATGTGGTTTGGTTTAGTGCACATAAAAAAACATCTTCTAGTCAAGAGGAAAACAGATCAGAGGCACTACAAAATAGGTACAATATGCAGTCAATCTTTAGGCTTTTAATTGAATTCTGAATGCCTTAGATCTGTTTCTTCATAGAACAAGGATCATCTTGCCAGAAAGGTGCCACTGGTGAACTGTCATCTCTCTTTATCTCTATAGCTGTTGCTCTTTCACCCTCTCTCTGTTTTGCACTCCATCATATTTTTTTGCCCATTTTTCTTTTGACCTATTGCTGTTTTCTCAGGATCTTACTAGCCTACTTTCTCTCTTCATTCTACAGTAAAATGCATTAGTGCATTTGTGTCTCTTATTATTCATCATTTTCTTCCTTTTTCAATTTTCTTTCCTTCTTTTGTTTGGATTGTGGTTTCCATTTGAGGTAAGAGTTTGGGTGGGCCCAATAAAAAATAATGATATTTAGGCCTTACTTAGGCCTCTAATAATATCCACTCACATATGCATGAAAATGAGGTGTTTGGTATTCAAAACAACAATATTGAACCTCACGCTTGCAATAAGAGACCAGTATGAAATTTAGACAGGGATGCAGCATGCACTGTGAAAGCAATCTAGTGTCTGGATTATTTTTACTTCATGAGAAATACAAGGAGAGAAGAGCGGTGGAATTGTGGGATGTGTGGGTGCTCCTGGTGCATGAGTATGTGTGCAAATGTCAATTTTAAGAATGTTGTGTGAGTCTGTTAGAGATGGGAACATTATCCCTTTCATCACCTGCTAAATATACACCACCCACCCCTCAGCCCTTCACATGTCAGTTAGTATGTAGCAGGAGAACAACCTTACATAAATGATGAAGCCTTTCTCAGAATCTGTTGCATTGCATTATGGATTTTGCAGCTGGATTTTTCACCTGGAATTTGAAGATAAGCACAGTTGACTGATATGCTTGCTGCATGTTAGTGTAGCCTCAGGACTGAGCTAGTGAACTCTCATGCTGAAGTGGTGTCTCTTTCTTCCCTTCTGCAGCAGCCAAGAGTTTGCTCAACAAGAAAGCAGACGGCGTCAAGGTGAGTTGCTTTGCACAGTGATGGAAATGCGTAGTTACTTGCATTAGTCTGTTGGAACGTTCAGTTTCTGAGGTCTCTTTGGGATAATTATTATGCATTGTGCACTTAACAGCATCATCATTCAGGGACAGTCACTCTAAGCAGTGGGCAACAGTTGTTATTTATTAGCTTGATTTCACAGTTGTTCTTGTGACACAGTAAACCACATTGTCTGTATGTGAGTTATGTTTCTGCTTTTTTCAGATGTTTTTAAAAACACTGGTTTTCTATTGCCTCATCTTGTCTGTATTTCCTGAATAGACCATGTCTCACATCTTCCACTGTCACTTAATCTTTACCATAGAGCCCCTGATGTTCTCTTTCCTAGTTTCTCTCTGTGCTTGGGGCCCAATCTGAAATTCACACTTGATGCAGAAGTATATGGCACATGCTTGTGCGCACATCTGCATGCACATACAAAGTCAGGAATTTTATTTCACTGAAATTCTGTGTTTACATATAAGTAAGTGTTGATTTGAGATTGGACCTCTGCATATATTATTTGAATCAGTGTCACTGTGTTTGGGTTCTACTCAGGCCTACAGTATGTCATGCTACAGGATCCATTCCAAGGAGTTTAACCCTTATACATATGACCCCAAATGAAAATAAAAACACAATTAATCCTCATAGACATTAGAGTGAAAAGTGAAGGGACATGTCTGTAGTTAGAATTGCTGACCATATAGTAGGTTTCTTGAATATAGAAAAAACATATACTAAATGTATTTCTCATGGGTTACTCATCTGTTCATTATTCATTTTTGTACTTCAATATTTGTACTTCGTGCTTCAATAGATGGTTGGACAAATACATGTCTACACTCATATGGATAGGAAAGTTTTAATGTGAAGGAAGGTTTGTTGGCATTGTTTCCTATTTTATTATTGGCTGATGAATGAATGAATATTTTCTTGCTTGTTACTACCTTATCTCTCCCCATGCTGTTACTAACAGCCTCTTTTGCATTCTCCTAAACCTAGCCGATTAGATTTCAATGAAAATTTGTTTCCAGTTTAAAATTTGTGTTTGAGGAACATAAATAGCTTCCTCCAACTGCTTCAAATAGTTTTTCCCCTGCCTTTACCACCTGCCGGTTTAACTGACCTCTTGTGCATTTTCTTCTATCTAAAGTGGAGCTTTTCATGCCTTCCTGCCCAAGCGGGGTCTATAAAATACTCAGAGGTCTTGGTTAATAAGAGGTCTTGTTTGGAAACAGTTTAACATTAAAATCAGCTCTTTGCGACACGAGTTGGGATGATCTCCTTGGAATGGACGATAGTCAGAGAGCGTGTGTGTGCTTGTGAGTGTGTGTGTGTGTGTGTGTGTGCAACAAAGAGTGTATGTGTGTCATGTCCCCTCTACACTGCCCCCTGCAGGTCAACAACAAAGCCAACACAGTGACCAGTCCTAAAGACACTGGCCCTGCCCCTGCGCTGGTATACACACACAACCTCACACCACCTGCGCCTTCATCCACTAAACTGCTACACCTCCCCACCTCACACCCCACTGTGGAGGAGGTATAGGTGCACCCTTTCACACAGGGTCAGATCTTATTGTTGTTTGATCTCAACCTGATAAGATTTAAAGGCTTAACTGGGTGCATAACAATACACAAAACATAATGGGTGGTCACATGGGGTTAAAAAGACGTGTAGCTCAACTATAGGCTATCCCTGAATGAAACAATGTGTAAAAGCTTTTGTGGCTGCGCAGCATGTCCCAACTCCAGCATATTTGATACAGATGACCATGAAAGATAAACTGCTCATAATTCAGAATGATGTGCTCATTCATTCATCTAAATTAGCAGAGCATGCATGGGGCATATAGAGCTTGGACAGTTTGGTTTTTGCTGGATCTGTATATTGTTAATGTTGGGCTGAAACAATAAGCCTTTACACACATGACTAGTGTAATTTTGAATACGTAAATAGGGTCAACCTCTACCTCCCCCCCTACGAGATCCTCTTTACACACCTTCACCATGCATGTGCTCCTCCCATGACTACTTGAATGCTATCAGTTCTGCGTTTGATAATAAAATGCTATCAAGTAGCAAAGACGTGAGATTTAGTTTGCCTGTGCATGGCTGGAGTGCAAGGATGCCATCTCCTTGGGCTAATTATGATGCTACATTCTCAAGCGATTCGGCCGTCACTCATTGACTTGCGCATGGTGCCTGCTGACAGGCCGTCTACGCCAGGCCACATGACTGCTGCTCTGCATGATGTCAAAGTCTTTCTGTTCCCTCACTTGCTGTCAAGATGATTATGCATGAACACAGGCACGTGGTAGCTGTCTCTTTCTTCTCTCTCTCTCTCTCTCTCTCTCTCTCTCTCTCTCTGTATTTCTATCCTCCTTTCTCTCTCCATTACTATGCACACACACACACACACACACACGCACACAGATGCGGGCTGATGATGTTATAATCTACTGTAATCAGGGTGAGCGATTAGAAGGACTGAGCTGGTCATCAGGATCGATTCCACAAAAGCCCAGACATCTGATTACCGAGGCAGGACTCTGGTGAGGGCTGATGATAGAAAAGTAGATGCAGAAAAAGACACTGGGCAACAATGGCATACCGGAAGGGAAATGAAAGCATGAAGAAAAGAAAAACAAGTGGGCATGGGGAATGGAAGAGTTTTATATTTTATTTGATATCAGCTACATTGTGATAAATAGGTTTATAGTATTTTTTAATTTTAGTAATTAGATAGATAGATCAAAATGAGATGCATATAAGTGATAGACCACCTTCTCTGCCTTCAAATTTTGAAGATACAATTCTTGTGCCATCATTCCTTTTCTGGCCTTCTCCTGTTGTTTCTTCCCACAAATTCTCTGTTATGTTTTTTTCTCTTTAGGAACCACAGACTACTGTGATCCACAACCCTGTGGATGGAAATAAGGTATTAGAACAAAACTACCATCTTCTTTTTTTGATGCACCTGTTCTTTTCATAATTACAATTAACATTACAAAGTAGTAGTTGTAGTACATCCCTCCACCAATCTCTTATGTTGTATTGTGTAATTGTTATATAATCAGCAGTAAATTATTATATTCAATGGGGCATCTGGTGGCCTAGAGGTGAAAGATCATAACCATGTTGTCACAACATCCATGGTTCAAGCTCAGCCGGAGACCTTTGTTGCATGTCATCTATCCTCTTGTTTTTGCTATATTGCAATGGAAAATACTTATTATGGTGAAATCTTTTTATTTGCATTTGAAACTTTTTATTTCAACACTCAGTGATACAAATATAAATTATACTAGATCATTATTGGTACATGTATTTATGGTCTGTCATTCTTTGTCAGGAGTCCATTGAGAGTGCCAACACCACTATAGAGGATGAGGATGTAAAAGGTATGGAAATTTATGTTTTTACCTGATTTACCCATTTACAGCCCCCCCTACAGTTAGTCCTCATCGTTATCACTGATCTAACTGATCACTCCCTGAGTCTGCTTTTCTTTATTCTATTTTGTAGTTCAGTTAAAATACACAGCAAGTTATCTACTGAACCCCCCCTTTTGGCTGTCAACCTTTCTTGCAAACTGCAGTCCACCCCATTCTTTTTCTGTTCTGCCCTCCCCGCATCCTCAGCTTTCTCTCATCTTATGTCTGAGATTGATGCTGGAATTGGTTAAAACTGATGGCTTTCAGTTTCAGTTCTTTTTTTTGATATCTTTTTATGTTGTCATTATTAAATTTGTCTCATTTCTACTCTTTTTTCCCCTTTTTTATGCTGAAAATGTGAATTTTTTCTCCCTTATTTCCAATCCTGTTTTCCAATATACTGTATGCCCTAAACAACCCTTATCTTGACACCCATTCACACATCCATCCGTACAATCTCTGACAGCCCTTCGTCTGGGCAGCTTAGTGAGCGGTATCTTGAGCTCTAAGAGCCGTTCCTCACAGATGTCTGATTCAAGGCAGACTCCCACCTCCTCAGTTCAGAGTAAGTGCCTCCACAGTAGGGGAGAATTGCCCTGTTTTGTTCCCCTCTTGTTACCCAATCTTCACTGCAGGAAAGTGCTCTGTGTCTCAAATCCTGTGCTCCTGATGTTCAAATCACTTCCCTGGCTTACATAAGTGGGTGTTTAAGATTATTGGTCCTTAAGCCGCACTGATTATCGCCTCTCCAGTGAACTCAAACATCTGTTTTTGACCCCTGAATATCTGTTCCTGATTTATTGTGTTATATTTGAATTCAGGAAGATGCTCCCCTGCTGTATATTTATGTCTTGTAGATACAGACGCTGTTCTCACTCCTTTCTTTGCCTTCTGTTCTGACTTACCCAAACAATGATTCATGCAGTAATAAGCTGACTCGTATAGACACTCATGTACACACAAAGTGTTGTAGCTTATGGCTGTGAAGGCAGTGGAATAAAGTACTGATTTTTATAATTCTTTACTATCTAACATGTCTTTTTGTTGCACATATTAAGTAATTTTTTCAATATCCCCCAGCCTGCACCAATAACAATAAAGGTAACTGTCAACATTACTCAGTTAAAACTGCTTTTGTATCCAATACTTGCATCTGAGCATTGGTTTGTCGTGCCATCCTGCATTTTCCTGCCTGATATCACTATTAGTCATGGGAGGCTTTCTTGTTGTTTCGTTACTCAGATATTAAATAAAAACAATTTTGTGAAAAACTTTTTTGGGCGCCTTCCATTTCTAATGACGTTGAAATCCTGTTAATTTGTAGACTAGAACCCATTTGAAGCTGATTTGATGTCAGATTTCCTTTATCTATCTACTCGGACCTATATTTGCCTGAAATACAGTAACATCTTGTCAGATTGTGATCAGATCAAATTGTGAGGTTGATGATATCCTGTGATCGTGTGTTACAGCCCGCAAACAGGAGATTATCAAAGTCACTGAGCAGCTGATTGAATCTATCAACAATGGAGACTTTGAGGCTTATGCGTAAGTTTATTCCTCTCTGAATTCATGCATTAACATCTAACTGGCTGCAATCATTTGCTTACTGTATGTTTTTGGTCTAACAGGAAGATTTGTGATCCTGGTTTAACTTCATTTGAACCAGAGGCCCTGGGCAATCTGGTTGAAGGACATGACTTCCATCGCTTTTACTTTGAGAACGGTGAGTTCAGAAGCATTAATCGTAAAGTTGTCAAAAAGCAAAGTTTCACACATCATCAATGCAGTTGTATATGGCCTGAAACTGTCACATTTTACATAAATAGATCATAATCATAGTACCAACATAATCTTCCAGTTGAGAGAGAATTTGTTATAATGTGAAATGCTTGTTTGGGCTACTGTTGTCTTCAGCAGTTTAAATATGCAGTAGCCATGGGTCTGGGGTTGCTCCAAAAGCTGCGAGTAGCCAGCTGGCTCTGCACCCAAACAACTGAAAACACTGAAAAAAATTGTTTCGTGGAAGGATTAAGGGTCATGCATTCTTCAGTGACACAGTTTTCTTCATGTTTTTGCAGCTGCTCAGAAGATGATTTATAAGCATGCTTAATTACATTGACAGGATGTGCTGAATGGTCATTTTCTCACGATGTAAAGCATGATGGGAAAAAAATATTGCTGTTTGAATTTTCCCTAGGAAAGCTTGTTTGTTCAATTAAATGGCCTGGAAAATTGCTTCGTTGCTTCGAATTAATTGGTAGTGATGAAACAATATAGAATGTAAATATTTGTATTGATATCAACATTTTGGAACTAACAAAGGTCCTCAGCACTACCAAATGGGTATTACTAAACATGCTGTTTGTATGAAAGAGTGTGTAAATAATGCATTAGTGGCTAAATGAACAATATGCTTTATAGTCATTTATTCTATATTTAGTCTTATCAGTTTACAGTTCGTGCTGGTGCACTACAAGGTCATGGCTGTGATTATGGACTAACATCTGAGGAAAAAAATTGCTATGGAATAATGACTGCTATAAATGGCAGAATGTCCTCAGTCTGGGTAAAAATAGTTCAGATAAACCAGATATGTCCTAGAAACCTCAATCACTTGGCAAGTCTATGCTTGTGCGCTATCCGGCATCTACACATGGAGACTTAGCATTCCTCAAACAGTCATGCAGCAGCCTTAGAATTTACCAAACAATCTACTCCCAGCCCAGTGTGGAAAGTCATAGGATTATATCTATTTTGTTCATTTAATATATGATATTAAATGACACCTGCTCCCTGTAACCAGCCATTTTGTCTCCCCTCCAGCCCTGTCCAAAGGGAATAAACCAGTGCACACCATCCTCTTGAACCCACATGTGCACCTAATTGGGGAAAATGCAGCGTGTATTGCCTATATTCGATTGACCCAATACATGGATGCTTCCGGCATGCCCCGCACCATGCAGTCTGAGGAGACCCGTGTGTGGCACCGCCGCGATGGCAAGTGGCAGAACATCCACTTCCATCGCTCTGGCTCGCCCAGCATCCCCTCCCAGTAAGAGACAGTATGAAACACACAGCAACTCAACTGAACAGGAGCCAAAGAACTTGATTTTGCTGACCTCCAGTGGTTTAACTTCTCACCTTGATATAGTAATTCAGACATGCTGTAGGAAGTGGTCAGTACAATATGACATCACTGTGGTTACAGGTGCAACCAAGCACACATCTGTGCACACTCAACTACACCCATCTATGACTAGCCAAAGGTGCCACAGACTTTAAACATTAAACCAGAAAGGATAATGATATACTGATTTTCAGGCCAGTATTTTAAGTAGAATAATCAGGAGGGAATTCACCAGTTGCTAAGCCCCGTCCCTTAGTTATTGCTGTCTGTAAAGCTTTCCAGGCTAGCATGGTATATAAGTTTATTTTAAAGGCATTACATTTACCACACTGAATTGACTCCTTTTTCTGAAGGCTTAGAATGACAACAGACTATGAGCCGTAGCCAGCTAACTGAAGCTGATGGTAGAACTAAAAATGTAGTAAGCACACTGCTTCAGCATGTGGAGAAATCCAAAGGTTGACAGACCTGCTGTACTAAGTTTGAATTGCCAAGCTATGATTGCTGTTTGCAGAAGGAGTTCAGCAACAGTCAGTTGAAAAGGTGGAGCATTTAAGATCACTGAGCTTTGTCATGACAGACTCATTGGTTCGTCACAGTATGGAATTCACAGGTGTGACTTGTCACATTAACGACAGCTTGTTTTCATATATGGAGCCTGCACACCCTTGCAGGTGTTTTCACTCGTAGTGAGTTTAACTAGTTGTTGAATGTGTTGCTGCAGTTGTCCCACCATAACAAGTGCAACAGTAGAGATGGGAAAGTACCCACGATGTTAATTAAGCACAGGCTGTACACACCCAGACATCCTTGAGAAGAAATCTGATGGGCTTGTTTGTGCAATAGACATCTCGGCTTGTCATAACAGGAGAGAAACTCCACTGGATTCGACAGCAAACAACAGCTGAGTTACATTAAGCATCCCAGTAAGAGTAATAATAAGCCACCAGGCATATTAGCAGGATCTTCTGTAAGTAGAATGCAGCAATCATTAATACACGTCAGTTTCTGGCTATAAAATATGAAAATGTCTGCTGTGCAACCAGTCCATTGCGAAAAATAACTGGAAACACCTGTATGGGCGGACCATAGGTGTGTAAGGGTTATTCCCAGATAGAAGTCATGCTCTAACACGTCTTAATATACGTCATGAAAAATGTCTATATCCTTGATTGTTTCTTTACACCGTGATTATTTGCACTTCTCTGTGTCGGTATACATTACCATGTATGTTCTCTCTCTCTTTTGCAGTTAATGGAATATATCAACATGTGGTTGAAAAAAGAAAAACAAAACAAAACGAAACGAAACAAAAAAACAAAAAACAAAAACAGTCCTATCAGCAAATCGAGTAGGGGAGTCAACTAGCCAACCCATGACTGCTCTCCAACCTTTTGACCCTTCTATAAGAAAACGACATCGCACAGGACACAAGTATTAGTACATTTTATTGTTATGGCATTTTATTAATGGACATCATTCGAAACCACTACCGGGTGGCTGCACACAGTATTTGGACATTATGAAACAAGCATATTGACAACATTTTTTTTGTTTGTTTTTTAAGATGTTTTTTGGTATGCATTTTAAATCTAAAATAAAGATGTTTAAAATCTACTACTGTAACCCCTCCCAAAAATTAGTTCTGTATTTTTATGTGTATTTATGTGTGTGCAATACAGAAACATTTGGAAGATCAGAATGTTAAAATTTGAGCTTGCTTTAGTTCTGGTGATGTATATACATTGTGATTGTTGATAAAAACAAAAACAAACATTGAAATTGCTATTCTTGCTATCAGAGAATCTAAGAGTTTACGTAAATCCAGTTTATGAGCTACATTTATGTTTGCTATGAGCTAAGTCATACTGTTTGAATTGTCCGATTTCAACCTATGATACTAATTTAAATGTAAAGAAAAGCAGAGCAGCTTACACTTTGCATTGAGATATGTTTGCCTTTATATCAGTGAAATAAGAAATAAGAGAATGTAGCATATATGTAATATATGAAAATTCAAGACTATTGTGTAGTGCATGGGGGGGTATTGTAAGTAAGATCATATGAAACTATAATATCTTCTGATTGATTTGTGAACCACTGACTTGTTTGTTTGCATTTGTTAATGTTGTGCATCAGTCCTGTCCCAAATGTTTCTAATGTCCTCCAGTATCACAGAACTGTTGTAAAAACAATAACACAGCTACGGTTAACATCCAGCATAAATATCAAAACCTCATATCTAGAGGAGGAAAAATAAACTCCTGGTTGCTGAAGCACCCCTTACATTTTGTATAAAAATGAGAAAAAAACAGGCTCATTTTTCATAATGTTTGTACTTGTATTGTATGACTGTATGTAGGGTTTCTGTTGTCATTTTATTTTTGTCATTTCCAGTGTGTTACTTTGCCAGTTGCACAGAGAGGGTGGAGATGATGAAGATGGAACAAAATCACTATAGACTTTACTTTCAGTCAGGTTAATTGTGAACCTGATGGTTAGGTTGTAGTCTGGAGGCGTCATGAAAGTGTTGCATGACAAGAGGATCGTAACACAGAAGTGAAGGAGTCAAATGAGAGTTGGTCTGTAATAAATGTTGGGATGTCTTCCATGACGAATCAGTGCTTCTACCAGCCAGCAGACTCCGTACCACCTGCAGGACGCCAGTGTCTTCGTCATCCTTACTGTTTGCTCTTTTCAATTGGTTGGTCTCATGTTTTTTAAAGGGAAAATATGATAAACATTTCTTTAAATGAAACGTATGATGTCAATGCAATGCACCACTCCTTATATGGTGTGTACCTGTTGCCAACACGGCAATGGATGGCTTAACATGTTTAAGAAATAAATAAATCAGCTAAAAGGTGTGACAATGATTGAGTTTGAACTTGTTTTGTGTTACAGGTTGATCATTATTGTTCTAGTGCAGATATGGAGGAGTGATGCGAGTTAGACTTTTAATTACTGTATATCTGTGCTTTAGTTAAATTGCTGTCTGGATTATCCCGCCAAAATTTTGCGGTGACCCTGCTACCTTAGATTAGACAGGGATTATACATTGGACTGTAGCTCTAATTATTGAATTATATTATGAAGTATGATATTTCAATATGAAATTTCATAGTGATGTTAATCTGTTTCTGGTTCAGAGATTATGCCATTATTGCAGTACCACTAAAAGCCACCTGGGGGCGGCACCAAGTCTGCACAGGGCTCAGGACAAGACAGCCCTACTCTCTCTGGCTATTGGCACAGCAGTTAGTTGATTAAAAACAAAAAAAGTGGGTTTTATTTAAGCCTTTTTAGACTCATTTTCAGTTTTGCTAGAATACACACTGTCTACTGAAGCACAGATGGTATTTTATTACTTGAGCCATTCATTGAAAAACAAATTCACAAGATACAACACTTTACATTTGTAGACTTTTATTCTCTATCAGCCATAGACACACTGCAGCCATTTTTTGTCTTTTTGAATTTTGTTACAGTAATACATGCCCCTATAGATTTTTATATATGCACTGTATATGTATATAACTGTCATCATCACAGAAAAGGGATGCTGATTCTTCAAATTAAAAGCATACCTGTCACAGTGAACGTCCACTAGTTTGCATTTTATATTTTTCTAAATCACAAAGTAAACAGTGATAGTGAAATAAATACATTATATGTTGTAGATACATACAGTAGCGATGCTCAGAGCTGTGAATAATGGCATATTTAAGCTCTCAACCTGCTTCACACGTGTGATGACTAGTGTAACAATAGCTTGCATTTAACATCTGTCCAGCCAAATTGTTTCTGTGGCTAAGATATATTGTACCTCTCATAGCTTGTGCACCAAAGCATGGAGGTGTTCCCATTCTGACATTCAGGAGTGCAAATGCAATTTGTGTAAAATAAAACTTTCTTTTCTTTGCTGACAAAAACTGACACGCACTCTTTTACACAGACTCATTCACTCAAACTCACACACCATGCAACTGCCAAAACCTGGTCCAACAATTTCTCATTCAAAACATAAAATTAAATAAAATATTAAATAAAGCTGAAACATCTGATCCCCTAATTCACTAAGTTCTGAGAGACTTCCTAATAAATAGAAATTTCTCACTGACAGTCAAACAACAGAGTTAAAAATAAATGTAAATAACTGTGACAATAACACTCATCAAATGAGGTGGCAATGCCGCATTTAACTCAACACATGCATGGACACACTCAAAAACACAGTACCTACAGTGCAACTCACTCACACATTCAGCATTCACACAGGATGGGTCAAGATCAAGAAATTAAGAGAAAAATGCCAAAAATGAAAATCAAATTATACACAATAACACAGAAAGAAAGACACACAGACACACAAAAGGGAAAGAGAGGCAGAAGGGTAATCCATAGAACTACAAAGCATTCAAAGCTAGGATCATAATGACAGATGTTGATTAGTCATGCCTGCTCTATATCACATGAGTGATTATTAATTCCTAGGCTACTGATGTCAGTAATGTCTATATTATAGATAATATATAATACCTTAAGACAGATTATACATAGCCTACACAAAACACAGCAACAGCAGCAGCAGCAGCAGTTAAATTCAGTATTGATACAGTCTAGTTTTCTTTGTGTGACATCTTGACCACCTGAATCAAAAGAGCGGAGATGCAAGTACAGGGAGTGAGACAACTTTTAAAGTAAGGAATATCTGAGAAACTGGTTGTGAGAGGCAGTGCAATGTGAGATACTGTCTTTCAGTTCAAGCACTTACTCAGACAGTAATACCAGTATTTTGCAGGTAAAGTGTTCTTTACCTTCAGGAGGTTTGTGAGTTATTTGATGTGGATAGTGTTGTTCTATTTTCTTTCTTTCTATCTTTCTTTCGTTCCTTTTTTTGTTGCTCTACCACAGCATCAAGACAAAAATATCAAGGACAAATCTGACATGATAAGTAAAATAAATCAGAAAAACAAGAGAAGGCTTTCTTTGGTCACAAAAAAGGCAAAACAACACCAGAACATGAAAAGAAAATCATGAATATATATCATACAAGCCGGGGAAGAGAACTCCAAACTGTGAACAGGTCATCTTCCAGGACTTAATTGGGAAGACTGTGGTAGCTTTGAGGTGCCATGGTGCACACTGGGATTGCATGTATCTAATGCATAGGATTGGTGGTGGTGGTGGGGTGGAGGGGCTTTAGCATGGGTGGAGCCAGGGAGTTGGGGAGAGTGTTAAACATTCTTTTACTCTTACTCCTCTTCTTCGTCTTCATCATTGTCCTCGTTTTCTTCTTCATAGTAGTGGTGAAAGAGCTGGTGGAGATGCTGCTGGAGATCATATGGTTTTGGCCCTTTTACGGGATGGTCCACTTGCTCTAGAAGGACCTGTTTGCGCTGCCCAGATCCCTTCACCACTGTTCGTCTGAGTGTACGACCTTTACGCATGTGGGCCCTAGAGAGGCAACAAGAACAGAGTGGGAACAAACAGAGAAAGACAGGTCAGCTACCTCAAAAAACACAAATGAGGCACTCCAGAAATGAAATTAAAAGAACGGATATTGATATACTTGTAAGATGTTATGGGAGAGAAACAGAACACCTGCAAATTATGTCATGCTTTAAAAACCAGCATTCATTGGAGTTGACAGGCACAGCAACTTGATAGCTGCAGAAACCTGAAGATTATCTGATAAAACACTTAAAGAGACTAATGATTGGTGGGAGCCCCTACAGCTAAAGATGGGAATATGTATTTATGTTTTTCTGTTTAATTCAGGATTGTCCTTTGATTTGTTTACATCTGTTCATTTATAAATCTTGTTGATTGCAGGGTATCCCCACCGAGGCAACACTTGAAATGAACATGACTACCTTTGTGTTGCTTTGCCTCCTGTTCAGGGCTTTCATTATGTGGAATGCTTGAGGCTATCTGACACCTTCAGTGTACTTGGTCATATTTGTACTTTGTACTGGCTGAAGGTATCACAATAAACGCAACATAGACTATAACCATGATTTACTGAATCACACTTTAACTCAACCACACTCTAATGTTAGTACCACAAAATCATGGAATGCAATCTGTTAAAGTTTTCCACTAAATAGTGTTCACTGCATGCACAAGACAACAATGTAACAATGGTTTTATTCTTCACACTTGGAAACAGTGCGGCAGATATTAGATTTGGAAAATTTTGTTTCTCAAATGACAAAATTAAATGTACACATATCTCATTGAATATATAATGCATCTCGCTTTGATTAAGAATGCAATAATTTTATAGTACACTCCTTGACTCAGTGGACGAGGGCAGACATTAGTCCGTATTAGTAAAACTTATAAACCTACAGCACAGATGTCACAGATTGTAAAAGATCACACTGACAAAAAAAAATAGCGTCACACACACACTCACACACATATTTGCATACAAACGGGTGCATTCCAGCACTCACACACCTCCTGACCACAGTTCCATCTTCTTTGATAGTCTCTCTCTCTACCACATGAGGAAGCTCTGTACTGTTAAAACCACTTATGTAACCTAGTGCCTGGTGGCATGAAAAACAATAGACAAAACAATATTTAATTAATTTGGAATGATTTAATTATGAAAATAAAAACCGGAGGCTTTGTACCTCTCCATGTGCAATTTCTCTTCCTATTTCTATACAACTTTAAGCTGCTGTCTTAAAACATTTATTCTGCAAATTTCTAAAAAAATAAATGCCCTGTTTCATACTGTCTATACACAGGCATGTACAATACATGGGGGAATGTTGTGTTCTCTGTATTATAAAATTTAATTAAAGAGTTTGGTCTAGATCTGCTCTAATTGGAAAGTGTCATAAGATGACTATTGTTGAGAATTGGCGGGATATAAATAAACTGAGTTGATCTGAGTACAAGTGGCAGAGTCAGGTTTGTGGAATAAATTAGGAACAAACCTGTTTGAAGTCGTCTTGGGCTGTGGGGAGGTCAGAAGCCAAAGATGGATCACCCTGCTGTGTCATTGTCCTTTTACCCTCCACCACCGTTGTTCTCTCTACACGACTGACCTTACAACCTTCAGCTGTCTCCTGCCTTGATGCTGTAAAACCCTCACATTCAGCAAATGTTACCTAGGTCAGAAGAAAAGGTTACTGGTTTGTTATTGTTCTTCACACACTACCAATGTAAAACTTGGCATACCTGATATTTGTTTTTCAAAAGACATTTTTAAAACTGTAACAATAAGCACACACACCTCAGTGTGGTCCCCCTCACTCTTCAGTACAGTCCGCTTCACTACCTTAGAGTAATTATCGCCCTCGGCCATGCTGAGAGATCCCTGGTGATTTCCTTCAGATGACACTTGTTCATGATCCACACCATCCGCAGAAACACACTTACGTATAATTTTACGGGTAACCTGAGAAAAATTAGTGAACCATTTGTTAAAACGAAAAGCTACCAAACAACACAATTTGTTGCAAACATTCCAGAAACCAATGTTTTCTGTCTCTGAATGAAAGCACAACAACGAGCCATAGGTATTGTTGTTGTAAATTTGCTTTGCTAAGCTTTACTGGCTTAGCAAAACAACTCCAAATCAGTTATACTACCTTGTTATATATGCATGAGAGTTTACATAATATCTTGCTTTACCTTTTTGACAACAATGTGTCCATTTTCATCCTTGTACCTTTCTTCTGTCACTGACTGGGCAGGAAAGTCAGGCATCTCATCCGCCTTTACGGGAAACCAGACACACAATAATCAGAAATGCCAACTTGGGTCAATGTAACCTTTACTTGTTTCATTCTCCAGTTCCAAAATAAAACACAAACATATGTTAGAAAGAGAAAAAGAGGATATAAAATCTCCATTTTAGGAAGTGATTCAGTGAGACAAAGGGGCTTTGGGATACAAGAAACAAACTTGCATTCGCTGGGAAAAAATTTTTACAGTAGGTTGACAAATAAACCAAGAAAGAAGTGCTCACAGCAGCACAAAACACCACAACTAGGTTCAGCCATCTGTGCAAATCAAGTTGCAGGTTTCTTGTAAACAATGATCTCAAACACATTTTATTCACTCATATTAATAATATTATAGGTTAGTAGACAGTCAACATTTTAACTTGACAGTGAAAACCTAGTCTGGTTAGTTGCAAGTTGCATTCTGGAGGTCACGCCCTCCATGCTCATTTAAAACACCATCAATCATGCTAAATCAGATACCTGAATGACAACTCTCCTTCGCACTATTCTGGTGGTCAAAAATTCATCATCTGAACTTTCTGACATTGATCCAAGCTCTGCGGTGATCTCCTGATCAAGCAACAGAAACCCATTAACCTCAAGTAATTATGAATGCTCTGTTTCCAGCAAGGCAAGCAATAAGCAGAGTGAGATGTTGCACTTTCCACTGATGTTGAGTGTTTAATACTGAATTTTCTCATCTTTCACTGGAAAGTACAACATGGCAGTCTAACCTGGAAAACATTTGCAAAACATAACATGCTTTTACTTAGTTAAAGAACTGATGTGCCTTTTGCTGATGAAAAAACTGATGAGATGTTATTACTATGGGTGACACAGCTGGTTACAGGCAATAAAGTAACATGCTGAGTCAGGATGTGTTAAATCTGAAATAAAAACAAAAAAAGGGTTAGGTAAGGAGTTTTAGAGCCCATCCATGTGACCTGAGGCTTAGCAGTCATTACTTTCTGAAGCAGATATAGTGTTTAGTTAAGCTCAGCTCTGGGAAAAGCTTGCAGGTTGGGGAGGTTTGGCAAATCTCATCTTACCCTTGTCAAATATTTATCAGTGTCATCATATGCCCCAGTTTCACAGACAGGAGGCAGTTGAGAAGCCTCACACAAGTTGAATTCTTCATCTGATGCCTCTGAATGATGTAACAATTCTTCATTCTCTTCATGTACATTATAAAGCAGATCATGGAGAAAAGGGGCATCTTCATAATCTTCACTTCCAGAGGACAACAGGACCTTTTGATTAACATTTTCTAGCACTCTAGGCTGGCCGACATGATCACAGGGCTTATCTCCACTTGATCCAGCACTTGGATCAGGCTCATCAGGCTCAGTCTCTGAGAAATCCGATACAGCCTGTTTGCAGTCAAAGTAAGGCTCTGGATCAGAGTGTTCAAAGGTTGGACTGTTTGCACCATTGTGCACAACTTTTGCATATTCTGGAGGCATGTAGGCCTGGATGGTTGTTGAAAAGGTCTCTGTGTACCCATTTGGGATGCTATACTCCTCATCAGAGGCTGATGAAGTCATCTCTGCTTTGGGTTCAATTGAAGTTAGCTGAGAAGCACAACACTCAGTGTCTACTGGAGTCAGAGAATCTTCTGAATGCTGTTCACTAGTCTTTGGCCTGTCCACATCTGAGGATGTCTCCAAGTTCCCTGAGGAGTGGTATGGCATCAGTTCCTCAAAGCTAAAATGTCTTGCAGATGTAACTGTTTCTGGAGTCAAATCAGAAAGAGACTGAGAAGAAAAATCTTCACTCTGAGTGTTTTCAACAGAGGTTGCCTCCAATAAATGTGGAAGTTGATTTTGGGTACTCTGTTTTGAAGTTTCTTCTGACTCACCCCTTGAACCATGTGTTGATACAGCTGATTCAAGATCTTCTTGACTTTGAAGAATGCAAGCTGTAGAAGCTTCCTCGTGAAGATTAGCCAGATGTTCCTCAGGTATATCAGACTGGGTCACAGCTGAAAATGTTTCAGTAGCATTTTCATCATATTTGCTGGACTGAAATATGTCAAATGGGTTCACTGGTGGTTCCATCACTTCACAAACTCTTTGGGGAGATTCAGGAGTTGAAAGGGACTCATGAGGGTATATAAGTCTATCTTGACTACCAAGACTTGATGATATACTTGTCTCATAGGTTTTTGGTGGATCAGGAGTGACCGTGACTATGCCAGGCTTTTCTTGAATGGATGTCTGGAAATGTGCAGATGCTGTGACCACCACATTTGTGTGGTTAGTATCTGCAAGGTGCAAAACAGATGATGCATCGACGCTTAGGGTATCTTCTGTAGGCCATCGATTTTCAGGTGATTGCTCTTCAAATTTGTAAATTTTATCATCTTCAGGGCTTTTATCACTGGATTCTGGATTCTGAGTCTGGTCAAGTGTCTCTGGTCTAAACTTAAGCTTCATCTCTTCTAGATCTAACAACAGCTGGTCAAGCTGGGGGGACCCAGACCCTGGTGGTGTTGGAGTGGACTCTGAGGACATAATGATTTGGTCATCTGGACTGTCTTGGGTCAATAAGCTTGGTTCACCTATGCCACAATTTTCATTTTGTTTGGGTAATAACAGCTCTTTGTCTCTTTGCTGCGGTGAGCCATTTTTATTGGTCAGTCTGATTTCAGATTGTGTTTCACTAAGGTCAAATGCAGCTGGTATTGGTAGATCTAGTTTTTCAGTGAAAAGTGTGTTTGAATCATGTGCCAAGGATGGAGTCTCTGTTGAAAAGACCTGAGTCTGTTCTAAATTAATATTTTTTTGTTCTGAAGATTCTGAAAGATTTGTCTCAGAAGATGCTGTAGATACCTGCAAGAAATGATACAATGAAATGGCAAAAAATTACAAATAAATATGATGGTGATAGTGATATCTTTAGTCATGAAAAGAAGAATCAAATAAAACATGCGTCCGTCAAGAAAAGTTTCTTGTTTTATACACAAGAGCAGCATCTCAAATGAGGAAATTCACTTGTAGCCCACTTGCATTTAGGTCATTGTGGTATCTTATTTATGTTAATAGTTATCTAACAGACCACATACAATTTAAGATGCATTACATGTCATAACTGATTGAGATGCTGCAAAATTAAGACATTTATTAATATCTATTGATATTTGTTTTTGATAATTAAAGAATTAATATTGAGAAAATCACTGACAACACAATATAATTTCACATTAATAGAAGGGCAGGGCACAAATGAACTTCAGTCAAAATCAGGACTTGGTATAACCTGAAGGCGGACATGCATCATCATACAATAATCTCAAGCAAATAGTTGCTGCCCTGTCCTAACATAAGGGCAGGAAGCATTGCACATCCCATGGAAATGCTAAAGCCACCAGGTTACAGTATTTGTCAAATGCTACTACTGTCTGTCCCAATGATGGTGTGCTTCACATACTGTGTCCATGACTTAAATCAACATGTTGAACAGCTTACTGTAATATTTTTTTGTATATTGTGTAAGTGATACACAACTAAACCAGGTAAAATATTAAAATCAGCACAACCAGCCAGTGGTGTTGTGTCACTTGTTTTGACATTTGAGATGACAGAATGTGGGCGAGGGGTAGTAGTGGGATGCAATGTCTACCTACAAACATGCAATTAAGTAATGGAATGGATTCTAAAACAAACTACTTTGGGCATGACTTTCACTAGGTCATTGTCGTGAGGAACCATTAGGGGTGCCAATGGATCTCTCTGTGGTCTCTGTGATTTGTTTTTATTTTTATTATGAAAACAGTGGCAGCCGAGTGTCTAGCTGAGAGCAAATACATATGCTGATTTAGACTTTTGTGGCTGTTATGCAAATATCTACATAATGAAAATGAAGAAACATTTAGGAAAAATATAATGAAGTCAACTGAATCTCCTTAGGCTTGATGTAGTCAAGTCAGGCAGTCCCTTGGTTAGCACTTTATCTTATCTCTTGCGAATGAGAACATTCCATACCAGAACAAGAAGCTCATGTCGCAAAAACAGGGTCACTAGTTGTGCTTCAATGAAAGACAGAATGTTTCTTCTGCTCTGATAGAAACATGCCACAGCAAGACAGGAAAGCCTCTGGGTGTTATTAGTGAAAGCTTCCTCTAATCCACACTTTATGTGCTACCATGTTTGTTACTTCTAAAAGCAACACTGCATTCACTGCTGAGCAAGGGCTTGTGCTGTCTTACCGACACCAAGGAACTTTTTCTCTCTTCATCACTGATGGATTTTCTTTCCATGTTCTTGGGAAAAGCCTCTTGGGCATGTATCGTATTTAACTGTGATTCAGTGTCAGTCCATTGATGTTCACAGATGAGTGGTCTTTGTTTCACTGATCCTTTCGTTGCTTGAATTTGTTCAAGGAAAGCCTCCTCCAGCGAGACAACATGATGACATTCAATTTTTTGTTCTACAGATGGCATGTGACTCAACTCATAAAAACTAAATTGGAAAAACTGGCTAAGCCTTTGTTGTCTTATCTGATCTAATCTTGGTACTTTGCTGTCCAGGGAGGAGGCCTTACACAAAAAGACTGGTCATTTGTGTTTGAGGTTTGGGCTATTGATTCTGTCTCAGTTGTTCCAGTTCGTGGCAATGTAATTTTAGAATGGGAATCTGTTACTAGTATTGTAGACTGGGATGGTGAGGAATCTTGTAATGGTTTGGAGTCTGGTATGATACCTTCAAAATGACAAGATTTGGATGGGCTATGTGGCTCTTCCTTGCTGACTGTTAAATGTTCAATTTTGCTTTGATCACAAGTCTTCTCAGACCACTCATCGACTGAGTCTTCAAAAAAATGAACCTCATCACAGCCATATTTTCCTTCAACGACTGGATCATGTATGTGCGCTATTAAACTTCTGAAGACTGGCTTACACACAAGTCTGCTGTCTGCCCTAACAGTCTCATCTATTAGACTTTGCCCACATGGCAATGGATTTAAAACTTCAACTAAATGTTCTAATGATTGTGAAATTTGAGGGGAAGCTGGTCTTAATTCAGACAGCCAGTACTCAAGGAATGACTGTGTGTACTCATCATCAGATGGCAAGTTGCTAAAAGACTGAGGAGAATCTGGTCTCATCTCATAAGACAAGGTATCATTACATGGATTAGTACAATTTCTATCTGGTATTATGAACTCAGGTGAAGCAGATCTGTTTTCTGACAAATGCATGAAATTACAAGGTTGACAGTCGAACAAAGGAATTGGTGAGTCGGGTGGCAGAGCAGTGAACTTGTCAAATGAAGCAACTGAACCTGGGGAAAGTGGCCTCTGGTCAGGGAATGAACATGTTGAACACAAAGAATTTTCATCATCTGGTTGTAATATTTCAGGTGATAGCCTATGGCCTGAAAGTAAAGAACTTCCACGAAACTGACTTTTCACTGCATGTTGGTGAGGACAAATGGATGTTGTTTCAACTGCATCAGACACTGATTTGCTGCTTTGACTTGCTGGTGAAAAAGTGATCACAGCACTTGAAAAAAAATCTATGCCATGATTTTGTGGTGTTTCACAACATTTTCTCTTATACATTGGATCACATAAATGTGATATTAATTTATTAAAGAAAGCACTGTGTTGTAATGTGCAATCTTCAGAATATGTTGTGGAATCTGAAAACAAGGATTCAGAAGGGACAGGCTTGAGTTGGGTTGACTGTATCTGTGACTGCTTGAAAAGAGAAGATGCTTGGTTTTGAAATGTAATCGTGTGCAAAACATCTGCATGTGTGGGAGATCTGAATGCGGAAAGCTGAAAAGAAGGAGTGAAAATTAAGTTTGTGTTTTTAACATCAAACATTGAAGTAAACGATTCCGGTGAATTGGGTCTATTGTCCTCATGCATAAAGACAGAAAACTCAGGATCTGACAGTTCAAATCCAAACTCTGATAAAACTGACTGCGGGGACTCTGGTCTGGTCTGGTCAAACAAGGTTTCCAGACACAAACTGGTATCGTCCCAGTCTGACAAGGTTGACTCTGGCGTAACCGACCTGTGGCTTGGAAATTCTACATCGCAAGCAATATGGGGAGATCTGAACTGAGGAACAGGCGAGTCAGGAGACAGAGACCTCAGTTCACTTTGACACACAACTGACTCCGGAGACTGTGCTCTTGCCTCCGTGGCCCAGTCTTCGATGGACGATTGAGTGCACTCCTTGTCTGACCACAAAGATGAGGGCCAAACTGGTTTGATGTGTAGAGGAGCATCTGCATGATTTTCACGTGTAATGCCTCGCACAGCATCGGCATACGTAAGAGGTCTTGGAGCACAAAGCTGTGGGGACGTAGTCACAGTTACAAGTCCGTGCTTGGTTTCAATCTCTAACGTCAGTGAATCTGGTGAATCTGGTCTGTTCTCGTTAAACATTTCCTCCACACAAAGGTCGGAACACTCAACGTCTGAAAGTGGTGATACTGGTCTATGTTCAGAGTACCGCAAGAAATAGTCACAATGTTGATTTGTCCTTTGATCAGATGTCACACTAGGAGACAAAGACAACTGCTCAACTGATGCAACAGAATCTGGGGAGGATGCCCTAAAGTCTGCCAACCAGTCCTGAAGGAGTGAATAGTTGAACTCTGAAGATACAGATTCTGGGGACAATGCCCTGCCACTAAAGAACTTATCAAGTTCAAAGTCTGATAAAACTGACTGCGGGGACTCTGGTCTGGTCTGGTCAAACAAGCTTTCCAGACACAAACTGGTATCGTCCCAGTCTGACAAGGTTGACTCTGGCGTAACCGACCTGTGGCTTGGAAATTCTACATCGCAAGCAATATGGGGAGATCTGAACTGGGGAACAGGCGAGTCAGGAGACAGAGGCCTCAGTTCACTTTGACACACAACTGACTCTGGAGACTGTGCTCTTGCCTCCGTGGCCCAGTCCTCGATGGACGATTGAGTGCACTCCTTGTCTGACCACAAAGATGAGGGCCAAACTGGTTTGATGTGTAGAGGAGCATCTGCATGATTTTCACGTGTAATGCCTCGCACAGCCTCGGCATACGTAAGAGGTCTTGGAGCACAAAGCTGTGGGGACGTAGTCACAGTTACAAGTCCGTGCTTGGTTTCAATCTCTAACGTCAGTGAATCTGGTGAATCTGGTCTGTTCTCGTTAAACATTTCCTCCACACAAAGGTCGGAACACTCAACGTCTGAAAGTGGTGATACTGGTCTATGTTCAGAGTACCGCAAGAAATAGTCACAATGTTGATTTGTCCTTTGATCAGATGTCACACTAGGAGACAAAGACAACTGCTCAACTGATGCAACAGAATCTGGGGAGGATGCCCTAAAGTCTGCCAACCAGTCCTGAAGGAGTGAATAGTTGAACTCTGAAGATACAGATTCTGGGGACAATGTCCTGCCACTAAAGAACTTATCAAGTTCAAAGTCTGATAAAACTGACTGCGGGGACTCTGGTCTGGTCTGGTCAAACAAGCTTTCCAGACACAAACTGGTATCGTCCCAGTCTGACAAGGTTGACTCTGGCGTAACCGACCTGTGGCTTGGAAATTCTACATCGCAAGCAATATGGGGAGATCTGAACTGAGGAACAGGCGAGTCAGGAGACAGAGGCCTCAGTTCACTTTGACACACAACTGACTCTGGTGACTGTGCTCTTGCCTCCGTGGCCCAGTCCTCGATGGACGATTGAGTGCACTCCTTGTCTGACCACAAAGATGAGGGCCAAACTGGTTTGATGTGTAGAGGAGCATCTGCATGATTTTCACGTGTAATGCCTCGCACAGCATCGGCATACGTAAGAGGTCTTGGAGCACAAAGCTGTGGGGACGTAGTCACAGTTACAAGTCCGTGCTTGGTTTCAATCTCTAACGTCAGTGAATCTGGTGAATCTGGTCTGTTCTCGTTAAACATTTCCTCCACACAAAGGTCGGAACACTCAACGTCTGAAAGTGGTGATACTGGTCTATGTTCAGAGTACCGCAAGAAATAGTCACAATGTTGATTTGTCCTTTGATCAGATGTCACACTAGGAGACAAAGACAACTGCTCAACTGATGCAACAGAATCTGGGGAGGATGCCCTAAAGTCTGCCAACCAGTCCTGAAGGAGTGAATAGTTGAACTCTGAAGATACAGATTCTGGGGACAATGCCCTGCCACTAAAGAACTTATCAAGTTCAAAGTCTGATAAAACTGACTGCGGGGACTCTGGTCTGGTCTGGTCAAACAAGCTTTCCAGACACAAACTGGTATCGTCCCAGTCTGACAAGGTTGACTCTGGCGTAACCGACCTGTGGCTTGGAAATTCTACATCGCAAGCAATATGGGGAGATCTGAACTGGGGAACAGGCGAGTCAGGAGACAGAGGCCTCAGTTCACTTTGACACACAACTGACTCTGGAGACTGTGCTCTTGCCTCCGTGGCCCAGTCCTCGATGGACGATTGAGTGCACTCCTTGTCTGACCACAAAGATGAGGGCCAAACTGGTTTGATGTGTAGAGGAGCATCTGCATGATTTTCACGTGTAATGCCTCGCACAGCATCGGCATACGTAAGAGGTCTTAGGAGCACAAAGCTGTGGGGACGTAGTCACAGTTACAAGTCCGTGCTTGGTTTCAATCTCTAACGTCAGTGAATCTGGTGAATCTGGTCTGTTCTCGTTAAACATTTCCTCCACACAAAGGTCGGAACACTCAACGTCTGAAAGTGGTGATACTGGTCTATGTTCAGAGTACCGCAAGAAATAGTCACAATGTTGATTTGTCCTTTGATCAGATGTCACACTAGGAGACAAAGACAACTGCTCAACTGATGCAACAGAATCTGGGGAGGATGCCCTAAAGTCTGCCAACCAGTCCTGAAGGAGTGAATAGTTGAACTCTGAAGATACAGATTCTGGGGACAATGCCCTGCCACTAAAGAACTTATCAAGTTCAAAGTCTGATAAAACTGACTGCGGGGACTCTGGTCTGGTCTGGTCAAACAAGCTTTCCAGACACAAACTGGTATCGTCCCAGTCTGACAAGGTTGACTCTGGCGTAACCGACCTGTGGCTTGGAAATTCTACATCGCAAGCAATATGGGGAGATCTGAACTGAGGAACAGGCGAGTCAGGAGACAGAGGCCTCAGTTCACTTTGACACACAACTGACTCTGGTGACTGTGCTCTTGCCTCCGTGGCCCAGTCCTCGATGGACGATTGAGTGCACTCCTTGTCTGACCACAAAGATGAGGGCCAAACTGGTTTGATGTGTAGAGGAGCATCTGCATGATTTTCACGTGTAATGCCTCGCACAGCATCGGCATACGTAAGAGGTCTTGGAGCACAAAGCTGTGGGGACGTAGTCACAGTTACAAGTCCGTGCTTGGTTTCAATCTCTAACGTCAGTGAATCTGGTGAATCTGGTCTGTTCTCGTTAAACATTTCCTCCACACAAAGGTCGGAACACTCAACGTCTGAAAGTGGTGATACTGGTCTATGTTCAGAGTACCGCAAGAAATAGTCACAATGTTGATTTGTCCTTTGATCAGATGTCACACTAGGAGACAAAGACAACTGCTCAACTGATGCAACAGAATCTGGGGAGGATGCCCTAAAGTCTGCCAACCAGTCCTGAAGGAGTGAATAGTTGAACTCTGAAGATACAGATTCTGGGGACAATGCCCTGCCACTAAAGAACTTATCAAGTTCAAAGTCTGATAAAACTGACTGCGGGGACTCTGGTCTGGTCTGGTCAAACAAGCTTTCCAGACACAAACTGGTATCGTCCCAGTCTGACAAGGTTGACTCTGGCGTAACCGACCTGTGGCTTGGAAATTCTACATCGCAAGCAATATGGGGAGATCTGAACTGAGGAACAGGCGAGTCAGGAGACAGAGGCCTCAGTTCACTTTGACACACAACTGACTCTGGAGACTGTGCTCTTGCCTCCGTGGCCCAGTCCTCGATGGACGATTGAGTGCACTCCTTGTCTGACCACAAAGATGAGGGCCAAACTGGTTTGATGTGTAGAGGAGCATCTGCATGATTTTCACGTGTAATGCCTCGCACAGCATCGGCATACGTAAGAGGTCTTGGAGCACAAAGCTGTGGGGACGTAGTCACAGTTACAAGTCCGTGCTTGGTTTCAATCTCTAACGTCAGTGAATCTGGTGAATCTGGTCTGTTCTCGTTAAACATTTCCTCCACACAAAGGTCGGAACACTCAACGTCTGAAAGTGGTGATACTGGTCTATGTTCAGAGTACCGCAAGAAATAGTCACAATGTTGATTTGTCCTTTGATCAGATGTCACACTAGGAGACAAAGACAACTGCTCAACTGATGCAACAGAATCTGGGGAGGATGCCCTAAAGTCTGCCAACCAGTCCTGAAGGAGTGAATAGTTGAACTCTGAAGATACAGATTCTGGGGACAATGCCCTGCCACTAAAGAACTTATCAAGTTCAAAGTCTGATAAAACTGACTGCGGGGACTCTGGTCTGGTCTGGTCAAACAAGCTTTCCAGACACAAACTGGTATCGTCCCAGTCTGACAAGGTTGACTCTGGCGTAACCGACCTGTGGCTTGGAAATTCTACATCGCAAGCAATATGGGGAGATCTGAACTGAGGAACAGGCGAGTCAGGAGACAGAGGCCTCAGTTCACTTTGACACACAACTGACTCTGGTGACTGTGCTCTTGCCTCCGTGGCCCAGTCCTCGATGGACGATTGAGTGCACTCCTTGTCTGACCACAAAGATGAGGGCCAAACTGGTTTGATGTGTAGAGGAGCATCTGCATGATTTTCACGTGTAATGCCTCGCACAGCATCGGCATACGTAAGAGGTCTTGGAGCACAAAGCTGTGGGGACGTAGTCACAGTTACAAGTCCGTGCTTGGTTTCAATCTCTAACGTCAGTGAATCTGGTGAATCTGGTCTGTTCTCGTTAAACATTTCCTCCACACAAAGGTCGGAACACTCAACGTCTGAAAGTGGTGATACTGGTCTATGTTCAGAGTACCGCAAGAAATAGTCACAATGTTGATTTGTCCTTTGATCAGATGTCACACTAGGAGACAAAGACAACTGCTCAACTGATGCAACAGAATCTGGGGAGGATGCCCTAAAGTCTGCCAACCAGTCCTGAAGGAGTGAATAGTTGAACTCTGAAGATACAGATTCTGGGGACAATGCCCTGCCACTAAAGAACTTATCAAGTTCAAAGTCTGATAAAACTGACTGCGGGGACTCTGGTCTGGTCTGGTCAAACAAGCTTTCCAGACACAAACTGGTATCGTCCCAGTCTGACAAGGTTGACTCTGGCGTAACCGACCTGTGGCTTGGAAATTCTACATCGCAAGCAATATGGGGAGATCTGAACTGGGGAACAGGCGAGTCAGGAGACAGAGGCCTCAGTTCACTTTGACACACAACTGACTCTGGAGACTGTGCTCTTGCCTCCGTGGCCCAGTCCTCGATGGACGATTGAGTGCACTCCTTGTCTGACCACAAAGATGAGGGCCAAACTGGTTTGATGTGTAGAGGAGCATCTGCATGATTTTCACGTGTAATGCCTCGCACAGCATCGGCATACGTAAGAGGTCTTGGAGCACAAAGCTGTGGGGACGTAGTCACAGTTACAAGTCCGTGCTTGGTTTCAATCTCTAACGTCAGTGAATCTGGTGAATCTGGTCTGTTCTCGTTAAACATTTCCTCCACACAAAGGTCGGAACACTCAACGTCTGAAAGTGGTGATACTGGTCTATGTTCAGAGTACCGCAAGAAATAGTCACAATGTTGATTTGTCCTTTGATCAGATGTCACACTAGGAGACAAAGACAACTGCTCAACTGATGCAACAGAATCTGGGGAGGATGCCCTAAAGTCTGCCAACCAGTCCTGAAGGAGTGAATAGTTGAACTCTGAAGATACAGATTCTGGGGACAATGCCCTGCCACTAAAGAACTTATCAAGTTCAAAGTCTGATAAAACTGACTGCGGGGACTCTGGTCTGGTCTGGTCAAACAAGCTTTCCAGACACAAACTGGTATCGTCCCAGTCTGACAAGGTTGACTCTGGCGTAACCGACCTGTGGCTTGGAAATTCTACATCGCAAGCAATATGGGGAGATCTGAACTGAGGAACAGGCGAGTCAGGAGACAGAGGCCTCAGTTCACTTTGACACACAACTGACTCTGGAGACTGTGCTCTTGCCTCCGTGGCCCAGTCCTCGATGGACGATTGAGTGCACTCCTTGTCTGACCACAAAGATGAGGGCCAAACTGGTTTGATGTGTAGAGGAGCATCTGCATGATTTTCACGTGTAATGCCTCGCACAGCATCGGCATACGTAAGAGGTCTTGGAGCACAAAGCTGTGGGGACGTAGTCACAGTTACAAGTCCGTGCTTGGTTTCAATCTCTAACGTCAGTGAATCTGGTGAATCTGGTCTGTTCTCGTTAAACATTTCCTCCACACAAAGGTCGGAACACTCAACGTCTGAAAGTGGTGATACTGGTCTATGTTCAGAGTACCGCAAGAAATAGTCACAATGTTGATTTGTCCTTTGATCAGATGTCACACTAGGAGACAAAGACAACTGCTCAACTGATGCAACAGAATCTGGGGAGGATGCCCTAAAGTCTGCCAACCAGTCCTGAAGGAGTGAATAGTTGAACTCTGAAGATACAGATTCTGGGGACAATGCCCTGCCACTAAAGAACTTATCAAGTTCAAAGTCTGATAAAACTGACTGCGGGGACTCTGGTCTGGTCTGGTCAAACAAGCTTTCCAGACACAAACTGGTATCGTCCCAGTCTGACAAGGTTGACTCTGGCGTAACCGACCTGTGGCTTGGAAATTCTACATCGCAAGCAATATGGGGAGATCTGAACTGAGGAACAGGCGAGTCAGGAGACAGAGGCCTCAGTTCACTTTGACACACAACTGACTCTGGAGACTGTGCTCTTGCCTCCGTGGCCCAGTCCTCGATGGACGATTGAGTGCACTCCTTGTCTGACCACAAAGATGAGGGCCAAACTGGTTTGATGTGTAGAGGAGCATCTGCATGATTTTCACGTGTAATGCCTCGCACAGCATCGGCATACGTAAGAGGTCTTGGAGCACAAAGCTGTGGGGACGTAGTCACAGTTACAAGTCCGTGCTTGGTTTCAATCTCTAACGTCAGTGAATCTGGTGAATCTGGTCTGTTCTCGTTAAACATTTCCTCCACACAAAGGTCGGAACACTCAACGTCTGAAAGTGGTGATACTGGTCTATGTTCAGAGTACCGCAAGAAATAGTCACAATGTTGATTTGTCCTTTGATCAGATGTCACACTAGGAGACAAAGACAACTGCTCAACTGATGCAACAGAATCTGGGGAGGATGCCCTAAAGTCTGCCAACCAGTCCTGAAGGAGTGAATAGTTGAACTCTGAAGATACAGATTCTGGGGACAATGCCCTGCCACTAAAGAACTTATCAAGTTCAAAGTCTGATAAAACTGACTGCGGGGACTCTGGTCTGGTCTGGTCAAACAAGCTTTCCAGACACAAACTGGTATCGTCCCAGTCTGACAAGGTTGACTCTGGCGTAACCGACCTGTGGCTTGGAAATTCTACATCGCAAGCAATATGGGGAGATCTGAACTGGGGAACAGGCGAGTCAGGAGACAGAGGCCTCAGTTCACTTTGACACACAACTGACTCTGGAGACTGTGCTCTTGCCTCCGTGGCCCAGTCCTCGATGGACGATTGAGTGCACTCCTTGTCTGACCACAAAGATGAGGGCCAAACTGGTTTGATGTGTAGAGGAGCATCTGCATGATTTTCACGTGTAATGCCTCGCACAGCATCGGCATACGTAAGAGGTCTTGGAGCACAAAGCTGTGGGGACGTAGTCACAGTTACAAGTCCGTGCTTGGTTTCAATCTCTAACGTCAGTGAATCTGGTGAATCTGGTCTGTTCTCGTTAAACATTTCCTCCACACAAAGGTCGGAACACTCAACGTCTGAAAGTGGTGATACTGGTCTATGTTCAGAGTACCGCAAGAAATAGTCACAATGTTGATTTGTCCTTCGATCAGATGTCACACTAGGAGACAAAGACAACTGCTCAACTGATGCAACAGAATCTGGGGAGGATGCCCTAAAGTCTGCCAACCAGTCCTGAAGGAGTGAATAGTTGAACTCTGAAGATACAGATTCTGGGGACAATGCCCTGCCACTAAAGAACTTATCAAGTTCAAAGTCTGATAAAACTGACTGCGGGGACTCTGGTCTGGTCTGGTCAAACAAGCTTTCCAGACACAAACTGGTATCGTCCCAGTCTGACAAGGTTGACTCTGGCGTAACCGACCTGTGGCTTGGAAATTCTACATCGCAAGCAATATGGGGAGATCTGAACTGAGGAACAGGCGAGTCAGGAGACAGAGGCCTCAGTTCACTTTGACACACAACTGACTCTGGAGACTGTGCTCTTGCCTCCGTGGCCCAGTCCTCGATGGACGATTGAGTGCACTCCTTGTCTGACCACAAAGATGAGGGCCAAACTGGTTTGATGTGTAGAGGAGCATCTGCATGATTTTCACGTGTAATGCCTCGCACAGCATCGGCATACGTAAGAGGTCTTGGAGCACAAAGCTGTGGGGACGTAGTCACAGTTACAAGTCCGTGCTTGGTTTCAATCTCTAACGTCAGTGAATCTGGTGAATCTGGTCTGTTCTCGTAAACATTTCCTCCACACAAAGGTCGGAACACTCAACGTCTGAAAGTGGTGATACTGGTCTATGTTCAGAGTACCGCAAGAAATAGTCACAATGTTGATTTGTCCTTTCGATCAGATGTCACACTAGGAGACAAAGACAACTGCTCAACTGATGCAACAGAATCTGGGGAGGATGCCCTAAAGTCTGCCAACCAGTCCTGAAGGAGTGAATAGTTGAACTCTGAAGATACAGATTCTGGGGACAATGCCCTGCCACTAAAGAACTTATCAAGTTCAAAGTCTGATAAAACTGACTGCGGGGACTCTGGTCTGGTCTGGTCAAACAAGCTTTCCAGACACAAACTGGTATCGTCCCAGTCTGACAAGGTTGACTCTGGCGTAACCGACCTGTGGCTTGGAAATTCTACATCGCAAGCAATATGGGGAGATCTGAACTGAGGAACAGGCGAGTCAGGAGACAGAGGCCTCAGTTCACTTTGACACACAACTGACTCTGGTGACTGTGCTCTTGCCTCCGTGGCCCAGTCCTCGATGGACGATTGAGTGCACTCCTTGTCTGACCACAAAGATGAGGGCCAAACTGGTTTGATGTGTAGAGGAGCATCTGCATGATTTTCACGTGTAATGCCTCGCACAGCATCGGCATACGTAAGAGGTCTTGGAGCACAAAGCTGTGGGGACGTAGTCACAGTTACAAGTCCGTGCTTGGTTTCAATCTCTAACGTCAGTGAATCTGGTGAATCTGGTCTGTTCTCAAACATTTCCTCCACACAAAGGTCGGAACACTCAACGTCTGAAAGTGGTGATACTGGTCTATGTTCAGAGTACCGCAAGAAATAGTCACAATGTTGATTTGTCCTTCGATCAGATGTCACACTAGGAGACAAAGACAACTGCTCAACTGATGCAACAGAATCTGGGGAGGATGCCCTAAAGTCTGCCAACCAGTCCTGAAGGAGTGAATAGTTGAACTCTGAAGATACAGATTCTGGGGACAATGCCCTGCCACTAAAGAACTTATCAAGTTCAAAGTCTGATAAAACTGACTGCGGGGACTCTGGTCTGGTCTGGTCAAACAAGCTTTCCAGACACAAACTGGTATCGTCCCAGTCTGACAAGGTTGACTCTGGCGTAACCGACCTGTGGCTTGGAAATTCTACATCGCAAGCAATATGGGGAGATCTGAACTGGGGAACAGGCGAGTCAGGAGACAGAGGCCTCAGTTCACTTTGACACACAACTGACTCTGGAGACTGTGCTCTTGCCTCCGTGGCCCAGTCCTCGATGGACGATTGAGTGCACTCCTTGTCTGACCACAAAGATGAGGGCCAAACTGGTTTGATGTGTAGAGGAGCATCTGCATGATTTTCACGTGTAATGCCTCGCACAGCATCGGCATACGTAAGAGGTCTAGGAGCACAAAGCTGTGGGGACGTAGTCACAGTTACAAGTCCGTGCTTGGTTTCAATCTCTAACGTCAGTGAATCTGGTGAATCTGGTCTGTTCTCGTTAAACATTTCCTCCACACAAAGGTCGGAACACTCAACGTCTGAAAGTGGTGATACTGGTCTATGTTCAGAGTACCGCAAGAAATAGTCACAATGTTGATTTGTCCTTTGATCAGATGTCACACTAGGAGACAAAGACAACTGCTCAACTGATGCAACAGAATCTGGGGAGGATGCCCTAAAGTCTGCCAACCAGTCCTGAAGGAGTGAATAGTTGAACTCTGAAGATACAGATTCTGGGGACAATGCCCTGCCACTAAAGAACTTATCAAGTTCAAAGTCTGATAAAACTGACTGCGGGGACTCTGGTCTGGTCTGGTCAAACAAGCTTTCCAGACACAAACTGGTATCGTCCCAGTCTGACAAGGTTGACTCTGGCGTAACCGACCTGTGGCTTGGAAATTCTACATCGCAAGCAATATGGGGAGATCTGAACTGAGGAACAGGCGACTCAGGAGACAGAGGCCTCAGTTCACTTTGACACACAACTGACTCTGGAGACTGTGCTCTTGCCTCCGTGGCCCAGTCCTCGATGGACGATTGAGTGCACTCCTTGTCTGACCACAAAGATGAGGGCCAAACTGGTTTGATGTGTAGAGGAGCATCTGCATGATTTTCACGTGTAATGCCTCGCACAGCATCGGCATACGTAAGAGGTCTTGGAGCACAAAGCTGTGGGGACGTAGTCACAGTTACAAGTCCGTGCTTGGTTTCAATCTCTAACGTCAGTGAATCTGGTGAATCTGGTCTGTTCTCGTTAAACATTTCCTCCACACAAAGGTCGGAACACTCAACGTCTGAAAGTGGTGATACTGGTCTATGTTCAGAGTACCGCAAGAAATAGTCACAATGTTGATTTGTCCTTTGATCAGATGTTTGTTTCAGTGTATTTTCCCTGAATAAATCATCATAATGTTGAACTGACATTTTACGTAGTGGTCTGGATATTGATTTTAATGTGTTAGTTCTATAAAACATTGTTTGATTGCAATCTGCTCGAGACTTTTCAATCAAGGACTCTTCGGTGTTTGATGTCGAAGATATAACATTTGGAAAGTGCAAAATGTATTTTGGTCTCTCAACCAAGTTGTAGACCAGTGGTGTGGGTAGTGGGAATTGTTTAAATGTGTGATGGCTTTCTAGAGGTTGTCTGTCATTTTCTTGATCTGAAAACACGCTTCTTTTGGATGATTCTTCCTCACAATGGAATGACTCAATTGACTCTTGATCTTTATTGTGTTTGGACGCATTTTGTTTAATACTTGACAAGAGATTATCTGATTGACTTAGTATTGGTATGTATGTCGAAGACTCTGGTTTCAACTTGGAAAACCAGTAATCAAGGAAAGATTGATTGTGTTTTTCTTCTCGTATTGGGGGTTCCAATGACAACGGACTTACTTGAAATGACTTTTCCATTTTACTTGAATAGTCTGTAGTCTGGACACTTTTGACATCTGTGTATGTAGAGTCTGATGCGTCTGCACTTTTTTCATTACATTCATCAACAAATGTTGAATGATCTTTCATTGAGTATTGCAAGTAATTACAGTTTGAACATTTGTCTTCTAAAACTGACATATCTGGTGAAAGAAAATCATCTGCTATTACTGAGTCTTTGAGGAAAGGTGGATTGTGATTTAAAGGTACTAATTTTGGTGCCAAAGGTTTACCCCAACCCACTTCTTCATTGCAGGTTATAGTGTCTGGATTTGATTTCAGCAGTGGTGAAGATGGATTTCCTCCTGAATATCGCAAATAATAATCACAATGTTGACCCATTAGTTGTGCACGAATGGGTTCAGAGAGCAAGAGCTCCAGAAATGAGAAACTGCACTGAGAAGTCTGAGATTCTGGTGAGGATGGTCGGCAATCCATAGTCGAAGATCCACATCCATTAATATCTGGAACTGAGTCAGGCAAACATACTTTACTGTCAGGAGAGACATTAAGTAAAAACTCATTACTCATATCTGATGTCACAGGTGCAAATTCTCTGTATTCTCTTTTTATCTGTGGACTTTCAGCTATAGATGAATTATTTTTCAGGAATTGAGAGTTTGTGGAGAGTGGCACATGGTAATTCCAAGACTCAAAAGACTCAGACCAAGGGGAGTGTGAAATCACAGCTGTTGAAAAATATTTCAAACTTTTTAACTGTGGTCTACATTCATATGTATGTAATTCATTGGATCGTAATCTGTTTTCAGTTAAATTAATTTCTGAACTACATGCAGTTAAACTTGGAGAGGTAGCCTGGATGTCATCCAACATATTGGAAAAATCTGACAAGACCCTTTCTTCCCTGCGCGGAGAGTCAGGTGACATTGCCCTATAATCACTAATTGACATGACAGATTCAGGGGATGAGAGTCTAGGTATGGGGTCATTTAATATCCATGGCTCATCAACATGTGAAAATGAGCCACACTGACCCCTAGATGCCAAGGAATCAAGTGTCAAAGGGATGTGGTCTATAAAAGTGGAAGGTAATGTCACATTTTGTTCAGGTGATTGTGATGCAAGATGTGTGATAGGTAGGAAAAGGCTGGAAGAGGCAGTCTTTGGCTCAGAGATGAAAGATGTTTTTGCTCTGACGTGGTCACTGTCTGGATTGAAAGAATAGCAATTATAGTATCTATCAGTTGAGTCACAAGCCATGCGACTAGGGGCACTTGTCATCACACTGTGTGGCAAATTGGTATTTGGTAGCTTCATTTTGAATGGTTTCACCATGCTGTACTTAGCCATATGAATAATGGGATCAGCTGACTGATCATCAATGAAAGGCATCACTTCCATACACCAATCACTGTGTATTCTAGGTTTTGTGTTGTCTTCCTGGCTTGGCTTGAAGGGATTAAGGCCCAAGTCCACACCACAAACATCTTCAGTTATAGCCAGAGTTGTTTGGTGGTCCTCCCTGCTGGGGTCCGAGATTCTTTTGACAGTGGATTCAGCTGTATTTGTATTGTCAAGCTGTGGTGTATAGTTAAACTCATTACAAAGTTCACTGAAGTCAGTCTCAACTTGGTCTGATTCTGATAGACTCAGACCAAAGTCTTTGATAAATATAGAGAATGGCAACTTCAGAATGTCATGGGACTGCCACTGCTCATCTTCATTATCACACTGCTTCAAGGGTAAAGCTTGGATGCAGTCGGCTCTGACTTGGCATTGAGTGCCACCTTGAAAAGGCCTGACAAAATTAACTTCGACACTGCAGCAGTCTTGCTGGTCTTTCACTCTGGCGTCATAAACCTGAGCTGTTTGGGTCCTCAGTGCTGCTTCTTTTGAAGTGGGAAGTGTACTTACTTGCTCATCTGAGTTGTCGTAACTTGTAGGTTCTTGTGTGATTACATCCTCAGAGGTCCACAAGTTAGGGTTCAATTCACTGTGACACAAAAACAAGGCTATATCAGAAAATATTTCTTTGCAAGAATGTGATATGTCAAAGTCCTAATCTATCAGGACTAAAGGGTAACAAACAATGGACACAGGGTAAATACCTGCACACACTGTGTACCATGTAAGCATGCACGCTGGTGAGATCAGAATATGGCAAGGTACTGTTTACTAGTTTTACCATGCTGGGAATTACTCATGCCAAGAAAAACAACATTGTTTTTGAACATTTTTATATCTTCATATCCGTGTGTTTTTCTTTAGATGTATTATGGGTGTCAAATGCATCATGATGATCAATGATCTCACACTAATTATGTGAGATGTGTGTTGCAGATTAAAAAATAATTTCAAATTAACAATTTACTGTGGGATCTCAAGCTCCTCCAACAGGTCACCATGCATGCTCTCAGAGTGGGTGTGTCCAACAGGCTCTGCCCAGGAAGGAATATCCAGTAGGGAAGCAACTGAGAGGTCCTCTTCAGAAACAGCTGGGGGTGGTCTGCGGTCTGACTCTACCCTTCTCATGGCTCTTGGACTGTCTGCATCCTCTTGCACTGAAGATAGGGCTACTGACACTGAAAAATCAGACATGATTACTAAGAGTGCAAATGAGTGCAGCATAATGTTAGAACCTTCAAACTTATTGCTGAATTGAGTATTTGGATGTGTTATAACCTTCACTGTGATCCAAAGTCTTCTCTATCTCTGCATAAGTTCTAGATGTTTGCTCTTGAATTGACTTGTTCATCTGGGTTTCAATAAGATGGACAATGTCCATGCGGTTGATCATGGTTAGTCTCTTAATCAAACAGTCCTCTGTGGAAAGATTTGTCAGGCATTGTAAAAGGCATTCAATTAACACAGCAAAGAAAATATTTCAAAATCGCAAAGGCAAGATTACATTGAATTTAAAGTATGAATATAAGTCTGATAAATAAACAAAACATTTAATTCAAAGCCAAAGAAAAACACAATTGCGTGGATTAAATAAAAGCAAAAAAAAGCTAACAGTGAATTAAGTGTTCTGTACTGTACTGAAAAACACTTGTAAAATGATAAATCAGCCAGACCAACCTGTGGCATGTTTGCCTTCTCGTTCAACCCAGCGCTGCAGCAAAGCATGGCTCTGCTCTTGAAGGGAATTAGGATTCTCTGTTCTTACTAGTTGGATATCATTATCACTGAATTCCAGTTCTCTTGCCAGCTCTGGTGTGATTGATAACAAAACAAGAGGGATGAGAATGTGAAACATTTGTTAACACTTTATGTGAAGGGGTGTGCATAAGACTGACATGACACTGTCAAAACCATGACATGATGCCTTAATGAATGTTAATGTACTGTCATTTAGTGTCACTTGGTCAATTATGTCATTCACCCTGTTTAAGATGTCTGTGTTATTATATTTTGACATTAATCAAATTTAAAAGAAGCTTTAGCAGCTTATATAAGGTATCAGTGGCTAATTGTACTATTAAGTGATGTTATGTGATGCCAGAAACAGGGAACAATACCATACATAAATCTGATGTATGACAAAATATGTAAATACATATATAGTTTATGTCCACGTCTGTCTCACATGCTTTTTCTCATCTCTGTTGAGTTCCAGATGTGTAATACTAGACGAGCAGGATATAAGGATCATGTAAATTTGTGACAAGCAACATACAGCTACAGCTCCACACTGCCTGAAACTAACTAATTAATGGCAGCGAGGTACAATTATTGGCAGCTAGCAGTTAGTTTAATTTAGTTAAAACTGTGTTAATAATCTGGGTACTAATTGTTATCAAAATACCACTGTATTTGAAGCCAACAAAAATATTCATGCCACAGCTATAATGGTCTTATGACAGTCAATATTAAAACCAGATTTACAGTGTCAGTCTTATGCACACAGCTATTCAAATAGTGTTAACAAAAAATCTTGAACAATATTTGTGTGCATTGGTGGTAAAACTGCTCCAATTTAATATTTTCAGCTATGCTCCTATTTATGCTCACAAATACGTCAGTTCCAATTCAAACATGATGTACACCATATTGCTTTCTTAACTGGAAACAGAGAATGATGAGAGAGTGATTTCACAGCTTACCTGTCCAGCTAAAGCCAAGAAGATCAGCAATGATAGCTAATGTCTCCTCTTTCCTGTCAGCATCATCCTGCCAATCCACTAAAAAAGCCGTCAGTCAAACATTAAATCTTAATACCATCAACTGTATCTCATTAAATGTAACTCAAAGTAGAATTTCTCTTCAAATTGCCATTACTAGTCATGAAAATACACTTTGTAAGTGTAGATTCATTTCCTTCTTTTATTTTACTCTATGCTATGGGTTGTAATACTTTACTCAGTGATGTATAACTGAAATTAAAAGTGGTTCTGTGATGTTGAAATGCGTGATAAAAGGTGGATTTGTCACTCTGAAGAGGACCTGAATTATTTATGTACAGTCACGATTTGGTCACACTTCACAAAACATCATGTTTTTTTGTGTAAGCAATGATATTATTGTGCTAATCATGTGACCTGCATGCTAATATTAGTAAAGCTGTATTAGTAGTACACAGATAGAAGTACCAGTACAACAGTGAAACTCTCTTCTTTAACCAACAAAGCCATTCAATCTTGAGATAGTATCAACACAAACACAGATGGAAAAGTAACTTACCAACATGCAAAACAAAACACCACAACACACACACACACACACACAAAATACAGATGAGTAAATACAATGAAAGATGGGACTCATGACACACAAAAATAATACAAAATGACATGGTGACAAATATTCTTAGGGAGAGGAAAAGGGGTCTTGTTGTCGAAGAGAAAAGATAGGAAAGCAAAAGTCCATGTAGGTCTGGCCGTACCTGGCAAATGTTCTGGAGGTTGGTCATCGATGTTTCTCTTTCTCTGAGTTTCCACTGTGTCATCCTGGGCAGGCTTGGATTCAAATACATCCTCTATCCCAGAGGATGGATGTACACAAGGGAATGGATTGCAATCAGAATCTGAATTGTGTGAGGGTGGGATGTCATATGTGAAGGTAACAGAATCTTCACTCCTGTGACTTGCGCTGCTGATATCATCATCAGCATCCAAAGAAGACCTAACAGATGTTTCTGTAGTCTTAGAGAGTTGGATTTCTTTCCTATGGGGAGAGGACGAGGAGAGCGTCTGAGTTGGAGATTTTTGTTGCACCATGATTGAGAGTCTGGAGGAGACAAGTTTGGATTTATGAGTGGGTTGACTACTGTCAGAAAAACTCCTGCTGGCTTTATTAGAGGCTTTACTTGTGTAACTATCGGCCTCAGATCTAGACCTTCGATCCAAAGTTTTTTCTGCTTTTCCTTCAAACTGATCATGCTCGGGTATCTGCGACTCTTCCATAGTTATTTCCTCTTTCATTGTGCTGCCTGGTTTGATTTCCAAAGGTAGGGCTGAATCTTGATGATATGCTGGAATCGTAGCCTGTGCAGCTGTAAAGGACATCTCTATTACTGAGGACTGGTCTTCATCATCTTCTTCCTCTTCCTCATCAGGAGAGGAGTCAGATGAATCTTGGTTTTGCACTGAGTACACTGAATGGGCAGCTGTAGATGTGTCTGATTGAAGGTCAGCTATGGTAGAATCTAGATAGTCTAGACCAAGTGTTTCAAGGCTTCCAACCTCGCTTTCAATAATGGTTTGTCTCTCCAAAACACTGGGGGAACCAAGCTGAACCTCAATGGAACTGCAAGGATCAGCTTCATAAAGTGGGCTCTCATTCTTGAACTCGCTTGAGGGTTTGACAAAAGTTCTGGGCTTGGGAGTAGGAAATTTGTCACTGGAACCCTGAGTCAGAGATGATTGTGGGACCTCTTGGAGGGTTGTATCTGTATCAGAATCCTTATTCTCTAAGATTAAACACTTTGTTTCACCTTCCCCTGTCTCCTCTGGTACAACTTCTTCAACTGGATGTTTCCCTATGTGAAAAAATGCACATCCTTCTTCTTCTTCATCAAAGCTTCTTCTTGTCATATCAATAGCACCACCTCTGGTCATTTCAAATAACTTTCCCTCTTGAAATTGAAATGGATCCGAGTTTCTATCATCACCTGGTGTTTGATCTGGTGATTTATCAGGTGTTTTTCTGTCCTCTGCAGGTAACAGATTTTGCTGTTCCTCAGCCTCAACAACTGCATTGAAGGCTTCATCATTCTCCTCACACAATGGAATAACATGCTCTGATTCATTAAAACACACCGTAGCCTGAGGTTCGCCAACAGAAACTGTACCATGTGTGCGTACTGATTGATTTTCTTTGTCCTCATCTAGATGGTGCGCTTCTGTCAACGAGCTGGAAAAAGGTGTGTCAGTGACTGGGGAACAGTCAGCTTCTACAGCATCTTTATCTTTGTGTATTTCAGCTTCTCTCTCTGTAAAGAGTGGCGCAGAATCTTCACTCTCACTCCGTGGATGAGATTCCTCTCTGGGAGTTGCAGTTAAGCACAATGAACCATCAACTGATTCAGCAGATTTTACTTGTGACTGAATTTTGTCCTTATCCTTAATGCTCAAACTAATATCTGTTGCCTCACTAGGTGCATCAGTCACTTCTGTCACACATTTTTCAGAATTTTTCTGCAGTGTATCTTGTGAGGAAGGGTGTATATCTCGTCCACATTTTTGATCAAACTCATCATCTTTGTGATCACCTGTCTCTGACATCATGGTGACATCTAAAGATTTGTCTCTCCTCATTTTAGCTTCCTGTTCCATCTCTTCAAATGTTTTGATCTTTGCAGCCATTTTAAACATCTCTTCTTCTGGTGTGAATTGTTTACTGGTGGTATCATCCTCACTGTCATCTTTGTCAAGAGAGTCTTGCCTCATGAGTATGTGGAGATTCTCACTGTCATGTATTTTGGGGTCAGAGAGCATGTTTCCATCGGTTACTCCTTTTACTGAGTCGGAATATTTTTCCTCCTTAATTTCACTATCCATTCGGATGATCTCATAGTTGTTTTCCTGCTCTTCATGCTCCCTTTCATCCCTGTAGATATTTTTGTCATAAGGAAAGCATGCTTCTAGTTGGGAGGCATAATCCTCATACACAGCTGTCTTGGCTGGCATCTTAAGTTCTGTGTCTTTTGATTGAGTGGGACTTGCCTCAAGAGAGTCTGGACAAGGGGATTCTCTTTTAGGGCTTGGCTCAATTGAATCAGGGGATGTCTTTGAGGATCTATCTTCTATGTGAGGACTTGTCTCTAGCGAGTCTGGATGGCATGGCTCTTTGGTTGGGTCATCAAAAACCACAGTGTTTAGGTTCTCCAATTCAGCTGGTCGTTGTAGTGTGTTAGAACTACTTGGCAGTTGCAAAAATTCATGTTTTTGGACAACCGAATGAGCAACAACTACAACATCCCTATCATCATTCTTGCAGTCATCCATTGCAACATATGACTTTGTAACTTCCACTGCCCCTTCAGTTGAGTCATTGAAAGGTGCTTCTGCACTTGGTGATGTTATTGCATCACTCTCCTCAGATGAGAAATTCTTGAGACTTTCATCCTCATGGGAACATGTCTGCCATCCAATTTCCAAAGCTCCCTTTTTATTGATGTCCACAATGTCGTGAGTTGTGTCTTTCAGTGACATCATGTTATGTTCAGGGGAGAATGCGATACCTAACCCCACTCTTTTAGTGTCTTTTGTCAAAATAACTTCTTTGTTGCTCTCACGGACCACATCTTCTGGGTTGCATTGCATCACCTCTGGCCTTTCTGTTAAATATTGATCTAAATCACAACTGAGCAGTGACAACATGCCTGACATATCCCTCTCGGTTGTAGACTGTTGCTGCTGTGTCTGTCTCTCAATGCAGACTTCTTGGAATGGCATCTCTATTACAGAACTTGGTGACAATTCTGTCACTCCAACATTGTCGGTCTGTATGTGTTCATTTCCTTCTGCACCTGCCCTATCCTCCAAATTACTACGTGTCAGTACAACTTGTTCATAGCTCTCATGGACTAGATACTCTTCTGGGAGAGACTGTGTTGCCACTGACCTGTCCTCAAGATATTTATCTAAGTCACTGCTGAGAAGTGACAACATGCCTGACATATTCTTCTCGGTTGTAGACTGTTGCTGCTGTGTCTGTCTCTCAATGCAGACTTCTTGGAATGGCATCTCTATTACAGAACTTGGTGACAATTCTGTCACTCCAACATTGTCGGTCTGTATGTGTTCATTTCCTTCTGCACCTGCCCTATCCTCCAAATTACTACGTGTCAGTACAACTTGTTCGTAGCTCTCATGGACTAGATACTCTTCTGGGAGAGACTGTGTTGCCACTGACCTATCCTCAAGATATTTATCTAAGTCACTGCTGAGAAGTGACAACATGCCTGACATATTCTTCTCAGTTGTAGATTGTTGGTGGTGTGTCTTTGTATTGATGCAAACTTCTTGGAATGGTGTCTCCAATACAGAACTTTGTGTGAGTTCTTTGAGTTCAACCAGATCAGTGGGTTCATGGGTCTCTCCACTTTTTGTATCCTCCATACCCATACAAACTGCTGTTTGTGTTTTTTCACATACTTTAATCCTTTGCTCTTCACTTGAGAATTTTCGAATCTTGGTGACAGTAACATCTTCCTCTGGTGTACTTTTCACCGGCTTGTCCTCGAGGTAGTTGTCCAAGTCACTGTTAAGCAGTGATATCATGCCTGACATATCCTTTACTTTTGCAGATGGCTGACAAGACTTTTTCTCCACCCATTCTTCCTTCATTGGGAGTTCTTCAGTCAAGGTTGCCTGGGTTTCTGTAAAATCCCTTAGCATTTCATCCCCCCTCATTGTGACCTCTTGTTCCCCTCTAGCACAATCCATTCCTTGTGCTGAGCCATCCATTATCAGTCCTTTATTTTCATCATTGATAGATGTGAAAATTTCACATTGCTCCTGTACATTATCCTCTATTGGTTGACTAACTATAGGCATAGCCTCTACATATTGATCCATGTCAATGTTCATGATTGACGACAGTCCTGATGTATCTTTTACTTCTTCTTCACCTACCTGTGTAACTGAAAGTTGTTTCATTGGTGTATTATCTTTTTCTTGTGTGCCACTACTCACTGTTTCTCCTGTATTTTCATCAGTGACAAATGTGAGTATTTCTTTATCCTTTACTATAATAATTTGTTCAAATTTCTCCTGAGCAATGTCCTCTTCTGGTGTCTGACTTGCCACAGGTTGAGCTTGCAGATACTGATCCAGTTCACTGTTCATCAAGGACAACATCCCAGACATATCTTTTACCGTAGTGGATGGCTGGCTAGATGTTTTCCTCTCCATGTGTATTTCTTGAAGTTGTGGCTCCACAATTTTGGCCTCTGTTATATTTTCGTTGCTTGCTTCATAAAGGTTCTGTTCCGGTGAAGGTATTGTGTGCTTTTCTTTTCTTCTAGGAGAGAAAGTAAACATTTCATTGGTTATTTGGTGAGTCACAGGGATTCCTTTAGAGTTCTCACTCTCCCCTGAGCTTGAAAGATGGATCCTAAAATCAACGTTAGTGACTGAGGATTCAGTCATACCTTCATGCTTGGGGATCTCAGGGCTCACATCATCATCTCTCATTTGATTCTCAAAAAGAGAAATGCCTTCCCCAAAATAACTTTTCATACAGGGACTAGAGATGGATACTGGATTTGTGACATCATCAGCCAAGGGATCTTGCTCAGGTGCCTCCAGCTGATAGCTCACATCTGAAGCTGTTGATGTTTGCTTGAAAAGCTGGTATTCAGGACTTTCTTCCAGCTCAGCTTTTATGTCTGCAGTAAAGTCCTCAGAAGGTCTGCGATCAGGACTGATCTGTATGTCTTGTATGTCTCCAGTACTTATGACCGGTTCTTCTAACAGCATTCTGCCTCTGCTTGTCCCTGACAATTCTGGTTTCTCTTTCTGGGGACTGACCCCTCCATTGTCTAACTGAATTGTGCCAGCAATGACTTTGTATTCAAAGAGCTCAGAATTAGTTTTCAGAGGGTCCTGCTCAGTCTCAAAGGCTTCCATCAGCTCCCTGACAGAGACAGTCTCTTTTTCTGACAACTCCCTATGTGCACTTCCATCATCACATTGAATTGTATCAGCCAATTCTGCTGTGTTTCCAACATAAGCACTATCTGAAATCAAAAGTGATTCCTCTGAATCCCGTGTAGGACTTTGTTCGGGCATCTTTATCTCTTCAAAAACTCCTGATTCAGGCATCATTGTTGAAATGCAGGAAGCTCTAGATTTGTGTTCAAGAAGCCCTGCTGTAGTTTTTGAGGGTTCGTGGTCAGTCTGGAATGTTTTCATCAACTCCTTGACAGGCATGGTCTCCTTCTGTGATAAATCGTTTACCTTTCCCTCTGGGCTAAGGCTTCCAATGTCACATTGAACTGTATCAGCAAATTTTACTGTCTTCCCAAAATAACCATTATCTGAAACTAACTGTGATTGCTCAGAGTTATTTTGAATTAAGCTTACAGGTTGATCATCTAAGTCTGCTTTGTCACACTTCTTGACATCAATCTGATGGTGGAAAATTGTGAGGTCCTGAGTTTGGGTTTGTAATTGCATAGGACTCTCTTCAGACTCCTGTATCTCTTCAAAATCTGCTGATTCAGATATCAATGACGAAATACCAGAAGAAGCCACAGCTTTGTGTTCAAAAAGCTGAGCTTTATTTTTTGAAGGTTCCTGTTCTGTTTGAAATGCTTTCATCAGCTCCTTAACAGACATCGTTTCCTCCTCTGGCATATCTGGTGCCTCACCCTGTGGGCTAATGCTTCCAGCATTCCAAGCAATGTTATCAGCCAATTTTGCTGTGTTTCCAGCATAAGCGCTATCTGAAATCAGCAGTGATTCCTCTGAATTATCCCTTATTAAGCTTGCTGGTCGATCTTCTAAGTCTGTTTTGTCATATATTTTAACGTCATTCTGCTGACCGAATATTGTGAAGTCCTGAGTTTGGATTTGTGACTTCAGCTCCTGTGTAGAACTTTGTTTGGACATCTGTATTCCTTCAGAATCTTCTGATTCAGACATCAATGTTGAAATACAGGAAGCTCTGGATTTGTGTTCAAGAAGCCCAGCTTTAGTTTTTGAGGGTTCATGGCCAGTTTGGAATGTTTTCATCAGCTCCTTCACAGACACAGTCTCCTTCTCTGACAACTCTGGTGTCTTTCCCTGTGGTATAAGACTTTCATCCTCCCTTTGAAATGCAAAGTCTACTGTCTTTCCAACATAACCGCTATCTGAAATTAATAGTGATTCCTCAGAGTCACATGGCTTAACATCACTCTGTTGGTTGAAAACTGTGAGATCCTGAGACTGAATTTGTGATTTTGGCTCCTGCATAGGGCTCTTTTCAGTCTTCTGTATCTCCTCAGCATCTCCTGGTTGAGATATCAATGTTGAAAATGAAGCCACCGCTTTGTGCTCAAAAAGCCCAGCTTTATTTTTTGATGGGTCCTGTCCAGTCTGAAATGCTTTCAATAGATCCTTAACAGACATAGTCTCCTCTAATCTTTCTGTTTGAGATCTGGGGGATTTGGGAGACTTGGGAATTCTCGGAAGTTCTGGCATGTCTGCCTCTGTCTCCTTTGTGGTGATAGTAGATTTTGCCTGAGGAATAACTTTCTGAGTGTTTTTCTGCACCTCCTCCTCTTCAACTTTGTTCTGTAAAGCTTTAACTCTGTCCTTTATAGATCCTATTGGTGTTTCAACCACTAAAGGAGACGCCGGAGGATTCATAACTGTGGTGGGTACAAGGGCAATCTCTTTAAGAATAGCATCCCCATCTAAAGATTCCTCAGAGCTCATCCTTTCCAGCTCACCCTCGGAGCTGCTACATCCAGACCGCTCTCTGTCTCTAAGTTTCTTCCGAATAGGTTTCTTGATATCTGGGGGACGTCGTTTGCCATCACGCTTTACAATAACCTGCTCAAATCTATCTTGGACAAGGTCTTCTTGAGAACCACACATCACTGCAGGTCTCTGTTCCAAGTATTGATTCATGTCCATGCTGAGGTGTGAGACTATGCCTGTCAGGTCTCTGACCTCCAGGGCAGATCTATTTGAAGTCTTCCCCTCAATGTAAATCTCCTGTAAGACTGGTTCATCAGCAGGAGGATACTTTGTTTCCACAGTTTTAGTCTCAGAGAGTGAACCCCTTTTTTCTCTTTTAGCATCATCTTGTTGTACTTCCTGTCTGTTATTGTTTAGGCCATCTCTTTGGCCCTCTCCAATCTTTTCAAGCCTGTCTTTAAACTGTTCCTCGTTGTTCAAAGGTTCTCTTCTTTCCATGCCTCTACCTCCAGCTTTCTCTTCATACATTAAGTGCCCTGTTTGCTCTGCAATCAAAACAGTAGACACTTTGATGTCCGACATGTCTGACAGAAGATCCGGACTTGCAAGGGTTGCGGGGTCAAGAGGTTGGTTAGTTCTCAGGGAGAATGTCTCAGTTGATTCAGATTCATCATCTTGAATTAAAAAGGTTTCATAACCAAAAAGGATAAAGAACACAAGGGACAAATGAAGTGGGGAAGAGAGACATCAGAAAAGTGTGATCAAGACAATGCCATCAAAAATCCATCTTCAGTTCATAGAGTAAGGAGAAGTATGACAGGGCAGAGGATAAGGGAGTCTTGAAAAGAAGATCAAAAAGAAGATGACGAAGTGATCCAGAAGAGTTTGGAAGGAAGTACAACAGCAACAGCATAAGCAAAGCCAGGAGGAGTAACAAAACAGGTCAAAATGGACAAAAATAACATTAATCTAATTTCTTTGATGACATATTCAGATGTTAAAAATATACCAAAAAAAACCCCCAAAAAACATAGGGAACATAGAAACCTACATATGAAACAAAGTGACAGGAATGAAGGATAACAGACAAACAAAACTTCTCAAGATTGTTGCTGACATGACGAGTCATGTCTGCCTACAAATTAAGTTTTAAAATATAGAAAACATAATAAACTAATATACAAAAAAATAATAAAGGTTAGAAGTAGTAGAGAGTTTTAGTAAGGGGGTGAGAGGTAAGTAATTAATGCCCAGTAATCAAATCATTGCTAGTGGATATTTAAGTCCATTTTAAAGTTTCAAAATATTTGGTATTTGTGAAATACTTAATTGTTTCAGTTAACCTTAAAAAATTATATTTTATAATTATATCATCATAAAAACTGTACCTTGTTTAGTTCAAGTACAGAAAGGAAGTTGTGATGTAAAATAACAAATATGTGAACATGTGAATAGGGATTTCATTTCTAACAAAACCAAATGAATAAATGAAAGCATGAAAGTTGGTAAAAGGAAAAGAAATGTTAGTCAATTACTGAAATGAAATGTATTATTTTGACCTTCATCTGTGATTAAATTAAATCATCTATGATTTAACTAAAAAAAAAGCAAATACAGCAAATTAATAATAATGAGGGTAGGAGAAAAGTGTGGTTTGAAGTGAGGGGAATGCAGAGTACATCAGCCATAGCGTAGCTGCAAGTAACAAACATGTAACTATACACAGGGTTAGTAGAGCAAAAAAAGAAAGCAGGGTTAATCGAAATGGAACATAACATCTCTAGACTGTGTTGTACTATGAAAATGAAATACAATACAATTATAGAATGAATTAGAAATTCAATATTAAATTATCTAAAATTTATATACTGGTACTCTTAGTACCAACATTAGTACTGACTATTGAAAAATGGACATTAAAATGTTTCAAATATGAGGATCTATTTCAGAAAAATATGTGTAAAAAAAATCAGCAAATAATCAAAAAACACTCTAAAATGAGACATAAATATTGCAAAACAACAGAATTCATCTTACATTTCTTGTCACTCTTCTCACTCTGCAAAAAGATCAAAAACACATAGTTAGCCTCAACCTAATTATGATATTTTTCTTCCCTGTAGTGTGGCAGCTTGTAAACTTTATTTACCTCATCATCTGCATCTTGGTCTGAATCAGACTCCTAAAGAGAAGAATAAATCCAAGAGAAAGTAAACAATGCAGTTACTGCAACCAAAATTATGATTGTAATTAATTTTTATTCTTAAAATATAAATACAAACTGAGAATCAATCAGACTAACCTTTGAGTATGCTGGGAGAGTGATGTTAAGGTTGCAGATAGCATTGTGGGTAAGACTTCGGTACGTGCGTGGTTCCTTGGTGAATGACAAACGACCACATGGCTCCTGTGCTGTGTCTCTAATCTGTACATCGATTGAACAGCAGTTTAGCCAATTAATCAAACAAATCTGGACTTCTGAATCTCTGAATACTTAAGTAGAAATTTCAGGCACTTTTATCTAATGTGCTCTCATACTTTGATGAAGAGGGCCAGTCTGTTCTCTTTGAAGGCAAAGAAGCTGAACACATGGTGCTGTCCACTCTTGGTAAGAGGCACCAGGTTTCCAAAGCAGTCAGCAAATATAGGTTTTCCTTCCAGCACCTGTGTGTGTATGTCAGACATTTTCATGATACAGACATACCATGAAGGTCTACCTCAAATCAAATTTTTAAGGGCATGAACTGTATTAAGTTGGCAGCCTGTGTTAATCTCTTTCCAGACTCCCTTAAGATACTGACTTCACCAACATCCTTCTCAATAAACTCCAGTGTCTTTCCAACGTTCCATCACATCTCTTCTTCTTCTTCATCTTCTTCTCTGTTCTTTTCTATATATTTACAGTGCGGCTACATAATAATTTAGCATGAGATAAACCCTCTATCTTTATTCCTCATCATCACACCGTACCTCAACATCTCGGCTGCGGGCAACTTCAGTGAAGTTCTCTTGCTGCTCTAGGGTCTTGTCCATCTTATCATCTGTCATGCAGAAACATCGCAGGCGGGCCTCAATGGGGTCCAGTGTCTTTGCAAAAATGACAAACTTGGCCATGTATGGAACACAGATAATCTCTCTGTAGAGCTGAGAGGCAAAACTGACAGACTCCTGGATCTGTCTGCAGTCTATCAACCAAAACCTAGAAATAAGAATTATACTTTTAGTCAGCTGCTGATAGATATCACCATGTAGTTGCACAGTACTTTAGGTTCTCATGTTATAAGTTTGTCACATAGAGTTAAGGACTATATTAAAGTGTGAAGGTTCTATGTGAAGTATACTTGGAAACATTGAAAACTTAGGAAGAATATACCTTGCTGATACATTGGTGGTGAAGGAAACACATTGGTTAACAAAAGTGAGGGGTGTAGACCCGGTGATATCCTCCCATTGGGCAGGAGTGGTTCCACCTAAAACACAGAAACATAATTTGTTACCCTACCTGTCATGATTGGGGCTTTTTTGTATTCATAGAAAAGAAAAAACATGGTGGGATTTCTTTAATGCACATTTTTATTGTTTGCTGACGTTGATGATAATTAACAATTTCTCATACATACCCGTAATACTGCAAAGCAGTCGTAAGGTGGGCGTCTCCCCAGTGAACTCCGTGCTTGGCCCATCACTGTTGGAGCTCTTGGGAATAGGGATTGTCATTGTAATTGGCTTGTGGAATTTCCTTCTTCTAGGCTCCAATGTGACTATTGCGCTGAATGTCGCTTTGTTACCAAGTATCTTTCTCACCACCTCTACATCAATGGGTTGAGCCTAAGACAAGGCAGAAAACATATCAACGTAACTTTGTTTGTTGCCTTAACAAGGATCATTCTACTCATTCATGTCTGACCAAGAAATGGACATGTACGTACCTGTAGCCCTACTCTGATCTTCTTAGTGAGGGCCCCTTCAGGGAAGACAGCCTGGACCTGAGGTACAAGAGTGCTACTGAGGACGCCTCCCTCTGGGCCAATCAAATGACTGTCTTGCTTTATTCGTGACACCACCGCAAAATACTGTGGGAAGTCTCTGGTGATGATGCGGCATATTCTTTTCTTTTCAAGCTCCTCAGGGGAATCAAGTTCTGTGAAGACCACAAATATTATGTATAAATAAACTAGCAGTTAATTGTGTGAATTTTGGAAAATAGAAATCCAGGTGTGAGATTATTGTGAGTTTTCCCTCATTCATTACTTGCTGTACGTCCTGCTTCTTGTTATTATCCCAGCAATGTGATTTAAAACCTTGTCTTCTTTACAATTTTGCCACGTGTGATGGTTTCATGAGATTGTATTGTGGCTTAGTGTCTACACTGTTTGTGTAGTGTTTTTTTAAATCAAAAATTCTGCGATGTGACATATGAACCCTATTAACTACCCTCACTTAAGATCCCTTACTTTCGTCCATGCCGTTAAGTATCTGGTTCAGTTCCTCTTCAGTGAAATCACAGTGGTGTTCTCTCCAGCTCTCCCCTGTCTCACTCCTCAAGATCACTAGCTCTCTCTCTGTGCCCCGCAGAGCTGCAAAATGGGGGATCTCCACAATCACAGGCCTAAAAAGGGTGGCAAGTTAAAGTCAAACACAAATTGATTAAAAATATATTGATTTCATTTCATGATCAGAAACAAAAAACAAAAGAACACAAGTTTCAAGTTGACTTTAAAATATCTCATTTTCATGCTTAAGAAAACATAAAAATATGAAAAAATGCATTCATGAAAAAATGTATAATGTTGAAACATAAAGAGAGGATCCATTCCACATCAATCGCTGTTTGGGTATCGGCAGACTAAGGATAGCACAGGTATAACTCAACAACAAAGCACAAGGGCAGAAGGTTTCAAATTAAAGTTTGCACTTTCATAGTACCATGAAGCAAAGCAATAAAACAAAAGAAAAACAAAGAAAAAAACAACAACAAAATCCAAAACAGTCAGGTGGACGGTGGATGGGTGAGTATGTGACCACTTCCAGGATGGTAGGGTGTCCCCCACCCATGGTCCTACCCGAGGAACTTGGTTCCTGGAGGACCCAACTGCAGGATGCGACTGACCAGGCTCTCACCCTCATTTAGAGGGGGTGGAGCTGTGGGAAGGTGGAGCTTACTGATCCATACGCAGCACAGATTGGAAGGCAAGAAGAAAATATGAGCACACCAGACAACAGTGTAAACGCACTCATACAAAAACACCCAAACACACACTCAAACACACACTTACCCCAGAAACTGGGCTCCAGTTGGGCCTACTTCTATGATGCGACCAGCCAGCCCCTCACCCTCCACCATAGGAGGCATAGAGGCCAGACGGTGTCTCTTGACCAGTCTGCATGTCACCCGCGTGGGTGCAGAACACTTTCTTGGTGGTACAATGATTCGCAGGCCATTGTGACGACAACCACGCATGGCCCCACCCCGTGCATCTACCATGAAGCTGACTAGGAAACTGCAGAAAAAGGTCAAGTAATCAAATTTAACATTGGTTGGTAATAAATGCAATGTTTTTGGCCTACATGTTGAGTCTGTTGACAATAAGCCTCCATGCAGAAAAAGCAACTGAGATTACAGTAAGAAGAAACCATTTTTATGACACCATTCAGTACTGATATAACAAGCATGTTTCAACAGATATTATTTAACTCCAGCCTCTGTCAATATTTTCACTTTTTTCAAGTCTCATTCCACTAAACATTTAATTTAATCAGGCAAGCAAAGGGGAGGGGATTGAACAAGATTCTTTCTTATATACATATCAAATGTTATATATCTTCAGACAAGCAGGTGCTTACAGTAATACTCAAGTTTTCTATTTAAGAAATGTCAACATGTTAACTTAAAGATGTCCAAACGACTCTTACCTTACTTCTGTTTGAATAATGCTCTAATTGGCTATGAACTACGCATGTAAACTATGTATTTGAACTATGTATTTGTGAACAGTTTTTTTCTGTCTTCCTTAGCAACACATGGGGTAAGGATCGAAAGACATACAACCAGCTTTCTGTGAACTTTGCTGAGCATAAGAAAAACATGAAATTATACCAGCTTTATTCTTTAAGGACCATCATTAATGCCCCACTGTGCAACATTACAGCACAGTCTATGCTTAATTTAAAGCCCAGATCAGCATCAAAAATAAAATAACTTGGTTGGAACATCTCTAGTTAACAAAACCTGCACCCTGGAAATGTAAAGTCGTGCATTGTGAAATCATGCAGACACGCTGAATGGGAATGAGCAGGTCATTTAATAGTGAGTGAGAAAAAAAGTAAGGGCACTGAGACGAAAGAGAAAGTAAATAAAACATAGAGTATCACCTGCTGTTGTCATTGTCTAGGCACGGAGAGGAACGGCTAGAAGCAGAATACAACAACAAACAACACACACACACACACAATCACAAACACAGTCGAGACAAGACAGTGCACAAAGATGCAAAAAGAGAATAAACAAAAAGAGAAAAAGAGAATAAAGAATAAGTGAAAGTGATCAAAACCTGAGCAGAGACAGAAAAAGACACAGCAGTATAAGAATGGAGAGCAGAAAACACAGAAATGAAGGAGTGAAAAATAATGTAAGGAAAAATGAAAATTGATTCAGCGGTGACTCATACACACCTGGCTGTGAACAAGTCAAAGACTTTTACACCAGGAAACAGTGTGTGTGTGTGTGCGTGTGTGTGTACCCAGAGTGCAGCAGTGTGGACGACAGCACCACGTTATCAAGGTGCTCGGCACCCCAGCTCAGACGGAACGACTCCTTTTCGTGCTCTCTAGACAGTGCTGATACCTACAGACCAGCAAACACCAGCAGGTCAAAAAAGTCAAGGCATTCACGAATACTCTAAACCATGAACACCTGAAGCAAGCTAATGTAATTTAGCTAAACCAACAAGATGACAACCAGACACTTTTTGCGCACTTTGTCCTCACCTGATGGCTTGTAAGCATGTCTTCAATGAGAACCCCTTCCCTGTGATGGAAACTTTGATGAATGGGAGTGTGCTGCGTCCTGTGGGAAAAGCAAGTTGGATGAAGTGTCATATCTGTCTGTCTGTTTGTATGTTTGCATCACAGCAGGTTGTTCAACAGGAGGGGAGGAAGGTAAGGGTGATCGCTTAACCCACATCACAAAGGTGCTGTCATTTATGAGGACAAATGCAAATTTAGACTTCTGTTGAGTGTGTGTATGTGTGTGTTGTTCTTGACCTGTCTAGATTGTGGCTCATGTAGCTGAAGCCGTCCAGGTAGTGTCCTGGCAGCGAGTCATCTCCCAGCTCTCTGAGATCCTCCGCTCTCAGGTACTCTCCTCCATCACCTGTCATGGTGTCTTCACCTGGGAAATAAAGATGTAGTGTTTGAGATATTGATTAGAAAAAAAATCAGTTTTTATGACAAAATGAAAAAAAGTGGTAAAAAGGCTGTATTCATTTAAGCATGTCCACAATTCTGCTGCTTTCCTTTCTATCTCACATGACTGAACAATGTGATTACTTCCAGTCTCAGGCCTGTTTCATCACATTTGCAGAACACTAGCTGCAGTTTGAGACATGAGATCATTTTCTACTTGCTGATTTTGACATTTGATTCATAAGAACAAACACTAGATTTATGGCACATGCATGAGCATGTAGTACTCACAAATGTATCTGTATTTTATGAGTGATCATAGTCAATCACTTACGAAAGGTAACACTACAACTGAGCAATCACAAATCTCTTTTGTGAAATGGGTCACTGGTTCTGAAGACCTAACAGCACTGGGATAATATTTTTTTTCCGTAACTACCATAAGTATATAAGTCATAAGTCGTAATCATATCTCCCCTGCACTTTATGCAGTTAGTTTCCACTGCTGGTTGAACGCACAATCAACAAAGTTCTGATTACACCGTATAAACAATTAGTGTTAGCTCAAGGAACGTCTATTCATATTAAATCAGGCATATACAAACAAAATTCACTCATTCTAGCTGCATAGAATCTAGAGGCAGACAAGATGGGGATTATGAATTCGAGAGTGAAAGGTGAGAGACAAAATTTTCAAAGTTCATTGTTTTAGCAAAGAAGTAGTAGTATTAAGTTAATGCATTACTGCATACTATCAATATGATCACCCTGATAAGAAACAGGGCACAAATACAGTCCACACCAAGCTGGGAGAGCAAGCAGACATTTTGCAGTACCTTCTAGCTCGACAGACATCTCAGATAATGGCTCATCTTCCAGCCTTAAAGCTATGAAACACACACAGCTTTAAGAGCCACAGCTACAAAACTACATCACCCACAATACACAACTCTTGATGACTACTAAAGAAAGGAAAAGATTTTTTGTCAGATTTTAGTCAGTTTCATAGTTTTTTGTTTTATCTATTCAAAGTATCTCACCTTCTTCATCAGATACATCAAGGATCTCAGTCATGGTCTCAGGGACGTTGAGCTTGTGTTTCTCTGTGATTGTCTGATGTGAGCCCCATTCGCAGTCATGGTAAAAGACAACCAGAACAGACAAAGATTAGCTGGCTTTTCTGGGAAATTTAGGACAAAATTTACTGGTATCACAAGCTTACCGTTGTCGTAGTGATGACCTCCTCAGTGACTACTTTAAGTGTGTCCACTACGGAGATGTAACCCAGACGTCGGGCAATAGACAGAGCAGTGTTTCCATTCTAACAGAAAGGCAGAGTTAAGTCTTCATGTGACGTAAAAGTGAGACTGCTCATTTATTTTCTTTTACAAAACATTGTACTGCACACAAAACACTGCTTGTTTTTTTCATACCACTGTAGTAGCATTGGGCTTGGCGCCATGTTGTAGCAACACATTGATAATGTGTGTGTTTCCTTGTTGTGCTGCCTGGTGAAGAGGTGTGTATCCACTCTACAGCACAAAAAGGAGGAAAGATAAGACGTTTTAGGGAAGATCACTGTAAAACTAAAATAACTTTAACTGTATTGTGCCTTGTGCTTACTCTAGCACAACACTTTTGAATTCTACCTTGGTTTTGGCGTTGACGCTGGCACCTTGCTGTAACAGGAAGTTCACCATCTTGGCATTTCCATAGTGACAGGCCACTATAAGAGGGGTATATCCAAGCTGGGGTGTAGAGAGGATGAGGGGTGTAATACAGATGAAAAACAGTTAAATGTCGTTTCCAAGTTTGCTTGATTTGTTTTACATGTAGGTCAAGAAGATACTCCGAATGATACGTATTATAAGTTTAAGTATTGGGACATATCTCTTTATTATCAAATTCAGGTGTGGTATGAGGTTGTTTCCTTACTTCCAGTGAAGGGAAATCTTAACCTCACAAAGGTTCTACAGCATCAATGGGCAAAATTTAACACAGAAACACTTCAAAGTCTTACCAAAAAAATGGAAACTGTTATAGCTGCAAAGCTGTCTGTGTATCTAGAATTCAATGTCATTAAAATCCCTGTTGGCATAATGATCAGGTGTCCCAATACTTTTGTTTATGTAGTGTTGATGTTACAATGTCGACACTGTCATGCTTTCCAAAAACCAGCAGGTGGCAGACTTGCTGAATTTGTGTCTATGCGTTTTGATTAACTCATCTGCAGATTCTTCACAATGAAAATAAAAGCATTTGGTAAACAACAACTCCTGTAGTGTATAATTTCATGACTTCACCACAGACTTTAATAAATTCCACGTTAAATGGAATCTCCATGAAATTAGATGACTAGAGACAAGTTGTTGTTTGTGTGTGTATTTGTACCTTAGTTTGCTGATCCAAGTTGGCATCATGTTTGGCCAGCACTTCTGCTACACTGATCCTGTCTTCTTGGGCTGTGAGATGCAGAGGAGTCAGTCCGCTCTGTAACATACAAAGCACATAGATGTTCTAGGGTCTTTGTGTTGTAACTACTTATCTTAAACATTTGATTTGTAAATCATACATACATTTAGTGTTATGTGGGTCTCTACATAAAATCACAAACTTACAATTTAATCCTTGTTGCATATTCTGAATGGTTACTGGGTTTAAGATACAAGATTTTGTTTATGTCCTTCGTATTGCATATTCCTGAAACTAATGATGCTGCCCGCACCCTTAGTAATATATGTAGTGTCTATTCAGTGTCCTCACAAATAGACACTTAAGAACAATGTTTGCATTTGTGTATGACCTTGGTGGCTGCGTTGACATGGGCTCCTCTGCCCAGCAGCAGACCGGCCATCTCAGCGTGTCCTTCCTGGGCTGCCAGGTGAAGAGGGCTGACTCCCTGCTTGGTCAGAATGTTGGTCTCTGCTCCATACTGCAGAAGCGCTAATGCAATGTTTGATTGGTTCTTTTTGGCTGCAATGTGAAGAGGAGTGTAGCCATTCTAGAGAAGGAGGAAGGTTAACAGTTACAAGCTATAACAACATCTTAGAGTATAAAATTTGCCCTATACATTTTTTTTAAAAAAACGTTGAAACACTTTATTTTTTTAGATTTATTTATTAGTGCAGATAAAATCTAAAACATCCAAGAATATCTGGTATCAGTTCTTAAAAATCAAACTACTGTTAAATTATAACTACTATAATGTAAAATCCCAACAAGATTACAGTGAAAATCTTGTGGTAGACTGAGAATATCATATGATCTCTGAAAATGTCAGAGACTCTTAATTAAAATCCTTGGTCAGACCTTTGCAGTAGAATGAGGTGATGCCCCTTTATCCAGCAGCAGCAGAGCTACATCTTGGTTGTCATAATGAGCTGCCACATGTAGGGGAGTTAGGCCATTCTGCAAGGGGAAGCATTTGATTAAATGATTCATATGTCTGTTATGTAACAGTGCACCGTTGTGACTTTATTATGTTTTGTCTTCCTGCTTACAGTTCTGTTAAACTCTATAATGAGCCCCATCTGGACACACAACTTAATTGTAGTGAGATACTTAAAGATTCTCTGCACTGTGTATCTCACTGAAATGAATATGTTTTCCCTGGAATAACCTCAAACCTCAGCTGTGAATATTTTACATTCAAACAGTGTGTGTACATAATGCTGATATGTTCAGTTCACCTTGCCAGCATCATCAGAGAGAGCTTTGCGCTGAAGGAGAAGTTGTGCTACATCAAGGCTTCCATACTTAGCTGCTACATGTAATGGAGTGAATCCTTTCTGCAGAGGGAAAAGGATTGAAAAAAAATGTCAAACTATTTAACTGGATATTTGTGAATCGATATAAGAATCTTATAATGTAGTGCATAGAATTTAATCCTCTGCTCACCTTCGTGGCCAGTGAGTGTGAGGCTCCGGCCTCCAGCAGCACGGCAGCAGTCTCTACCTGACCCTCCCTGGCTGAAATGTGGAGAGGAGTGTAGCCGTTGGTGGTGGCAGCATCTGGATGAGCCATGTGCTGCAGCAGCAACTGGACAATATCAGTTTTCCCCAAACGGGATGCAATGTGGAGGGGAGTTTGGTCCTCCTGGGGGTGAGGGATGAAAAGATTGTACAAATTTGAGTAATACAGGAGATAAACTGAAATGAAACAAAAATATAGGTGGAGGCAATGGAGTCAGATAAAACAGAGACAAAGAAGCCATAGCTGATGAGGTGAAATGACCCAGTGTGTGTATATGTGTGCAAGTTAGTGGATAAAATATGCTAATTTATGATAAAAAGAAAGAAACAGTGATCAACGCTGGTGAGGCGACAGCTGACTCACCCTTGCCATGGCATCCACCAATGCTCCATTCCTCAGCAAACAGCGAACCACTTCCATCTGACCTGCCCGTGCTGCCATGTGGAGAGCTGTTTCACCACGCTGACATGCAAAGGCAGAACATTTATGAGCATCAAGACGCTGTGAAACACTGAGAACACCCTCCAAGCAGCTGCAATAGGAAAACTTCTGTTTCCTTAGTGTCATAAGTATTTTTAAATACTGACCACAGAGAGCTGGAGAAATTATTTGTCAGTACTCACAATGTTACGGACATCTGGAGACGCTCCATTCTGAAGCAGAAGTAAAACAATGTTGAGGTGGCCCATGAAGGCGGCCACATGGATGGGTGTCAGACCAGACTATAAAAGGAGAGAGAGGGACAGGAAGAGGAGCATAAAATGCAAAGTACTACACAGAAAGGTTTACTGTATTTACAGAAGATATTTGACATTCCCACTTAGCGTCTCACCTCAGTAATGGCCTGAATGGAAGCTCCATATTTGACCAACAGCTCCATCACCTTTACCCTGTTCTTCTTACAAGCGATGTGGAGAGGAGTGAAACCATTCTGGTTGAGAGAGCAAAAGAAGAATGATCAGGTAAATGTTATATCTATGTACATCTGGAGGAGGAAACAAAGTTTCAGTCTACATTGCCTAAAATATTAAACCAATAAATAATCATTAAATATACAGCTTGTGCAGTTGTTATTTTCTGTAAAAACCTACCAGTGCTCTAACATTGGGATTGGCCTTCTTGTCCAGCAGAAGTTTGGTGACTCTGTAGTGGCCACAGTGAGCAGCGACGTGCAGCGCTGTGAGGTAGTCCAGTGTGACATCATCAACAGGCGCCTTGTGCTGCAGCAGGAGTTTAACACACTCTATGTGGTCTCCCTGGGCTGACATGTGCAGTGGGGACAGTCCGTTCTGTGTGAGGACAAAAATGATGAATGATTGTATCATGAAGCAAATTGAAAAATTCCTATATAGTATAGATGTAGTATATCTCATGGTAGGAAATATTCCTGGGTCTGCTATACAGCCATACACAACCTTGGTTCTGGCTAAGATGGGAGCTCCTCTCTCCAGCAGAATTTCCACTGCTGGGTCATGTCCACTCCTGGCTGCGCAGTGCAGGGGGGTTAGCCCATCCTGACAAATGGCACAACCACATAAATAAACATAAAGGGTGGACATTAATCCAGTCTTTTGACCAGTGGTTGGTATACTCTGTTGAGCAATCACAAGAAGGTATCTGCAAATTTGTGACTATTAAATAAAAGCTATGTCCAGTAATAGTCTTACCCTGGTTTTAGCGTCTATCTGCGCTCCTCGGTCCAACAGCAGGGCCACCATGTTGGTGTTGCCTCTCTTGGAGGCCACATGGAGAGGCGTTATCCCATTCTGACAAAGGAGTTAAGGAAACAAAGGAAAGTGAACTTTACTCTAAATACTGATTAATTTTACACAGCAAAAATATAATTTATTCATCATATGGAAAATGAATCGAATCTAAGTACTATTATAAAGAAAGAAATGCAGATGAAAATATCCAGTAACAAACACAGTTAATATTATTAAGGTTTAGAAGGTAAAGCAGTACAGGAAGCATCCCAACATGCTAAGGAATGGAAATGGGGCGATACCCTGGCTGTGAAGTCCACAGCAGCTCCTCTGTTCAGCAACAGGGTGGAGACATTCACGTTACCATAGTGAGCGGCGATGTGCAGAGGGGTGAACCCACTCTGTTTGAGGCAGACAAGGAGAGAGGAGGACAGAGACAGGGGGGAAGGGAAAGAAGTTGGAAAAAAGGAAGAAAGAGAAGAGAAGACTGGTTGAAAAGGTAGCTGAGGAAAAATGAGAGAAGTTGCAAAACAAGAGCAAAGTAAAATGACATGAGACATAAGAAAGAAAGAAAGAAAGAAAGAAAGAGAGAAAGAAAAAAGAAAGATGAGGCAGCATGCTGAAAAAAGAAACCATGTGGTGTAAGAAGGAGCACAGAAAGTCAGCATACCCCTGAAATAGCACATGCAGTAAATAATTCATGCAAAAACCCAGTAATTCTTCCATGCCTGCTAAAAAAACAAATGGTGACAAAAACCATAGTTTGGTTTTTGTTAAAAGTTCAGCATAAAAGACATTAACAAACAAAACAAAACTGAAATTCACAAAGCAACTACACACTATGTGTAACTGCTTGAATGGACAAATGGACATATATTTATATATGAGGTATATATAAATATCTACAGTACACAGTCGTAGGTGAGTTCACTCCTTACCTTCCCATTCTGATAGACATGGTGCAATTTAATTAAAAAACAGAGTTAACTTAAAGATCAACAACGTGTTTCAGAGAGGAAAAAAACAGTGCTATCAAAGTGTTTAGGAGTACACATGCTGTGGGACATGCACAGAGAAAAGAGCAACAAATAAAAATGTGTAATATTACTGAAAAGGTGTCAGTGTTTCATTAAAAAAATCTAATTTGCATATATATTTCTAAAAAAAATCATTTCATTTCAATGTAAAACAAATAATCTACAATTAAAATGGAACAAATTAGCATCCACTGGGATCTGTTTATACAACACAGTGTTTTTCACTGTCAGCCATTCAGGAGTGTGTAGTACAGCACAATCAGCTGCAAGCAATCACATTAATGGTACATAATTCTGACATGCAGGACTTCTCAGGTCCTTGAATAAGGTAACAGATCAGGGTCATCAAAAGAGCTAAAAAGAGATGGTCAGAAGTGGCAAAATGAAATCGGTGAAATGAAGAGGTGATGAGTCTGTATACCTCCGTGGTTCTATTGACCATCATCTGGTTAGGTTGCATAGGGAGAGAGAGGAGGGATAGTATGTAGGGTTGTTAGGGAAAGGGCTTATCACGACATTGTTTATAAAACACAGGGTAAGTTTACAAGGTCACACAAGTAGAAAACAAAGCAAACAAACTAAGAGAGGAAGCAAAGCATCCTAAGAGAGGCATCATGCGTGATGCTGACGCATTTTGTCAGTCATTGGCGCATGATGCTGTCAGTCCCACCTGATCTTACATGTGATTGGACTATACTTCACCAGAGAAACGATTGGTTAGAAGAGGCAGGTGCCCCTCCCCTGGTGCCGTTTTGTTTTAGGTTGTTTTTTCTAGCTTTTCAGAGTGTGAGTTTCAGGGTTTCAAACCAAAGCAGCGAGAGAACGCTGCCAAAAATCACGTGATCGCAACCTCGCAGCGGTGTGGACGAAACTCAGAAAAAGCGGATGTTGCAAAGTTACGAGCGCAAAAGTTTGAAAACATTTGAAACTCTGAAAACGTGAGGGTGAAACCAGCACGGTTTGTTGTTAATGGGAGGTTTGAAACTCTGCAAAAACAAACACCAGTGTTGCACCCAGAGCTCACATACAAAATGATGTTTGCAGAAGATTTTAACATTTCAAAACTCAAGTTTCAAGGTTTCAAAACTTTTTTTTTGCAAACATGCACACAGCAGTTTTCAGATCTCATATTACAAGGTTTCAAAAGTTTTTTGCAAACTGATGTGGTGGGACAATAATGCCATATTTGAAACTCCGAAAATGTATACTTAAAGACAGCAAGGGTGCAACAAGAGGTTTGAATCTTGTTGAATGTGAAGCTGAAACTCTGTAATATGCATGTTGCACTTATGAAAAATAAAAATTCAAGTGCAAAATTATGCTTGCAGACATTCAAACTTTTTTCAGACTTTCAAAATACTTTTGAAGATTTCAAAACCTATTTTCAGACTTGCAAAACTTTATTTCAGGTTTTAAATTTTCAAACACTGCCTTTCAAGGTGTCAAGACATTTTCTTTCGGTTTCAGATTATGGCAGGATTCTAATCCCATATCCTACACCCTCTATCCATCAATCCCCCCCTTCCGCCCTCCCTCACCTTAGACTGGACATCAGCGTTATGGTCGTTCTGGAGCAGCAGAGCGGCAGACTTTGTGTCGTCTTTGCGGGCTGCGATATGCAAGGCTGGGAGGCGGACTTTGCCCTTGGTGTCATGCTCCAACAGCAGGGAGACCACTGAGTTGTGGCCCTGCTGGAGAGCAATGGCCAGGGGGGTGAAGCCGTCCTAGAGGAGCAGAGGAGAAAAATAAGAGTAGTGTTTAGCTTTGTAATTTGTACAATGCAACACATATGCAGGTAGCTGACATGCAAACTTACCTCTGTTGCAATGCTTTGGTTTCCTTCATTTTCCAACAGATATCGAACCACCTCTAAGTGATTCTCCTGGGCTGCCATGTAAAGTGGAGTGAAGCCATTCTGCAGAGGCAAACACATACAATCAGAATCAGAATCAGAAATACTTCACTGATCCCTGGGGAAAATTCAATTCACACATGGAATGTAAGATCATGTTCTCAGTGTTGGTGTTGCATGCATTCTGATCATTTGTTTTAACAGATTTTGATCACTCAGAACCTTCTCACCTGAGACTGAGAGTTCACATCTGCTCCTCTCTTCACCAGTAGTCTGACTACATCTTTTTGCCCAGCTAATGAGGCAATGTGGAGGGCGGTGTTTCCTTTCTATGGAGGAAAACAGGGTTATTATCAGCAGCAAAGCATGTATACAAACAAAAACAACAAACAAACAACACCTCATATCATATTCTGTAATATCATCATATGTTTTGTAGAGTTGCTGACAGTCCAAAATCGCCTTCCTATGAGGACCACATAGTGAACAACTTTTCATGAGCTCAGAAAAACAGTCCCGTTTTCAGCATGGTGACAAAGTATTTTCCAGAGGTTTCTTTTTTCTTTAATGGTTTATTTAGATTAAAACGTAGGAGAATCTTCTCAACAAGTACAGGAACACTCGACCGTTCAGTTTATTGGAAAAATTCAAAATCAAATCACAATATTTGTATTTTTTACTTTTCATAAGCACTGGCGTGAAAAGTATTTGTCTCTGTGATGTAGTGGAATAGAAGTATAAATACAGTAGCATAAAATGGAAAAGCCCATACATGTACCCTTTCACCACTGGTAGCTTCAGATATTAATATCACCTCATTGAAAATTAAATTATACAAACTGATAACAGAAAATGTTTATTTAATCTTGATATTTTATTTCAGGACGTGAAGGTTATGGACTGATTAATATCAAAGGCCAAATTCATGGGTAGCAGGGTGACACATTCCTTGCTGGCTGTTAATCGTTGCTAGCTGTTAAACCTGACACGTGAGGCATCCACAGAGTCATATCACCAACAGCCTGCCAAACTGCTAACCCCGCACTCACTGTCATCCCCCTCTCTCATCTCCAGTAAAGGCAGAATATTTAATCATTAAGCAATCATGAGTCCACCATGACATCTTTCTGAGGTGACAGCAAAACTTATTTGAAGTTTTATTTTTAATGTCAGCGTAAATCAAAACAGGAAGCTACACAAAACCCAGAATCCAGAAACTAACGTAAGATATTTGTGTTGGATTTATGGAACAATATGTGGATGTATAAAGTTACAAAGTTAAACACTTCTCATGTGACTTTCTCCCTCTTAAATCATCCTCCCGTCCATCACCACTCCAATGAAACAAGTTTCATTCAAGAGGGAAACAGTGAGTTACATAGTGCAATTTTACAACTGATACCAAAATTACATTACATTCATGTGGTCTCACTCTGTCAATCAACCGTCCTCCTCCCCACATAGCTTTCCCCCAGTAAAATCAAAACGTGATACTTTTGTGATCACATCTTGGAAGATGATAAGGCATAATAACTTATATAACACTAATATCTACCTTAGTTGCAGAGTCAACAGGTGCTCCTCTCTCTAACAGTTCCTCCACTAAATCCTTGTGTCCCTCTTTGGCAGCCAAATGCAGTGCATTCAGACCATTCTGGAGAGAAAAATAAAAGAAGAAGATCTCTACATGAGACAATATGATACAATGATACAATATGAGACAATGTACTGTACTGCACACTGTACTGAACAGATATGATTATGTATCTGCTGAACATTTAGGTCAGTGGTGAACATGACACACATCATGTTCTTACAATACAATATTACAATATTTTCTACAATATTAGGATCTGAAAATAGTATTTCAAAATGTTGTTATCAGTCAATCAAAATGAAGTACAGTTGGATGATTTACAGTTTTGAAAAAAGAAAAGAGATGCTCATTCTGGGAATGTTTGAGATCAACATCCAGCGACTCCAACATGAGAAACGCTGTATCGGTCAAGAGAAATCTATCTCCCTTATGCATTAAAGCCTTCTCGCCATCGACCAGAGCTACAGGTTAGAAGCATGCGATCACAGCACGACTCATGTATTTTCACAACACACATCCACAAACAAATATTTCCTCTGAGACAGAACGATACAAAACACAGAAGAATGATTCACCTCATCCTCCTCTTCTTCCATTCTGTGCTGAGTCTCTCTGAAACTTGCAAACTAAGCAGGTATTTTAAACTGTCACCTTGTTCTTATTGGTCTCCTTGAACCACGTTTTAAAAAACTCTGTCTTCTTTCCTTCTTTTCTAATGTTCACCTTCAACCTAAATTCACCTAAAAAGACGAATTTAGAAGTGAATGGGCTCCAACCATCCAACACAGTGGTCTTCTGTCTCTTTCCAGTAACCCTCCCCTGGTTTAGATCCAAGCTTCAGGGTCTGTCTGCCTTCTTCTCCCCCCTGCAGGCTCTATCAGTTGTGTTCCAGAGAGGAACTGTGTCTCCTGGCTCTGAAGGCTCTCCTGGCACTGATGTTGAAGAGGAGCTGTTATGTTACTAACACTTCTATCAGTGCCCCTTCCTTCGCTCGTGCATGTACAACACACGTGCACACGCACAGGCATCCAAATAGATACACACACACACACACACACACTCTCTCTCTCTCTCTCTCTCTCTTTGCCAAATGCCAAATAGCCAAGGGGGTGTCATGTTTCTGCACAGTCATAGAGGGTATGTAGGACACAAACACGTACACACACACAAACACACACACACACAAACACAGAGACTCATATTTAGAAGCTACTGAAAATGCCAACCTTTCAAAAAGAAAAAAGAGGGCATTCCTCAAAGGCCAAAGTATGTCAGTGAGCGTCCAGTCAAGTGAGTGACTGTGTCAGTGATACAGTCCATGACTTGACTGTAAAAGGTAAAAATAAGGGCCAACATCATGTCCTACAGTAAAATACTTAAGACGTTTTAGAAGTTGATATGCAAAAAGTTCTTTTGTCATGAGCTCATCACATTGTGACAAAAGGAGCATAAAAAACTTAAACACTGGACTTTCATTTAGTATTATAGTCTATAAAGAAATCCTCAGTTTTTAGTCATCAATTCTAAAACGGTGGACCCACTGGCACAGCAAGAATTATATAATCTTATTAGAGTTTCAATCACATCTCAACCATTATGTATTCCAGGAGAGACAAGCAACAAACATAACAGACTCACACACACACAAACACACAAACACACACACACACAAACACACAAACTGATCCAAATCTGCTTTTCCTCTGATCTGTAAGTGAAAGCTTCATTTAGCTAATGGACATTCAGCTCTGACCAACGCAGATGAATATTCATCCCCTCTGACCACTGACCCTTTGCTGTAATCACATCATATATAAAGTTTATTTGGTTTAGTTTTACAGGCCACGGTGTCAAAAGGGGCAAATATTAGATGAAAATAATGTAAATGAGTGCAGATTAAAGAGTAATATCACTCACCAAGGATTAACATTGGGGCAGATTAGGGTGGGGGGAAATCTGGCCTTTAATTTGTGAGGACACAGAAACGAAAAAGCACACATACACAAACTCATAGGGAACAAACTCTCACATACATACACACACCAATACGTCTTCAGTCTTCCCTCTCCAAAATGAACAGATAAACATATAAAAACATGTTCGCGTGGAGCTTCAGTTATCCATCACAAATGTATTCTGTTTATCTCATTCATAAAATCTGTGCAGTAGTTTGACTGTGGATTTGGCTGACAGGATAGTGGATCTCTTTCTGTCCCTCTCTTTAACTAACTTGGACAGCCTTCTCCTCTTGGCGCCAGACTCTGGCCCTCAGCGCCCTGTTGCTGCTTTCTAGGATCTGACTCTTTGGTTATTAATGAACACACTGCTGGGGTCAAAACTCATAATTCCTACGTTACCTTCTAGCATTCCCCCCGTGTCTTCCAGATGTACAGTCTGGCTTAAGTCAAGATTCTACAGATGGCATTAGCTGCTATTATTGATTATTGGTGACATTTCCTGGTAACATCACGGAAAACAAATATTCATATTGTGCACATTATACTGTAACACAGTTGTGAAAACAGGATGTCACTGGCCAGTGACAGTTATTAAAAGTGTTAGTCTAATCCAAGTGCTAACACTGTGCTGATATTTGTGAAGAGCTGACTGACTTACACAAATCCAATTAGCACTTATGAACATATGAGGTCCCTTAATCATAAAGTTACTGCAGATTTATTGCAGATTGCTATTTCCAATAAGCCAGACCACACATTTTAGAATTACATGATTTCATGTCTGTTGGTGCTCTTATCAACAGAGCTCTGACTCTACTGACTACAGTGCTGATGGCACTCTTATGGATAATGGACCTGTAATTGTGTGGAGTGCTTCTCTACTGACATGACTCTGATCCACTCATTTCCTTGAGAGCCATTTTGCTGCTAATCAGGAGCAACAGGATACTTTTGAATTATCATCTCTTATCGCTGTGGTGGATGTGGAAATTGTTGTCTCCTAGTAAATTATAATTATGGTTCAAATGGCATCATATCTGGACAAACATCGGTTTGTACTGTAAGGATGGTCATACTGGTGTTGGAAGAAACTGCTCCTCAACTGCCATCAATACAAAAAAATGTGTCTGATAAGTAAATAAAATATAAACCTTCACGAGAAAGTGGTGTTGTGAGCTTTTTGTTTGACCATACTCTTTCACTGAAAGACAACCAAACTGTGTTTCCAATTAAGCTGTGATAGTGGAGCCAAAAACATGTGACAATGATAACATGGTGGTCTGAACAGAAAAGCTGTTTGATGCAGCGTCATGCAGCTGGTAATCAGACACACTCTGACTATCATGCCACTTGTCTGGTGGAGGAATATAAGTACTGTATGTATGTGTGTGAACATGTGTATGCATTTAAATTACACACATGCACTCATTAATTTACATGAATGTAATGTAAATTTGAATGTGACTCTTGTCAATAACACAACAAACAAGAAAATATGCTAAGAAACATTTCTTCAAATTGTGTGTGTGTGTGTATCCCCTACATTTGACTGCTTAAGAGCAAGGTCATAGCTGCATGGTATTTATCTCTTTTGACTCCATAACAAAATGATATCGCATCCCACACACACACACACACACAAACACACACAGGAGATGGCAAGTGCCCAGCCACAGCTCTCACTCATATTTTTGTTCAGCTGACAAGGGCTCAAATGTGATCATCTGACCCTTGATAGATACTATGAAGGGCAGGGCGCTCCTGTTTCAGGAGGAACTGTGTGTGTGTGTGTGTGCGAGAGAGAGAGAGAGAGAGAAAGAGAGAGAGAGAGAGCGTGTGTATGTGTGTGTAAAATTCCAGCCCTGAACAGCAAGGTTTCCCTCTTGGTGCACAAAACAACACCCATGGTGAACATGACAACAAACAGTAGAGCTATGGGTGGGCAGTTGACACCTCTTGTCAGCCAACCAATTACAACTCAGAGTATAAATAGATTAAACAGTTGGAAAATTACAAAAGGCCAATAGCAATGAGACAGCACAAAATTTGAGGAGCCAATATGCACGGCGGCACACACACACACAAACACACACACAGAGTCACGTAGCCGCGCTCCTTTAAGCTACCTTGTGACTACTGTAAATCATGCTGACATACACGGCAGGAGGGGGCCTGCACAGAGCTCGAGGAGGAAGTATTTTGCACCCTCCTCAATCATTCCTCTTCAGTGAAATGCGACTGAGGTTGGGTATGGGGGTAGGAACAGCTGTCATAGGGACGTAGACCCATCAAATACGGCTGAGATTGGAGGGAAGAATGGGTGTGGTGGAGGGCAGAGCAATGCGGGTATTACTATCATGTGAGGGCAGCCTGGCAGGGTAAGGTATCCACTGACCTGCTCAACTGTGTGATGCCATCGCGACACAGCAAAGCAAAGGTTAGATTCAGCAGGTTTGACAGACAGACCGGTTAACAGCTTTGACCTACTAGTGTGACAGCGGCATGTGGTAAATGTGTTGCATGTTACCACCACATGTGCACGGTGAACCATTAAACGGCAGATTTCTTGAAATGCTTTTGGTGTACAAAACAAACACAGTCAAACACATTTGCCATGGCTGCTGTTAAATGGACGTAAGAGACACGTTCATTTCAAAAAAGACAAAACTATAAACAACTTTCCTAAATACTATAATTTTTCTGACAAGATGTAAACTTCAGCTGGTGATAAGAGAACAAATAAAAAATAAGTCACAAGACTAAATCCCATCACGACTTTGTCACCCCACATTTTCCTCTATTGTGTCTTGTTAAACCTGTGAGTGTTTTACAACAATTGATATGATGTTCAGACACTAAAATGAAGTCAACACGAAGGGGAATAGAGAAGAAGGGGAATATGATAAAAATAAGACTTGACTATATCCCAACTGGGCAGTAAATGATCAGCATTGAAATAACGAATGCATGTATTAACAATTAGCTACTGTAGTGTAGTGGTCCATTTGCAAAGTCAACACAGGAAAAACGCTGGACATCACACAACATAAACGACGACAGAAGCAGAAACATAATCAGGCACATGATGTTAGACATAACCTCTGTTAAGGCTGCTAAAAATGTTCTTTACCTGGTTACAAGTGCTGATGTCTACTCCGTTTTTGAGGAAATCGAGGACTTTGTCGATGTTACCCGCTCTGGCAGCCCGCAGGAAACTGGTGTTGCTGTCGGACTGCAGAGATGAAAACAAAAAGAGGACTGAATAAAAGCATGTCTAAGCATAATTTTTGGTCTCATTAAGTTTCAGGTCTACGTCTGGTCGAAATGGAATATGTCTAAATATAATAGTATGGGTTAGTTCAGAACTTACTGTAAAACGTAAAAATACTGTGTATAAACCACATTTTTTGATCCAGAATTCAGACCATTTTATTTCACAGATCTGAGATGTGCTTTGTCTTAGTTTTGTTTATGTACACACCTGCCTTAGATTCAAGTCAATTTGGAAAAATGGATGTGGCTTTTATTCCTGTACATGATGGGAGTTTACTCGATCTAAAAAGCTAATACAGGATTCAGAGAGGGTTTTATGGTTTTATGGAAGTCAGACTTCCTGCTTGTATTGATAGTTTGTCTGAGTAGAGTAGGTCTAAATTTAACCACCAGCCATCAAGGCTGCACAAGCAGCTGCTGCAACATACACACACACACACACACACACACACACACACACACACACAGACCACGACCAAATTATTTATAACCATTATCAGCCAATAAAAAACAGTGGCAGATCAATCAAAGCATTGTTTTTACCAGTATATCTGTGACAAGCCAATATCAGCCAAGTCTGCTTGCACATTAAATAACTTTTATATATAACGTTTATTTGCATTGCTAGTTAATTGAATGATTTTTTTAATTAATCAATTATTCCTTTGGTCTATAAAGATGTCAGAAAATTATGAAATTTTTGCATAAAAATGTCTAAAAGCCAAAGTTAATTTCACCAAATTGTTGGTTTTGTCCAAACACCACTGACATCAGTTAACAGACAAAGAAAAGCAGCACATTCTCACAAATGACAAACTGAAAGTAGGTAATGCTGGTAAATTTTTGTGTAGATTATGACTTATACAGTTCATCAATCATCAAAACAGCCGATAATTTTACAAAGATATCAGGAAGAAGGATTGCCACATTGCTTCTGCAAAAAACTTCTGGCTGTATTAATCTGTGTGTGTTGACAAGGACTTAACCTCTTTTCAGTGGGGTTAAGAGAGTAACATGTCAATCAAACACCCCCCTTGTGTTAACATGTGAGGTCAGCACAATTAAACTCCTCATCCTATGTCTGGGCTGAGACCACACCCCTGCATAGGATCATAGGATCAAGGGTCAAACCTCACACACACACACACGCCGCGCATCAGTATAAAAGAGATTAACACGACACTTCCTAAGTGCAACATGTCACAAAAAAGTTGATGAACCACGTTTCTCTCCCCACCTCTTACCAGTGAATCATCAGCTTCAGAACCAGAGTCGGCTGCTCCGTAGAAGTCAGTGTGATGGTTTGTGTCTTTGTCATTCCCACTGGTTTTTAAATCTTTATCTGATCCACAGACCTTACATGATGCTGCGTTGCCCATGGTTACCATCCAAATCATGTGGCTGTAACTGTAAACTGTTGCCTTCGCTCACTTCACTCACTGTATGATATTATGTGGTCCACCAAAGTCTAATCCTTGTAGTTTCTCACTTTGCGTCCTGAGGTTAAAAGCCTCTCCAGTCCACTTTGCAGACGTTTAACTGCACCAATCAATCTTACAATCCATTAAATCTGTCCAGGTCTTCTTCTGTCCCAAACTCACTTTAGTCACTATTACGACCACTCTTTCCTCTCTCTGTTCTCTTTCATCCCTTGCCCAGCAAAAACTCCTTAGTCTCTGATACCTCTGCCTCAGTCTTAGTGTGTGAGCTGAGCCTAGCCAAGGCCCAGTCCTGCCTACTCTTCCTATACCTCCTCTCTCTCAGTAGGATAACAACTGCAGCCATAAACATTCAACCCTAACCGTCTCTCCCGCCTCGGCTATTTTTACCTATGCAGGCCCTCTCTTGAGAGAAGACCATCGCCCCTTGCTGTGTGCAACCAGGGTGGGGTGCATGACAGCTGGGTTTGAGCCCAGCTCGAGACCGCATGGCCTGCAGTGCTCTCCAGGAACGGCAAGGGTCAGGATGGAGTGAAGTCGAGCCTGAACACAGTGCTCTGTCAATGGTCAGAAATTCACAGCCTGACACAAAACGCGCCGTTCATTGTTAAGGGAAACTGTGTGATATGTAGACAGTGTTTATCAGAGTACATGTTTTCATAATCACAGTATCAGAATAATGCAGGTAAAACAAGTTTATAGCTGCACGTCATAACAGATGAGGAACTGGGCAGCAAAACCAGCAGCACTAAACAGAATCCAGCAGTATACAGCAGTGTGTTTGCAGTATGTGTCACTTGTGCTTTCACTGTCTCGCTTGTCTCTCTGCCAAACAAACACACACACAAACAGAGACTGGATTGATTGAGAACCAGCTGTAATCTCTGTCTCTGCAAAGGATTTGACCTGCAGTACATCATGTAATGGAGGATACTGGATTATACACCGTACAGTATTCTGTCCAAGTCTGTGCTTACAATGGAGGAACATCAAAACTGCATCATGTACATCTCATTAGCACCTGTTAATTTTACACCACTGTCATGGCCTCTTATTATCTCATCCTCTAAAATTTGTTGAGTTCAACTGCTGTCAAGCACAAGTTTGATCCAAACGATGTGTTTCTCAGTGAGTATAAAATACTCAGAAGTCATTTTGTTTCTGTGACTACTCACAAAAGTTTTGCTGGGCTGAGTTTGGAGCAGATAAAACTTTCTTTTTATCATTGTATTAGTTGTATTCATGTTGACATCATGGTCACAGAGAGACCTGGTTGGCTGGATGTTTATCACCTCAAATTCAGTTCCATCCAACAGTTAAACTGTCATTATACTGCATCCATCTTCGATATCGCTTTATCCGCCAGGGCCGTCGGGGGGCTGGAGCCAATCGTAGCTTACTACAGGCGAGAGGTGGGGTACACCAGTCAATCGAAGGGCTCATACACAAAGACAGCAATGTAGAGCAATGTTTTAGGGACTGAGAGAGTACCCAGAGAAAACACAAGCAGGCACAGGGAGAACATGGACAGGAACAGAGCAGGATTTGAACCTGGAACCCTCTTGTTGTTAGGCAACAGTGCTAACCACTGCATCGCCCTGCTCAGAGATATGAGTGAAAAACCAGAAATTGATGACCATTTTACAAAAGGCTTCCATAGTTTCATAGAAAAACAATGAGAAAACAATGATGACAGAAATGTATTTGACTCCATTCATTAATGCTCCATGAATTTCATGGCAAACTGAGCAGATTCTTTTACTTCAGACATCACCAAAGCTTGCTCCATCAAGGTCTGATATTTCCAGCAAGACCTCCCTCTGAGCTCGAGTTTTTCTCAGATGTGCCATCTGTTCCACCATCATCCGTCTCCCTCACACAACACGATAAATCATCTGAGAGGACAGCAGGACAGCAAACCACAACACACCGCTGAGCTCACATCACACTCCTGAGGCCACATGAGCATGTATTGTTGAAATTTAACATGTAACATGGCATAAACTTGTGAATGTAACTTTGTCCAAGGATCATGTGTGTTTTACCTGCCGCTTTCGCTCGGCTCTCTCACGCTGCCGTCTCCTCCTCTCCCTGGCTTTCTGTAGAGCTCTGTACTCTGCACTCTGCTCGAGTTCTCGAGCTTTCTTCAGGTGAGCTGCTGCATGGGCCATGACTTCACCTTTCTACCTCTTTCTGCCTCGAAAAACAGTATCACTCGGTGCTGAAGTTTCACTTTGTTAACTTTCATACATCCGTAACTTACACTACGTAGCACATATGCAAATTACTGTTAGAACTCATCAACTGAAAATGCAGTAAAAAAAATCCTAAGACTGTGAACTGGCTCCAAAAAATTATCCTGTCTTCAAACTGACACTGTTTCCCTCCTCTTCAATTCTTGTATTTTCTTCTCTTGTCTTCTGTCTTCAGTCTCATATTAGTAGAAAAATCAGGATGAGAATCAGCCCTTTGTCCCTCCACATCAAGCCAGGAAAACGCTACTGGATTTTCACAGCATCACACAAACACATTGCGTATCCATGGATGCCAACTGAAAATGAACCATTCACATTCATGTGAGTAAGCATACAAGAGAGAGGGGACAACTGAAAAGAGCTGCTGAGGAGGAGAGTACGACCCATCCGCTCACTCCCTACATGTCTCAACACACACTCAGTTACACGCACACAGCAAATGGCCCACACCAGATGTACATGAAAAGTGAACAGATGTGGCTACAAAACGTGCTTGTGTGTGTGTGCGCGTGTGTGTGTGTGTTAACGTGTGTTACAGTCACAGGAAAGTATTCATTGTGTGAGGGGTTTAGGGAGGCTGCATGCCAACAGCCAGCTGACTGCTGTGGCCTCAGCTACTCTCTCTTACTACCACTATGAAAACGCACCTTATCCTGAGGGAAAGAGGGACACATGGGAGAAAAGGGACTGTTAATGGGTGAGGAGGGGAGATGGGGTGGATTAGAGGAGGACAATGAAGGAAAATAGGAGAAGTAAGATGAATATTAAAGCGACATTGTGTAGAATTTTAAGTCGTCCCCCGCATGAATTTAATCATGGGATGCAGAGATAAATGGGATTTCAGTTCAGAGTCTAAAGTAAAACATTTACTTATGTCATGATTTGTAATTTCTGAAAGAAAAAAAAACCTAAAACAATGTCTACAATACAGAAGGAAGAATAAAGTACAGGGGGAATTAGAGGGGATAAAAATAAAAATTCTGATTAACTAAATTAAAATGGTGGCCTGATAAAGAGCAGGAAGAGAGGGACTAAAGGAAGAAGAGAAACAGGGTGAACTTGGATACAGGCTGCCTTTCAGTGATTGAGTGAAGAAGACGGGACGCACCACCCGAACCGCAGGGGGACCACTGAGCACTGAGCACAGAACGGTGGCTCCCAGTAACCTGCAAGCGACAGGCTTCCCCCCCTGCATGGGAGGGAAAGTGGGTCAGTCTGAATCTCAACTGCACTGTACCAGTGGTTGATGGAATATGATTTGACAGCTTGTGTGTGTGTGTGTGTGTGTGTGCATGTATGCATGTATGCATGTATGGGGAGATGGACAGACGGCCATTTCAGACATTACGCTAAAATTCATAAATATGGAACTCTGGCATGACAGGTTAGCACATTATTACGTACACAATTATCATGTCAATCTCCAACAGACTGCAACATTTACTTTTTCACGGGAAAGAAGTTGTTTCAATGAGCTCACAGCATAAACAGAAAAGATAACATCAACCAAGTCATAATATACTGCAAAGACACAAAACACCATACATAAGACAATAAGATAAAAAAAAATATGTAACCTCAAATTCATAAACAGAATAGACTCAAGACAGTATTGTTTTAAATCACACATATTCAAAAATATTATCTCATGAGGGTGGAGACGAAAGCAAAAATGTCTGTGAGAACTTTCCAAACAGCAGAAACAGAAACAGAAACACACAGTTTAAAAGTGTGTGCATCATAGAGCCAGAAAATTTCGGGATCAAACCACAAAAAAGTAGACTTAATAATGATGCTGTTGCTTTTGTTTAGTGTGTTTGTGTGTGTGTGCCACCAGCAGACAGATGTCAAGGTCTCTCTCTGTCAATGCAGCTAATGTTAGGAGTTTGAAATTTCAGCACCAGGGACAGGAAGGCTATCTCACACCTCTATTTCTGTTCACACATTCTGCCTGATATGTTTTCACAGACTCAGTCAACATCAATAACAGCATCAGCGACATCTCTTTCTACTCGTAACCATGAATGGGACAGATCTGCTGAATCACTCCACACTGTAATACAGCCTTAAAATGTTCCCCATGCTTCCTCGGTGCATAAACTCTGAGTGCTTCATTTAGTTCCACGATGATCCCGGCACTGCAGAATTTCTGTGGATGCGCTCTGCTCCTCTAGCACTCTCTGGTGGTGAAACTGAGAATAGGGCATGTCTTTTCTTGAAGAAGAAGAATCAGCTTTATTGACAGTATATATATTTTTACATACACACACTGAATTCGTCTCCTGCATTTGACCCATCCTTTGTTGAACACTCATATGCAACACCCGGCAAATTACATGCAGTGAAACACACACAGGAGCAGTGGGCAGCATCACGCGCCCGGGGAGCATATTGGGGGGGTTAAGTGCCCTGCCCAAATTTTTCCTGCCCGGTTCCTGCCCGGTGACCCTCCGATCACAAGCCGCTTCTCCAACCTATAGGTCACGGCTGCCCCCTTAAGCACAAGTTAAGGACCTTTGACTCGGTGTCATTTTTCACATCGTATTTCTACAATAATGACGTTCAAGACAAAATTAACAACGTAAAGAATTCTTCAGATTTACCCCACTTTCCAGGATTGCCAAACAATCATTAAAAAATTAAAGCAAGATTTATAAATGCCCTTTACAATGTATGGTATTATTCTACAAAAAGGGAATAGGGCCAACTGTCAGCCCTAACTGTTTTTCAGTAGCGCTCGAAAACGTAAGCCAAAGTGTCATTGCATTAAAAAGTGAGGACAACTGAATCTTGAACTGACTTAAGTCTCAGAGTTGCAAAGATCCATCTCATGTCTTCATGTTGTTGTCTTTTGGTACTTCACTTTATTTGATCGTCTTTTTGTGTTCCATATCTGGTTTCCTAGGAATAAGGGACTATGTGTGCATAATGTAATCAATTTAATCCTTTAAGGTCCTGAAAACCAAAAGTAAAATAATGCTAGCAAATCTGCCAGAGTTTCTGACTTTCAGATTTCACAGACAGAATCTATAACCTCCTATAACCTAATTGAGCACTCATTGAGCACATTAATGTAATACAGTGGTGTGTGTGTGTGTGTGTGTGTGTGTGTGTGTGTGTGTGTGTGTGTACGCACCATGTCTTTACTGATACTATTCTCCTAACTTTTTAATGTCTATGCATCAACAAGGGCTGATCAATGACTTCTATTGATTCCTTCCATCAATTATGCAACATAACAAGGATTAGGAGAATACATTATAAACTAAAAATGTGCATGTGTATGTGGTGTGTGTTTGTTTGTGTGTGTGTGTGGGGGGGGGGGGGGTCCATTTAGGAGTCAGATTACATCCATACAAGGGGGGGCCCAAAGAGAGCTGATGTGAGCTCCTGTTTCTATTGGTTTAGTGGATCTCATATGTGGGGAGGGGTTAATGGTCTCCTTTTCATTTTATAGATCCAAAGGCTTTTATATGGCCCATACAGACAGATATGGGAGATGCAGAGACCAGCACATATCCCTGCACGTGCCTGTTCATGTGCTTCAAACTGGTGGTGGTGTGTATGCAGGCACATAATCTGTTGTAACTGAGTATAAACATATGAAACTACTGGTTTGTTTCTTTAACTCATCTCTCCACTCCAGTATCCAGTATCTTATTTGTTTTGCTTGTTCTGTGGTTGTTTTGGATGCTGTTGTTGTCGTTTATCTGCTTCATAATGGAGCTATAATGCTGGCCACTGCAGTTCTGCCAGTGATGAGTATCTGGCAGCGTATAATGCATCGAACATTTAATGGAGGCAGCATCTTTCTATTTAAAATGACTCATTTGGATTTCGAGAAACCCATACATTTTTCACGACCACAATTTTCAACCCCCTCTCAACTGCTCCTCACTGAGAAATGCTAGTTTTCATTAGCGCGCATATCTGAGTCATAGCAAGGGGGTTACAGGTTCGAATCCCGGTCTGGGCCCTTCTGTGTGGAGTTTGCATGTTCTCCCTGTGCTTGTGTGTGTTTTCTCCGGGTGCTCCTGCTTCCTCCCACAATACCAAAAACATGCACATTAGGTTAACTGGCTACTCTACACTGTCCCTAGGTGTAAGTGTGAGTGTGTGGTTGTCTGCCTTTGTGTGTCAGCCCTGCAATTGACTGGCGACCAGTCCAGGGTGTACCCCGCCTCTCGCCCGTAGTTAGCTGGGATGGGCTCAATCCACAGGGCTGGATAAGCAGTATAGAAAATGCATGGCTGGACCTCACCAACAACCACTTTTTTAAAGAGTAGATTATTTTACAAGAATAGTTTCGAGGACGTCACAGTGTCTGAAGAGAAACAGATCCACAACATAACTCACTGAAAACTTTAACTTGTCATTTTGACATCTCAGTTTGTGTACAGAGTAAACAAATGAAATAACAAACTTACTGTGAGAGCAAAAGACATGCTGAGAGGTATATTTTGGAGCTTTGGAGAAGCTGTTTCTCCACTGCTTCCCATCTTTATGCTAAGCTAATTAAATGTTGGCAGGCTCCACACTTTACACATACATGAGAGTGGTATAGATCTTCTTATTCAAGAAAGCAAATAAGCACCTTTCCCCAAATGTCTGACTAATCCTTTTAAAAGAGTCTTTCACAGCCAGCTGTGATAACACCTGCAACGCAAGCTTCACTTTATTTTATTTCAGACCATGCATGGCTTCATAATAGAGTCAACACATCCAGAAACCTGAGGGGATATTTTTTTATAGAATTTAAAATGAGGCAACAACAACAGGAGGTCTGCAGTGCCCACACTGAAGCTCAGAATACACACACACACACACACACACTGCACACATGATGCTTACGTTTTCCCTTCGGGACACTGATTCCAAATTGCAGCTGAACCCTGCACCACATGACTCTAAAACACAACAAAATCAACCAAGCAGTTTTACTACCTGATTCCAAAAAACCTTGCATATTCAAAAAACATAGCACGTTTCCTGCTGTACTTAAATAGCAGTCAAAAAGACGACACAGTCTAAATATTAATAAACCAACAAGCTCTACATGAGATATGTTTTTGCACTTAAAGCACCAACAGTGTCATAGGTGGGTTTGTGTAAATATTGGCAATGACTAAACTGCTCATTTACAGTGCAAACTGCACCTGCCAGATAACAGAGTGAAGTAAACACAGTCTACAGACAGTAATGTATTGGCTCACAGATATGATTTAAATGTCAAGTCATCTTGTGGCCTTTTTTACTGCTTATGAAAGGTCAGAGCCATAAAATACACAAAACTCTCTCCCTCTCTCTCTGTTTCTCACAAAACCGAATCACACCGAGTCAAATTTAATTGCAAGAGGACAAAGCAGACAGTCAAGTATCCAGATCAGACCACACCCAAACAGAGTGAGTAATGACATGAGACATGGGTGTGGAGGGAGCAGAGCGATGCACTGAGGATGGGACACATAACCTTGATACAGTCACATGATATGCCCAGAGTGAAAGACGACTGGAGGGAGAAAGTGAAGAAGACCACACCCTGTTGTAACTGAAGCAGCATCACGTCAACACACCAACACATGCGCACACACAAATGGATACATCTGATTTGTGCTGTAGCTGATTTACTAGTAACATGACTCGCTCAGTTCATCCTTCTGCGCTGCCACATCGCCAACATGTTAACAAGGCAGACAGCAGCACCACGTTACATGACTGCTTGTAGCTTTTTGCCACAGCTTTCAACAACCCTTTTTCCAAAGGAAACTACGAAGGCTCTAGAAGAACCTCAAAGGAAAGAAATGTGGAGCAAGAAAATTAACATTTCTGTAAATTCATTGTTCATTTCCTGCGGCTGACACCAGGTATATGAGGTGCTATATCTAAGAACCATAACCGATATCCTCTGATTCTCTGTGAGACAGGAGGGCTGGTATGACATCCACTGCACTGGAAATGGTCGTCACGCTAATTTACGACTTTCCCTTTTTCCCTCTTTGAAGTGCTGCCAAAGTCCCCTGGGAACACATGACGTCAGTTTGCCATTCCCGTTAATGAGATGAGAGAGAGCGTCCCCTGGAAAATTAACCACCATATTCCAAGCATAACTGCATTCCCACTGCAGATGCTATCAGCGCAAAGTAACGTCGACATCCTGGTTTCAGGGTGTTATAGACTTCAAGGCGGTAGAGGGAGAATCTGGAAGATGTGCATGCAGGCTATGAGTTCAATAAAAAGTACTCAGCTACATAAAAAAAAAATCAGTTACTACAGCTTCCCCGAAATTGTAAGAACAAGTAAAAAGATGTCGGATTTACGGATTTATTTTTTCACCAAATCAGCTCACACTGACTTGTGCAGATCATGTCTGGATATGAGACTAAACTGAAGTGACCAAAAGATCAGACACTGTGAGCATGAGCAAACTGTGCTAATGTTCCATAATGATCCATCGCCCTCAAATGTGGCATGCATTTGTAGCACGTAGAGAAACACTGTTTCACTGCTTCACCACTCGCCATCGTGGTTCTTGTGCTGGCAAAGCTAAAATGTTGGCAGAATGCGTTTCCATCTGATGGCTGATCTCATCCAGCACCAGATGACAAAAGGTATCGAAGCAGAAACTGATTTCACCTCCAAGTCGAATCTATAATGAATGTTGAAGCGTGTGACCTAAAATTGGCGACAGAGCACAGTCATATGAGGAATGCTGAGCGATGCTATCAGAAGCAGCGACGCAGAGACAGAGAGAAATAACCAGGCTGACAATTAGTCAGGCAGACACAATATAAAAGTGTGTGTGCGTGAGAGAGAAAATGATTAAGATGATACGCAGTTGATGCGAGTTGAAGTTTAAACATTTAATCTACAGTCGCACTTTTCAGTTCCACTCTGGGCTTAAACCAAACACGATGAGTTTCATACTGCGCTCTTCTGATATTCCAACTGCAGGAGTTTGAAACTGCATCACAGCATCTTCCTCAGCAGGTGGCAAAAGCAGTGTGGTGTTTTTGCCAGCATACACTGTATGTGTGTGTTTGCGCTTGTGTGTGTGTGCGTGCCTGTTTGTCTCTGCGTGCAGTGCTATGAGCCATGCTATTCTCAACAACGCGACCAAAAGCTCTGATGTGTTTTCCTGTGAGAAAACCTTCACTTACTCAGCTCAAACATGATGAGAGCCAGTGAAGGGAGGGTGTTGAGAAGGAGTTGACGAGAGAGGCAGAGAGACAGAGACAAGTGAGGGAAAGAGACAGACAAACAGGCAGAGAGGAAAAGAGAGACAGGACATTTGCATGAAGGTGTTTGAGGAGCTTCTAAGAAGTACATTGATCACCAACCACGCCCTCCTCCCTCTCCCTTTCTGACGGGAAACAGCGTCTTAAGGCCATAATAAATAATTAACATCTAAATGCCTCCCATTATCCCCCCGTCCAAAAACACCTGTCTTCTATAGAGCATGACTGGCAAAGGCTGCATCTGAAGACAAAATGCCTTCCTATATTTTTTTGCTTCAAGATGCATTTCAGTCTTAACATCTGTGGCCGGTTAATGCAGTCATCTCTATGCATTATGCACTCTCACTGTCTCTGCTTTTAACTGATTTTTCTTAGTCATTCCTTGACTTTGTCTTGACTCTTTTTTGATGAACAGCATTTTACCTAAACCAGAAGACACAATGATGACAAACTATGACTCATCAAGTGATGCTATCTCTGCCCTTCAAACATCCATCGGGGGAAATTAGGCCAGTGGGAGATGGTGTCAGATGTAACTAGGCCACCCCAACTAGTAATGAGCTATCACGACGACTAAGAAGGACAGTCCAGGAGTGTCAGGACGCTGTTTGTACCCAAATATAGACAGGCTGACGTTCCATATGGGTGTTGGATCCAGGACAGGAATGCCAAAGTGTTTCTCATCACCCTATCACCATTACACTGTATGGAAACTTAATAGATAACCATCACATGACTGTTGCTTTTATATTGCATCAGAGGTGGACGACAAAATGGCTCCTTGGTATTTGGAGGCCTGGCTATCATACCAAACATGGTCACTCTCTGAGGTGAATTTACCCAAGTGGGATGTGAATTTTTCTGTGTCAGTCCTTCAGGTGGACTCTGCTGTAGGTGTGGTTTAGAGCAACAGAAAGAACTTCAGACCTGAGTTGATTAGTCGACTGACAGAAAATTAATCAGCAACTATTGTGATGATCAAATAATCATTTCATTTACTTTTAAAGCATAAATGCAAAGAATTTGCTGGTTTCACCTCCCTAAATGTGAGTATTTCCTGCTTCTCTCCATTATTTTATATTATTGTAAACTGGGTATTTATACAACTTTAAAACATATTATAGACAAAGCGAGTAATCGATTAAATCTGTGGGTTAATCATTAATTAAACTAATCATTAGCAGCAGCAGAAGAAGAATAGTCATTCAGCACAGTTTTGATAATGAACCATTTAAGTTAACTTCCATCCATCCATCCATCTTCTTCCGCTTCCTGTTAAGTTAACTTATTCTAAACAATCTATGACTCCATCTTGTGAGGATTTTGTAAACTGTTTATCTTTGGATTGTTGCTTTGACAAAACATGCACTCATCTAAGACTGCAGCTTATGAGTCATGTTTAATCTGATCACTATTTTGTTGATCATTTGGAACCCAAAATAACCCCAAAATATTCAGTTACATGACCAGCAGTAAGTTTCCACACTGGAGCAGCAGGAATCAGTGAATGTTTGATTTTGCTTGCAAAATGACAACAATGAATCATTTTTTTCTGCAGATCAATGAACTCACCTCTGACTTAGAGACCTTGAAACAAGTATTTTAAATATATTTTTTTTATTTTTATGAATTCATTAATTTAAAGAAAATCAACAACGCAAACCAAAAATGGTTGAAGTCCTGGTGTACGCAGCAGCATTAACACTTAGCAATTAGATTAGATCAAAAAACAAACACAACATACTAACAATAAATGTCACTCTGAAGGTTTTGCTTTGTCAAAACTATTTTTTACATAATGACACAACATCGTCACAACCAAGTGCTACTGACTATACTAATGGTATGCAGAGAGTGGGACAGTGTACTTGGTGGACACACCTTGCTGAACCACGCCTAACTACAGTACACTACAGTGCACGTATTTCACAGGAAACAGTACTAAAACCTTAATGACTTTTGGTAACCATCAGTAGAGATACTGGAGCAGTGGACTTGTGGTCATTCCCAGGTCTCTGTGTAAGCACTTTGACCAAACAAGTGCTCTAACAGCTCTGGTAAACACAGCTACGTAATGCTCAGTGTGTTTGGGTATGTGTGATACACCCTGTAAAACTGCACCCACAGAGACCCCAGTTGTACACACATTCGCATTGGACATCACGCACTGGAAAACAGCTATGGCTAAATGTGTGCGTGGGTGGGTGTGGGTGTGTGTGTGTGGCTGTTCAGAGGTAATGTAATGAAGCCATGGCTCCATTAAGACTCCCTTCCTGCAGAAGCCCATCACACCACTCCCAGTAGAGAGAGACAGAGAGAGCAACAGACAGACAGAGAGAGGCTGAGGAGACACAGACAGAGGAGTGGAAAAGACAGATGATAATGTCAAAGGCTGCAGTGAAATCTGACCTCCTGGCACATCAGGATCTCAGTATAGGGAGTGGGGACCAGTGGTGGGGAGGAGTGTGGGGCCGAAGGGAGGGAGGTATTTTGGAAGGAAACGAGAGAGGAGAGAGGAGGAGAAAACTAAAGTAAAGTCAAACACCCATTTTAAGGCACTGAGAGAAAGTGAGGCACTGAAAGAGGAGCAATGGATGGCAAGCTGAAAGTGTTGTGTTGTGTGGAAAGTGAATGTGGTGCAGAATGAGCTGTGAAATAAAAGGAAAAAGGGGTGACACAGTAAGTTCACTTACTGACACTGACAAAGCTGTCTAGTCCTAAGCACCTCTAAGCATGCATCTCTCGGAATAAGGTAACATTTGTGTTATTTGAAATCTTACAAGCTCCAGTCTTCAGTTAGGGCGTGTGGGTTCAAGTTTGAATCCTCCAAAATCCAAGATTATGTAAGGCCAAACATTTAAAGAAAACAAAAAACAAACAACATCTGTGTTGAGAAGCTAGATATTCTGTACGATGCAAACTTGAACGAGCACATCTCAATTGAAACCTGGACGTTATATGATTTCAGTTATGAATATCAGACTGCAGTGGACATAAAATCCAGTCCTGAATTGATCTCTTCAAACTGAGCTCTTAAGTTTCCACCATTCTGGCACAGACGGAGGGTTGATAAAGTCTGATGCAGTCTCTGTATTGTTCAGACAGAGGAGAAATCAGACAGCGGGAAGCAATCGCTCAACACCAGCCCGGAGAGTAAATGCCCAGTGACAAAGGTTCAATGAGCAGAGAGACATGGACACACACAGCCACTTGGCTAGGATGAAGCTATTTTTCTCCAGGACAATCACACCAGAGGCAGCCAGTATTTTTAGATCTGCAAGTAAGAGCCTCACATCGCATTGTGTCCTTTTGCAATTTTCATCTCGCATATACATAGATCTGTTATTTCATCTCTGGTACAGATCCTCCACCAGGTTTAAGTGCCACTTCAACCAAATCATAGAAAACAACTTAAAAACAATTAAGCTAGTGGTATCCAGCATTACATAGCCTATATTTATTTGTAGAGATTGTGAAATATCCAATGGTATTATTTCTGTGCTATTGCTACATATGATACTGGTGTTGAAGGGAATTTTGTTTGCAGTTATCAAAGTACTGAAAATGAAATTTGAAAAAGTGAACAACAATGTGTCTCCCAAGAAAGAATGTCCTCTTAGTTCTGGGTGATTTAGAGACATTGCAGTGAACAGGTTTCTGTTGTAAAAAAACTCACTAATGATTAACTAACCAACTCTAAAACACTGCATGCTGCCTTCTCAGCAACCAATTGCAGAGTGACAAGCAGCAGTTAGCTGGTAAAGAAAGAAATGTGGCAAGCTAAAGACAGATATTGTTCACAGAAGCTGGAGGAGACCCAAACTGGGGCTAAAAGGAGCATGAAAATTAGTAAAGGTTTAAGTAAAAGTAGAGCTGTGTCCCCAACTCAGAAGCCGCTCTGGACAAGATCACAACCGAGGAGACGAGCTTAACCAAGTTCAGTGGATAAGCTAAGGTAGCAATGGTGTGCAAACATTAATTTAGACCTCCAAGAAAGCCTTCACATTAAATGGAAATAATAAACATTTGAAAAATTAGTAAATTGTTCTCTGTATATGAAGAACAGCTCAAAGGACACAACTATTGAGATCCACTCAGCATGGTGTGCTCACTTAATCATGAACACACACACAACACACCACAAAAGTTCAGACATTTTAACTGCTGATGATACAAAAACTACTGATTGCATCCAAGTAGGTGAGCTCAATGGCCCCGCCCTAAAAGAAGAGACTAAAGTGTGTGTGCGTGCTTGTGCGCGCACGTGTGTGTGTGTGTAGCACTACAGTCCATTACTGAAATCACATTAGCCTGAGAGAGTGCACTGAGACAGGAAACAACCTTCCACCATCTCCTGACTCACTTTGACTGGATTCAAAAACACTCACGTTACACTAACATTTATTTACGAAAAGAAACCCAAGGGTATACATGTCTTAACTGTATAGATTTCATTTCTCCCGTTGAGCTCGTATATGCACCTGTTATCAGCAACTATGTGATGAACATGTTTTGCAGAAACAGGAGATGCGAGGAGAGCAGGAAGAAGCCGCATAATAATATCAGTATTTCAGTCCACACAAGGTCAGGAAGACCTGCGGCAAACCAGCAGCCCAAGAGTGGCCCAAGAGATCGCTTATAGTGGGTACACACACCCACACACACACTATTTACCCAAGATGTATTATACTGAAAGAGAACCACAAGCAAGCAGACTTTATATACACTGTGTGTGAATATGTCAGCTTCTATGTCTCACACAGAAGGCTCTCATAGCACCAGGTTGCACGCAGACCACCTGCAGAAATTCAGAAGAACCCATTAGATGTCATGTTTGTATGTAAGGGAAATCAGACGACTCTTCAGGAGTCCCAATCATGGATGTTCAGCCTCTGACCAGTAAAGCCTAACATGCTCAGTGTAAACAGTAAACCTCAAGTGGTATATGTTAAGTTGTAAACATAACTCACTGCAGCCTGTAATAGTAACTAGTCAGTGCAAGTCTGGTGGTGTTTGTTTTGACGGCCATAACGCCTGTCCACAATTGGCCTATTTGGGTATTATCACATCTCCTGAAGACCATCACTCTTAACAGATGGTGTGTTACTCTGCAGAGACGCTTGCTCCTATTAGCAGCTGATTTGAACACAACTTAGCACAACATCTGAGAAAATCTGTCAGATCACCTGCGCCGATGTGCTAAAACACGGCAACGCCTTTGACTGCTCCCCACCCCCCGGAGCAGCGCACAGCATCAGCACCGGTTTGGGCTGCTCGTTATACGGCTGACTGGGCCGGTCAATGCAGAGAGCGGGTGGCGGACAGACACCCACCTGCCGAATACGGTTCTGGTGCAGCGGTGGTGGAGGTCCACCCTCTGGAGACGTGTTGCTAGAAGAAGCCATTTTCAAGTCACTGTCGGAGCCGCCGCCCCTGGAGTGACTTTCTTCAGGGCTCCTTGACATTCTGTCTCGGGCTCGCTGCTGCTGGAGGCGAAGCGGTCAGCGAGGGTACCTTTTGCCGGTGCAAGGTGGATCTCTGTGAGGGCCTCAGAATCCAGACGGCTCTGCAGGGCCCGGGATCATTCTGCGGCGTCGGTCACCGTCTGTTACCACACGCGACAAAATGTAATGCAGTGGTTCTGATTCCAGGTTGTCAAGCCAAGACGAGTGGTCCCTTCGTTTGGGGATGCTGGCGGCGTGTTTCTCTCTGTCTCTCTCTCTGTCTGTGTGCGTGCGTGTGTGTGTGTGTGTGTGGAGATGTGAACGCGCCACAGATGCGCTTCCCCGAAACTCCGCAGGATCAATGCCTCCTTCATGGACCGTCGGACATTTCCCTAGCGCACCTTTATTTTTAAGACCAATCTGAAAAAATGTACTTGTTTGGTCCTCCACTTGCTGAAATACGATTTGCGGAGGACGGGGAGCAGTGGTCAAAGTGACGTAGACTGTTATGATTGGTTGAAAGTAATTAGCGTAATAACCTAGCCATCCTCTTAATACATTTGCTACGCCACTTAAAACAGTACTTACTGCTACAGCAGGTTTAGGCCTACTCGCCTTTTGCTGCCAGTGCGAAAGATAATCATATCTTGATCCACAGGGGCTAAAGAAAAAACAGACCTATTCTTTGACTAGATCATTCCCAACCAATGACACGTGAATACACCGCCAAGCTGTAGTGTGCTCCTGTTTTGCTTTTTGTATTCTCCTCCCCTCAGTGCTTCTGCAGCAGCAGCAGCAGCTTCAGAAGTTAACAGTGTGGCCCATGATGCCCCATGATACAATGAAGACTATGAGACTGCTTACATACAAACATAGAATGACCAAGGCTCAGGCACACTGGGATGGGCCCACATAATGTAATCTCCCTTTTAGTATTCTTACGCCCCATCCTTGGCCTGTGTGTCTTCACTGGGCTACAAATTTAATGGAGGTTGACAGGGCAAAATCAATAACAATGTCTTGGAGACATTCAAGAAGAAGGGAGGGCTCACATGGAGGAGGGCAAAATGGAGGCGGAGAAAGAAGTGTAAGAAGTCATATCAGACAAAAACCTGTCACTGTGTATTCTTCAGAGTGAGGCTGACAATATTTTAATTTACATGTACTTAAAATGGCAGCGTGAAAGATGAAAATATTGGAGTAAAAGCTGACCAGGGTTTCGGCAAATGTTAACTGTCTGTAAGGGTTAGATTTGGTCTTGTAATAGGCCTGGTGTCACGATTGTCTGATCTGTATTGGTGGGCATCCAAAACCAAACAGAGTGAAGGTCTTTTCCATGGTTTAATTGTTCTTTTCTAGTTCCTATTTTAATTCTATTCTTATTTTTATTCAATGTAGTTGTAACAATATTCCCTTTCCCTATTTAATCATACTTATTTCTCTCCATGTGGTGCTGCAACCTCTTAATTTCCCATTATCTGAACACAAAGGACCACAGTCCAGTAAAATTCAGAACCAGACTGTTGTTGTTTTGATAAAGTTCTATGAGAATAAGCTTTTTGAATGATGTAGTTGTTGATGTTGAAATGGGACTACGTTATTGCAAGTGAGATCACAAAACTACATTTAAAGATTCATTCTACTGCTACATGACAGGTAAAACAAAAAAAAATAAAGTAATAAAGTGAATTCATAGTGTCCACACATAGAGAACAATGTGTGAGCAGTTCACTAAGTAAGGTACTGTGTGTTCAAATCACAAAGTGGACAAAAGAGGGAAAAAAATGCACTGAAATATATTTATATATTTCAGCAGTATTGGATCCAGTATCACCTATCATCTCTGTCTTTAGCCAGTCTTCTACTAATCCAGACAAGGCTGGAATACAAACCAGGTAAAGCAGAAAACTGCATTAGATTCAGGAGCTCCAGGAGCCCCAAAAGGTCTAGATTCACTGTGTGTCATTAAAGTACAGCATCAACTGGGTCCTCCATTATTATGTTATTTTGTGGCCCTGTGCCAAACTGTATTTGGAAGACACGCGTGCTGAGGCGTTTGTACTGTCGGGCCCCCTGTGCCCGCACGTAAATCTGTCCATGTTCCTGTATCTTCTTTTAGGTTTCCAGTACACTGCAACTCACTGCTAATACTGTTATTGAGATTTTTTTTTTTTATGCAAGGATGACTCTACCAAGTACGGACCTGTTTACCACAAACACAAGTAACCACTTCAGACATACTGTATACTCAACTGTTTGACTCTTTCATAAACATGTGATGACGTTCAGTCTTAATTATATGCAACACTGCCCTCTGTTCCCGCTGCATGGTATCACACTTTCCTACAGGCCTTGTATTATGAGGTTACGTGCATGACAGAGGATGAAACAGTTGTAAAATGCATTCTGCCTTGATGATTGAAATCCAAAAATGAAACTATGACACAGTATACACATCTGCATATTAATCATCACTTTACGGGATTCTTTGAGATCACCTTGGATACAAATCAGACAGGCAAATATATATAAAAATACTTTATTAGACATCTACCTTTTACAAACAAGATGTCACTGAACTGGTTCAAATAAATGACAGCAGCACCAAAACCACCAGGAAACACAAACAATAACAAACAACAAGGAGACAAGGACAAATGGTGGAGAAAAGCTTATAAGAACTAGAACTGAAGTGTACTTCTGAGTCTTTATTTATTGTGCAGAGAGTTGGTCCAGGTCGTCATGGCTACGGCTGGAGAGGTGAGCCTCCAGAATTTCCCCAAACAAATTCCTTTTCAGTAAGCTGTAGGCCATGGGCAGAAGTTGCTTGACAACCTTGTGGAAATACTGGGGAAAATCAGGAAATCAAGGATTAATGATGCATTTCTTTCAACTACAATCTCAGTGATTCTGAAACATTGAGGCTTTTGCGTCTTCTAAAGCAGCGTTTCCTAAACTATTTGACACTTTTGAGGCAGAAAATAGTTTTTGTGTTATATCCCATTAAATTCCGCCTTGCCACACCTCAAAGCTTTCTTATGAACCTAACATTGAAGGGATGCTGACACCTACGTTAAGAAGGAAAAACAACAACAACAACATAGCTATTCATTGGTCAACATTGGTTCACAATTGTTTTTTTTAAACGTTACCTGCAACTCAAGAGTATAACAATAAGAAGCTGCAGAATCACTGGGCTGAAGTGAAAATACTACAAACAATTTGAGAAGAAATTCATTCAACAAAGCATGTATTTGCATACAGGAAACTAACCGTATCTCAGTGTCTGACTAGTAAGATTCATATACCGTATTTAAGAAAATGAAGGTTAGGAAGCAGAGATACAGTGGGTGTAATACAGTCTAATCTGTCTGTGAGTGTTGAAGGGCTTTTATGCACCACTTTATGAAACTCACATGGGATCCATAACAGAAGAGGTCTATTCCTAGCTCATAACCCATGCCATAGTCACACTCGTCGTTGGCAAACTGAACAAACGTGATCATCTCCTGGAGAGGTCCAAAGGCTTTGACGCGATCCTCATCATTCCGGGCTTCAGTGATTGCCTTGCAGATCTTTTTGAGACCAGCTGGATATTGAGAAAAGATGAGCCATCAAGCCATCAGTCCTTGATGGAATTTACAACATTCACTGAGCTCATATCAACAATGACAAATACGAAAAGTGGCACAGACACCCTTCTTTACTGTTTCTCCATAGCTGTTCTGTCCAATAAAGGCTTAAAAAGCTCCCCAAATCAAATAAATAAATAGAAATATGCTCACCATCTGTTTCTGGTAGTTCTCTGTATCCCACATCATTCTTGTCTACGGGTACAACGATGCCGGCACCGTGGAACGTCTTGGTAACCACCTGTGGTATGAAAAGAGGCTTCTTATTACCTTCTAGTTTCAGCACTTTGGTTAGATATTATTATTTTTGAACACACGACCACAACAACTTTAAAGTAATTTAAGTCTATCCACTGTCACTGTAGCAACAAGGTTCTGTGAAAGTAATATTTGCTATTCCAAATGCTAGACGTTTACTTGTAGATGTAGATCATTTGGTAAACATAACTGTACATTGAACTGATAACCTGCTGGTTTACATTTGTAGTCCTAACGACAGAGTAACACAAGAGGTAGAAGTCATGAGAGTTATTGCAGTTTGATCATTTGTGTTAGTTACCTTCTTGTCTCTCTGCTTCATGACTTTGGTCTTCTGCTCTAGAGACAAGCCCAGTGTCTCTGCCCTGTCCCTCAACTGTGCCTCCAAGCTTTCCAAAGCTTCTCCACCTGCTTTCTTGCCAACCCTCTCTTTCCTCCTCTTCAACAAGTACAGTCTGATGGAAGGAAAAGTCGTCTTATTCAGTAATGTGAAGATAAAAGGCAAACAAGTGCACACACAACTAGAAGGGCATACCAATAGTCCACTCTTCTATGGCTGCAGACCTGCAAACACAACCGCTAACTATGCCTGGCTTTATTTCCAAAACTATAAAAAGCAATAAATGGTTGTGCCTAACTGAAGCCTTATCATCTCCACTACACATCTGGAAATACTTTACTTATGTGTAAAACGGAAAACATGATAACTTTATTATCATGTACATATGTACAAAGATCAAATGCTTTGGATTAAAAGATGGCAGCGCGGTTGCACGCAGCAGCTCGAGGCTCTCGGCTTTTTGTGTTTGTATTTGTGCTTTTGTTTGTGTTTTCATCACCTGAAGCCTTAATTCAGTACGAAAGGGCTGAATTGTGGGAATTGGGGAAAAACTCCGGACTGAGACTCTTGAATCTTGAAAATAACATCATGAACACAGCAGCAGTTGTTAGGTTATTCTGTTATGTTAACAGTTGTTTTTATTTTTTTTTTCTTTACTTAATGGTTCCTTGGCCCAGACTACACCCCTCTACCAAGTTTCATGAAAACTGAGTCCGCAGTTAATCCTGCTAACTAAAACAAAAACAAGCTGAACAGAATACACAACCATCTTTGCAGAGGTAATAAGGCTGTGCCAATCACCTTTAATGATCACTGTTCTGGGACAGCAGTACATGCAGGATTGCTGTACCCAACTGATCAAATCATTGTCACAAAACAAACAGTATCTCTCATTTTGCACTGATCACACATATATAAAATATTTCAGCGTGGTAAATATGCTGTGGTAAATACTCACAGGACTGCAGCAAACACGTTGTCCCCCATCTGTGAAATAGTGTATCCTTTCTTGGCTTCATTTTCCCCAACAAAGGAAGGTAGAGAGTCCGGAGTATCTCTGGTAGGTTTTAGGAACAATAAATTCAGTAAACCAGAACTACTCCTGTAGGTAAAGTTACCACTGTTTCAATGTTTTCAAGCCTCTGCTAGCTAAACTCTAACTGGAGCTGGTAGAGTAACTGCTAGTGGTCTAAGTCAAGGTCCCTCTCGTGAAAGTTAGAGCTCTGTAATGAAAGCAGCTGGATTGGCAAGTTGTGTGTTATATACCTGAAGTAGCCAATGTGATGCTGACTGTCCTGACTCCCCAGAAGGATCGTCTGAAACTCCGGTGGATCATAGAAATGCCTCCAGTGAAGGTGGAAGTTTGGCTGAGGATTCTTCGAGGTTTTGTGAGCGCCTGCTAGAATTTCAAAAGGACCCACCAGCTGCAAGCCCAGTGTGTCTTTCAGTGCACCTGCATTATTAAAAAATAACAAAGCTCAATGAAATGTTCAAGGAATCAATATGATCTTACAAAACACACAAGTATTTGAAAAGGAAATCAGATGCAGAACATCCAGAAAATGCTCCAGAGAAGCGGAGGATTCTTGTTGGATTGATGGACTACAAATTAAAGGTTTGAACTAAAAGCTTTAGGCAGTGTGTGATATCCTCACCATTGTCCTTCACTGTTCATTTCCAATAGCACTTGCTCTTTTTGAAGCTATGTCTGCAAACATATACTTATTTTGAAAATCATGTATCTTAAGTGTTAAGATTTCATGTTTGCTTCTTTAATGCACTTGACCTGAAACTTGTAATTAATAATTTTTTGACTCTGTAACGCTGCCAAACACTGGCAGCACTTAGAACCAAAAGAACAACTGCAGACTGCGAAACTGTTTCTCAATGCACAACTGGCAAATATGAAGGCAACAAAACTTGTCTGGTCAGCAGGTTTCCTCAAATGTTAAGCTGGTATTGTCGTTTTTAGTAGTCTACTAGACTATTTGTGCATCCAGTCCATCAATCCAGATTTTCCATTAGCTAAGTATGGGTTCATCCTGTTTTCTCCATGTCTACAGACAGAAAAAATTGATTAAATGTCAGGTGTACCTTCTGTCCTATCAGTATTACTCTAACAAGATACACTGTTAGTGCACACAGCATACCACAGGGGCTGTCAGGACAAAGTTCCTTGCAGAAGTCCCAGAAGTGATATAGGTCTTCTGGCATTTGAAGCTTGTACAGTCGCACAATCTCATCACGCTGATCTGATTCCACCTCTGACAATGGCACAGCTGTGGATTCATCAGTACGGGCTTTTTTCAGCTCCCCATTGCCTGTACCTGACTCCTAAAGTAATGTGTTGTGAGAAAAACAAGTGTGTTAAAGGCCATGTTGCCAGTTAATTTGCTAAAACATGTAATTTAATACAGTACCCCTGCAATGAATTAAACTGTACTATAATCTCATTGTAATGAATGGCATCGGAATAAATCTTAGAAAAACATCTAAAAACATCTTGTAATGCTGACAAGAATTTAGCCAAAAGAATTAAACAAAGTGATATCATTTCTTTTTGGGTCATGGGAGACTCAAATACCAGGGGTGTTATTTTAACTCCACACAGCTCCAAACTTAATACCATTCAGAGAAATTCATTTTGAAAATCAAATCAGATGGGCTACAGAAATCAGGAATACTTCATCATTTCTTATGTCGTAGGACAAAAACAAATTAATTCATTCCCTAGGCAGTGCTTACTAATTCCTGCACCTGGATCCACATTTAAAATGTTACAGAAATACAAATGCACACAATTAAATTCTGACCTTATCCAAAGAAAAGGAAGGACTGGTTCTACCATATTTTACTAATGGCAGCTCAACAGACAACATGGACATAAATTGAGTAAAATTTGCTAACTACAGGTCAACAGAACAACAGTTCATAAACAGTCTACAAAGACAACAGTCTATAAAGGAAAAACTGGAATCAGAAGCTGTGGTATAATAAGCGAAGGCAAAGATTGGGAGGACAAGTTGCCTGAACAGTCATACAACCACAAACAGTACACTGAAAGAATTTGACCAGAACAGAAAATCGAGATATTTTCTAATCTCACAAGTGACATCTACATTCACCAGAGAGTCATCACCACTGTGAGCAAACTGGTCACCACACCTTCTGGGACTGAACAAAACGTGTTGGGAAGGAATCTATGCTGAGATCAAAATCATGTTAAATATTGCTGTACCACATATCTTGCCAGAGAAGGTCATCTGTCCAATTAAAACCCAAGGAGACATGCAGATCTACTGTTTACTGTGTATTTATTTTGACAGCATGTATGTTTGTGTATGTATGGGCAGGTTCATGCAAGTTTATTGTGTATGTATATGGAAACATATGTGTAAAACATGTTTTATTACTTCTTTTAACTTCTTTAACAGGAATTCCCTGCAGGAGTAAGAATACTACTTTAAGAAGATTTCACACCAGTGTACATACTCCTCTTATTTATATTTACATTTTATTCTTACCTTGGGTGAAAATTCGTTTCTTCTGCCTTTAATTCTTGTTTTAAGTGACAAATGGTGAGTCTCATTATCAATGAATGGTAATGTCTGTTTTAAAAATGTGTGCACGAAATCAATATTTTCCCCCATTTTTAAAGAAAAACCTTTAAACTTATCAGCGAACCGACACCGATCTAAAACAGTGTAAACAAAAGGCGATTATTGAATAAATTATTTACTGCAGATTTCTATATTAATATTAATACAACTAGCAGCATGACATAAGGTCTTATCGACCCACTGTGTTCAGCGCTGTGTATTTTGCACAGAAGAAAGGAATAAAGGGACCGGGAACGACTCCTTAGAGGGCCTTCTTGAACAAGCTAAAGATCAAAATCTTATTAAACAGCTGCGTGGAAACATTGCTAACCAATGTTAGCAATTACGCCTATGATTTATGGCCTTTGTGGGATCAACCACGAATCAGATCAAGACACACGGCCATTTCCCTGCTAGACAGTTATTAGCCTACGAACGTAACCTAACTAACATACTCTGTTATGGGCCACGAGCAGGTGCTGCTGATTTGTGTATTGCATTGAAACGTCAGGTTAACACAGGTGAGCATCAAACATTAACAATGAACATCAAGGAACAAGCCGCTTTGCGGCAGTACTGCTGCCATGTTGTCGTCTGACCAGCTCAGACAGCGTGGCAAACACCTCTGTCCATAGCGTTTAACAAAAGTTGCTTTGACGCCATTATACCTATACGCAGCACAGCCCCATGCCTGGCAAGAGTTGGTACAAACTGACATTTCTGCTGCCCGACAGAGGTGGTCAAAACAATATAAAATTACCTGACTGGATTTAGGTTTTCTTTTTGCGCGCCCTGTCATTTTCTTCCTCTTGTCTCTCCGCCGGTGTCTTCTTCTGTGGGTCGGATTAGGCAACCGCGTTAAAGCGCACCACTGCCCCACAGAGGCAGAGATGGATAACTACAGAACATCGACCATTGAGCTTGTTTATTATTATGATTTGTACATCCTGTGTTTTAATAATATCCCATTATATTAAACCGGGTTTGATAAAGTATGAATGTGTTCATTCCTTTTACATAAATACTTTAATATAAAATAACTGAGGTTTTGTCAATAGCTTCCATGTAATCTGACCCAGTAACTCAATCAATAGCAAAGAATATTAATACACTGAAAAAATACAGAACACACATACTCATTAGTTTTTAATGCTTTTTTGAGCCTATAAAAGTATTTCCATGGAAATAGTAAAGCAACTTCCATTTAATGAAAGAGGTGTGTCCTGTTTAGACAGCACAGCAATAAATTCATTAATCACAAGTCAAAATAAATCAGCAACATAAGACCAGTGTTTATTTACATAAGTAAGTCAGCATAAATTTATGGATAAAAACATTTGTAATGTGTCACTTAAACAGCAATTTGTTAATCCCTGAGTCAGCCCCCAGTCATTTAGCATAAGGGCAGGGAGGTGTGCTAACTGTCCTCATACTATCAACACTGGGCGAAGAAGATGCTGCTGGACTTTGGATTTGGGTTTGAAATTGACATGAAATTATTATTCACGATTTGGTTATTTATTGGTTAGCCCACCAATTCTGACTTCAGACTGTGACAGAAATCTTCCGAAGAGCTGTAGCCATTAAATTTCAAAAACACTGCTAATAAGTTATATGTAATATATTAGTCAGTATAATAATAGTATAATATATAATAATAAAAATCATAGTAATGGACTATCATTATTATAATTTTTATAAAAATGACTCAGAATGAGTCTTATTTCCGACTACATCAAATGATTGATAACAATAGCAGTTCACAAAAACCTGCCTGCTTTTGAGTGGTGACATGGACACTCAGTTACATGAAACAAGTTATTATTTCTATTATTATTATCATTTGCAATGTTTCAGACCTGGGTGTGTGTTTACAAATCTTTACATTTAAAAATCTGCTTACATACTTCTCAGTGCACATTCTGACTTGTGGATAAGCGTTAATGAAACTCAGAACAGAGATCTTCACAAAACAGGATGGAAAACAACAGGCTAATGTGGGTAAAACTCCTTTTGGCTTCCAAAGCTGTGTCCTCATATTCTGTCCAGTCCTCTATTCCTCTCTCTCCGTCTCTTCCTCGTTGTTTTTATGTGTTTCCAGGGTTACACCACTGTTGCTATTTTCACTGTTTTCTTCCTCCGTTTCCTCAGCAAGATGCAGCCAGTTTTCTCTGTTCTTTTTACATCCATTCAGCAGTGGGGAGCAGGTGTCAAACAGTCTTGATATGGCCTGAGGAAAACCGAAACAAAGATTGTGATGATGGCTGGAGAAGTGGAAATTAGAGCAGAGGATACAAAAGCAAAGAACAGCACAGCAGTCAGGCTAACATTTTTTTTATTTGCATTACAAACAAGCACGCCTATGCATGCATGTACACGTGCATACAACACATGCAGAAATAACACACCTTGTAGAGTGGATAGCAGATCTCATCAATGTATTCAACTTGCATGTATGGCAGTCGGGTGCTGTTTTCTCTGTTCATTATGTCCTGGTGTGAAGAGAGGTTAAACTGGCTGTTAGAACAGGAATACTTCACAGGAAACCAGATCAACTGTAGTTCATCTAGTCAAACACAACAGTCCATGAACATACTTTGTGCAGTCTGTATGAAGTCTCTGTGGGATGAAATACTACATATAAAACACGCACATTTCCACCACAACTAAAGCACCTCAGCCATTCCTCTAGGAAGTCTACAAGTCACTGTGTTTAAATTACAAAATATAGCTGCGTGCATTTCTTCTCTACTGTTTTTTCCACTGGGTGTGATGCTGTTTTAAAGTAACCTTCAGTTATATGAATTACACAATGAGTATTTAATTGGCATTAAAACATGCCAGGACTCTTGAACATGATAAAAATTCAGAGGTAAAATAACAATTTTCAGGAACAACATGATTCTTATTTCACTGGTGTGAAAAATTTTATATTATTAAAGAACTTCAATATTTTCAATTAATTAGAATTCACGAATGTATTTTCTATTTTCTACTGGGACCTTCAGTCCAAAGCAGACTCTCCAATCTGACTTTCAGTATACAAACTGAGAACCATAAAATGTAGCAAGAGGAAATCATATTATCAGGACTTACAATAGGTTTGATTTTGAACTCTTCTCTCTCTTTGTCCCCCTGTGCAAAGAACTCCATGGCAACCAGGTTGGCAATCTGTTTTGGAAGAGGAGTGAGGTTGAGGCTGTGATGAACTTCAAACGACTGAGCGACTAAGAGAGATGTGTTCAGATGGAAACTGTTTTGTGAGACCTACCCGTTTTTGTTCAGGCCAAGGCTTTGTGATAGCTGAGAGGTCACTAGCTGTCATCAGCATTGACCTGTGGGATGAATACATCTCTTAAAAAACAGCTCCTGGGCCCACTTCATCACAGATAACATTATCACATGTCCTTGATTCTAATTTATTTGCTTCCCACCTCAGTAAATCTCTTTGCTTCTCACTTTTCCAGCTCACTTTGCTTTTCTTGGCAAGAGAAAAGAACTCTTTTCTTCTCCTAACAAGACAAGCACAAAAAAAATCAAGGACATCAGTGCTAGAACACGACAAACATGATGCTCAACAGCTGCTCTGACATTTTATGTCTTAACATACTCCATGTAGACGCTCAGGTCAGTGGCGAGGATTGCCCTTTTGATCATGTGTAGTACAACTCTGTGGTCGTCTACAGAAAGACCGCTGAGAATCTGACTCCCCTGAGAGAGGAAGAGAGTGAAGTCAAGTGAAGATTTCGATTAACTGGCCAGCAGCTGTATGAAGTCAGGCACAGAAACAAATTGCTTCTTAAGAGAACAAAGATTGTGTCTTGATTCAGATATATATATATATAAAAAAGGGAAAAAAAAAAGAAAAAGGCCTGTGTCACCATAATATAATGTCACCATATATTCTCTCTTGGAGAAATTACAGCTTTTGCACATTAGGACATTTCTGAAGAAACATAAGATTCTAAATTTTGTAAGGCAAACAGGAGACAATCCATAACAAATCAAAGACAAAGATATCTGTTTGTCATGCAATTAATTTAATTCTGTCTTGGTGTATTTATATATCATTTATTTTAAAATCTTTGCAGTGACAATATGTGTGCAAAAATATGTGTCATGCACATTTTAATTTGAAAATGAAAGTCACAGAGACAGAGAAGGACAGATAAACAGAGTCCATTTAAGTGGGATAGATATGAAAAAAATGGTGTATATTGGTGGAAAATGATTTAAGAGTGGTTGGATCAGATGAAACGGATAGCAAGACAACATGTGGGAATATTGATGGCTAGTGTGCATGCACAGGCAACTCAGCTTGAGAGAGGAGGGTCAAAATGACTGTAAAGATGAATAGAGGAAGTCTTACAGTGTTGTTTAGAATGAAGAGGCACAGGTTGTAGTGGTGGTTTTCAAGAGAAGAGTGTCCATACAGCTGAGCTAAAGGCTGCTGACTCCTGAAGGGAGAAAGAAAGAGATGAAGACAGTGACTCACGAGTGTAAAAATAACCAGTATCACACAGGATAAATATAAATGTCATAAAAATATCCATAGCCATGAATTAGATGACTTCTTATTAAACATGACAGAAGAAAGAAGGACAAGTAATCTTTACCTTTCTATGTAAGAGTTACTGACCCCTCTGTGGTCAAGATCATGACTTAGAGTGGCTATCATCAGTGCTAAGATCTCCACACGGGAAAAAATGGTCTGAAATACCAACAGAAAGTGACGAACAGAAAAGAGGTGAGGATAGAAATAGTCGGTCAAGAAATGAAGGCTTGAACGTTCTGTGTTTTGTGTGTAAGCTCAAGGCCAAATCAGATCTGACGGACTGACCCAGAGAATCCAAAGATCTGGTGAAACTCACAAACGTAACACAATTTGCATGAATAAAAATTAAACAAAATGACAGAAACACCAAAGTTTACTGTCAATTTATTGTCATTCCAATGACAACAACAAAATATCCACTGTGGAAAACGCTGAGAAATCAAACAGGATGAAGCCACCAGTTTCACCACACTACAATATAGTCACAATCAAACATGTAAATAGAGACAGAGAGAGAGAGACTGAAACAAGTGAGCTGGAAAGGTCACTTAAGTTGGGATTTAATCTGGTGTGTGATCCTCACGGAAAGCAGTTAAGAGGTTTTGTGAAGGTCTAAAATTAATCCTCTTTCAAATAATTAAGAGTACTCTGTACCGGAGAAGTGCTGCAGTCCTTGAATGGCTCCTTTAAACAGTTGCTACTCAGGAGACATTCATCAACACAACACAACTGTCAAGATATGACAGTTCCACACAGTCAAACATGTATAAAACTTTCAATACCAATGTAATATTAAGTGACTGGCGTGTAAAACAAGACTTGAGAAATACTGTACCTTTACTGCCACTTTTAAAAGCAGTATATTTACATACTGGCCACTGCAGGACTGCACTGCAGGAGTGCTCTGCTACAACTATGTTGTGGAACAATTAGCCTGTATTTTTTTATGCAAATCAGAAAGCAAATGTTTAGGATGTAGAAGACCGGAGCACAAAAAAAAGCTGCATTATTATCTTGCAGTGGCTGCATCTGCACATGAGCATCGACACATGTAGACGTATGCAGACACCAACCTGGAGTTGATCTGTGACCGTGAGCATAGCAAACATGCTTTGAGCGGTGCTCAGAGCATGATTCCAGTTGTGATAAGGCACACTGTTCCTGTAACCTCGTCTCACAGTCAGCACCCACTGGCAGAGACTCTGGAGAGAAGAGACATGCACAAGAGAGGGTGAACAACTGAAGAGTGGTCAAATTCTTCAGCGAAAGTCTTAGAGGTGAGCTACATCTTGTCATGTGTATCGTGTGACGACCGAGAAAAGGGTTAGGGTTGGGCTTAGTGTGAACTGAAAAATTAAGATGCTTTCCATTTTCATTGAGGTTCATTTGGTAGCTTCAGTGCATACATGAAGAGAGATTTAAATCGAATATGAAACCAGACAAATACAAAACCAGCATTTTTACTGTGTAATTTAAAAAAGAAACCATCAATAAACAAACTTAAATCATTCTCTTATCCATATGCAGGTGGTATCACGTTTCATCAACAGTGCTACTACTCTCAGACAACAACAACAACAACAACAAAAACTAAATAGCTGTTAATAATTATTAGCAGGTCAGTTACCTTGTAATCAATGCTAAAATCCTGCACCAAATTGAGGTCCAAGAACATCCGAATGGTGGCCTGAGTGGTCAGGTCTTCGGCCAAACCAAAATCAGAGAAATGGAAGTCTAGAATATGCAGTGACTCAGCAGAAGGAATGGTGGCCTCCTGAAAACAGAAAACAAGAAATACAAAAAGCCACTGAAGTATACATATGCAAGCAAAGGACATTCATCCAACCACAAACACAACTGAAATCACATGATTTCTTCTTCTACCACTTGCCAACATGCACAGGGATATCAACTAAATTTCCTGTGTGTGAAGATGTTACCATCATCTTCCATCCACAGTGACGGCAGCTAATCAACAATCTTTCATTCGGCAGGACATTAGCTATACATTTGCATCAAAACCAGTCAATCTGAACTGCAGGAATAAACTGAGGGAGGATTTCAGGGCAACTGATGGAGTCAATAGGAAGAGCGAGGGAGGAAGAGGAGTGAAAAAAATATGCATTTCTACCAAAGAAAGTTAAGAATCACCTGCAGGGCTTGGATCTCCTGCTCTGCTGCGGTGATGTGATAAGCAAGAACCTGCGAGAGGCAGAAGAGTAACAGCACATGCCCGCAACATCTGAAAAAGTACATTTGACTCTAGGCTAAAGATGTGAGTGGAATCAGGGGGCTCCTGACCCACCTCCTGTGTGACCTCTATGCTGGCCCTCCGCTCCTCAGTGATCTGCACGGCCTGAGCGTACTGCAGAGCCAGGCCGCAGTACACTGCCAGGTCCTCTAGTAGGCACTCGTCATATCTGTTAAAGGCTTCCAGCTCATCTGAGTCTCTGCTCCTTTTGTTCATCAGCTGGCACACCGCTATGTGACAACAAAGAAGCGGGAGAGGCCGGTTGTGTGGCATGAGAAAGAAGTTTTAAGAGGTGTCCCATCTTTAGTCGAATTATTGTAGGTATCTGTCCAACCAGAGGGGAAGAGGAAGAACAGTTTGGACTTTGGTTGGAGACTCAGAGTGAGTTTTGGGTGAAACACCGAGGCTGTATTTGCATATACTGTCTGTGTTATTCATCACATAATCTAATAGTGTTCAAGGTTTACACCCTTAGCTAATAGTCTGAATCAAACTTCTAGAGAACAGCAAATTTCCCTTTCACTTTAATGTGCCAAGCATGTATGAGTGCAGAGTGAAGCTTAGAGTCTGTAATCTGATACCACATGTGCTGAGACTGATGAATAATGCATCATGACCATTAACATTCACTAGAGACTTACCAATAACATCTTCAGACCTCTCGTTTCTGACAGGGCAGCAGATCAGACTCTTCATCGATTCCCCAGGGCTCTCGGACATGTTAAGTGTTTTCATAGCAAGAAGAGTTCGGAGGGCATACGATGGGTCTAAATCACTGATGTCACGCTCCCTAAAAAAGACAAAATGAAAATGAAAACTAAAAATTTATACTATGTCAGATGTTAGATGAAGATAATATAATTTGGTAGCTGTACTGTATATGAGTGATACTTTTGAATGTATTTTAGTTTACTACAAGTTTTACAGAGCTGCTTTGAGCAAAAAGCAGTGAACAAGTCTATCGACCAGAGCACAATCAGTCTTTGTTTTTATCAGTCGAGCAGTGTGGTGTGCAGACAGAACCTTCTGTAGATCTGGCATGTTGATCCGAGCTCCTCGCACTCCAGGTGAATCACCCTGTAGAATGAAACCTGAAATAAAACCATCAGAAGAATGGAAAAGACTGCACATTAGGAAGGACAGCATTTGGTGCATAATTTTTGAGAACAAACATGCACAACAATGCACCTTGTCTTCTTCAGCAGAGGTGTGCTCGCCGGGGATGAAGATGGTACAGTACTGGGCGTGTGTGAAGGGCATGATGGTGGCAGCCATCTTACTCAGCAGAACTTCAAAGGAACGGTGCTCCTTTGACAAAACCTGTGCCATCTCTATCAAGGCCTGACACACGCGCACAGATTACATAGACATACAGGCAAAGAAATCGATAAGTTTCATGTTGTTATCTTGTGGTCTTACCTGACTGCGTTTGGCCTCCTGTCTTGAGCTCTCATACAGCTGAATATTGTCCAGGACCATCCCAAGGGCACACATATGATTGGACAGCACCTGGTCAACAAAAATCAGCTCACACTTAACTCAGATTGACAAGCATATGGACATTAGCCATGTCACAAAATTTCTAAATTTATAAAGGTTGAGAGGGCACTAAACTGAGATACCCATAAACATAAAAGTAATATCTAATAGACAAGAGCTGTAACATTTGCTGCTCTCTAGCAACAAGCCTAAACCTCCTGTTCCTCACCTCTTCATCCATGCTGGTAAAAACAGAAGCTGAACCATCGCAGCTACTTCTCTTGTTGATCATAACCACTACACCTACCACCTGTCCATGAAAAGAAGACATGTTTTATTGTCACACAATCAGTGTTTTAACCTCTGCTGCAACACATCAGCACTCCTCAAGCAGAAAGTTGTGTTTATATTTTTGCTCCTACTATTTGACGTGCTGGTGAGACATGCAAAAAACAAACAAACAAACAAAACAAAACAAAAAAACCCCAAATAAAATAATCTTAAAATGATTTTTTAAAAAAAACAGTCATGAAAGTTACCTCTCCTCTGTGGTTCTTGATTGGAACGCTCAAAACAGTCCGGATCTTTGATGACTGATCATCATCTAAGTTGAATCTGGGGTCCTGACAAGGTAAACACCAGTGAAGTAAACTGTGTGAACATAAACACCACTTATTTATATTTAACTGCAACACATTTGTATTCCGCTGCGTGTGCAAAGATGTTTACGTAAACTGGCAGCAACAGACTTTAACACCTACACAAATTTAACTCCTGTGTCCTTACACCATCCGGTCAGTATTGTTCATCAGCTTTAGACACATCCGGACAGCTTACTAGGAACTACCCATCCGCACCCACGATGACGGGGAGAACTCTGCCAGGTGCTGGCAGTGCTTCCTAATCACAGTGGTGTTAAAGACAAGTTGGAGTGGTTGAGGAACCTCCTATAAGCCCTAAAGTGAGTTGTGCCATCTCCCTGCTTCGCGAGGGTATGTGTATGCATGGGTGGGTAAGGATGAGGACACACTCCTGTGCAGTAGCGAACATCCCTGTGTCAATAATCAAAGGTTAATCAGTGGAAGAAGCCTCTAAAAGGATTAGAAGCAAGTGCGTCATCTGGGATTCCCTTACACACTCCTACTTTATTTGAAATAACTGTGCTCTAGATAGAACAAACTAACAGCTTTGTCAGTCTCGTGTGTGTTAAGCAGAGCTTACAACAAAATGCAGAGTCATGATAACGACAACGAATGTGCCAGTTTAAAGATTTACCTCTGATATATCTCTCAGGTTCATTGGCGACCCTGTAGCCAGTACACATCCCATGATCCCCTTCACCAGTTCCAGGAGTGCTTCGCCACAGAGGTTACCTTCGGTCAAGCACCCCAACACTGTGGCAGTCACCTCCTTCAAGGTGTTCTTTCCATCGCAGTCTTTCTTTACCAGAGAGAGGGAGCTGGCCTCAGCTTCCAGCAGCTCCCCAGCATGGAGTACAGCCCCTTGGCAGAGCTCTGCTACAGAGCCCATCCAGCTGAGACGTCCTCTTAGGAGCTCCATCATCCATGGACAGAATTCACCACTGCAGACAGCAGCATTTGTAGCAGAGGGGCGCCGAGGAGAGTGACATAAGTCAGGGGAGAATGGACAAATGGGAGAAAGTGGGCGAGAAAAAGAGAAGCGAGAAGAGTGGGGAGAACAAGGGGAGTGACAGCCCAATACATCTGGACTGAAGCCATCCATCCACTCAGGGGCACTGAGATTGGACTCAAGCGGTTTGAGAATTTCTGTTAAGGATGATCTGTTCAAGTGTGAGGTGGTGTGTGATGAAGAAGCCATGTGATGATGAGTCTTCTTGAGAAGGTCAGAGTGGTCTGAGCTGCTCCTGGGAAACCTGGGCAACTGTGGAGACACCTCTGCCTGTGGACCACTGACGCTGAAGTAAACAAACAAGACAAATTACACAACTGGTTGGCTGGCACAACACAAACCTGGACATGGAGAGTATTTTTGTGGAAAAGACACAACTGCAATTGTGATAATGTTTGCAAAACAATTTCCTAAAGTCAAATTCTCTTGGTTTGCAGTTACTAAAATTAACATATAGTGTCTTCTGTCATTAAGTCGGTCTGTAGTGTAAGAATTTTCATATAAACTTGTAGAATTGCTGGAAACGGTTCTGATTTGAAAAAATCTTACACGGAAGCTCTGCGTAAAAAGTACGCCCTCGTAAAGTCGGAGTGGTCATCCAGCCATGCCTCCACTTGGTCGCTTTTTATATCGTTTCCAAACCTCCCTCGGCGCGTCTTGGAGCGTGGGCTCCACAGCGGGGAGAAGAACCAGCCCATGCCGCTCACTATCGGCGGTGCAGTCACCGTTTCCCTGCGGAAAGTCTCCTCTGTCCCAGCGGCAGCAGAAGCTCCGGGAGTCGCGCTGCCAGGCTCCATGGGGTCCAGACAGGGCATCCCCTCGCTCAAGTACAGCGAGAAAAGATCGACTAAACTCAGTTTGAATCTATGTGAGTTATCAAGGAGAAACAACTGCCATGTGTAAGCGAGGCAGACAAAAGTGAAATGCGAGACAGGCGAACGAGATCTATAGAGGAGTCCGTGGAAAGGATTGCGTCAAGGTAATCCCCTGGCGTTTATTCAGCCGATCTGGCGCCACATGTTTATTCATTAAAGAGATCCGATTTAAGCTTCATTACAGAATTAAGCGACTGGTTTCAGCCACCGGCTTTGCTCCATTCTGTCTCTGCGTCCCTGTTATATTTGGTGCATCAGGCCACACGAATAAAATTCTAATTTCTGTAACATATTCATTACAATTTAGTGTTCTTATCAGTATTTACACAAGTCATTTAACTTGTTAGCATACACAAGGTTTAAAAGAATTTACAGGACTGTACTCGTTTATAATTGCTATAATTGCCTGTCAATTCAAAATATGGCAGTTTTCTAAACATGTCGCTTTAATTTTTTTTACTTTTTAATTGTATCGGTATTTGTGGTTTTCTTCAGTTGTTCTTTAAACAGACAAAGTAATAGACATCCATCCATCCATTTTCTATACCGCTTATCCAAGTAATAGACAATTTTAATTAAAAACATTGGTGGGTAGCATTTAGATTAATAAGCTTTAGTTATTTTAATTTATTTTATTTGGCAAAATAATGCCTCCAAAGTAAAATATATGTATATATATATATATATATATATATATATATATATATATATATATATATATATATATATATATAACCAGTATTTTGTGTCATAGCAAAGAAATACTTGCCAGTGTTAGTACTGAGGGTCTAACATCACTTGGTACATGTAGGTTTAAGAGAGCGCAGGACTGGCAGTAATGGAAAGCTTTTGAAAAGTGAAGCTCTGTCTAATTTTAAAAAGGAGGCTTTCAGATAGGCATTTAGGGACATGTACCACATTTAAGAAACATTGAGCAACAGAGGTCATGAAGACTGCATGGATGAATCTTTATTTGTTTAGGGAGTGCTAAATAGTGCTGTAAAATATCTCATTCCACCGATGGGCAGCCTCAGAGTTTGCCTCATTGTTGTGTCTCAAGAAAACCACAAAGCAATAAGGAAACTGGTATCTGAGTATTTTACCTCTGTAAAATGCTGTAATTTAGGTGTTTTCCTTTTAAAAACTCTAAATGAAAAAAATGTGAATTTTGCCAGTGTTCAACCCCACACCAGTCACTGTCTAACTACTCCCTCTGCTGGCCTCTTTTACTCCCTTACCATCTGCAGTGGGTGGATCCATGAGTGACAGCTGTGCTGCGATTGGCTGCTCCAGGAGGAGGCTGCCATGACACAGTAGATGCTGCACAGAATCAGTTCCACAGCATCAGCAGGCAGCGGACCTCCATCCTTGTTATCCCTCTCTCCTTCTCTTTTTTTCTTCTCCTTTGCCTCTCATCCTCTCACCACTTCCCTTGTTCTCTCTTCTCTCTCCCTCCTCCTCCTCCTCTTTTTCATCCGACAGACAGGGAGGAATAGCAGCAGCAGCAGAAGCAGGCGGACTGGTAGGTGTGCTGAGGCCTGTCTCCCTCCTGCAGCACAGGCAAGACATCGCGTTCTCCTCTGATCTCTTTCAAGGACTATTTGAGAGGTGTGCGTGCATGTGTGTGTGTTTGTGTGTGTGTGTGTGCATGTGTGTGCGTACATGTGAGAGTAGGGATCTGGAAAGTAGGCACAGTTGACTACCACACCTTGGGAACATTTACTTCCACTGCTGGATCTACACAGGGTGAATGGTGCAGTGGATATTTTCATACTTGCGTCTCTTAGTCATGTATCTGTTTCTATCTACATGCAGAAGGATTTATATTCTTGTTGTTTTTCCTCCGCTCAACAGCTCTGTTACCATTTGCTTCATCGTTCGCTAGGCCTTGTGCGTCTGCACATGTGTGTCTTTGCTGATGAGTGTGTTGAATGTCTGATAAAGGTCACACCACTTGGCATGCTGTGTGCATGTATTGTCAGCCTGCCTAATGACAGCCCTCCTCTTTTCTCTCCAAAACAAATATCCTCACCAGCCTTTCCATCCACGTCTGCCTGCCTCACATCTTCTGTCCCAACACTTTTTTTATCCTCCTGCAACTTCTTTTTTCTCTCTGTCCTTTTCCTCCTCCTTAAAACCCTCTTTCCCCTCCCTCTCCATTCTTGTCCCCATCTGCTCTTTATGCATCTTCTTCTTCCGGTCGGCTGGTTTCCCAGGATGCCTTGTTCCAGGCCGCTCCGCTAGGCCCTAGCAGCATGGGCGGAGCCTGGGTGGGGAGAGAGAGCACGGACTGGACCCTTCCCCTCAGGACGGGCGCGCTGGCGGGTCACCCTTCCTCAGCTTCAGATGGGCGAGGACGCTGAGAGCCCCAAAATCAACCATACCTTCCTGCGAGACTACGTCACTGAAGGTAGAACAGACCGTGTGTCATCAGTGTCTCTGTGGTGTCAGATAACATTTGGGTATGATTGAATGGATTCATTTCAGCTTCAGGGGTGCCTTATCGGTGCATTGCTGAATCCAGGGAACAGATATTGACATTAATCACTCCATGACTTACTGACTGCTCACTGAAAGGCAATACAATGTTGAGCCTGTTTCTGACCAGGCATTCTCCTATGATAAATCTAAATGAGTTATGGTTTGCAGTCTATAGAGCAGAGAGTAGAAAAAGTAGTATTTGGTGGTTGTGTTATCCATGTCAGGTCCAGGCCACAGGACTGAGCAGTTATTCTGGTTTTATTGAATAATGTGTGTTGATCGAGCATTTTTGTCTTTCGTTCCCATCCCCTTAGACATTTCTTTTTGTCTCTTAGTTCACTGCCCCTCATTATCTCTGTGCCAATTAAATTTCCTCCCCATTCTGGTTTCTCTTCATCTTTCTGTCCCTCACCCCTTTGCGTTTATTCTAACCATCATTATGCTTAGTCACCTCATATATTTCTTTCTTCCTCCCAGCTGATGTCATCTCTACGGTGGAGTTTAACCAGACCGGGGACTTGCTGGCCACGGGGGATAAAGGTGGCCGAGTGGTCATCTTCCAGAGAGAGACTGAGGTCAGTTTAAGATGTAAAACTTGAAATGATCACATGATTTTCTACCCAGCATATTCACAAACACTGCAACATTATTAAAGTTGTGTTCCCTCTATTATATCTTTGCACACAAATGTTCATGCTTCTTGTCCTGGACAGGCTAAAGGGGAGTCAGAGGAGGCAGGGGAGACGGGAGACTCTGGGGAGTACAATGTCTACAGCACGTTCCAGAGCCACGAGCCGGACTTTGACTACCTGAAGAGTCTGGAGATTGAAGAGAAAATCAACAAGATCAGATGGCTGCCACAGCAGAATGCAGCACATTTCCTCCTCTCCACCAACGGTGAGAAACCAGTTAGACCAGGAGATCAACCACAATTCCCAGTTAGGATGAGGCACAAACAGTAGACGTGTGTATAAATTGTGCTATGAGATATCAGCTGTGAATATGCATGGATTTTGAAATATATTAGAATTGACATTAGTACAGCCGCCCTCCAGTTCCCAGCATTTTATGCAGCCCTGGCGTCATCTTGTATTACCTGAGTGGGTTTATATAACATCAAGCAAGTCACTGGAGTCACATTCATGGGTACAGAAGTGGCACTGACCTGGCAGTGGGAAAACCACAGAATCTAATTCTGTTCCTGTTATGAGTATTAATGGCACTGAAATCATATTTTCAAAGACAGTAGCTAAATTTATAAAAAATAAGATAAAATAAAAACAGTTCTCCACAATACAAAAGAAAATCTGGTCATATTCATCAGGTCTCTTCTCCACTGACTGTTTATGTGAAGGATGTTCAAGTTGTCTGTTACGTGTATTGTCAGCTTTTGTGAGCTTAATCAGCTTCCTGTGATGTGCAAATCTTTCTGACTGCCACAGATAAGACCATTAAACTGTGGAAGGTGAGCGAGAGAGACAAGAGACCAGAGGGATACAACCTGAAAGATGAGGAGGGACGGCTCAAGGACACCTCTACTATCACCTCTCTGCAGGTGCGCACACACATGCAAGCCTGCACATGCACACCCTTATTTTGGGTATCGGGTTGACATCGGCAAACCCTGTGTCTACCCTCTCTGTATCTAAGGTCCCGGTGCTGAAACCTACAGACCTGATGGTAGAGGTTCGTCCCAGACGAGTGTTCGCCAATGGACATACCTATCATGTTAACTCCATCTCAGTCAACAGCGATGGGGAGACCTACCTGTCTGCTGATGACCTCCGCATCAATATGTGGCACCTGGGCATCACGGACCGCAGTTTCAGTATCCTTCCTAACAGTGACTTGTGTTGTTTTTGTCTTACACATTTCCTTTTGTAATGGCACTGTGCTCCTAAACATCATCTTCTGCTTTCTGCTTTAGTGCTATATCTTGCCTCTGATTTTTATGCTCAACATAACCTTTTACTGGAGAAGGCAACTCACATTTCATAGGGTATGAAATCCCCAGAACAAAGTAGATCACTGGGGCTCTCTTTGACACTGACGCATGCATGTGTGTCATCACAACTAATCCTGCAGCAGCATTGTGAACGTTCTGCTAGGATACTAAAGCAAAAACCCCAAGTGCATGCAGGTAAGCATTGCTCCTACAGATGAATGTTAAAATACTGTAATAATGAGTCAATAATGTGTTTTGGTTCAGTTCACATCCATCCAGATCTAAAATGAATGCTTACTATATTACTGAAAGGATAATCAGGTTCTGCTACTACCACCACAGCAAAGCCATCTGTATAAATCCATGTCTATGAAAATATATGCCATGAAATATACTTTACCTTCCCACTCATCTGAATTCATCCTGAATGTATATTTAATGTAAACAGCGCATGACTCTGTTTGGATTTATGTCTCGATTAGAGTCCCGCCTTAGAGTGTGTATTCAGCACAGGCTGCAGCGTGCTGGACCGGGTGCGTTTGGTGATTTCCCATTCAAATGGAAGCTGACCTAGAAAATCAAAGAGGCATCTATGGAAGAAGAGTTTAAATAATTCACTCAGCAGTACACTTTCGACTGAACCACACAGGACTACCACAAATAGAACAGAGAAAGAGGGAGCAGAGTTTGCATGCATATTGGGGGTTGGTTGGGGACCCATTTTTGGGTTGTGGTTATGGTTTTTGGTGCATGGAGAACATGATGGTACTGAAACAAGAAACTGAAATTTGAAATGGCTGTTGCATTAATCAGTCTTCCCCCTCGTGTATGTGCTCACTGAGTCTCCATATTTCATACCATGTGCGCAATCATTCCAATCCCTGGAATGCCGCTGCTGTTTTTTTCCACCTCCACCTAGAATATGGTGCCACCTCTGCGATGTTCAATCCCTAACAGACCTTTTTCTCAGACATTGTGGACATCAAACCAGCCAACATGGAGGATCTGACGGAGGTGATAACAGCAGCAGAGTTCCACCCCCACCACTGCCACTTGTTTGTGTACAGCAGCAGCAAGGGCACCCTGCGCCTCTGTGACATGAGAGCCTCCGCACTTTGTGACAAACACACCAAACGTGAGAACATTGTGGAGATTAGAGAGCATATTTATCTGTGATTAGATTAGATTATTAAATAATCAATAAAACACACCTCATCCCTTTGTCATTGGCCAGTGTTTGAGGAACCTGAGGATCCAGGGAGCAGGTCCTTCTTCTCAGAGATCATTTCCTCTGTGTCGGACGTCAAGTTCAGCCACAGTGGACGCTACCTGCTGACCAGAGACTACCTCACCGCCAAGGTGTGGGACCTGAACATGGACAAGGGCCCCGTGGAGACATACCAGGTAAGGTACCACATCTGTTTCCTTATCTGTGTCTCTTCCATGTCTTAGTATTGCTTGTCCTGATATATGCCCACCAATCTCGATTTTTTTTAATCCCTTATAACTGCTTAGAATTTGTTCTGTCTCCTCTGTTTTTAGCCACATAATCCTTGACCGAGTGAAAAATGTTACAGAAACATTTTACATGTAACATTTTTTTGTTTCTGCTTTGTAGATAACATTATTAACCTAACAATGGATGACGATTGAAAGTAACTGTTACAAATGGAGACCTGAATTGTCGAACACTACATGTTTCGCTTGATTTTCGAATTACATCTGGAAACACTTACATAGTTGAGGAGAGTAGGCAAAGAAGAGATAAATATGACTTAGCTAGAATTTGATCACATACATCTTGTTGTAGATACTGTGCTCTACATGTGGTTGATCTACAGGACTACCATGTATGATTCTGAATCTACCCTAGAAACTAATATTGACCGTCTGAATGATCCCCAGGTTCATGAATACCTAAGGAGTAAGCTGTGCTCCCTCTATGAAAACGACTGCATCTTTGACAAGTTTGAGTGTGTTTGGAACAGCTCAGACAGGTAAGTGGCAGAGAGAGGAGAGAAGGATGGACAAGGAATTTCAGCCCTTTTAAGAGCAGAGGAGGGAGCATGTGTCAGTGTGTTTCTGCTTACAGTGATTCCCTTAAATGCTCTACTTTGGCCAGAATCTGACATTTAAATCGATCCCAGACATAAGCTTTGCAGATGTCCAGTCAATCTCTTTGCCTTCAGTTTTGTCCTCTTTTCTACTTAGTCATCCTACCCTGAACCTTGTTTTTCCTCTCTTTGCCCTCCTCAATATGACATCCAATTATGTCCATCTGCCCTCAGCGTCATCATGACAGGGGCGTACAACAGCTTCTTCCGGATGTTTGACAGGGAGACGGGGCGAGGCGTAACCCTGGAGGCTTGGCGAGAGAGCAGCAAGCCTCGGGCTGTGCTGCGGACCCGGCGGGTGTATACTGGCGGTAAGCGTCGCCGTGGAGATGTGGGCGTTGACAGCCTGGATTTTACCAAGAAAATCCTGCACATGGCTTGGCACCCGTCAGAGAACATCATTGCCATAGCAGCGACCAACAACCTGTACATCTTCCAGGATCGTGTCAACCCTGAGACGCAGGCATAGTGACAGAAATATGGACAGTGGCAGACACAGTGCTTACATCGACTGTCACAGACAATGATCCAAATATATTTGCCTGTTTTAGATGGCCTGTATGGGAAGAAAGCCAAGTTGTTTCACAACATGCTGAGATGCAACATCTGTTTGAGCTGACAAAAGATTAGATTCATGATGAAAATGACAAGGTTGTTAATTTATTTCATCCCCAAGGAAGGTGTATAATCATTTTTTGCTCAACGCTTAGATGAACTGGCATCTCCAGCACCCATCAGGACATGTTTTTGGTCCCACTGCTCCCACTTTTTGAAGATGTTTGTGTTTGTCCCTCTGTAGGGACAGTAAAAGAGGTGCGGGGACACCTCTACATCTGCAATGACTCAGTGCTGTTGACCACACAATGTTGCACTTCTCACTGATATGCTCTAGTACTTTTTGACACAAAAAATGAAAGGTTTGTGCTCTGTATGAACAGAGAAGGAATGATGCTTCGAAACACAATGTTTTTGAGATGTTTAGATTGCCAATTCCCAATGACTTTGCATCTAAATTGAAGTATTTTTTTTCACTACTGTGGAACATCTGGAGAGATGTTAATCAGCAGCTCCTCACAACAACATCGTGAACCTTTTTTTCTCAACAGAAGAACCTCTCCTTTAGAGCAGTGCTCTTGGAGATTGCACGCATAAACGACCCATAGTCTTTGCCCTATTCACTTTGCAATAACAGCACACAGAAAAATATAGTGCAGCAGTGTTCCTGCTTTAAAACATGGGCTTTTCTTCTACAGGTATACACTCTTTTTACTGTAAGCTGTAAATATTCAGTGTTCTTTTTTTAAAGTACCAATTTTGGTTTGAGAGAGATAAAAGATTAAACTCTAATGTATAGAAAAGTTGCAGAATTGCGCTATTCCAGTTAAAGATGTGGAGACTTTTTTCTTGCAGCAGTACATAGATAAGTATCATTGGCTGTAGAGAGGGAGGGGTGAGTTGGGCACAAACCAACACTGTTTTGTTATGTATATTAGGTCCACTACTGTATTCAGACCATTTCCTTGTCTAAAGTCTACATACATTTGGTACATTACAGAAAAATGGGTGATAACGTGTTAATGCTGAGCCCCATCACATATGCTCCAATTGAGGCTCATTGGTGATTAAATCTAATACAGACATATGTTAAAAATGAGCAGTGTTCATTTTAAAGTGAATGAGCACAATTTAAAAGTCTTACAATCAAGAAAAAGTTGGAATCTAAGCACATTATTTCTAAACAAGGCCCCTGATTGAGCCAATCAAAGTTTTGGTGAGTAAGTTTGTGTGCCAGTGCAATAGCTCATTATGTACATTGCTGACATGTCTTTAACATTAAAACACTCATGTCATGTGAATTTATCATATACAGGTTCTTAGTGTCATTATACCATATACCTCACAGTGCCACGTGCTACTCTGGGATGCCACCCTGAAAGCCCAGGATGTACAACAGTAAGGTGATGTCTGTGTTGGACTGAATTTTGTGACTTGGTCAAGATTTGATTGTTTACAGTGAAGTGCTTTGTTTTCAAGTGACCTTGAACCTGATGGGAATTGTTGTAAGTGGTCCAGATGTGTACTGTAGCAGGTGGAGTAACAATGTCAGTGCAAAGAAAGTATTAAGTCCCTTTGCACTTTTTCAAACGCTGACAAGTATTCAACAACAGTTTCACTGTGCAAACCTCAAACCCCAAGAAAAGAAGACAATTGTTAATATGTATGTTCCACTTGTTTGCTCTCCCCTTACTTTTCACCACATCTTGAAATCACTGCTCACAGACGTTTATGTTGCAGCGTGTGGGCTACTACTATGTTTTGGTCTTCAGTGTCCACCAGCTTTGTTGAATGCTGACACGATCTTGCACTGACTGGTTTAACAAAGTGTACAAAACACAGAGAAATCCACAATAACGACAACCCACAAGAAAATGGTTTACAGCGTAACAGGCCACCTAAAGCATTATGTAAGTCCCAGGGCCCAGTCCTCCGACAATGAGCTGTAATTTAGAGCAGGTCAGTTATCATCACATCATAACCACCGCCACACACAACCAGTGCAAGGTTTCGTGTTCAGGAGCACAGCCGCAGCAGCATGTTGCCATTACTCAGTGCTACTAGCGTGTATATCTATCATACTTTAAAAAAGACAAATCTAACAATACAAAAAACATAACTCAAATGAGATGAATGAAAGGAATGTGCATTAATAAAATAATGTGAAATCTGACAAAGGAATGTGTTGTGTAAATCCTTACATGTCTGTTTCTATTTTAATGGGACACCATTTTTACTCACCGCTAAAACACTTCCAAACTATTAATCTCAATAAAACCATCCTTTTTGTTTGAAAGACAAGCACTTTAATAGTCATCGCATGCTCCCATAAACTTGTCACTAAAAAACACAAGGCATTCAAATTCACAGTATACAGGCTCAATGTGAATGATTGGCAGTCAAGTTGCAATTTAATATTCTTCACATATTCAGTTTTCATGCACTGTGCCATATGTGTGTGTGTGTGTCATGCTGACAATCTAATCATTATTGCTATTATGTAGACTGATTTTTTTCAGCTGACTGAATTTGGATAGTTTTTTAAATTGTTTATTTTGAAGAAGAATTAGGAGGCTTTTCTCAAAATCAACACTTCTGGAAAATTCAAGATCATCAAATTGGGAAGATACACAAACATTTATTTTATAATCATATGTGACTGAAGTATAATGACATCAAGGCAATAAAAATGCCCTGCACTGTGAAGCAAAAGAAATGTTTTCAAACACTCTATGTCTATGGAATGAACACTGTTCTGTGCTTTGTTGGTGTGTCTACAGTCAGAGATAACACCAAAACATAAACTCTAAGAATCAAGGCACTCATTTAGCTTTGATTTTATGTTTGTTTCTCAGAGAAACAGGTAAATTGTGAAGACTAGCAATGTTTTTATATAAATAAACATAAATCCCTACACAATGTGGCCAAACACCAAAAATAGTAAGACACATCATTGGCCAAGTCATCTTTGGCAGGTGTGTGAGTGTACAATACAGAGAAACAGTGAAACTGCAACTATAACTGCATTCTTTCACAAATTTCACCTTAAACAGCCTCACTGCAAACGTAAAAATTGGATCAGTGCTTTAATTTGACTTTGCATATTTTTGTGCATTGTAGCTCAAGAAACACAGGAAAATCTGATTGCTAAAAGTATGAATAAGACCAGAATGTTTTAAGACTACAAGGAAAAAAAATCTTGGCTAACAGAGCCAGAAATATCTACCACACAACTTAATAAAGTCGTTTAAATAAATGGGTAAATACACATTATATAAAATGCACTGATACTGTATGTTGTAAAATATTTCCTATACATATGACAAATTCCTCAATACAAAAGTAGCAACAATTTTGCTCTATCAAAGATAATCATCATATCATATTTTTAACAAATGTAGAGTATCTATAGGTATTAAGTGGTCAGCAACTATCCTGCAAAAATCTGGAGCCATCAAACTACAGGCAATAGTCCAGTTCTTTAAAATAATACCGAAAATTGAAAATCTGGATTTGTAAATCATGATGATTTCGAGAGTGGCTCAAGATAGATTTGGCATCTGACTACTCTTGAACTGCTTTAGACGTACATGAACTAAAATAGTCTTTGTGACGGTAAGTAGTAGCAATATTAAATCATTTTCTGGGTTCTGTCACCTTGATGAAATTTCAGCATATAAACATGAGCTGTTGATCGATGCTAGATCAAACTGTAAACAGCACTCTAAGTTACTGTAGTTACAAAATCACATCAAAGGTAAAGACTGCATGTCTTCCTCAAGTGATTCAGTATTACACTATATAGACAAAAAGTATTTTGATGGTGTTGTTTTTCAGGGGTTGGGGTAGGCCCTTTACCTCCAGTGAAGGGAAATCTTAATGCTTCAGCATACCAAGACATTTTGGACAATGCTGTGCTTCCAACTTTGTAGCAACAGTTTGGTGAAGGCCCTTTTCTATTCCAGCATGACTGTGCCCCGGTGCACAAAGCAAAGTCCATAAAGACATGGCTGGATGAGTTTGGTGTGGAAGGACTTGGCCCACACACACAGACCCCTGACCTCAACCCCATCCAACACCTTTGATGAAATCGAACGAAGACTGCAAGCCAATCCTTTTTGTCCAATATCAGCGCCTGACTTCACAAATGCACGACTGCATGAATGGCCAAAGATTCCCACAGAAATGCTCCAAAAACTTGTGGAAAGGCTTCCCAGAGGAGTGGAAGCTGTTATGGCTCAGGTTGCCCAATACTTTTGTCTATATAGTGTTCTCAAGTTTCACTGTCTTTATTCTCAGGTTGTGATTTTTGCTGAGAGGAAGGGAGAAAAGAAAAAATCAAATGCAAACTTCAGGGCTTTCATTGTGGTGCGTCTCCAGTTTCTCTCTATCTTCACCTGTCGGCCTCTAGTCAGCAGTGAAGAAACGCAGTCCAGACAGTGGATAGCCTTCAACTCGAAGGCCGGAGCTCTGGCTCCTAGACGGCCCTCCAGCTTGGTGCTGAACTCCACCGTGTTACCAGGATTTAGGTTTAGCAGAACTTGTCTGAACTCATGGCTGGCCATTAGGATTATATCCATGGCTGGGTCATCCACACCTCCGTTCAAGATCGTCCCTACTGTCACCTCAAACCGGTAGCTGTCAAAACGCTTGATATGACAGGTGTTTTTGGCCAGAAGCTTGATCTGACACAACTCTTCTTCTTCTTCTCGCATTTGGAGCAGCGTGGGCAGTGAAGCAGTAGCTGATGCAGAACTGGATGCCAAATTGGCAGCTGTTAAGTTTGCGACTGTGGTGTTCTTTGGCTCACATTTGGGATACCTCTCTCCATACAGACAGCGCAACCAGTCTCCCATGAACACTGGTAACATGTTGATGACTGACCGTGCCCCGTTCTCTGTCTCGGCCACGCGGACTTGTTTGAAACGTCCAGTCCAGGTTACTCTATGTCCGTGCAAGTGGCTACAGAAGATCTGTGTCTGGGCCATGCCTTTAGATTCCCAGGCAGGTGGCCCACATGCCTGGCTGTACTGGCTCCAAGTTAGGGTGGAATTATACACCTTCTGTCCCTCTGCATGGTACACATAGATAGAGAAGAACAAGATGACCATGGAGATACAGAGTAAGATAAGTTTGACCGGGCCGCGGTGGGTCAGTGAGCGGAGGACATCCAGGATAGACATGCTGAACCGTGTCCATAGCCGCAGAGTGACAGGGATCGCACAAACTACCAAGGTCACAATCATCTTAGTCAGTTCCAGCTCGAGGAACCACTTGAAAAGCTGGATGAAGAGCATGGCGGCAAGGCCAAAAGTCAGAACGGGCAGGGCAAACAGCAAGAGAAAGTAGGCCACGCAGGTGCGGATCAGACCCACAGCAGAGGAATTCTGGAGGAGCACCACAGAGAACTCACACCACATGAAGCACACAAGGTATGGAACCAGGAAGCAGTAAGTCCCCCTGAAACCACGCATCCTGGCCATGCTGGAGGTGAAAACAGACAGAAAGAAGGGGAAAGAACATTACTGGTCCAATTTTTAACTCATCAGTTTGAGGTGGAATTAAAACTTACTGATACAATCAAGCGTCAAACACATCCAACATTAAAACGCTGCTGCTCACCTGAAGAACAGATAGAACAGGTAAACATACAGCAGGCAAGGGAGACTGAGCTTCAGCACCACTGACTCTCCTAGCGGCAGTGTGGCAAAAGTGTGCCCCAGGAAACGAAGCACAGTCATGTTCTCCGGCAGGAACTGGGTCAGACTACACAGAGATGATGCTACCTGGAAAAAAAGAACACTGTTATTTTAAATTAAAGTATGTCAGATTAAATAACATCAACATAAATTCTGTGTATATTAGCCCATCATATACAGATCATGCTAAATTTCAGTTAAATATTTCTGAAAGCCTTTGATTTTTTTCTCTTCTGTGGTTATTCATGTCATTGAAGTTAAATATGCCATTTAAATCTATTTGCAAATGCTTACTTAGCATTTGCTTACTTACACAAGTTTTGTTATCCACCTGTGGGAATACAGTTACAAGCAAAAATGTTAACACACAATTTTTAAGATTTTGCATTTTTAAGGTCCAGCAGGAGGGGTTTTCAGCTGATTGCAATCTGCAACCTCATTGCTACTAAATCTTACACATTGGTCCTTTAAACATGCCAATGAATATTTTTGTGTTACAAATGTTAAATGTATGAAATAATTCTCAAAGAGAATTTAGATGAATGAATAGTAATAAAATTTTGAAAATCACTCTATAAACTTGCATTACATTGATCAGCCACAACATTAACACCACCGCCAGGGGAAGTGAATAAACTTTATCGCATGTTTACAATCCATTGTTCTGCAGGGAAACCTTGGGTTCTGGCAATCATGTGGATATTTTTTGACCCACACCACCCACCTAAACATTGCAGACCAAATACACCGCAATACACAGGATGCAACATTGTTGCACACCAATGTGAGTAACCACAAAATACCCCAAGAGGTTCTGTGCCCCTTCCCCTGACAGATCAGAGCTATTTTGGCAAAGAGGGCCCACAAAATATTAAGCAGGTGGGACTAATGTTGTGGTTGATCAGTGTATAAGCAAGAAAAAAAATGTTTATAATAATTTAGTTTGTAGTTAATGGGCCACAACATCCAAAAGTGTGACTTAGATTTTTTTTAATGATATATAGAATGCCAGTGTGTGTACCACTGACCTCTATGACCATGGCTCGGCCTGCGTACGTTGCAGCAGTGGGGCTTAGGCTCTTGTAGCTGACAGCAGTGAAGAAGATGGCCACGGTGGAGAGCTCGGAACAGGGGATCCAGCCCTTGTCAGCTACAGGGAAGGAAAAAATGATGAAGAAAACAGACAGGATGAAATACAGGTATGGTTCGAGGTTGTTCCAGCCAAAGTTGGTTTCTGCCTGTTCCACATCCAGGCCAGGTTCAAAACATGTCAGCAGAGATGTCAGGGCTCTGAAGTTCTCCCACGTCTATAAAAAGGGAAAGAAGGATGCAGTGTCAAAGGAAGAAAAACATTGCAAAGAGTTAAAAATCTGATTGATTTTTTCAATCTTCAAATGCAGTATGTGCAGTACACTGCATTACTACTATTACAATTCTAAGACATCAGTGTAATTATTAAATCAAAAGATCAGCATTCACTGCATTGCAGGTTTTTTGTAAAAGCATGTGCTTTGTGACAGTAAGGAAAACGAGTGTTTGACCTGACTAGTTTGTGAAGAGAGGGTAAGACAGATATATAGAGACATATATCTGTGGGAACATGATTTCTGCATTGAAAAGCAATGGGTATTCCCCCAGCTTCACTCACCTTGCTGCTCTGCAAAATACGTAGAGTACAGATGATCATGGAGACGAAGGAGAGGTAGAAGACGAGCAAAGGGATGACAAAAGCAAACAAGTCAACGGTCAGGTTGCTGATGATGAAGAAGAAAATGAGTGCGTTGACGTGTTGCGTTGGGATGATCGTGCTCAGCCACTGGACTCCAGCTCTCGACGCCCAGTCGACCAGGTTCTCTTTCATCTCAACAATGGAATGCAAGGGGTACTGCAACATCTGAAGTGAGGAGAAACAGACAGTAACAGAGGCTAAGTTAACAGGCAAAAGCCCCAGAAAGGGAATAAAGAATTTAATAATTCAACAAGAGTAAAAATACCCACAACAATGGATATTCGATGGAAATTTAACACAAAACAGAATGAATTTTAATAAGAATAAGATACCATTAAGCGTGATTTCATGTCCATGGCTGTTCTTATGGCTCCAGTTTGATGTGAGTCCAGAGTCATCCCACTTCGGCCAAAACCCCAAGAACTTCTGGAGGTCTTCTTGTATCCTGATGGGACCAGCTCAGTCTTGTGCTTTACCACAAATACACACTCATCTGAATATTCAGAACTAAGAGTAAAATGTTATCTGTGTCCTTATAATGATAAATTGTTTCTATTTTGGCTGTGTGGCTCTTTTACCTCCCCCACACTCTCAACATGTGTAGGGCTTGCAGTCTTGGCCTTGACCTGGCTGCCACTTTGAGGTGCAGAGGGGACAATACCTTGTGCATACTTTTTAGTCATCTCAACAAAGTCATCCAGGTCTACCAGCTGTGTAGCTGAGAGGACAAAAAACAGTCAGCTATACAAGAGGACACGTCATCTCTCTCTCTCTCTCTCTCTCTCTCTCTCTCTCTCTCTGTCTGGACACTTACACTCACTGCTGACAATGCTCTCCAGTACTTTCTGGGTCTGGCCCGAAGTTGGGATAGGAATCCTGCTTGCAGTGCCACCTATTGGTGAATAATATCCACATCATGGTGAGTCAGTTACAAACATTTCCCTGGAGGCCTGCATGTAATGTGATATTCTTCAGCATGACAGCTGCAAATACTGAAATCACAAAGGGCAATACACGATATATTTAACAGCAAGACTAGCTTATAACAACATGCTATAGGATCCTGCAGACTGTAGTGCTTCAGGCAGGATTGTTGTCACAATTACAAAAATACTTGATAGGGTGTTGATGATGTTTTGATTCACATGTGTGAGTGTGTATGTGTGTGCACCCTACCCTGCACTGCATTGACCTGGCTGACATTTTCCAGCATCTCGGCCACAGCCACCTTCTTCTTTTTGTCTGGGTTGAGTTTCCAGTACATCATCATTGCTGCTTTACGTACTGCCAGCTCAAATTTGCTCTCTGTCGACAACTTACGCACATCGGCTTCATTCTCTGGAGTGATTCCTGGTGGACAGACAATTAGGGTACTAGAGACACAAATACACAAACATGCACTTGCCTGCACTGCATTCTGTGACACGAACCTTTTTTCTGCATCCAACAGCGCTGCAGTAGCTTCGCTGCACCTTTTCTTCCCTGTTTAGCTGCTTTAATTAGCCAGTCAACAGCCATATGATTATTTAGTTCTGTGTCCTTCTCTTCAGCAAGAATCAAATAGTGCTGACCCAGCTGAAACACAGAAGAACAGTTAAAGAGAAGAGATTGATTAATCTTGTGTGGCCAAACTAGTTCACCATCCATCCATTATCTACAAATGCCTATCATCACCAGTTCTTCACAGGGCTGACACATAGAGACAAACAACCATTCATGGTCACATTTACATCTACATCCAAATAACCTAACCTGTTACCTTTTGCATCCCACATGCATTTCACCTTACATAAATATACTGTATATGCTCTGTGCCATTGTGCAAAACTGTGATACTTAACAAATTTGTGTGTATCTCTGTAACAGGCATAACATTCTAATTACATCTGACTAATATCATTTGCACTGCCAGACAAAGTAAGGCAGATGTGGAGAAGCAGGCTACCAAGTAGACAGTGAGCATAGCAAAGGTATGACCATGTGGCTCATCATTACTGTTGAGAATTTGAGCTAAACTGTCCATTTGATTGTACCATTTCATTTTAGTTTATAGGTTTCTTCATGGATTGAAATAAATAAATAAATTAAACTGTTTCTTTGGCTAAAACCAAACAGTTCACGCTGAAGTTCATGGAAGCCACTAAAGACGACACAACTCAGAATTCCCTGTCCCTGTGGCCATCAGTGGTAATGTCATGGCTAATTACCAGGGGTAGCAGAGGCACCAGTGGTGTATCAAGTGGCTGTTTTCTAATCTTAACTTTCGTTTCATAACTCCCCTCTCAGTTAAACTCAGTTATCGTCAATTGCGTCTATTTGTAGGAGGATGAGATACAGCTTCATTTGAAGTGGCTCAGCATGAAAATGTTCCCGTCTGTTAGATACGTTAAGTATACAATCTAATAAATCTGCTTTACTAGCACACATTTTAAACTGACAGCGTGGCCAAAACATCTTAATACTATGGCTAATAAAATACATTACATACAGTAAATACAAGAAACCACAATCATCCAGAAACAGAAACACTGTGACTTGTGTTTAATCTGTAGATGTTTCACATCTCTGTGATCATACTATGATCTACAGATTGTCTGTTATGAGATTATCATCAGAGTCTCTGACTGGTTCCTCACTGTATACATGTCCAGCCCCGGTCCTGATGTGGTCCCATGTTCCGACATGTTCTCTTACACACAACATGTGTGGTTATTTTGGCACTTCGTATGTGCTGATACCTGACACATAACGTGTGAAAGTTCAAGCCCTATAACCAGCCACATAGGAGTCTAGTTACCCGTTCCCTTGCTGGAGAGTCTTAAATGTAACATTTGGGCTCACCTTCCACCCTTAGCCCTGCTTTCCCTTCTGCTCGCACCATGTTTTTGTTCGCACAAATTTATAAAAAGGTTTTATTATCATATAAATTCAGTGTTGTGCTGCAATGCAATGTTCATAATAGTTTGTGTGTGAGTAACAATATCTTGGAGTATCATATTTGAAAGTCTGGGATCATCTTCCAAGAGGCCAAAAATAGACACTTGTTCACAACCAGCATGAGTCAACCAGAAGGACTGAAAACAATGCCAAGTGCCGGTCTGGGTGCATGTGCTTTCACTCACCTGGGTCTGAGCTCTGGCATCACCAGCTTCAGCCCTCTCTTTCATCTGCTCCACAGACAAATCTTCCTCTGGTTCTTCATCTGGAGGGGAAGGAGATATCTTAAATGTACACATATCCTTCAGGATCAATCAAAACTACTCTCTGAATGCGTGAGTTACATAATACCACTCTCTTCCAAACTTGTATGGAGGCATAACTTTACTGAAGAAGCAGTGTGACTGTGCTGATTTTTACACATGCTGTGATCACAGCCAGCAATAAACAAACCCCGCCTGACATATATCATGTAACATGAGAATAACAAGAAGTCAGAGGTGGAGTAGATGTGAGAGTGTGTACATTTTTAACACGTCTGTGTGTCTGTCTATGCAGATATCGTGTGACAAGACCACAGAGCTCTGGCAGCATCGTACCCAGCTCCTATGTCACACAATACATAAACAGATTGCTGTAACTGTCTCTCCAGTGTCTATTAAGCAAAGGAATTCAATTTCTTTCAAATGTCACAGTATCTTATGCACAGCAAACCCTCTTACTGATGCGACTAGTTAGTTTGTTTCATTTGCAGCAGCTCTGATAAATAATGACTGAAAATACATGGACAATTTGGTTATAAAATGAAAACAAACTGTTCATATATTACTGACAAATATTGCTTTAGTATGTAGCAACAGAGCTAAAGCATGTTGAGATTCATCCAGATAAACATTTCTAATGGCAACATGCTAACAATCACACAAAGACAATGAAAACATGCTAGTTAGCAGATATAACATTTACCATCTTAGTTTGTTAGCACGTTAACATCTGACAGGAAGTATGGCTGACTGATGAGAATGACAATAGTTTGTCAGGTATTTGGTCATAAAACAAAGTACTGTACAAATAGAAATTTTGACCTGATGGTTAATAGTCATAATAATACTGATGATAAAAAGTTGGGGATCACCTAAATCATTAGAATTCACCGTGAAAATCTGTGCAATGTTTCACTGCAATCCATCACATAGTTGAGATAATTCAGTTTGCACCAAAGAGGTGACCGACTGACCATCAGGCCAACGCTGTCATCCGTGGAGCCTTGCTGCTACCATGGCTAAAGAGGGTCACTAAAACATGTGCTGCATGTGGGACGAAACAGAATGCAAGTCGCTGCAAAACCGTCTGTCTGCATGTTTGCTCCTCTTAACCTGACAGGCATACAGTAAAGGAGGTGTGGTACTGTAAGCCCTCCGTTGTGGAATTTCTTCAGCAATGCTGAATATTGAATTTAACTGAACCACTGCATGATAAGAACATCTTTATTTAACCGTTTGATTATTAACTAATGAATTATTATTGTTAAATTATTATTATTGTACAACACCCTTTATACAGACATGTATCCCAAGGTGCTTCAGAAAACAGGATTATAATGAGAAAGAAAAAGAAAAACAGCAAAGTTAGCTGAAGTAGCTAATTCTCCATTCTGGCCAAGAGACTTGTTTGTTCAAGGGCAGGGTTACCCTGTTAGACATGGAAAGACATTCCAAAACATAGCACGAGGCTTATCACCTCAGCACAGCAATGGGCCTTTGGCTAGAGAATTCAGCTCTGTACAATCTAATCCCAAGCTCAAAATAAAGGCATTCTTACCATCCTCTTCATCCTCGATATCCTCCTCAGCCTTCCTAAGTCTCTCCTGTATTATCACCCGCTTGGCCATGGAGGCAAAGGTTCGTTTCATGGGGGCAGTGGAAGACGTTGCAGGAGCAATAGCGGAAACAGCAGTGGAGGAGGAAGAAGAAGGCGAATCATCTGTCGTGTGACAGGTCGAGCTAGCTGACATAGAAGAGGCAGATGAAAGCTTGGAAAATGATGGAGTTTTGGGGATTTGAGCGGTAGAAGAAGTAAAGTGTGGTGTCGTGTTTGATGTCGGAGAGGAAGGGTTTGTAGAAACTGTTTTAGAAGTGGGTTTAGAGGACACAGCAGGGGACTGTGACTTCTCTAATGTGGGTGGGGAATCCATCGTTTTATAGCTGGTGTGAGCGGATGGGAGGATGGAACAGGATAATTTTCTGGGTTCTGTAGTGTTTTCTGTGGAGGATGGAGATTTGGCAGAGTGGACAGGAGCAGCAGAGGGGTTACTGGAGACCAGTAAAGAAGGAATCTGCACGGGGGAGGAAGAGAAGGTCTATCCAGCACAGGTCATGACCCCTGGGTGATGACAGCAGTTGGGGTAGATGGGGATTCCTTCTCCATATTACCTGAAAGAAAAAGAGTGTCAGTAATTTATCATGTAACTAATCACAACCATACACTGCAGCTAAATAATCAAGGTCATTTCAAATAGCAGTTTATCAGTGAAGACACAGCTGGATGGTGGATTCAGAATTTCCTGTCAGGGAAATTGGAGGACCTTTTCCTGTGGATATCTCACAACTAAAATATGACACCTTCACTTTGAAAGGAGAAAGAGTTTTGACACACATCAGTGAAACCCTGTATTACTCTATTCGGGTCAACATTAAGACAAAAGAACATCATTTGAATCAACAATGTAGTTAAGCAAAATAAAATGGCAAATGAAAGCAGGAACATTCTGTTAACCACTGATGGGATAAAGTACATTTACTGTAGTACCACAATTTTGAGGTACTTGCACTGTACTTGAATATAATTCATACTTCACCACCACTATTTCAGTAAAAAATATTGTACATTTCACTTCAATACATTTATCTCACAGCTGTACTTACAAGTTACTCTCCAGGTCAATATTTTACATGTCAAACACATGATCACCTTTAACAACACGATGCCTTCTTTAAAACTCCATAACGCTGCATTAAGTAGCTAAAATTAGCTCTAAATGGACAACATTAAAACTCCGCTGACATAAATGCATCAGAAATAATATTCAGCTCATGCAGTACATATGGATAATACAATGAGAGTGAACATTGTGCGTTAAGGAGTACTTTCACTTCTTCTTCTTACTTAAAGAAAGTAAACTTTTACTTGCGATGGCGTATTTTCACTATGGAATTACTATTTTTATTTGAGTGAAAGACCCCAATGCTTCTTCTAACACTGACTAATATCTTGCACTTGAAAGAGAAATATGCAGAAGCGGACCGACATGAAATCAGTTTTTACATTACTGTATCAGTCCACCTCATGTGAACTGCCTGTGGTTCGCTTCGCGCCGCGCATGCGGACAGGGAGGAGTGCGAGTGGAGGCGCACGGCAGCTCTGAAACTCCCTCAAATGAATACTCAACACTCAACCTGCGCCGGCACACCGCTCAGAAACACAAAATAAAGCAAACTTACTTGGTGTTTAACTGAGTCTTTCTTCGGAATAAAAACTCAATCGTCCTCCTGAATTTAAAAGTTGTGTCTGTAGTCCATGTCGACCCCTCACAGCTCCGCGAAACCAGAGACGGTTATCTGCTGCGGCCAAACTCTCATGTGTCTGTCTTTAACAACACCACAACTTAACGGCCTGCCCTCTTGAAATAGACTCGTCCCTTATAGGAAGACATAAATGTTCATCAAATGGCCAACTTATCTGATTGGTTACTAGTTTTAGGCTACTTAAATTTTGTTACCTAAGTCACCTGTGACTCTTTATGTATTCAGTGTAATATACGCTTTTAAACAGTGGCTTTTAAATGCAATACGGCCGGATGTGATGTTATTTCAACTGAATTGTCGCAGCATTTAAGTAGATTGTGGTGTTCAGGTCAAAAGCTATGTAGGCCTACTCTTAATCAAATCGGGCTCACTCCCATATGGCACCAGTCGGCAACAAGGCTGCACAGTGCGACGTGTTGAGAGGCTACAGGAGGAAGACAGAGGCTCTATAAGTCGGTTAATAAGTCGCTATAATGATGCCTCAGTTACTTCATACTGTTTTTGCTTTACAGCAACGTGCTTGCATCTGACCGACTGTTCGATTAACAGCAGCTTTAGTGGCATAATAACAAGACGTATGTGTCAGTTAACACGGTGAACCATTAACTGGTCACGTGAACCCAGTCGGTTGATGTTTTCACCCTGCATTGATTCATACATTTGATTAATGCATTCGAGTCATGCATTAGTTATGTATATTATTAGGGTATGATTAGCTGATCATCATACCAAAATGATATCATGCGAAAAATGTGTGTACATGTACAGAGTGCCATGCATTGTAATGCATTCCAGTAGGCTCCATGTGTTTGCAGCATTGTTCCTCTGGGAGCTGTCCACCTGCTCGAGTACTGAAAACACAGCTCTCTCTCTCTCTCTCTCGCCTTTTCCCCACTGTCCCTGCGGGCTATGAGAAGGACAGCCTGTTGTTGCCTTGGTGCAAACTTCAGCTCTCACTGTCGACTCACATCAGCAAACATCCCATGAGCTGACAGGTCACTGGCTTCCGCCCAGACGAGATAAAAGCAGCTGCAGCCTGAAGTCTGACCTGCAGGTTGCACTCACTCAAGGCTGTGTCTTACAGCAGACTGTCCCCCACCCTCCCCCATGTCAAGAGCAGTTAACTCAGGAGGCACCATTTGACAATCTGTTTGCCCATCCAGATGTGGGTTAAAAGATGACACATGCTGGTTTAATCCGCTGGTGGTGTGACCTGCTCACGCACAGCCCCCACATTGAAAGCAAAGAGCTTTCCTTTTATTTGCGCCCGTGTTTGTATTTCTGGCCCCAACTAGGCCCTTTGCAATGAAACTAGCTCACACTGACACTCCTCCTTTTAAAACTGGAGCACTGCATCATATCACTTATGTGTGTGTGTGTGTGTGTGTGTTGTGTCGTATAAGGCAGCATTCATAGGTAGCCCGGAGAGAGCAGCTCTTTCACGGTTCACAGCACCAGAGCGCGCTGAAGAGGCGGGGTTGTCTGTGACCCGTTTTAAAACAAGCCTTGCTCCTCTCTCCGTCGGTTTCAGATTGGCTGAAGTCTCAGTCCCCCTTGGAAGCCACGATGTCTGACTGCAGAAGGCAGTGGAACCGGGAGGATGAGCTACCGGTCTACCTGGCGGGACCGATCAGCACCGGGCCAAAGCAGAGGAAAAGCTATGGGATGTTCAGCTCCGTGGAGGGGGCGTTTGAGAGCAAGACCATAGACTTCGATAACTATGCAGTGGGGAGGAAAGGGAGTCGAACCCCGAGAAGCGGGAGCCGGGAGAGGCTCTTGGACACAGGTGACCCCATCGGCAAGACGCCCAGCGAGGCCCGGGAGGAGTCAGTGAACAACTCGCCCGCGGAGACAGACGACCAGCGCCCAGGTGTTGAGATCACACATTCAGCCAGGAAGGAAAGCACAAATGGGAAGGTAACAGTGCCAATTTTACTCACTCGCTTTTTCTCTGTCTGTGTCTGCCTTCCTGACTGATATTCTGATGACTGTATCATGACAAATATAAGTACAAAAAAATAGACTAGGCTACATGGTGGAGAACGGTTGGCCTATTTAAAGAACAAAGAACGTGAGTTTTAATGACGGAAAACATAAACAGCCTGTGTGAACAATATATTTTATAGGCGAAGGATGCTGTTTTGGCCTCGTTTTGGAAGACCGGCGTTTTTATTATCAGACAAATGCCTTTGCATTAATGATGAACTTTTGTGCTGCATTGCAGTTTGGCCATCTTGATTTACGTCTACGCAGCTCAAAACAAAATTACCCAAAAAGCCCACAAATGCACAAGCACGTCGACACAGTTCCGCTTATTTTAGTCTGCGGTGCTGAACTGGACAGCGACAGACAGCGCCGCTCGCTGTGTTGTTTTTGTGCTCTCACGTGAACTGTTTGTGTATGGGGGGTGAGGTGCGGCGTTTTTCTCTGCGCCGTGAACGCCACCTGGCAGACAGTCGCTTTCCGCACGCGCGCGCACGCACCTGTCTCTCCGTGCGGGCACAACGCTTCCTGACGTAGCTGTACGGCGCCGGATTCGTCGCTCGTCCCTCTCACGGAAGCACTAACGAACACACGACTGGGGGAGACAAAGGGGCGCAGAGCGCAGCGCAGGGCGCCGGACTCATCACGACCCGCTTCTGAGTTGGCTGTCCAGGGGGCATAGTGACGGAGAGGGCATGTCTGGAACCAGTCACCAGGGGAAGAACAGCATCCCCCATATGACGGTAAGCGACGGCCCGTTTAGCGGCGTTGGCTGGAGAAGCTCTCCCCTACTATGCAAATCCCCACTGCCAGTGCCGGCAGACAGGAGATTAAATTCTTAGTGAGGCAGCAAAGAGCTGAAGGCCCCTCTACTGTTTCTCATGGGTGTAAAAGCAAAAGCCAAGACGGAGAGGTGATAATTCTCACTGTCTGTGCATCAAATCGAGCGCGTAGGGCTGGACATCGTTATGTAATCTCGTCGCCTGTCAGAGGGATTAAATCGGTTGACGTGACGGTCGAACCTGCACACTCACACTGGGGACAATGGCTTGAATGCAACAACACAAAGGTGTGAGACTGACTTCGTGCAAAGAAGCATCCCTTTTCAGCTAGAGCATGGTAGAAAGACTCCTCTAAGTAAGAGTATTTGCTATTGCAAATTGAATCCAAAGGCAGCATACAGTTAATATAACTAAGCATTAGATTTCATGATGCAGAAAGGAAATATAAATAATGTCCACATTTCCCTTTTGTAAGCACCCTTATTGGCTAAAAATGCTGAGGATTCAGCAGGGCTGTCAGCTGCCATCATCTCAAACCATGGGTGATCACTGGTTACCATGGAGACGTAACATCTTCCTAATGCTGTTGCCAGGCACCCTACATGGTGGTAGAGGGTGTGGACATATGGTAGTCTGAGAAAAACGTGCTTGTTTAACTTGCCTCTGATTGTTCGGAATTTGATTGTACCTATAACTCCATTATACATACAACTTATGCAAATAAGACAGGAAGTCAAACATCAGACCCCACTTGTGCGCTCATGTACATTTATTTCTAACCTCATCACTGCACTGTGTCATAATACTGCTGTAAGGTTATGGATTACATAACATCCAAATATCAAGAGTGAATTCACCCCTTCCTGTCCCACCCCCTTCTCTCCCTCTCTCTCTCTCTCTCTCTGTACTTCTCCCCTGCAGAGTGAAAGGCTGTTGATCAAAGGAGGGCGGGTGGTCAATGATGACCAGTCTTTCTACGCCGATGTATACGTTGAAGATGGGCTCATCAAGTGTGTACAAGGAGCCAATTATGTCAAATAACTTTAGAGCATTGTGAATATTTTGCAGTTTATAGTGATTTCACTTCCTTATTCCCTTAATGCTCTTTTCCATCTCCTCACCCCCCACAACCCCTTTTCATCCAAACCCATATATTTCCCTGCTCTACATTTTTTCCTGTCACTTCTCCACCCTCGCTTTCCTGCTTTCCACCTCCCTTTCACCCACACCTTTATGTCTACATGCATCTGATCCTTGGCAGGCAGGTGGGGGAGAATCTGGTTGTTCCCGGAGGCGTCAAGGTGATCGAGGCTAGTGGCCGCATAGTGATACCAGGGGGGATAGATGTCAACACCTGCCTGATGAAGCCTTACCTGGGCACAAAGCCTGTTGATGATTTTTTCCAGGGCACCAAGGCTGCACTTGCTGGGGGCACCACCATGATCAGTGAGTGTGGATACCATAGTACATCCTGTAACTGCATACTCACTCAAAAATATTGGACACACTGTTTCCATCTTTACCTGTGACCCCTTTCACCTTTCAGTTGACCATGTGACTCCCCAGCCTGGGGACAGTCTGCTGGAGGCGTTTGAGTGTTGGCAGGAGGCCGCAGATAAGAAGGCGTGCTGCGATTACTCCCTGCACGTTGACATCCCCCAGTGGAATGAGACTGTTAAAGATGAGTTGGAGCTGCTGGTGCAGGAGAAAGGTACATCAATTTTTGTCCCTAATATGACAAAGCTGTGGTCTTGACTGTAGTTCTTGTTTCAGTCCCATAGTCATCCCTATTTTGGACCCATTTCACAAGAACAATTGGGACAGATTTAGAAACAATTTGGCCCAGTGTTGAATCCTCTTATAGTGAAGTCACAATGGAAATCTGTAATCTGTTTTAAGTAAAAACAAAAAGCACTTTTCTTTTGGGGAAGCTACAACATAATGCAGTAAGTAAGCCAAAGAGCCAAAGAGGCTGCTTGTGTGTGACCAACGTCTTTCAGAAGTAAAACTGGGAGTTGTAATTCTTGGCTCAGATGCTACACATAAACATACTCTGCAGACGAGGCTGTGCATCAGTTTCTGTATTTTCTTTCTTGAAGTTTGCCCTTCATCTTGACTGTATTTATTAGATTTCAGGATGCATTATTTTGGCTGCACTCACACAGTTTGTTTATGTAATCCTTGCTGCTCAGATTCTCTTGATTACCTTCTTGTGATAATGCCTTCATCCATTACAATGTTGCCAGGTATCAACTCCTTCCAAGTGTACATGGCCTACAAGGACACACACCAGATGTCAGACTCTGAGGTGTGTTTCAAAATGACTTACTGCACTAATCACTAATACTGCACAGACCCACAACTGACAAATTTCTTCACATAAATCTGTGACTCTGCTCTTTGCTGTCTTTATTAATCCCCTTACTGTTCTCCGGACTCCCTCAGCTGTATGAGGCTTTCTCCTTCCTGAAGCAGCTGGGTGCTGTGGTGTTAGTTCATGCTGAAAATGGAGACCTGATCGCTCAGGTTAGTGACAGTCCTTACCTTCTGTAACCCGATCACAAACGGTCAGTGTCCTTCACTCAGCCGCCAGATGCAGCAGTTTTCTGTGGTGGAATGACAATATGCTGTATTGTGGCTGAACCAAATAATGAACAGTTTTTTTTTTACCGTATTAGACCCCTGCAACCTCAGCTGCAGTTGTGATATATTCTTGTTAGATAAGCTTTCCAACTCACATAGAGAGAGGTAGAGGATTATTTCTGCTGTTGCTGCTGCTGCTGGTGATGGGTATGACAGGTTTATCGTGGGCCACCGTTGCTGTTGACCGTTATTATACTAATGATGATGATGATGTAATAGTGATTAGGATGATAAGGGTGAAGGGGCTGATAATGCTGACAGCAGTGATTAAAAAAGTGGTAGTTATAGTCGTGGAGATGACTGTCCTCATTAAGGGGGATGTCATAGCAAAAACTAAAAAAAACAGTTTGAAGATGAATGAGGCTAATGAATGATAATGGAAGTGTTGATGAATGAAAATTATATACTTATTAACCTAACTGGAATATAAATGGAGCTGGGTGAAGAAAAGAAAAAAAACACAGCTCTGGTCTTCATCCAAAATGTTGCTGCTGTGCTGGCACAAGAACCTTCTGGAATAAAAATGTGCACTTTATTTTCTTTGATAGCGTGACAGACCATGACATTTTCATTGTACAACCATGAGATACCAGCAAAGACACAAGTACTGTGGGTAAAACATGATTTGACAAACACTGTATGTAATGCTGACAGCTGTTTTGGCTGCCATGAAGATAATTCTTTTCGTTTGTGTTTCAGGAACAGAGAAAAATCCTTGGAATGGGAATCACCGGACCTGAAGGCCATCCCCTGAGTCGTCCTGAAGAGGTGATATCATTTTTGTTTACCCCACCCATCCTTCCATCCATCCATTCATCCGTAGGTTTGAACGTTTTCTTCGCTTCCTGTCGTCACAGCTGGAGGCTGAGGCGGTGTTCCGTGCCATCACTCTCGGTAACCGTGTGAACTGTCCTGTCTACATCACCAAAGTGATGAGCAAGAGTGCAGCTGACACTATCACCCAGGCCCGTAGGAAAGGTCAGCCTCTCTTTCTTTTCATTCTTTTACTCATCAGGTTCTCAGCTGTTTCATGTGTTTAATTCTATTTCAGTGACTCTTCTGTGTTTATCAAGATCTTCTTTTCACATCCTGACCTTCACTATTTTATCGTCCAGGTTCTGTAGTTTTTGGGGAACCAATCACAGCAAGCCTGGCCACTGATGGTTCTCACTATTGGAGCAAGAACTGGGCCAAAGCGGCAGCTTATGTGACCTCTCCACCTTTGAGTCCTGACCCCACAACCCCGGACCATCTCCACACACTGCTGGCCTGGTACGTCTGGAAGCTTTTCAGTGAACATGATACAAACTAAGTAAATACTCTACAGTCTCCTTTTAATACAAGGACAGAGAGTTTAAAAGTGTTTGATGATAGTTCTCTGAGACGCCTGGCATAATATGAAGCACATTTTATCAACACTGCAACGTGTAAAAACTTTCTAATCAATCTGCATTAATTAGAAAGAGGGCAGGCAAGCTGGAGGACACCAAAGGAGACACCAGAACAGATCTGACTCTTACTGTTTATCCTTAGATATTAGTTTGGTATTCATACCACAAACAACTGCCAGTGTAGTAATAAACGGTGTCAGACCAGCTTCAGTGAAATAGAAAAACAGATGAAGCGAAGGTGAAGGTGTATGTACAAGGAGAGACTTAATAATGGATAAAGGATTGAAGCCAGTTTAACTTTTAAAAGTGTAAACATATCATAGAGATGGTTTAAACAGCCCTTACCAAAGCCACTTCAGGTATCTCCCCAACACACACACACCCAGACACAATGCACAGAACATCCTGCTGTACACTTTTGACTGTCCTCGATTCCATAAATAGCACAGGAACTAGAATCCTTCATCATCTGTTGCCTTGGCTACCAACTGCCTTGCTCCTCCTCCTCCTCCACCCTTCATCCGTAACTCCAGCTTCTCAGGGCGGGTCCACACTGTCACACCAGTGGTGTGATACTGCTGTTGTATGTGAGCTCCCGTTGAAGTGACAGAGTGGGTGTATTTTTAGGCTCTTTTTCAGAGTCGTGAACAAAAGAACAACACTTCTCTTCACATTTAAGTGAGACCCATTATTTCCATAATAAGCACTCTCATGGTGTCGGGGTGATGGTCATGAAGCTCACTATCATGAGCTAATTGCTGTAATTAACAAATGAATAAAAGGCTTTAGTGAGGAATTATGCTAATCATAGCTCTTTATCAAGTCAAATTCATCCTCTTGTATATTCAGAGGTAAAGTGAGTTTATGTGTTGATCACTAGTTAAAGTTTTAGAGACTGATATTCCTGCTACTGGTATTCTTACTGGCTCAGCTGGCTGGTTTTTCCACCCCACTCCAGCACATGACTTGCACTTTAACTGTCATGCTCAATGAAGACACCTGGTGGTTAACAGCAGAAATAGTCTGTCGCTGTATTTACAATGACTGCTTGATTGTGAATGTTGTCTTCCACCGATGTAGCCAAATATCCTTTAACTGAATCATTTCAAAACTCAGCAAGTAAAAGCACAACACTGACAGGTTAATCACTGCAGGGTTAAGGGTATGCTTATGACTTCATATCATTTCATTGCCTTGATACAGTGGGGACCTCCAGGTGGTGGGCAGCGCTCACTGCACGTACAGCACATCCCAGAAAGCAATCGGTAAAGATGACTTCACCCTGATCCCAGAGGGGACCAATGGAGTGGAGGAGAGAATGGGTTTTGTCTGGGACAAGGCCGTGGTGAGCAATGAGGACGTGTGTGTGTTTGTCTTTTGTGTAGCTTGTGAGCTTGAGATTAGTCTGCCACTCTAAACATCCACTTGTCTGTCTCATAGGCCATGGGGAAAATGGATGAGAACCAGTTTGTGGCAGTCACATCTACCAACGCAGCTAAAATCTTCAACCTGTACCCACGCAAAGGCCGAATTGCAGTGGGCTCTGATGCTGACATTGTCCTCTGGGACCCGGACAGCGTCAAAACCATCAGTGCCAAACTCCAGCAGTCGGTGAGAGCAAAAGAAACAAGGGGAGAACAAAAGAAAAAGGAAGATCGAAAAAAAAAGAAAAGATATTCTGACAACTAAACTAATCCTCAACGGCTGCAGGAGAGTTTCATATGGTGGACTATGAAATAGGATAAAAACTGGGACAAAGATCACAGCAGGTGAAGAGAAATGTGTACAGTTAAGTTGGAATATAATGTTCAGACAAGCCTGTCATTACTGTGAGTGGCACGATGCTGTATTACATGGGTGTGGTAGTATCAGAATAATACAGAACATCCATTACATTATGTACAAAACCACTGGTTATAATTTCACAGTATGTTTAAAGAAAGCTGAAATTCTCATTGACAAGGGAGTATAGGATTTAGCTTTAAAGGGTCGGTTCACCCAAATTATTTAAAAAAAAATCCCACATTGTCTTATTTACTTCAGTTTGTGTCTAGCCTTGGAGATTGTTTTTGACTCTTTTCTTTTGGATTTGACATTTTCTCAAATCTGATTTTTCTCTTGCTACCATAAAAGAATTTAGGAGGTGAATGAAATGAATACATTTACAACATTTTTTTTTTTTCATATAAAATGAAGAGCCAGTGGCAGCTTTTCACAGTGAGGACTGTGGTTTTGCCAGGACACTGCTGTGTTGATCCTTTGATTGCCAAAATTAATTTCACCCCTTTTGTACCGAGGCAGCATCACAAATATCAGTGTAGAATATTTAAAAACCTAGACAAATAAAATCATAGATAGCTGTATGGCTATTTGCCCTAAGAGGTAAATTAAAAAAATAGATTTTTCAATTTATGATTTCCAGACAAAAAGGAACTTTGAAACAAAGCAGAAACAGCTTTTGTGGTGAAAATCTGCCTTGAGCAATGTAACACAGCACAATGAAAGATATTAGACAGTGGATAATGTATTCAGTCTGCTCTGCCACTCTCAAAGACCCTAATCCAGACTGGTGCTGGCTTTAGGTTATAATCCCCCTTCACCCCTCACCCATTCTGTGCTACTATCTCTCTACCCATCCCCCTGTATTCACACTATCGCTCCTCCTAAATGCCCCGAGCCTCTCAATTGTTCATCCCCCATCTTCTCCACTGCTGTATTTTACTGCATGTATTAAGCCTTCTGATACAATGCCTGCTGAAATAGCACAGTGGGATAAGACAGTGTAGGGTATCAGTGTTTGGCTGAAATGAAAGAACTCTCCCTTGTCCATCTACTTAATTTCCTTTTTCACATTCTTTGTCTTGAATGTGTTATCCCTCTGCACACAGGCTTCAGAATACAACATCTTTGAGGGTCTGGAGTGCCGTGGGGGTCCAGCGCTGGTGTTGAGTCAAGGTCAGGTCGTTTATGAGGAAGGGAAGCTGCAGGTTCAGCAGGGCACTGGTCGATTTATTCCCCGCAAGCACTTCCCAGACCATGCTTACCAGCGTCTTAAGTTCAGGAACCAGGTACAGTGCACAGATCATTTTAAAGACATTTCTGCAGTCATTTTCCATTGAAGATTGAATGTGCAGACAATATCTGATGATGAACTGTCTTCAAAAACACTTATAAACAACACTGATAAATAAAAGTCAGTTTAACTTTTGCCACACAGCAAGAGGTTTCCAGGTTCGAATCCTGGTCTGGGTCTCTTGTGTGGAGTTTGTGCGTGGGTTTACTGCGGGTAAACCCATGCACACTATCCCAAAACCATACATATTAAGTTAATTGGCTTCTCTACATTGCCCTTAGGTGTGAGTGTGTGTGATTGTCTGTCTCTGTGTGTTGGCCCTGTGATGAATTGGCAACCAGTCAAGGTTGTGCCCCACCTCTCGCCCATTGTTCCCCCCACAACCCTGATATATAAAGCGGTATAGAAAATGGATGGATGGCAACATTTTAATGTATGCTATCCATAAGCCACAAAGTACAAGACTTCATCCTGAATTTTTTTTTTAATTTACTTTGTTAATCCCAAGCTGGGAAATTACTTCTCTGCATTTAACCCATCACTGATTAAACACACACACATGCAACATGCAACATGCAGTGAAACACACAGGAGCACTGGGCTTCATAAAGCGCCCGGGGAGCAAATTGGGGCTTAAGTGTCTTGCTCAAGGGCACATCAGCTGGCTTATTGAATCATTGTCCCTGCTATTTTTATAAAAAAAAAAAAAAAAAAGAAATCACATCATAAATTCCAACAGACAACCGCTGTTTTCCACTCTATAATTTTTGCTGTGCAACTGGGGCGAGAATGCAGCTTCACATTTGCTTAGAGGTAACAGTGTGTATCTATACATGGGTTTTGCCATGTTACAATCACCTATGCCAGTGATGCTCCTTAATATTTTTCACAGTAATCTATACAGTTATTTATTCTATCATCATCTCCATACTAGCCAATTCCAGTTTTAGTTAGCATGATATGGTAACTGGTGAGTTACCGGGCACTGTGTCTGAAGAAGAGCTCAGTAGTTTTGTCTTGGTCTGTGTGTGTTTTCTTCTCAGGTGAAGGTAAAGCAGGGTGTTACTCGTGGGATGTATGATGGCCCCGTGTATGATGTGGTCCCCACCCCCAAATATATCACACCTGCACCGTCAGCCAAAACTTCACCCACCTCTCATCAACCACCACCAGTACGCAATCTCCACCAGTCCAACTTCAGCCTGTCAGGTACCAGAAATAATACAAAAAATGTAAAAAGTTTTATATATATGTATGTATGTATATATATATCCTTGTATGATTCATTTTAATGTCTCGTCTGGTCTCATCTTCCTCCACTTATTATGTGTTAAATGAAATACAAATATCCAGATGAATTAAACAAACTTTTATGTATATTGAAGAGGTTCTTATTCACATATTTTAATTTTGTCTTCATTTCCTAGGGGCACAGATTGATGACAACGTCCCTCGTCGGTCTGGACATCGCATTGTAGCGCCCCCCGGTGGTCGCTCCAACATCACCAGCCTTGGTTAAACACCTGACTGTGTGCAAAATGTGGTTTTTGTGGGGTTTCACCTCTTGAGTGTGTGTGTGAGTGTACGTGTATGACTGAGAGTGTGAGTGCACTGGCATGAATGAATACCTTTGTATTATTTTGAAAAATGGTGACACACTCTTTCTAACCATTATGATTTTAATCAGTTTGCCTTGAGTCCGTAGTCACAGAGAATAAGCACATCAATATTTCCTATAAAACAAAAGTGTGATTTACAGACTCACAGACTCATAATTGGGGCACTTACACACACACACACACACACACAGATCTGGTGTTGGACCCCATCCAAGCACCCAAATGTGACCCCAGTGTTATGTCAAATGTTGATATCTCCTTTCCCGTGAGCATGACTTCCTCCTTCTTCCTCACATCCCACGTCTTAATGTGTGGGTCTGCTCAGACATGGTGCTCCTTTTCACAAATCTGGTGGATAGCTGAACAAATGACAGATTTCTTCTGCGTCCACTTTTCAACGTCTTGGCAATATTTGTTTCAATGGGTCTCAAGTGGATCATTTATTCATATTGCATGGACAAGTCTTTAGATGTTGCACTACTTGTGGTTTATTGTTACAATGGAGGAACACTTAAAATTGTACTCAAGGCACATTTGTATTCAGCAACACAAACAAACATATTCTTATGCAGGTAAATGTATGCTTTGAACATATGGCATTCACTGTGGATACAGCCACTTGTTACTAGGTTCAAAACACAGGAATTCATTTTACATTACTGTGAACTTTATTAAAAGCAATCCAACTTCCTCTCTACCATCAGATTCTATATGCAAATGTGTCAATACTCTCCTAAATATAGAGAAATCAGTTTCTAGATTGTTGTACCTTCATAATAGAGTTTCACAGTAAAGGCACTATGATGTGTGGGATAGTTTTTTTCTGCCAATCACTCATGCCAGAATTAGATCTTTGTTGTAATGACGTGCTCAACTCACTGCTGTACAAGGGCTTCACCTCCCACCCTGCTCTTTGAAACTTCACTGAGGATCTTTTAAAGCTGTTTTAATTTAATTTTATTGATTCTTGCGCTTTTGGCACATTTAGTGTTTCTGTGCCACTCTGTTTTGTTTTTGTTGTCTGTTGTCTCCAATGGAACCAATAATGATCAATAAAGTCTTGACCGTTGTCAAAAATGGTGGTAAAACAAACATTCTTGAGAGTTTAATACCAGTTTAACATGATTAACAGCTAAACTGGTACCGTTTTGAGTGTAATTGTGAGCCCTCATATGGTCCTCAATTTTTGTGCCTCAGTTAGGAGAATATGGATTCACAACAAGCAATATGCCAAAGTGAACTTTTACCCAAGCATGCAGGTGAGACACAATCACGTGATGAAAAGCAGAATTCCATCAAAATACAAAAAAAAACCTGCGTTGTAATTGTAATATTTTTCTTTAATGTCAAAGACAACTTTGATGAAATGTATTGCAAACGTAATGTGTATGTTGGAAAAACTTACAAAGCCTTGAACCGATACCTTAAGTATTTTAAAATGTTAAATGGACATCGTGTTTTTCCTTCCTTTGCTATGAAGAAATTGGCTTTGAGGCTCACTAAGATCACAGAGACAGAGATTCAGTCTGTGAGGATGGTGAAAGAGTGTTGTAACCATGTTTGTTACAACACTCCTTAAAGATGTGTTTAACCCTCCTGTTGTATTCATTTGTCAGGAACAGCAATGATGTTCCTGGGTCAATTTGCATATTTTATTATCCAAAAGAAGTCTGAAAATAAAAACAAATCCTAATAAGCATTGTTAATATTGAATTACTAACTCCTTTACTATCTATTCTATCAATATTTAGTGGAATGGTGTTTCTTACCTTTCACAGATAATGGTTCAATTAGGATAATTCAGTAGTTTTTCATAATAAAATACATGTTCAATGTCTTTTTAACGTTTCACCACTTTATTACTTTTACCTGTTTATTTATCACTACTTTTGAAAGACCAACATATAAAACACAATAGTTTTACATAACTATTCAAATTGACCCAGACAGTATCTATGTGATATAAACATACAGGGGGGTGGTTGCAAATATGTGAGATGAACCATTTTCATGTTAAATGTTGATTACTCTAATTAAGGCAAGCAGAAGAAGTTTCATACTGCAAAAATACTTGTAACTATTTTTTTCTTGATCTTCAAACTTTATAACGGTCTTTATAGCTTTATAATGATACTTAGAACTGTAACATAACAGGAGGGTTAAGGACTAAAAGTTTTGTATTGTAGAGTCTTTTTGTCCTTCCAGCAGAAACATTCAACTTAATAAGCCAAAAGATTGACTAGTCAGCTGGAGAACCAGGTTGAAATGTTCTACTAAATTTAGCACTTACATGTCTTTCATTTTTTCAGTTCTGAAAAGAAATTTTTAGTCTAATGTTTACTGCGATGCCATAAGTGCAATGAAAATTGCACTCTCTTGGCATCAGTGGAGTAAAACTTTTAGTCTTGTCATATACTGTAGTTGTGTGTCACAACACTGTATATAATTATTTATACCACATCTGTAGAGTTTCTACGCCCATCTGTTGTCCCTGAGGAATGTTTCCTTTTATTGCAGTCTTTGACAATAACAGCTAATTTGCTTCGTTTAATTTTCACGTTTCATCTGGCAGATACTGGCATCACTTGTTTTAAAGTGTTTTCTCAAAGGAAAACTATTTGGAAGATGAGCTTGTTCAAAATTGATGTTTTTGTCGTGCGACAGTTCCATACATATTAGAAGTATCACATCAAAATGCAATCTTCCATAAACTGCAGTGCACCTGACACTGTGATTAGATGTGTAATTTCTATCCTACCTTTAATGCTTGACACATGATACATTTTTGCCATTATAAAGTGTTATTCTGAGATGCAGTAAAATTTATAGATCACACAGATTTTCCTTATACTTTACATGAAATAAGTGATCTTCCCAGTGAAACCCCTGCTTTGAACTGAGAAGCTTAAGATTTTTTATATAAATATACCACAGACTGCGTATGCCAAAAAAATACATTCTGTTTTCTACTACAGATGAACTGATTGCAGACATCACCTTCAGAGGGACCAACAGAAAGCTGCACGCTGCCGCTGCCATCTGCTCTGGGAGCAAACCAAAGGGATGTATTATTGAGGTTGTGAGACTGAAATGACTAGTTTTCAATTTTATGCAGCAGGACCTGAATTCACAGAATTGGAAAACAGTGGCAAACGGTGGCTGTGTGTGTTTAGAGTATATTGGAGTCTGAACAGGTGCCATAATAATGCAGAGACTTCTCCTCCCTTGAAAGGAACGGGCTGCTGTTTGGCAAAAACAGAGGGCTCAACTGCACCCAGGCAAATTACTGAGCCAGCTGTGCTGTTCTTCCACCACTGATGGTCCCTCAGGTCCCAACTGTGCATATCTGAGAATGAGCAAGGATGTTGGAGAATGTGACTAAACTTAACATGAAACAGTTCTGCGTCATGTTAGATAGATTTTTATCTGCCTTAGTGTTTAACAATGAAGACGACCATTCCAATGATCCCATGCTACTTTATGTAATCAAATTGTGTCTTTAATCAATAGATATTTAATGAATATGAAAATAATTTCAAGGAAATATAACATGAGGTTTTATCTAAAACACAAGGCAAAATTGTGGCAACCCTCCCGCACCCCCAAATTAATATTGTTATGATTCTAACAAATAAAACCAGGGGACCTCTGACAGAAGCTGTGTCATTTTGACATTGTAACACAGCATTTTGTCCAGTTGGTGGCCATGTTGAGCTTTGTTTTGCAGAGTTCTTAGCCTTGATTTTAAAGATAATAGCTTCTAACTCCACTACTGGCACAAAAGTATAAGTACAAAGTAAATCATATTGGTACTATTTACTACTATTTACTATTATAAACAAGCAATTACAAGTTTCACAATTGTAGCCTTTAGCTGCTTAAATACCTACCCATAAATCAGTGCTGTCAACACTGCAGCTTGAAGCACTTATCTGCTCATAAGTCAAAAACTTATTAGTAGTTAAAGCACAGGAGAGGAGCTGTACTCACTGAGAAAAACAGCAAGGGAATAGTTCCACAGAGCGATAGTTATCGCTGTCAACTATATGCCAATCAGCAGGTGTGACACACCTCTGCAATCACTTGAAACAGCAAATCACACAGGACCTGCAGGTCATCAGCCACACACACACACACACACACACACACACACACACACACACACACACACACAGTTGTGTTTCCATCTCTTGTTTAATCCTAATTCTAACCTTAAACCCAACCCTAACTTCAACCTAACATTGAAGCAAGTCTTCACCCTAATATTTAGGGTTTACATTGTGGGGGTTTGCATATGACTGAGTAAACTGATTTTTGTCCCCACAACTACGGGAATACACTTCTTCCTGCACACACACACACACACACACACTACCTTTATTACTTTCTGAGGACCACAGTCTTTGTATTACCCGTGAGGACAGCCTCACCTGCCAGAACAAAAACAAAAGAAACTAATATATAACAAAGTGCTGAAGAGCAACGGCAAATGGAAAAGGAATTCCTTCTAACGGGTTTTCATGCTGCAAAGTATGAATTGCAAATTCACATTTTAAAGTAGCACTATATAGTGACTTCTCATGAGCCTAAATGCTTTGATGTCTCAGAACTCTAGTACCATTGCTTTGAGGATATGCAGCAGTCCTAAACCTAATTAACTTGGAATAGAGACTGTTTAAAATAATATTAATTAAATTCTCATTGATTTGGCTCTTGCTTCTTGATCTCAAACTTGTTTAGAAAGACAATATGGATAAATGTGTTTACTTAAAATGTAGTGTTAAAATCACACAAAGATATATAAAATTATTTTCATTCATGTTTATTAGTCTATTTCTGTGAGAGAAAGAAAGAAAGAAAGAAAGAACTGCCCACCTGTTTGTGTGAAACTTCTCAATTGTTGTCATTTAATTTCCTGCATATTTCCACCAAAAGCTTCACTGCTTGTGTACCCGCATGCTAAATGTATATGCAGAAACACTGTTGACATTACTGGCAAGTGTGGCTCATTCAAAAACAAATCAGCATCAGAAGCTAAATTGTAACACGGTGTAAAGTAGTCTTAAATGGCCTATAAAATTTTCACGTATTTCACATTAAAATCTAATGGCATAATGGCATAACAAAAAAAAAAGAGATATTCTATGGTGTTACTCTCCTCTGTATATGCCATTTCCTGTTATTCCATCAAGAATGCTGAGGGCACGGCTTTGATGAGTTCAGGGTGATGTGACCATGAAAAGATGAAGAGACGTAAATGACAGCCTACGGAGCAACACAGGGAGGATCAAATCTCACATCATAAACCACCTGGCATATCAGTGAGAAAGAATGTTTACAGCACTGCTGCAAGGCTTTTCTGAACAGAGAAACACGGCACTGACAGGATTTATCACATCTGTGATGCTTTTTGCGAGGCTGTACTGACGGCGAATGTTTCTTTGGTGTTGGAGAGCTACAACACCCTACTGTAGATGTTAACCGACTGGACATCAGGAAACATTTTTTCCTCACGGATTAAACACAAATGATTCGCATATTCAAATATCAGGATGTTACACCATCATATCTTTTCACTTTGAAGCCAAGAGCTCAAGGTCCTTTTTTCTCTGCATGTAAAGGCGATTCAAAGGCAATTCACATCAGCTCACTTTCACTCAGAAAGGAAGTCTGGTTAAGACCCTGAAAGCATCTGACAGCTCCAAAGACCATTTGATATACTGGACAGTGTGTGAGGAAGTTAACATTCTAGGGTTTACTTCACCAGGCACCTCCCTTGCACATTTCCTCTTTATAAAATCAATAAAATAGACATCCACTGGGTCTATCCCTGGAATTTAATTAAGAGTTCAAAAGTGATGTTGTTTTTTTGCAGTGCAGGCAACTCCTTGTCCATTTATCTGGTGAAACTGTGATTTATTTACAAAGCTTTTTATGGACACCACTTACACAAGATGACTTACGGCTAGAAGATGATTGATATCATACCTGGTGCTTTCAGTGTTTCAGAGAAGGTTGCTAATACCTTTCATTGTGTGGTTTAATGATTTTTCTTTTATGTGTGTTTTTATGACTTTATTGCAGGCTACAGAACAATTGGCCCTTTGGGGAGTTGGAATGTCTGCACTGTTTTGTTCCTGAAGAACCACAATTGTGGTGAGTAATTCATAAGGTTTTAGTTGAAAACAGACATTTATTAAAAGTGACACATGCTGGTATTTTAATAGAAGTGATCATACCAATTGCAGATAATGAGGATACAAATCATATAGCCTTAGAGTCCATGAATTGACATTTCAGCTAAACTCTAAATCAAATGTGACATTACTATAAGCTATCAGCCTATAGTTACGCAACTGAACAATTTCAGTCCTCAAACAGAGTAATTCATTAAACCTGTGATGTGAATTTCAAGTAGTAATTGTTTGAAAAATTTAATTAGTGGGTAAGTGGTCCTGTGACTAGTACAAAGTGAAGAACTATTTCCTGCCCTGTTGAAAATTGTCTGGATTTTACCTTTTGGCTGTTTGTTGATGTTGAAGATAACTGGTAAATGAACATTGAAACATGTTTGATCAGTATTAATTGTAATGGTGATTGTACTGTAAATGACATGAATGATTACTAAGATCACTTGACCCTATCTCTGTATGGTTGATATATATAACACCTGAAAAGCAAAGACAGCCACATATCTCTCTCTTCTTTACCACTTTTCACCTCAAAATTACACCTACAGTTAAGACAGCGTATTATTCATCTATTATCCATTTTTCAATCTGATATGACACAAATTGTGAAATATGAAGAGCGTTCCACTCAGGAATGATCATTTCCCAGATTGTGTCACATTAAACCACTCTCCATTCTATTGCTGAGAATAAGCATTCGAAGCCACATTCTCTGCTATAAATTAAACTGGCAGCTGTATCTTCCAGCTGTCGGCTCAGAAGAAATGGTCTCTAACTGAGCATGCAAAGAAATGTATTTATAGCTCTTCAATACCGGTGATAGTTTCTGAAGTATATTTGGGGAAACTGATTTCTTTCTGTCTTTCTTCCTTTCTTTTTCTATCCGTCACTCTGACCAAAATTAATTTGAAACTAAGGAGAATAGCTCATATCCTGTGTCAGAAAACTAAAGTAATACTGAATCATGGCCACACTGTGTCAGTGTTGCATACTGGACAAAATGAAATACAGATTGCAGGACAGTTCAAGTCCTTCGCACTAATCTTTGTAGCAGTTAACACCTCTGAAGTGTTTTCTGATAAGTCTAAGTCCCAATTGCCCTCTACATTTTAAAAGTTTCCTTGCAGCAGAATTCAGTTCAGAAAATTCACCTTTCAAAGACAAAGTTGATGGATTGTGCCACATTTTAGAGATACTCCAGAAATATATTCTTGTCAGCATGCTTATCAGCCAGGTGCAAATTGACATTACCCATTAAAATGAGAGTGCCAAGGTGTCATTTTGTCAAATGTAAAGATTTTGGTTCTGTTTAAATACTGAACTTTATGGTTCATTCTTTACCTCAGAAACAGCAGATCAATCTGGTCTACACTCAGTTGTGTTGTGTGACTTTCAGCATCCACAATCCAGAGATTCTGAAGAAGAAAGTAAATGACTAGAGACTGTTTTGTCACCAGTTTGGTACGACCTCCTAAAAAGCTCCAATTAGGTTGCAACTGTTGGTAAAGTATGAATAAAACATCAAATGTTTTCACTTTCTAATAAGCAGATGTCAGAAAGCTGCAATTATTAATGTTAATCACTTATAAAATGTTTCTACAGCAATCCTTATTGTCTGCAGTCTGCACTATTAATAAATTGTCAGTAAATTTATTTTAATCAACATCCATTATCCAGAAGCTGAGAGGTCAAAAAGTCTGTTGGAGGAATCCTCTAGATGAACTGAAGAGATGGATGAAAAGAATGTAGTTTCATGCTGAAGGGGGTCTCAACCTTCCTATTTATGGCTCGTAATGGATCTATAAAACACAACCATTAACCATTAATTACATCCGTTAAACCTTTTGTGAACTGTGTCTCATCATAAAGTCGTACCAAACAGCTTTATGCAACTTTTTGTCTAAAAGTGTTCCAGCCTCTGTGGTACTAATAACTAATAACTGGTCATCTCAAACTGATATTACTGAGGCTTTGTTTGGACGAGTTATAACTCTTGTTCACTCACATAGTTGCTGTGTGAAATAATCTTCAAAAAGTTAACAGACAAACAAGTGTTTGAAGTTTTTAATGTCAAAGTCAAACTTTACATGATTCATCTTCGTACCAAACCATTCATCAACAGCTCCTCTTCTTCCTTGTCATAACAAATGCAATTAGTTCATTATGTAATTACAGGAGGGGAGCAGCAAAAAAACAGAGCTGGCCCCGTAAGAAAAGAAAAAAAAATGAGAGGGAAATAAAAATAACACTTTTTTTCTCATTTTTTTCTCAAGTGCAGATTTGAAGACCTTAAGCATGCCATTGTCTGTTATGCGTTTCCAGTTGTCTGTTCTACAATGTAGTTTTATCTGTACATGGCTATAAGGGTAACAGCACGAGGGGGATGACAGGTACATGACGTGTGCTGAAGTGTCTGTTTTTAAAAATGTCTCGGTTAGTGCGTGATGTATCTTAGACGTTACGCTCTTCTGTCTGTCTCCCCTCTGTTTTGCGAAAGACTGAAACATATTCATGTTTAAACGTGCAGTATAAAAACAATACACACCCACATTGATTCATGTACAGCAAGTTCCCTTCAGTCCAGACGGGAGATTTGAAAGGTGCCATAACGGAACTGCCTTAAAACAGCAGTTTGAAGAAATATATGCCACTGTGAAGAGGCAGGGCTGTGTGAAGAGTCTCTTTTCAAAACTGACAAACTGGACGTTAGTCCTTTGTGTGTCCAAGCAATTGAGACACACTTATCTCAGCTCTTTCTCCCAGAGAAAGAACATGTGTCCTTCTGTCTCTCCTCATTTGTACTCTGCAGGATGTTGTGATTGTTTTCACCAGTCTCTTTTTCAGCATGAACTCCCCACGAGCAGATTACCTCCATGCATTAGGTCTGGAGTTTCGTTACATCCTCAGTACAGTCCATCAATGAAAGAGCTCAGTCAACAGCCATGTTGGGGATTTGGGGGTAATGAAGGCTTAGGGAGTAAGTACATCAGTGGTCTAAAAGAAGCTAAAGGTGGTCAGTCACAGAGCTGTGAAACTGAAGGTATATACAAGTATACAAAGTGCAATCACGCACATAGAGCACACCCCGTTTCTCAGGCCATCCACCACTGTAAAATGAATGTAGTGGAGGTGGCACCTACACCACAAGCAGTTAGTTAGTTAACAACTTAAACATTGTCGCACATCTTACCTGAGTGTTGTTCCTTTCTGACTAACTCTATGTTCTACAAGGATCTATGAACTTAATTGTAGCACATCCTTAACAAGCATATCTCCTTCGCCCCATCTGATCCAAAACAGCCAGAAAAATGAAGAGACACACTTACTGGCAATTTCCAGCAGTGTTACATTCGCCTATCCAGACATTAATGAGATCAGTGCAGATCAAGAGAGGAACAGAGAGGAGAAAGGAAACTCATTAAGACCACAGGGACGACCTAACCCTATTATCCCTATCACACCACTGAACCACACACTGATGATGAGAATTAAGATGTGCTGGCCTCGATCCACACCCACTCGTCAGCCCGGTGCAGCAGAGTGTGTCTGGAGTTGCGCAGTAGCTGCTGGGAAGGACGAAAGTGAAGGAGTCTGTTATCTTTGCAGCTCAACACAGCACCATGGGTGTGTTCAGGTCGGCACTGTGTGGTGAAAAGGTTGCAGCAGAACTCTGCGCTCCCACTACATTGTGTTCTTTTTTGCTACAGCCTGCGGCACCATTTGTGCCAACTCCGAGCTGAGGAAACAGAGAGAAAGGCCCAAGGTTACCCCAAAGTTGCTCCACCATAAAGAAGGAACAGCTTAATCCACTGAAGCTAACTCCCTTGCCGCCATCATTATCTCCATTTCCCCGTAAGCACACACACATAGTACAGATGTATCCAAATAGGCGTGGTATCCAAAAAGGCATGTGGTTTAAAAAAAAGAGAAAAAAGTTAGCATTTTCTTTCTTTCATGCAGACTCCTTTTTTCTTTTCCTTTTTTTTTTCTTACAGAAATGTGTTTTTTTCTATGAGTCCTACTTACACTATGCAGAATATCTCATATCCCAACATTTTCTTATCATTACATACAGTAGATGTCATGTCTGAAATTCCCTTTAATGTAGCCCCACACATCAGTCAAAGAGATGAGTAATTATTTAAATACATTTCATGTTTAAATACTGGCTGGAGGGGAGCAGGCAAAAATGCTACAGCTAGTTCAATGAGAGGCAGTATGTTAATAAAATATGATCAACAGCACATACACATAGCGCATATGAATTGCGCATTGCGCACATCTTAAAATGGGTTTGTGTTTCTACTTATGTTTAATATGCTTTGTGTGTGTGTGTGTACTTAATGTTTTCTGTATGAAAGTTAATGCAAGTTATCATATACGATATGTTACATGGCCACTGAATCATGTCATAAACTGTGGCCCTATGTATGTTCACATTCTGCATTCTGCACCGTACGAGTTTGTGTTCACATGCTTCGGTCTGCGTGTGTAAGTGCGTGCATGCGTGCATGTGTATGTGTGTCTGCATGTGTGTGAAAGAACAATTGTGATACATGAACACTGTTAGGATACCACAGGTGTGAGTAAACTCAGCACCTCAGTCTACTCTGAAACGGTGGACACGAGCAGAGAGATAACACTGCCGTTTTATCAAGTACACACATACAATATACAGTATACATACAGACTGGGTGCGAAGGCAAAATCATAAACATATATTTTCACACACGCAGGAATACGGTGGCACTACTGATACTCTATGAGAAACTTGTAATCTGAATGGTTACATTTGATTACTGTAAAAAGTCTTTTCACATTGTTGCAGTTTGCTCTGAATCATTTATGTTTTTAAACAACAATACCTGATTTTTGAGATAAGTACATTTTTTTTCTACCATGTAACTGTACAGTGACAACACTTTTGTTGGTGCTTTGATACTCTGCTTATGACTTGTTAAGATTCACAGGATTAGCAGTTTGATATTCTTGTCCTGTGTCACGATGGAGTTGATTAGGCATTAGAAAGTCTGACTGGTTTGAATTAGATCCAAATAACTCAATCAATTGACTGGAAAAGACGTCTTTGCTTTTTTTTTTTTTCGGGTGATGGTTCACCAGTTGAGTCAAAATCTTGCTTGCTGTAGCCTCAGTGAAAGTTTTCATATGCACTGAAGTATTTATAGCATCAGGATTTACTCAGTCTCTGTCTTCTTCACACAGATCCCTCTGTGGTAGGGGGTCAGGCATGCATTGGATTCAGGTAAAAAGAAGAGATGAAGTTGTCCTCCTCCACATGGACATTAATGGCATATTTGCCTGTAGGCAACTTTCACTTGCATTTAAAAAAGACTTTTTTTTCTTTTTTTTTAGAAACTACTCCTGGTCGAAGCTCCCCGAAGAGTTCATCCCTTACTTACTTAAATTTAAGTGCCTATAAATAGTAGTCAGTGTCCAAAATTCCAATTTAATATATAGGTTATGGAAAATAACTTTTCTGACTTTTTCACATCTTCACAGGTTTAAAAGTCCTTCCAAAATCATGACTTGCCAGTAAAGTCTTAACCCTCCCTTTTTTTCAGAAAACATAGAGGTGTGGTGATGATTGCTCCATTGCAAGGCTGTCACAGGTAGACCTCGCGGCGTGACAGCGTGAGGCAGGACGTGGTCTTGTAGTCCCCTCCTGTCCGTGTCAGTGGAATGACCTCAGGTGGGTTCTGGCCTTCTCCTCCTTCCTCCTCTTGCTGGCGCCTCCCGAAGCCTGCGCTGCTAAACGTGTCATAGGATGCCGAAGTCATCTTGCGGTTCAGTAGGTTACGGTTGTGATCGCCCACATTCCTGTTGCGGTCTCCTCTACCCAGGGTTCCGAGAGGATCCCCATTGGCTAAGGGTAATCTCTGACCTTCTCCGCTGATGACCACTCCAGGTTCTGAGCTCCCTGCACTGCCAGCGCTCTCGCTGTCACTCTCATGGTCATTTCCACGGAGATTGTTGTTATCATCTCCTGGGGCGAAGGTGGAGAGCCGTGGGGGGTCGCTGCCATGGCGCTGACGCTGGCGAGGCGAGGGGCGAACGGGCATCCAACAAGTGTCAGAGTGGCCAAACTCATCACATTCCCTGGTACACTTTCCTGTAAGAGCTACATCCGGCAGCTGTCTGGCATCTGGACATATGAAAGACACAAAAAGGAGAAAGTAAGAGAAAAAACAAAGAAATGTTATGTCTTCATTTGATGGTTTCAAAAGGAAAGATAGGGAGAAGAGAGGCAGAGGAGGGAGAAGGAAGAATGACACGCAGCAAAAGTACACAATCACAATCAAAATGGAGCTGTTACAGTTGTAAGGTATGTGCCCTTACAACAAGGCCATCAGGATGTCACAAGTAGAGACAATTTAAAAAGAAAAGAAAGCAGATGGACAGACTACAACAGAAGAGCTGAGTTCAGCAATGGATGAGAAAGACAGGGAAGTGCAAAATTTGTAAAGTAAAGAAAAAAAGGGGTTATAAGGTAGGGTACAGAATTTGAAGGATGTAAGAAAGACAAGAAAAATGCTGTCCGAGCAAAATGGAAATTGCTGACTTGAAAGGAACATTTTGAAAAAACAGCTGTGCTCAGCATTACATGAAAGGTGAAAGGTGAGGTCAAAACAAAAGTATCGAGGTCAAAGAGGAGGTAACTGGCAGAAATTTGAACGACAAATACAAATTTCTCTACGTATAAGAAAAAGTTACATATCAGCCCCATGAGTGCTGGTTCAAAAGGTTAGTGAGACCACCACCATTGAATGCTCACGTCTTATTAGTTCAAGTGTCAAAGGTCACTGTTATTACCTGTGTAAACCAGTCATTCAGTAATCAATACTCACATCATGTTAAATGCACAGAGGACTTACAACGATGATAGATGAGGTAAATGTGATGCTCCTGCCAATTATAGAAACTGTGCAGGTGTCATGTTACGGATTGTTAAAGCTAAGCTTGAAGCTCTGTTCTATTCTGGAGATTACATAACAACATTACATCACAACATAATCGATTCTCTGTTCAATTCTTTGTGACAAAAACTTATCAAACACCACAAAATCGTCAAGGTTTTGCATGTTGGTGAAAAGGCAGCATTTAACCCCAGAAAGAGTCAGTCTCCAGGGTCATAGTGACCTCGGAGTGCTGCTTCTGTTGCTCCACCTCTGGAATTGTCATGTAAGTAGGACTTTGACAAAGAACAAGTAAAATAAGGTTGAAACATTATTTTGCTGGTGAAGGACTTGGGCTTCAGATTTACAGCAAGGCCGTGGACAAGCCTCTGGTACAAAGCAACATTAGCTTTTCTAAAATGCTATTCACATAAAACACCTGCATACACACACACACACACACACACAGGACAATGGCTTTATTCTAGCAAAGGCATGCATTATACACACATTATACATGTATAATCAGAACACGTGTAAGCCTCTTTCAAGGCATATGGCCTTGAGAGTTCTGATGAATTTTATTTTCTGTTTCGTGTATGATTTGTGTTTGGTTGCTCTGACCATTCTCCACATGCTCCTCTTCCCCTACGCTGCCCTCCGGTGTGGTCCGCTCGTAGCCTTCCTCGGGCAGCGGTAAGGCTCCCAGCCGCGGCCCTGATGAACTCTTGCTGCTTGGTGTCTCCGAGTCCTCCAGGCCACTGTCATAACAACCGCCATCCTGGGGCTGACTGACTACTGAGAAGGTCACCCGACGAAGGGTCCCCTGCAGGAAGCATACACACACAATATGGGATTAATCATCCAGGATTCCTAATCTGAGATCCTAAATCTGGGGATTAGGCTGTTGGGCAGGGGTCTGCAAAGACATATTGAGATTATCTTATCGTGTTCGCCTTGATTATGAGCTTAGTTGCTACAATGCAGGGTAATAGTCATCAACCAATCACAGCGTCTTTCAAAGTTTTCAGTTGGCTTTTAATCCCAGTTTAGATTAATGCTGCTGGACAAGGCTGATGTTTACAAACCTCTGGCCTGCCTGAAGACACTTATTTTTTTAGCTGGAATGGTGCCCACTAGTAGCAGCTGGGTAATATAAAGTGCACTATCAACAACACTTAGTGGTGATACTACTGAAATAATATATGAATGAATATTGAATGATAAGCCTGGTGATATTCTGTATTTTTTCTTGTTGTAAAGAAGCCCAGGACCACAAAACCAGTGATGCATTGATTTGATTAACTAGTGTTGCATAAGTGTTGTCAATTAAACACATCAGTGAGCCAGGAATGGGTGTCATGGGGGCTGTAGTTTATCTAAAATCCACAACTACACCGCCCCGCTGTATATAGGATGGTTGTGGTTATGAATCTTCACTGACTGACCAAATGTGTATTAATCTACAGCTGAAAATAGTCTCCCTCAAATGCACTTCCTGTCTGAGAAAAGTTTGCTAAAAACTACATCTGTTTTAGTGAGTTATTTAACCCTTTTACCCCCAAATGAAACTGTTCTATGTTTGATACCTGCTTTTACAGATTTAAATCTTCACAATGAGTAAATGGACTCTGGGCTGAGTGCCACAGACAGGGATGGTAAGTTGGAGACTACTGAGAAACTGATTTATATGTTTTTGGTTTTTGTCTTCTCTTTGGATTTCCCAGCATTAACAAAACATAGAATATCATCAGCCTTATTATTTTAGTTCTGATCATTTTTAGACATTGCTTTTGTTTTCAGCTTATTTTTGCTGCCCACCCTTTAGCTTCCAAAGTAATTGAAATTACTTTCTGATGTTTATGTTGGTACTGTGTGAATTGAAAAAGCTATTTGTTTTCATTTTTATTATTTCACATTAGCCCAAGGAAAAGTGCCAGCCACCATGGCGAAGTTAATTGGGATCCAAATGAAAAAAATAAAATAAATAAGTACCCTTTCTATTTGTACACTGCACCCATCACTGTCAACACAAACAAACAGGCCATCTCCCACCAGAGACAAATCTCCCAATCCTGCTGTGGAAGTGGTGGTGACTCAGTAACGACTCACATCATTCACTCAAACTGAGCATCAAACCTCCTGCTATTTCAACACACAAATCACTCCTGTCTAGTTAGTGGACCAGTTTTCACTTTGGAGAGAGAAAAAAAAAACTGTAATAAATCCATGCTGAGAGAATATCAGAGAGTTAAATGGCTCCGTCTGGCCTGAAGGGATCACTCTGCACCAGGAAGCCCATTTCTATACAACACCCCTCCTATCTCCTCTCATACTCATTTATCTGCTCGCAAAATTACAATCCTTTCAATTTGGATCTGCTTTGAAACATGCAGCATATAGTGAGGAAGTGAGGGAACAGAGGGAAGATGCAGATTAGGGCGGAAAAACGTCGACTCGGAATGTCGCCTCAGGATAATCTGGAGGGAAACTGATGGACGGCTGGCTTAAAAGACAAAAGCGAACCAATTCTTCTCTTTCTTCAAAACAACTAGAGAAAAAGGAACGTTTGACCTCATGAGCGTACAAGACACTAGTAGACAGGAGCACAGCAAAATTAATTAAGCAGAAGTGGGGCATTAATCGAGCCCTTGTTTCTCCTGCCACTCCTTAACAACACTTAGATGAAGGAAGGATGAGACAAAGTAACTCAGGCAGCACGGATAGTGAGCAAAAGAAGAGATATTAGAGTCTAACGGAAAAGCTGCAGTTCTTGGAATCTCAGTGGCATCATCTTAACTCTCTACAGAGAGAGCAATGTATTTTTAGAGCATTAGCTCTTATGAAGGAGTCCAACCTCCTTTCCACCCATTCAGACTGGTGGCAATGGCTCAGAGAGGAAAAAGTGGGTGAAAAAGTATAAAGAACCACACAGAGTAAGGATAAATTTCTACTGTAATGAGTTTTGAGGACATCACAAAAAATTCCTTGAAAATTTCTTGACTTAACAGGCTGTCTGAAGTGTTTTATTGTCATCAGAGAATATTAATAACAACCACAACATCATGGCAGAATGTCTTTTCATGACAACAGAATATATAAATATTTATGATAACAATGTTGTAAAAATTATAATTATTTCTGATCACAAGACAACAAGAGAAATAGTACACAAGTATACACAGAGATATAAAATAGGAAGAAAATGAGATCACTGAGGCGTTGTGGATTATTATTAGTCCTAGTTTGTGCCTCTCATGTATCACCTTTACCTTTGAATCATAGAGCCATGGAATAAGAAAAGTACCCATCAGTCTTTGAAGGTTGTTGAACAGCACTTACCACTGTTCTGAGGTTATTTCCAGGCCACTCAAAGACTCTTCTAAAAATCTGGAAGAAAAAAATATTCCATATTTTTCACAATCATTTAACCTGCTTGCAATGTTGCACCTCTTTCTTGCTGATCCAAACCAATATTTCAGCTGGAAATGACATACCTCCTTGTTCAGTTTTAACATAAACCAAAATGAAAATGAAAACATTTGTTATAAGTTATAACCCATTGGTATGCATTGAAGTTCCTTTCTAGTATTTTCTGTTTTGATACAAATAAGACATTCATATTTTTGCTTGTGTTTACAGCAACGAGCTATGTAGGCACATTAAGGGTTTATTTTTATTGTGCAAAAGACAGACTATTTTTTTCCAGCCAGATGGTTATAGGAGTCTTTGAGGAAACTGGGAAAAAGAACAGCAGAGAATGTTGTTAGACTAAGAGTGTACAGCTATGTTAGCAGCTCTACTGAGACACAGCTGTGCTTTGAGTTAAAGGCTAAGATGGTGATGCTAAGCACGTACAACATACCATGTTCACAGTTTTAGTTAATGCACACAACACTATCTGACTGGTTACATGTCAGGAGTAACAGCCTATCAAAACTGAAGACAACTGTGCCACGGATGGGTGAAGAGGAAAGCATTTGCAGCATGGAATTTACTGCTGGGTGGGGGAGGGGATAATCAAAGTGGTGACAATTCATCCTGGGGGGGCACACAAATATCTGAACCAAACTTCATGTTAATCCGACCAACATTTGTCAAGATTTCGTTAAAAGACAAAAATGCTCCAGTGGCGCTAGGGGAAATATGATGGGATCATCAAAGTCAGCAGGATTCATCCTCTGGGGACCACGAATGCCTGCTTAATTCTGTGGCGTGATTGTAATGGTAATGACACTGAGAGTCACAGAACGGGGCTAGGATTACTGTGCTGTGAAGGCAGAACCCCAACTTGAGCCACAGGCAGGACTTGACTGATAGACAAGGAGTCAGTTACTGTTATTTGGGTTGCAGGTTGCACATCAAGATGTCAGTGCTGAATTCGCCCCTTCATGTCCCACCTCGTCCTCTCTCTCTCTGTCTCTCTCTCTCTTTCTGTGTGTGTGTGTGTGCTCCAGTACAGAATTCAGCTGTTCAGCCATGATTCCATCTAACTCAATTTCCCTCTAACCCTCTTGGCCAGAGCTGCCCCCTTTCATTTCTTCATCCTGATAATTTTATTTTCTATTTCTATCCTCTATCCTTCTTTCCTTCTTTTGGCCAATCCTGCAGTCAACTTTGCTTTTCACGTCCATAACTCTCCCTCCTTTCTCTGTTCCTCCCTCTCACTTTCCCCCCTCCTTCCGCCTCCATCCCTTCTTCTCTTGCCAGTCAGCTTTATGATGTGGCGATCGATGATGTGTCCTTGACCTCGTTATGAGTCCCTCTCCTCTTCCCCACCGCAGGCTTTATTGACCCATAACTCCTCTACACTCCCTAATCCCCCTTTTCTGTCTTTTTCTTTCATCCTCTGTCTTCTCCATCTCAGGGCCTTTTGCTCATTGACAAAACTCTCTTCTCTTCTTTCACCAAATCCCATTTTTGGCACCTTTTAGTCATTGAATTCTACTAAGTATACACTTTACACATCCAGCTGCTGTCCCTCTGGCTTCTTATCATTGTGTTATTTTCACTTTTTTCCCCTTCAAATTTGGCTTTATACTCTTTCATTTGTTCTACCCATTCCAACATTTTCTGTCAATATGGCCTTTGTAAAAGCTGTTTACGTCCCCATCATCTTTACTCACACCTTCAATTTATCTGTTTTCATTTTGTCTGCTTTACCAACATCTAACTTTTTCTACCAAAACACATATGCATCCTCTTGATGTTTTCCAACCTGACTAACAACGCACAAAGCATATTTGTGTGTTTATGCGTGCATGTGTCCTATTATTGGGCTGAGCAAAGTCAATAAAGTCTGATTACTACCCAAATATCTACCGGATGCTGAGACACATTTTTGTGCACACACACGCACACACACAGACAGACAGACAGACACACACACACACCACGCACACACACACACACAGATGAATTGGCTGTGGTCCAGTGTGGCCTATGAATTCATGGCTGATGGAATATTAATTGAGTTTGACAGAGGACATAAAAAACCTTCCCCTTAATCTGACACGGACCATTACAGTTCAATACTGACATGGGAGCCTCACTCATATGCATGGCACTGTAAGAGCGTTAGAGTAGGTGTGTTTGTGTACATATGTGCATGTAATGCAACTGTACATGCATATGAGTATCTTGACACAATATGGGAGTTATCGAGGAGTTATTTCTGGCACACTGGTGTGAATCAAACAGAGGAAAGATTGGTTTGAACTCAGAATAAACTTAACCATCTGAATCTTCAGCTCTGAGGGAGCTGTGGAAAAAAGTTCCGAATATAGTTTTCATTTCAGGGCAAAAGTGTGTTGTAGTGCACGTGTGTGCTTGTTCGTGTGTGTGTGTGTGCGTGTGTGTGCATACGCTTATGTGTATGAATGAGACTTCACACCTTTATGTTTGTGTTTTATTGCTGTATATGAGTGTGACACTTTCAAAGCCTGCAAGATGTGTTGTGTCAGCCTGTGAGGATACACGCGTGTGTGTGCGTTTGAAGTGTGAGAAGGTGCATGTGTGCGTGCGTGCACAGGTTGGCTCAGTCATCAAGGTAATTAGTGTGTAAACCTCCTTGCTGTCGGTTCAAAGAGAATTAACGAGCTCTAGTTAATTAACAGTCTCCCTCTCTTCTCGTTACATGTGTCTGCATATTTAACACGTGTGTTTGTGTGTGTGCATGTGCAGCATCTGCACATCTGACTGTGCCTGTTTGAGCACATTCGGATGTGTTTTTGTTTGCCTATGCCCCGCTGCACTCTGGTCTGCATAATGAATTGACAGGAAGCGGCTTATGCATAAACCAAAACTACAAATATGGTTGTAGGACGATGGGCCACATTTCCCTTTGGCTCTCTGCTCATTCTCATTTATGGTTGACATCACTGAGGTACGATGGAGAGCCACCGTGTAATGGCTGATTCTATTATTTATTAGTTTGTTACATATACATTCTGTTGTACACTTCATCTTTAGTATGTAAGTATTTTGGTTCCAACAAAGCTCAGATTGGAGGCCTGATTCTCACGGCGGACACACATTTGTTCATCCATTCACTAAACTCCGAGTCACGTTGCATGCAAGCAGAGTGAGGATGTCATGCATAAACTAACTGTATATTCCATTTTAGATATACCACAACCTATATGTTGCAGTCAACATTCTGTATACTAAATACACACCAAGTAAACTTATAACTCATTTTCTGCATCACAGTGTGACTGGAGTTTAACTGATAAGGCTTACATATTTATGGTGATGCCAACAATCAATAACCACTGACAATGCATGGTAGCTTTTTGCTTTTGAATGGATGTTTGATAGACTGGAAGAACTGATAAAGGCTGTTCAATAATTACGCTTGAACTCTTGAACTTGAACAACTCTTAGAGTTTAATGACATTAAATATGTTTTTCCTGTCTTCTGTGACTGTGGCAGAAGGAATTCATTAAGTTTTAATGACTGAAGGAGAGATGATTGAGCTAAGGGATATTTTCTAATATTTCACAAATGTTTATTGGTTATGATGTAGTTAGCTGGTCTGATTACATGTTGGCCTGCACCACAAATCACAAAAACGTTTTCATTTTTCTTTCCCAGACATCCCACTTGCATTTTCTTTTATGTTTCTGAATATTTGCATTTGTTAATGTGCTCAAAGAGAGAGAGAGAGAGAGAGAGAGAGAGAGAGAGAGAGAGAGAGAGAGAGAGAGAGAGAGAGAGAGAGAACTGGAGGCAGAAGAGATTTTTCTCTCCCTGATGGTTTTCTGTTGAAGCAGACAGAAGTTGGACAGTTTTGTGTGCTAAATGTCAATCAAGCAGACGCCTGACATCCCATTTGTAATCCTCCCTCCAGACACCTGAAAAATTTTCTAACGTTGACTAAGGTGTGAAGCTTTGCATGTTAATTTCTCCGCCAGTTTTCCTTCATATGATTTCAGCCTGTGGACACGTGATATTTTGCACGCCACTGTCAATATTTTTAAAAGTGATTATTTAAGTAAGTGGTTCTTAAGTGGCTTAGCAGCTCTCGTGGGTTGTATGACCTATTGAATTGTTACAACAACTGTGCCATTAAAATACAAGGCATGGTTTAATTTAGTGGACGACTGACTATTGGGATTTTCAGTAGCTGATGCCAGAAAGCGAAGATAGCAAGATGACGTTTCTTTTGCATCTGATTAAATATTTGAATCATTCCAATAAGACACAAGATTGCTGAGCTTAACTTTTCATTTCTTCAACTCTAACATTATTGTCTGCAGTAAGATGTTGTTTCAGGTGTTTCAATTTTTATTACTTAATAAAATAGAAAAATACATATAATAATATGCAGTAGATTTCATAATGACTGCGGAGACAGCAGGGCACAGCACTTCAGAAGGAACATCATTCTATAATAAAAATGTCTGAAAATGTGTCTGCAGACATTTTTCGTTTACTGGCCTCGTCAGCACGGAGCACGGACGGTCAGTTCACGCCAGATAACTGATTAATCAGTGGACCAATTAATTGGTCTACCATTGATTTAACTGCATGAAACCACAATTTAAGAAGTGAATAAATGTTTACAGAATATTTTACCATAGCTCACAGGAAAGAAGATAATCAAGGTATCTGATATTCAGTGTAAGATCAATATAACAGTCTGATATCACTATTTATATCATCATATTACCTCTTCCTGTTTCTTATATGATACCTTATTTACTATCTGAAAACAATTGAGTTGATAAAATGTCAGCCTTCTGCATATGACAGCTATAACTGTGCAGAGTATGTCAGGTGATATTGCACTATGCTTTCACAACACACAGTGAAAACTAATATGCTTCTGTTGACACCACATGGGTATAGTCCAGACTTCATATCTGGAATGCTGATCAGTCAAAATGACCTTTGCTTCTGCTCTCTTGTTTTGAGTCCGTTTAGAAATCATGTTGTGCTAATGCAGCCAGCAAATGTGTATGTGATTATACTGTGGAGTGAGTATAGGAATGAGTAAGCAAACTCAATAACCGTGAGTTTATTAAACAATGAGTTTTCATTGGCTTTTTTTTCTATACAAATTATTGAACAGTTTTAAAGCAGTCACTTTGCATGATTAAGCTGCACTTTAAAGATGCTCTGCATAAACACACAACAAGGATCAATTCACACTATTGTCTTATTCATGCATTTCATTTGAAAGGCCTGTGCGTCTCTGCTTTTGAAATGCTTCGTTACTTCGATTAATTTAAAGCAGGCTTCTCTTTGTCACTCCTTAACATTGTTTTTTAATTGTGTTAGACTTTGGTATCCACCCCAGATGTCTTGCTTTATCATTTCAGCAGAAACGTTATTATAAACACCTTAAGTGTGAACTTTGGTGGTAAAAAACAAACAAGCTTTTCACTTTTTTCTTTCATTTTTCCATCTTCCATCTTCTTTTATCACAACACTAATGGGGCCAGTTAATAAAACAAAACAAAATGAAACTTTGACAAAGCGACAGAGCCAGCTGGTCAGATTTCTCTCTTCTTAGGTTACATTTACACAAATCTTGAAAACATTTGCTAGAAAATCTTTTGAAACCTTTTGCTGCCAACTGTTAACTTATGCATCAAAGGCAGCGAGAAACAGTGAAATCTGCTGACAGAAAGCGTCTCGCAGGGGCTGTGTGATCAGGACAGATGTGTTAACAATTCATTTGACGATGATATATTTACACTGGTTATTTAAATATAGGACTGATCTAAAACTGTATTCAAGACCTTGTGCTGCAACAAAGTGACGTGTGGAGTGTTGGAATGCAGTTTCCCGAGGCTATGTTGAAAAGAGCCGACGTCCTGTTTACTCAGTGTGCCCATTAGGTCAAGCAGACAGGCAAAGACAAGTGTTGGGAGCCCGTGTGGGAGAGCTAGGGCAACAGATGACGAATAAAACAACAGATAAATGGTTGAATGAGCAAAAAAAAAAAAAAAAAAAAAGAAGCCGTTAATCAGCATGTGTGGCAGGGTGAAGTGCTGAGAGAAGAAAAGGACAGACTTGCAAAACTCCACACGACCACAGACTGTCTGAAGTAGGAATGAAAAGACAAAGAATCCTGTTTAGTGGAGACACGATGGACTGTTGTGGTATTTGCAGAATGCAGAAAACGGTTTGGAGCAGGTTGAAACTCAGCTCAGGGAGGGATGAAGCAATGCGAGCGGCATCTCTTCAGCTGTCTGGCTCGCAGATGTTGAAGAGCCAAGGCGCCTTGTTACCACAACACATGTGCACACTCACACAGCTTCCATGCGGATACCGTAAATCTGCACATTAGGCACACCTGCTTGTGTATGCTCACAGTTGCAGGTGTGCACGCACACACACACACATTTCTAACTATGCAGTGTGTATGTTGCAGTAGGACCACCTCTGCAGTAAGAGCAATCCTGTCCTCTCCATGTTTCTGCTTTCCCCTATTTTTGCCCTCCCATATTTCTCTGCTCCCTCTCACCCTTCGTTCACTCTCCCTTCTCTTATTTCCCCTTTTTCTACTTTCCTCTCCTCTTTTATCCCTTTTATTCTGTAGATCCCCCCACCACCGCCTCTTCCCTTTATTTCCTCTGTCTCTCTCTGTCTCTCTCTCCTCTAGAAGCAGGTGATGTAGAAGGGTGCTCAGCAGTATCTGACTATCAGGCCTGACTCTGTGAGAGGAATGATAATCACTGTGCTGCACTGCAGAGAGAGAAAGAAAAGAGGGAGCAAGGGAGAAACAGGGAGAGAGAAGAGGGAGGGAAAGGGGGCATGAGATAGAGGGAAAAGGGGGGCAAGTGCTGCAGTGGGAATGAGGGGGCAAAATAAAATGGGGACGTGGGGGTGAGCGGAGTAGGGCAAGAGAATGGGACAAAGACAGGAGATGAGTGGTAGACAAAGAAAGAAAGAAAGAAAGAAAGAAAGAAAGAAAGAAAGAAAGAAAGAAAAGAGAGAATGTCAGAAAGAAAGAAAGAAAGAAAGAAAGAAAGAAAGACTAACTGAGTAGTACATCTCCTCCGTGTCGTGCTCCCTCTTTTCCATCGCACTAACACCTACTTCCTTCACTCACCCCATCTGTCCCCTCACTCTCACACACACCTCCGATAACACCACCCCTACCACCACAATAGCTTGTAGTACAGCAGCCTCATGGAACGAGGGAGAGCCTTAGCCTTGTGTCTGAGCACCAGAGAACATTAACTGCAGCAGCGAGGTCATCTGATCGGCACTATGCGGTCTCTCTCTCTCTCTCTACACCTCTCTTTACACTGCTGCAGTCTGCTGCCGGCCCCCCTGTGGTCAAAAGTGGAACTGCCAACCATCCTGTCTACTGCTGTCCCGATAAACAGTTCTTGCAGAGTGCAATGTATGTACGTAATTTGCAGAAGCTCGCTAGTCATAAATCACTTTCTCTTACTGGGAGCAATTAAAGCCAAACCCTGCGGCCACTGCTTATTATCAATGCCCTAACTAGTTATTGGAAGTGGGTGGGTGTGCGTATTTTGTATGTAGGTACACTGTGTATGACAATTTGTGTGGAGAGAGCGAGAGGGAGAGAGAGGGAGAGAAAGAGAGCTTCTCCACATGCGGTTCTACTGCATCGCCATCCACCACAGCTTTGTTACCATCAAGCTGTCCACTCTGGCACTGAGCTTTCTCCCTTTTCCTTGTCTCCATCTGGGCTCTCCACCCTGCAGATACACATTGAAAATCACTGACTCTATTCACAGCATCAGGCCTTTGAAATGTTTATCCTTTTGTGTAGCCGTGGCTGTCTATAGGGACCGAAAACAAAACGGAAACAAAAGCTCCTAGAGTGAGATGTAAAGCGAGGCTTACCGGACAAATGCCCTGTGATTCAGATTAGCTCCTTTGTTGCTGTGTTTGTGTGCGTGTGTGTATGCTCATCATGTTCATCATTTTCCACTGCTGGTCACTAAAACAGTCATCTCTTATAATATCCATGACAGAAGTCATTGTTAAGAAAGATGCAAACAGGATGGTGGTGTACAACTGGCCTTCTGTGTGCACGCGTGAGTAAGGGAGTCCATACATATGTATGTGTGCTATTTAGATGGCATTTACTGCCCATTCTGAGTGTATATGTGTGTGTGTGTGTAGACCATTAGACTAATAGTATGCGTGTTAGGAACAGGCTTTTCCCACCCACTGGTATTGTCCATTAAGGGTGACCAGAGGAGAGAGAGAACAATAGCTTCACTGTGGGGGCCAGTGTATGAAAGAGTAAAAGTGAGGATGAGACTAAAGATACGTAGTCTTACACACAAGGCTGACGGACAGACACACACACACACACACACACACACAGAAACACAACCTCCCTGTTGAGAGTGATTAGGAGTGCTGCTGTGAACAATAGACAGAGTCAATAAAGGACCTCAGAGACATCCGGATACAAGAGCAAGGTCTCTATCCCTCACCACCACCACCAACACCAACACCACCACCACCCCACCCTCCACCTCCACCTCCGTTTCCTCCGCACACTCTGTCTTTCCCTGCATCCCGTACCTTCTCCTCTCTCTGCAGCTTTTTTTCTTTTTGTTACTCTCCTCCACAACAACTGCTCTTTGCCTCCGCTTTGAAAACGATTTTATTTATCATATCAGATCCCTGCTTGCTCCACATCTCTCTCATTTTCTTGTTGTCTCTGTCCTCGCTCTGTCTTTCACATATATTCTGTCTCCTTTGCGGCACTCCTGTCTTTTGTAAAATGGGCGGACGGGCTGAGCTGACAGAGGCTGACACGGTGGAACGCCACGGTAAACTGAAATCCATCCTGTCAGTTTAGAATCAGTGTCACTCATTTTACAAGGTTAAAGATAGCTTTGCCTAATGTGCTGTCAGACACAAACAAACACGTACAACACGTAGGCCTTGCCAGATACACAATCACATGTAAGCGATATAATATGCTGGAAGTGCACACACGCACACAGTCTTGTTTCCATCACTTTTGGGGACACTGCATAAGCTAGTATTCATCTCCTAGAGCCTTAACCACCACCTACCTATAACAATAGACATTACTAGCCTCACCCTAATCCTTACGTTAACCTACACACACACATACACACACACACAAAAGAACAAGACCACATTAACTGATCCACCTATATGAAAGTATATGCAGCATATGAGTATTGGACATTTCTGACAGTGTGTGTGTGCGCGCGTGTGTGTGAACCCCCTCTCAGCCCTATCACCCCCGTGACAGACACAGTGCCACAGAAATGTCTTGGGGCGCCTCGCCCAATGTCTTGACAATAGTCTCAGTGTGTGTGAGTGACTCGGGGACACAGACGGAGCGTTATTCTGGGTAGACGACAGGCACGCACACACACACACACACACACACACACACATTAAAGAGGGAAGACAGTGCACTCTTTCTGTCCCTCTGCGCTATTTCTCATTCCCTCTCTCCCTGACGCAGAGAGACTCAATCATTCTCACTCTCTTGTCTCCTTTGACGCAGAGGAAAAACAACAACAAAAAAAAAAACTGCTCCTTTCCTCTATCTCTCTCTTTTTTCTGTGTATGTGTATGTGTGCGTGCGTGTGCCGGCGAAAGACTGTATAATTATTATGGCTTTCATTTTCTCTGAGCTATGAAGTATGCTTTTGGTATGCAAACAGACTTCTTGCATGTGAGTGTGCGTATTTGTGTGATTGTGTGTGTGTGCTGCTCGATACACCAGAGACCGAGTGCAGAGTCGGGCCATTGAGCGGAAGGAGAAGGATGGAGGAGAGTTAATGAGAAAGCAGTGGAGAATCCGGCCCGTTCCCATCGATAACCTCACACCACACTTCAAGCATATACGTACATTTGCTCCATTTTTGAAACCCCCTTTGAAAATTATGGTTCAGCATTAGTGTTAAGACGTGGCTTCCGTGGAGTCATATCCAGCAGAGTTTCAAAGAGCCAAGCCTTTGCTGCGGAGTCGGCCTGATTATTATGCGAGTCCTGGCATTAAAAAAATAAATAAATAAAAATGTTTAAAAATGCTAATTATTCCACAGCTACTGCAGTAAAATGGTAAAACTGCAGCTGAAAACATAATTTTGGTAAATACTCAAACTACAGGTATAGACTGCACTAATTAGTTAGAGTGGGTAAGAGTATATTCTCTTGTCACTATATTATTGTATGTCTAGTCCAGCTGATAGCACAGCCTTATGGTAGGCCACCTGGGAATGTAAGGATTTAAGGAACCATATTTCACTGTGTTCACGTTGAGACATCAAGAGTAGAGATTTGTTTGCTTTACGATCTACAGGGCCATACATATTAAGAACTATTGCTTCTTTTCATAACTGATATACTTGCAGATTATTTTCTTGATTAACTGAGTCTTCATTTGGCCTTTAAGATATAAGAAAACAGTTGAAAAACACCATTTGCGGTAGTGTTGTCAGGATGCTGGCATAATACTTAATACTTACATTTTGATGCAACAGGGAAAATTTTACACATTATCTGTTAAAAGTAAATATAACAAGGCTAAAATTTCTTTGGAACAGCCACACCAGACGGTGTATCAATATTCTGGAAAATAACTATTTCAGAGTATAGCTCATGGTATTCCTAAGCTGAAGTTAACCATGGCAGATTGCTTGTTTTATCCAACCAACAGTCTAAAACCCAAATATATTCAGTTTGTTAACATTATCATTATAAGACAAAGAAAATCTGAAAATATTCCTATTGTTGAAATGACTTGAAACTGGTTGATCGTTGCTGATCAAATTTCTTTTGAGCAAATAATCAATCAATCAATCAAGTGATCGTTTCAGCTCTAAATTGCTGCTCATGGTGTTTATTTTTCAGCTTGTCTTGTTTAAAGCTTTGAGACAATGCATTCTTGAGATAATCCAATTACGTTTTAAAGCATATAAATGTAAAAAGGAGACATTTTCAACTTATTAATCTTCCACATCACTTGAAAACTGAAAGAACCTAATATATGGTAAAATATATGCGTTGGATTGGACAGCAAAAAGATATCTACTGCATATTGCAGGACTTAAGTGTGTGCACTGAAAAACTGAACTTTTGAATGTAGCACTTTACAAATACAAGTGCACTAGTTAATGTCTACACAAGTTAGGATGTGCTGTCTGTAAATTGCTTTTCCCCAGACTAGCATTCAACATAAAGCACCATATGGGAGTAGGAAATGAATTATTAAACAATTCATAATGATCACGCCATGTGAGAGTAACACTGCTTTCTAAAAGTCACGCACATGAAAATAACACCAGCTTCTTTGATATTCAATTAGGAGTTTAGTCAATAATTTTAAAGTCAGCGTTTGATCACCCTTGAAACTAAACTAAACTGCTGCTGCTGCTTTGTGGTTGAGATCTCCTTAAAATGTGGCCAAGCTGCATGCTTGACTTCTGCCTTTTTGTAAAATCTGGAAGAAAAAAAAAACAAAAACTAAAAAAACATAGAGAGCACGTTGAGGTGAATTCGTTGATTCAACATATTCTTGATGGAAGGCTCCCTGCAACGGCTCTGCTGGATTTAAAAGGGCCGTCGTCAGCAAAGGCCAGCATTAAGAAACACTCTCACACATCTTATTCTAATCAAAGCCTGCTCTTTTTAACAGCCGTGAAAGCTTTCATGTTAACACGATACCGCGACCAAAGCTTTATTCACGCTTTTAAAAGAGACTGACTGGTCAATGAGCGTGTGTGTGTGTGCCTGCACCTGACAATACACCGTATCTGTGTCAACACAATCTATCCTTGCTTCTCATCTTACCGCTGACACCGCGTGTGACTCCCCCAGCCATGTATTAATTGTCAGTGATCCTCGCTTACGCTGTTTGTGCGTATGCGTGCACGCACGCGCAGTTGGATGTGTATGTTTTCCAAGCCATCTCAGCTTGCTGGTTCAGATGCAAGCATTCTTTTATCCAGCCAATTAGAGATTGCCATTTCATCCCCATGGAAACCTGTGTGGGGCTCTAATTGGCAGATTGATTTGCATGACTTTGATAAAAAAAATTTTGTGGGCTTGTGTTTAAGTTTGTGTGTATATCTGCAGATCTGAGTGAAGTTCAGTAAAAGTGGGTTGTTTTCTTCTCGTTTTCATTCCCCTGTTTATTTCAAGAGCTGTTACTAACCGTCTTCATAATATCTCCGTATTTGTGAAACAGGAGAACAGAGTCTCTTAAATAATGCATGTCTGACTTGTACCTGTGCAGCGCTGACCCATTAAGAACCTGCTTTACTGTAATGCTGTGCAATTACTCTGCTGTATTAGAAGCAAACCACTGATTCAAAGTGCGGCACTACTCCTCAAAGTTCAGTCTGTTGTGGGAGCTTCTGTATCTAGATAGGTAAAAAAAAAAATCATGTCTTACATTTTATAGATGACGGAGGCAAGTTATTCATTTGTAATGTCCTTGGGAGAGAGTTAAAAGAAGTGTGGTGTGAGTGAGCGATAATGTGAAGCCCATGTGAGTGCGTGTGTGTCATACAGGTCAAACTATTTTAATGCTTCTGTTTGAAGGCGCCAGGGGATTTCTCAGTTCAGCGCTACCTGTCTCTATGCGAGTATGTGCACGTATAGCTAGGCGTCTTTTATCTGGTCTATTTGTGACAAGCAAGTGGAACTGAACAAGGATCAAAACACGCACATACATACATGCACACATACATTAAGAGAGGCTTGGGTCAGTGGTTTAATGTGGAGCAGTGCTGCAGGCAGAGGCCTGCCCACTCAGATTTATGTAACTTCTACAATAGGACAGGTAGAAAGCTCTTCCTCTGTCTCTTCCTCTCACTTTCTCTCTCAAGCACACATGCACACACACACACACACACACACACACACACACAAACACACACACACACACACTTAATCGCAAAAAACCTGAGCTGGCCTCACTTGCAGAGTGAAGCTCCCTCCCCTCCTCTGCTCTCCTGTCTTCTGCTAACCCTAGACCCATATACCTCATTTCTATCTTTTTCATCTGATCTCCTCCTCCTCTACACTCTATCAGCTCTCCACCCCTAGGCGATACCTAAGAACACATTCTCGTTTTGTGGCTCCACATCTCCCCCTACCACTCACTGAAACTTTGCCTATTCTATTCTCCCAGATTTCTCTTCGTCTCCCTGCCCAGCTCTCATAAACCCCCAGCCCCTCCTCCTCCACCACCACCATACCCTTTATTTTCTAAGCCATGTGTGCTGACCAGGAATTTCTTTTCTCCTCTTTCACTCATTTTCTGTCTCCCCCCTTTCCCTTCCTCTATCTCCATCTTGATCTTCCGATTTATCTGTCTTCCACCAACAATTCTAAAACAGATGGCTACACTTAGCCCGGGGCAAAAACATTGGCTTTGGACTATAGCAGTACCAGGACCAGTCTTTCACACTCACACAAGATCTAATAAGCTGATATCCGGCGAGAAATGTGCTGTGATTCGCCAGTAGCAAAAATGCATAAACCATATTGCACAGTGCAGATATTCACACCTTAGGCTCATTCCTTGGTAGCATGCTTAATTTTATCCAATCAGGAGAAAAAAAAAAAAAAAAAAAAAGAAAAGCAAAGATTAAAGTTGACTTTAACTACACTCTAAGAAGGGAGGCAGAGGAAAGAAGGGAGAGGGAAATGAAGAGGGTTGTTAAGAGCCATTTGTAAAATTTAAAGAAACTATTAAGTGTTATTAAAAAAAAGTTTAGAGCCATTAAAAAAAAAACACATTTTGAAAAGATGGATCCAGATGGAGAGTGATGAAAAGAGATGAAACCACTTAGGGAGAACAGAGAGATCAATCAGAGGGAAGACAGACGGAAGAGGATGTGTGTGTGTGTGTGTGTGTGACAGAGACAGAGAGAGACATTGGGGATGGATGGTTGGAAAGAGACAGTTTTATTGGATAAGTTACAGAGCACCGAGTTCAGAAGCAGACAGTGCAGGCGACTAGTCTATGGAACAGTCAAATCATTGATTATGGCGTGTTTGAAAATAGTTTTGTTCTTGCTATCTTTGTTTGTCCCCGTAAACTCTGTTTTGCAATTTTGTATATTCAGGTCTGTGCTTGCGGCCTCACATTCCTGAGTCTGAACATTGGGTTTCTGCCTGCATACTTCCTCAGTTCATTCAGTTCTATGGAATCAAGATTAATTTTGCAACATGTGAGGCGAATAAATCATTCGCAGATGTCTGCCTGCGTGTGCTGACAGGTTTGCTAGACAGCAAGGTTTGGTAAGGTTCTTTTTAAATACAACAGAGGGTCACAAAGAGAATGTGGAGGATGTTTAACTGTTTACTTGGAGCTGCTAAGCCATTAGTGCAACTGGCTAACTGAAGTCCTTCAGTCATGTGACAGTGAGAAGGGTGTCATTATCTCAGAGATCCCGTCTTGCAGCACAATTCCTAAGTGCCTCCCACAGTGAGATGCCGTGAAATTTCACAGACTTCACCTTTAGATTCTGTTAGGAGAAATAGATTTGGGTCTGGTTTTCCAGTAAATCGCTCCACCAGACAAAGTTGTCCTCTCTCTCTCTCTCTCTCTCTCCCTACTTTTTATTGAACCACCTGCAATCTTTTTGTGTACTTCAGATGCTTACACTGGAATCGTTAATGGAGAGCAGCAGGGAGAGAGGGAGTGTCATAACACACTGATGGTTTATTACAGTACATTTCCAACTCATCAACATTTATCCCCAATATCACCTTTATTTTAAAGAGTTTTGGCAAGGTGTCCGAAAGTGTTTTATTTCCCATCAATGCTCAAGCGCAAAAAACAACCATTTACTTCTCTGCTGTTTAAAGTTTTAAGTCAGTTTTGGTTCTTGTGGGCCACTATCACTAATACTTTCTCTGATTTGTTCAAACTAAACTTTTTAAAACATTTTGAACAATGGGCAAGATAGATGAAAGGCATGAGCTTTCATTAAAAAACACCCTAAACATGTGACGTATAAAGTGATAGAAATCCTACAACACATAGTAAGACAGGGTATGCACTTCTCTGTCAAGAGAAAAACAAAAACAAAACAAAACAAAAACTGAAAAGTGGCACATTGTAAAAGATTGTCCAAAAGTGAGCTCACTTATCCCTGTTTTTTAAGATTCATTACATAGATTCATAAAGAGTTCTCGGAGAGTTATCAGTACATAAATACTTTGGCCTTTAGACATGGTCGGATGAAACACTGAACGATCTAATTTGTTTTAAGCACACAGAACCCTTTAGGGGCGGACTTGCCTAATTTCACTACCGTACATCTTGTAAGATTAAGCTTGAAGCCAGAGAGCCAAATGAGCAAACTCAGAGTTTACAGACAGAAACTTAAAAATTAAGCCCTCAGGCACAGATTTGAATGTATCAACTTTCAGGACAGATATTACAGCTACAAACATAAGTAAGATGACAAGTAAAAAAAAAAACCCCATAAAACAAGAACCTTTGTTTTCAGTACATCTCTAACAAAATGAAGCTGATAATATTACATCAGTCAATCTGATGAAATAAAAGTCTCACATACTAAGAATTGCGCTCACACCTGCAACATCCACTTGGAAGGTAAACAAATTTAAATCGCTTCGGTTTACTTTGGTTTAATTCAGTTTGACTTGACTCAGTCTGACTCAGTTCAATACAATTTGAATTATGTATTTGAGCTGAGCTGGGCTGAGTCCAATTCAGTTCAATTCAAAATACTTTCAAGTCAATTTAATTCAGCTCAACTCGATCCCACTTAATGCACTGAAGATTCTTTTGTGTAGGTGGATAAAACCAGTCAAAGGGCTACTAAGCTGTCTGGAATCCCTGTCTAGTGTGAGAAGGAGTGCTTTTGTTTAGCAATATTGGGTAAAATTGCTCAACCCACAGACAGCCATTAAGGTAATGCTGTAAGGCAGATGAGCTGAATGCAGCGCTGCTCAATGCGGAGCAGAGTCTTCAAGAAGCAAATAAAAGGAAGCATCTCCGCAAGGGCTTGCTATGTAGGTCTTTGTGTGCGTTCGAGTGTGTGTGTGTCAGAAAGTAGAGAAAGAGCGCTTGTTTGTAAGGCTCCATGGATGTGTGTGATTCTAGGAGACAGAGTGTGCCTGGGCTTGTGCATGTGAGTCGATCCAGAGGGAATGGAACAAGAAACTGATGTAAGAGTCGGAAAACTTTCCTCTCCGCTCATGTGTCATCATATTCTTATCAGTCTGCTTGCTGTGAAAAGTGTATATGCATAAGGATCTTGAAGGGTGTGTAATTATGTGCCATTATGCACACATAAGAGCGTGTTTCAGTGGGCACGTCTGTGTGTGTTAAAATCACACGTCTGACAGTGTGTGTCCCTGCCTCGGCTTGTCTGCATGTGTGCGTGTATGTGTGGGAATGACATTCCCACATTCCTGCCATTTCACAGACGGCTTGAAACAAAAGCTGAAGGGAGGAGTTGTTAACACAGTAACATTATCAGCTGAACAGCCTGTCTGTATTATCTTGTGTGGTAAACAGCCAAGACAGACAGGGGACTTCCAATCACATTTCAGCTCTGGGTGACCTTGATGTGTGAGGAAACAGACAATTTGTGTCTCTCTGTGCCTCCTGCAATCTCACTCCCTCTGATTCTCCTCTTGCTTTGTCTTTCTGCCTTTTGTCCTGCTGCCCTGAGCTCTCACACGTTGAAGCACACACATCTTTAAGAAATTTGTGAGGATGTTCCTGTGGCTTTTATTCCACGACTCCCACCATAACCACAACCCTCACTACATGTGTCCGCTTACCTTGAGCTTGACCAAAACATCACTTCTGAGGTCTCGTCTTTATCCGACTGGGGACATTTGGACTTACACCTCGTTTACTCTGGCCGCAAAGTGAAAGCAGCACAGCAACAGTAGATGCAGTCCTGTGTCATTTGGAAACTAACTTCAGCATGCCGCACAATTGGGAAAGGTTTCACAGTCCAATACACAATCACTCTAGGAAATAAAGGAGATCCAAAATGATTCCTTCAACTTACAAATGAAGCACACCAGTATGGAGAGGATGTTCAGGTGCTTTTACATCAGACAGTGATCACAAGACAGTTCCATACCTATGTCACATGATCAGTGCTGATCTATTTCCATGACAACTGAACAAAGTCAATGAGGAGTTTTTTTTTTTTCCAACTCTGGTGAGTTTGTCCGTTCAGGTTTGTTTCATTTAGGCGGTTATGGATGCCGTCATTCAATCTCTAAATGCAGACCAAAGAACAACACAGCTTTTGAAGTGTACAACACATAAAACATATTTCATGCAGTGATTCGTGTGAATCTGTCATCATTTGTAAATAAAACAGCTTAGAAAAGCAAAAAGCACCAGTGTTTAATGTTTTGCTTTATTTCTCTTTGGACCTAAACCTGCAGGTGTGACAGCCCCTTTGTAAGGTATCCATATGATCCTGGTCATGCGGAAAATCAATGTGTTCGGGGCGGGCATGTGTTCCACTTCCACAACCTGAGCATCTAACACAAACACACATGTGTGTTTATTTTCCAGTAACGTTGGACCCTTTCTTCATCTCTCTCTCTCTCATTTCTTTCTGTCTGGCTCGAGTTCTCTCTCTCTCTGATGCCCACTGACTCTCACCGTCTCCTCATTCCCTCCGCTTGCTCTTTGTCTCCAGGTCAGTAGATCAGTTTTCAGTCTGGCTCGTTGGGTGATCCCTGCTTTGGTTACCTCGTCCTTCTCACCTCTCGCTCACCCCCACCTCCTAAACTCCCCACCCCCAACCCCATGAGCATATGGCCGGCTGCGCAGCCTGAACTCGTGGTGGCTTTAATAAATTCATCAGCGCGTTGGTATCATCATGACAGGGGTCACGGGTCGGTTACACTGTATGTGTGTGGAACTGAGAGAGGGGTGTGTGTGTGTGTGTGTAAACGTGTGTGTGTTTGTCTCTGGTTGACAGTGCCTTCACCTCTACGACCCTAATGCATGCTGCATGTTATCACAAGAGGCGTATGTGTGGCTGTGCTCATGTGGCGTGCCTGACTGCGGGAGGGGTGAGAGTGAGTCTATGACAGACGCTCATCATATTTAATCCTGGAAGGATTTCGTTGAAATGAAAAGCTGCTTTTCAATTTTATAATCCAGTAGACCTAATCTCTCTGCCAGCACCCGTCCGTACAGTCCAATTAGATGGACAAGACTCGCTGGATGAGCCCTATTCACCAAAAACTCATCTCCATAGCCTGTCTTTGCTGTGTCAAAACACTGTGGCACCCCGTGTCGTGACAGCCCTGCGCTGACCTTCACCAAGTGTTGTGAAACCGTGCGAAGCACAAAAAATTGCACTGTCAACCCACCTGTTTCTGCTGCAGTCTTGGCCTTGTAAATGGCGCATTGATTAGACTTTGGATGTGTGTGCCTGGTTCGATTCAGCCTTTGTGGCACCGCGCTTTCACCCCACACACCCACACGCACACATGCTGGGTCCAAAGAGAGAAAGTGCACACTACAGTAAAAGAAGAAGTCACACTAGTGAAAATGCTGAGTTGATTCATTCTCAGGGGTCACTGTAGTACATGGGAGATGCAAAGGTAGCAGTGGCTGGGTGTTTGTGGCCACGCAATATGGCAGAGTAAGTGGGAGAACGACCTGAAGGAACAAAGAGTCGCCGAGGAGATGTAAGAAGAAAGAAGCCGACAGTGCAAAGGGCTCATCGAGACAAGTTACGCACTATAACACACACACGCTGAAAAGGAAAAACCTGAAAAAACTGAAACCTAAATGTTTTAGTGAGTTCAAACAACCACTGTGACCTTTGTTGTGGTTGACCGAGGACAGCAGACAGGAAAAACAGTTTTGTGGTGGAAAATGTGTGTGCTGTGGTGGTTAGAGGGCAGAACGAGGCCACTTTGCCCATATTGACTGCAGTGCCATGTGACTGCTGTGATCATTAATGTGTCCTGATGCCAACGGGTATCCTGATGACCCACATCTCAACAGTCCACTCTCACTCTCTGGCTGCCACCCAAACCAGACCTCTCTCTCTCTCTCTCTCTCTCTCTGTCTCTCTGTCTCTGCCGTTCCTGACTTGGAGGCAGGTACTCCAACCTTCTTCTTTACACTTTCTCTATAAGCATTAGGATCAAGAGTTGGTATCAAATGTCTTGTCAGAGTTGTAGCGTTGTTTATTCATTGAACATCTACCGCTTAGAATCACAGTTTTGGTTTTTCTCTGCTTGTAATAAACCATTTAAAATAAAAGTTTTTTGAAGAGGAAAAAAGATGGCGGTCTAAGAACATATCGTTTTGTTGTCTGCATCAAAACTTAGAGACCCTGTTGATGTTGATATCTAAAAATTTCAGATCAGGCCCACTTCTAATCAAAATAAAACACACACACACACTCTTATTCCCTGTTCCCTTACACCACTCATTTCTCACTCTCTTTCATTTAACTGGTTCATCCTGCCTTTTCTCTATTACTCCTCTTCTCTCTTGCACATATCTTCACTCTCCCTTCACCTTCAGCTAACCCCTACCTCCCATTTCTACTCCTCCACACTTTTTTCCTGTTCATTTTTCTATTTATTCAAGCCCACTGACATGGATATCCTTCCTCTTCCCTCTCCTCAAGGAACAATTTAGATTAAATAAAGATCACACATCGGTGGACTGAGCTGTTTTACCATCTTGTTGCCTCTCTGATGCAATCTCGCTTTTCATCCATGACGCTCAGTTTTTATTACTTTCCCCGTTTTTCACTCATTTTTCTTTTCCCCTATTTGGAGCATCCTAGTTGGTCTGATGATGTGCTGACTTCAGATGAACAGTTTTTAGAGTTTTCACTGACCCACTAAAGTAGCTTTGAAATTCAAAGCCCCCCCCCTTCTCGTTTACTCGATCTTCCTCCCCTCCTAACCTCCTATAATTCTCTCCCACTCCTGATCTAATGCTATTCCAAATTCTGTCAGCGTCCCAGTTCCTACATTTGGCACATACTCGCCACCTTTTACTCCCTGAGTCTATCTCTCACTTGCACTCACATATAAAGTGCATATGCATTCATAAAATAAGCAGTCCCTCGAGCACACTGACAGACACCCACCAACACAAACCTGCTCATGTCGCCAAACTGTTAGAGTTAACAAATTCTGACATGAATGCAGTCACACACGAGCACCCAAAGTCAGACACACACACACATGGAGCTGTGTATGAAACCACTGACTGCTGGATATTTTGGGGGTCGGTTGAGGTGGGGAGGGGGCACACTTCACCACAGCAGAGGAGTTAATTACCCCATACGATCAATAATTCATTACGCTGTCAGTTCGCGTGTCTGTGCGTCTCCGTATATGTGCTGGCACGTAAGCATGAACGGCAAACTTTCCCAGTAAGCATTTTCTTTCCCTGGGAACGGCAGATTAAGAGGATTGACTCCGTAATGGATTAACCTCTGGAGTGTTTGTGCATATACGGATGTGTGCGTGATCGTGTGTGTGTGCGCTGAGCAGGATCAGAGAGCCCATGTATGAATTGATTAGCCTAAGAAGCTCCTCTCCTTCCCTTTTAATGACCACATCAGCACTTTTTCACCACAGGGAGGATAGATGTGGAGCTGTCCATCAACGAAATGAGACACTGCCCCTTTAAGAAGGGTTAGCTGTCACTCAAACAACACACTCGGCAGCACTCCCCACGGACTAGGGAGACCCTGCTGTGTCAGTGTGTCCACGATGATAGATTGAGCCTGTGTGTGTGTGTATTCAGTGTGTTTGTGGTTGTGCGTGGGCAGAGTGGTAAGTGACCATCCCTATGCAGTATTTATTTGACAGCAGGACTTCAGCTTTTATCTGCAACTTCCTGAGTAAACACTAAAGCCAGTGCATCCATTAGCTATGGAACTGAAATTGTTTACGGAATAAACATAAATATGAAATGGAGGAAAGCCTGATAAGCGAGACAGAAACACAGAATGACCAATTACCCTGTTGGAGGCAACTATTCGCCCACTCCCACTATGTCCTCACTCTAACTGAATTTCTCAGGGGCTCATACACATGCTGACACACACACGCGCACAAATTCATGCATGTATACACAAATGCACATATTGCTTGGCTGCAGTGGGGGGGCTGACTCATGTCCCCTGCATTAGATCTTGTTAAACAGAGGGCTGATGTTTGACACAGAACACACACTCTCTGAGACAGCGGGATACCTTCACGCTGTTCACAGGCTTAGGATTCTGACACAGACACACAATTGTGTGAGCACAAACTGACAGCTATTTCGTGGAGATAAAAAGTGTTTAGACGCTAGCGATGGGGAGCGTGGTGCACTATGTCAGCAGATGTGCGAATAAGATCAGATGAAGCTAAGGAGGAGGAGGAGGAGGAGGAGGAGGGTGAGACAGATCTCTGGAGCCAGAGAGCGGACAAAGAATCAAAAAAAGGCTGACTGGGATTTTTAAAGGAAAGTCAGATAAAGACAGGACAGAGCAAACCAAAACTGAGCATCCATAAAAACTATGCCATCCCTTCCCCGAGCTCCTACCTGTTTGCTGTACTTGTTCCCAGTCTGGCAGCCATACTCTGAGCACTGGTCAGATCCCAGGGACATGGCATCTGCATTGCCACTGCCCCCACTACTGCTGCTGCTGGAGCCGGCACTTCCCACACAACCTCCACTGCCCACAAAGGTGTTGGAGGGAGGCAGGTCCTGAACCGCCTGGTGCTTCTTACCCTCAGCTGGGGGGGAGTGGGGCTGTAGATTCACTGCAGGGAGAGGTGAGCTGGATTTGTAGTGCCTGGCCAGGTCAGGGCTTGACTGGTGTCTCCTGCCACCGCCCATCCGTGGACTGCCGGGGTCACCATCCACAACACAGTAGCGGGCTGCCAGGCGCTCACTGGCACTGCTCAGATCCTCCTCATCATCATCGGCATGGCGACGCAGCCCGTTGACTGTGACAATGCCACTGTAGAGTGACCTGTCGGACTTCCCTCCTCCCGAAGCTCCATTACCGCCACTTCCATTGCGTTTGTCCCGTCGAGGTTTGCGGCCACGGTCTGATCCCCTGCCACGGCCGGCCTGTGGCTGGGCCCCAGGAGGACCAAAGAAGTCTTCTTCCGGCTCCTTTTTACCAGCTTCATAGCCATTCTTGCCTTGAGCCCCACACTGTCGAGCTGTGACGACAAGGAGGATAACCAGGATGACTGCTGCGGCTCCCGCCAGGACACCGATAGCTACACTGAGGCGCTGTTTCCCTAATGCACGTTCGCTGTCTGGGTCCCCTGCGATGTCCAGCGACAGTGGAGCCATCAGGCTTCGAGCCACCTGTGGTGAGAGGGAGAGCAGAGAAAAACAAAAAGCCACAAAAAGAGAGAAAGCATCAATGAGAAAAGAGTCAAAAACAGTGACTGTAAAGGACGACAGTGCATGAGAGCCACAGAGAAACATCAAACAGCATCTTCAACTTAATTAAAGTCATCACAACATTTTGGCGGGGGGGCTTCTCCATTATTCCCAGACACACAGAGTGTTTCTAAATATATAATTGCTCTTGCTTCCCAATTGCAGCATTTCAAGTTGTGCCTGTAATTCTCCACTTGTGATCTCGCATCATATGCTCTGGTACAGGAAATGCTTAGGATTAGGCTGTTTAAAGCTGATTAAAAGAATAAAAACAAACTTAAGACATTGAGGTCATGGACAGTTAGAAGAGGAAAAGAAGGAGAAACAATAATCAACAAATGTGCAATAAAGGCAAGAGATGCTATGACTACAGAACAGAACACAAACACATCTTCTGTCTCATCAGTGAACAATGTCTCTATTGAAAATGATAGTGTAGGCGTGGATTTGTTAAGGATTTGTTATCACTTTTTTGCACTGAAAATTGGATGGACAGACAAATAGATAGCTAGTGTAAATGTGCGTGCCGTATGGAATCATTTTTATAGCGATTTTCTTTTTGTCTACTTTTTTTTTTGACTGTGTGTTCTGTTACTATTTTTTTCTGTGATGCAAAGCTAATCGATGATAATCTATCCATTCATCCATCCATTTTCTATACTGCTTTATCCATGCAGGATTGCAGAGGTGCTGGAGCTTATCCCAGCTGACTGATGTTGATCCATTTTGATCAATACAAGTTCCACATACAAAATATTTTCTATTTTGGTTGACCATAAAGGAGACAAATGGCAATGATCTTCCATTGTGAATACATAAAAAGGGCTGAGGGCAAACACACGCGCATGAACGCATGCACGTACATGCGCGCCCACACACACACACACTTACACACACAGGCTCTGAGCTTGTACACTAATAAAAGGATCATTACTAGAAAGTGGGTTATGCTGAAGCAAAGATATCGCCATTACTGGTTATGGAGGCTTGCTCAACAGGAGACAATGAGGCTGTGGAGTTCTGGCCTGCAGAGCCCTGCTGGTAATAAGGGACAGGGTCGTGAATCTGAATATTTCCAATCAATACATAGCAACCATGTTGGGAAAATCACTATGCAGAGACAAGACAAAATACAGAAACATACACACACACACAGGAATGTATGCATGCACCTACACAAGCCTAGAGTGTAAGCTGTCTGTTAGTGAGAAAACTCATCTGCAGCCCTGACACCTCGTCTCGGAGCTCACACAACAATTCCTTTGGCCTGTCAAGCCTGGAAATTATATATTCATGTAATCCCTGCCGCCTTAAGAATGTGGGTAATAAGGCTTGCAGGAATGAACGGAAGACAGACAGACTGAAGGTGGGAGAGAGGAGTTCAATTTGAGCCCCTATGGTTTTGAAATAACCAAATAAAATAACTACAGTATAACCTGGAATATTGGTGATACTGCAGAGAGTGCTGCTCACAGAGCAGCACTGTGTTACTTCCTTATTACGTTATCCAAGGCATATTAGGCTTACTCATATAGAGAGTCACATTATTCACTTCTCGTCACCCCCGAGCTAAGAAGGGGACCCTATTATATTTTATTGTTATATCACCATCTATCTCTGGGTTAAGTTTCATTGTTTTTGAGCGAGTTGTGTTGGTTCTTTTCCATTATTCTGCTTTTACTGCAGAGGGCCTCTCCGCCAGGCTCCGCTCTCCCCTCAGCCCCATTGTTCTTCTTTTGCCTGCAGTATTCCTTTCCATTCTCATTCTGCTGGGCATGTCTCTGGCTTAGCGCATCCCTGCACTGTCTGCTGTATTGCGTGTGAAACACAAGAAAAGAAAATAGCAATGTAGTGCCTTATGAGCATGTGCTATGTGACATGCCAAGTTTGTGCATGTTTGGGACTGTGTATAATTGTGAGTTGAGTCACATGCGTGTGCGCACGTGTGAGAAGAAGAGATACCCTACTGAGTGCAGACTATGTATAGCCATCCAAGGGCAGGTATGTATTCTGTATGTGTGTATGGGCACACACACAGGACAGTTAAGTGTTCAGCAGGATAAGTACCACAGCCTCTACTGCCGTGTTTGAGTGCATCCCTCTCTGATGCATCCCAAACTCCCTATGGAATCTTCCATTCTGCTGCATGAGCTTTGTTCGTCTGGGCTTAACACCACTATCTATCCGTTCCACTCTCCAAGGATTCTTTTATCTACATGTCACTGCAGATGCCGATGCTGTGACCAAGACAAGGAGTTCTCCCTTGACCACACTATTGACCCAGGCTTAGAAAGTGCTTGATCTTAGTTAAAGCTCAGTGCATTCACACCTCTGTGTAAGAACAGAGATTATTAGCTATTACTCATATTAATAGAAAAACAAGGAAACAGCACACATTTCAAGCTAATAAAAACACTTGATCTGAGATGAAACACGAACTGTCACTTAAGAGCCTTAATCAGATTCCTACTACAACGTACTTATGGTGTACAAAGAATCTTAAAGTTTCCTAAATGACAACCACGTCTAAAATATCACAGCTACTTATAATTCCTTCTTGCTCTAGCTCAAACTCTGCAGTATCATATTGTAGCTAATTACCTAACATGTGGTTCACCCAGTACTGTTGGGTAGAAAAGACTGGAATCATTTTCTGCCGCGGTGCTGCATCAGTAGCAGCCGTTTTCCTTCCCTAATTACATCTGGCATCCCTCCACCACTCAGTTTGACTTCATTATGAGATGGAGGTATTCTCTCTTCAATGATTTCTACTCAATTACTCCGCCAAGTTCCTCCCTACAATCAAACTAAACTATGCATTTGTAATCAAAGATGGCTTTTTGTACCAGCCTGGACATATTACACCCTATTGTTCCATTCAATGGCCCTGGTCATTTAGGCACACTGCAGTTAATTCCACCTTTCAACACTATTGTTCCACCGCTTACCAACTGTTCTTTTCTAATCCTCACCTCCTTGATTGTTCAATTTGTACTTTTCATTCTAGGCATTCAGTGACAGCATTACATTTATGAAGTGTTCTACCTCCTGGCTGGAGCTCAAATACTGCACCTTCTAATGTAACACAAAGCACAGTCCTATTTGAGTTACTGCACAGCTATGTGGAATAGCAATACAGTAACGTAACTGAAAACAAATAATCAGCTACAGTTTTCATTAATCACTTGAAAATCATACACATTACTCCAAATGCGACTGTGTTATTCTGTGGTTGACACAAGTTGAAACACCCCAGGAAGCACCACAAATTGACAACATGCATTGTTTGCACTTCATGCAAATATCTGCATTGTAAGGTGTGTCCTCTGAGATCACAAAGATTTGTTAATCTTTTAAAACAGGTCAGACAGAGTGTGATACAAAAGGCACTTTTCAAAGTACTTAATGGTGGTAAGGTATTTTGGGGTACCATAAAAATGAGTGATTTGACACATTTTTGGAGATTTGTGCCTGTGATCTGTCTGGCTGCTCTTGTTCTCTCAAAGCTAATTTAGCGTTATGTTGTTCTGTCATGTTGCATGTGCAGACCTGACAGTTGAAGACCCTGTCCTCTGAGAATATGAGGGAACGGGTTTCAAGTAGGGGGTTAAATCCACAAGCTTGTTCAGAACAAACACTGCGACAAATAAGGCCACTGAGCCAATTTAATTATTAGTCAATACAAATTACATTGCCCATGCCACAGATAAAGTTTCAGTAGTAATTACCTGTCAGCATTTATAGTTTAGTTGAACATTTTTTAAAGCATAATGGGAAGTTCATTTGATTAATACAAAGAGGGCAGAGAAAAGTTTTCCATCAGCATAGTGTAATCTAAATTTGAACTCATGCTCTTGTCGCTATTTCTGGTATCTCAGTAATATCTTTGAGTCTAGTCAATTACCTCTTCAACTCAGTATATATCTTTCAAGCAAACTCTGCGAAATCCTTGCTTCCCCAAGATTTAATCAGTAATAGCACATGTATCAGCAGACACATATTTTTTCACATTCCCTTTATTCCTACTGTAAACATTATTAATTTAGAGTTTATCCTGGTTTTCAGTCACTTTTCTCCAACTCTGACTGCTTCTATCCTGCTCACAATGCACTGCATGACACAATGAAAACCCCTAAACCTCATCAATATTCAGGCCTGTAGTGAAGAGACACTGCTGAAGTACAACTTCTATTCAAATGAACATACTTCAACCTACTCTCTGTATTACCAGGCCAAAACTGGGACAAGCCCATTCCTCTCTCTCTTTGCCTCTGTAACACACTCTCCCATAATGCTCTCTTTCAGCCCCCCACACACACACACCTAATGCTCTAAGCTCTGAGTTCAATGTACCATAAAAGAAGAACCACTTCAGTAATAACAGTTATTTAAACCACACAGTCATTATAAGAATGTAGCTGGACAAAGAACATCTGAACTACAAACAAGCTGGCATTGCCAATGGCCCTCAAAAGAGAAATGGGGTTCTTTATCTGGGACAATATAGACACAATTACTTCCTCAAAAATGGACAGGAAATTGCAACACCTCATGCAGACTGTAAAAATTGTGCATTTATCTCATTCTATCAAGAAAATAACCTTCTTACCGGTTTAGTTCAAACAGAGACAATCAGTTGTCGTTACCATCCTCTTCCATTGTAATCTGTTATCAGAGTGGCCATTACTCAAATGGATCAAAGGACTGTATCGCATCACTGTCATCATTAGTTACCATAGCTAACATGGTGGAAAAACACACACTCAAAAAAAACCAAAACAAAACAGGAAAGTACATATAAAGAGCACCTATATGTAAAGATTACCTGAGCATCCACTAAGGAGGCATTTGCCAAGCTCTCGTTGATAAAGACATGAACCAAGGCAGTGGCACAGAGAGAGGGGATCCCACTATCATTAACCCGGACCACCAGGCGATGCAGACCTCTGTGGCGCCGCTCCAGTGGTTCTGCCAGGGTGATCACTCCATTGGTGTGGCCAATCTCAAACAGTCTGAAGGGATTTCCCCCAACAAGAGCATAGTGGAGGTCCGCATTTACGCCAGTGTCTGAGTCTATGGCTGTTACAGTCCTGACAATGGTGCGGGCACTGCTGGCAGGTGGAAGCAGGGTGTAGGACTCATTGGTTGGGGAGGTGATTGAAGGGGCATTGTCATTTTCATCGGTCACAAAGAGCGAAACAGTGGCAGTTGCAGTTTTGCGTGGCTCCCCGCCATCAACAGCGCGGACACGGAAGGTGTAGGTGGAAAGCTTTTCACGGTCAAATGATACTGAAGAGAAGATGGTTCCCGTGTTGTTCTCAATGGAAAACACCTCTTCTCGCTCTTTCTGTCCATCCTCACCTTCTGTCTTCTCTCCTGTCTTCTTCTCATCAACTCCATCCATTTCTACGAACAGACTAAGTTCTGCATTCTCACCTTCGTCAGCGTCAGTCACGGTGACCATGCCAACTGGGCTGTTGGCAAGCAGATTCTCTTTCACATAGAATGTAAAGATTTCCTGAACAAACTTTGGTGGGCTGTCATTTCGGTCAGTCACCTGAATGACAACAGTTGCAGAGCCTTGCAGAGATGGGGTACCCTTGTCCTTGGCAATAACCCGAAGTTCATACCTCTCTCGCTGCTCACGGTCTAAAGTACCGGTGGCACGGATATCCCCATTATCTGCATCAATGTAAAATGGCCCATTGGCAGCAAGGTCCAGGGAGTATGCAATTTCTGCATTCTTGCCACTGTCTGCATCTGTGGCTACCACAGTGACTACCCTTTCACCAGGTGAGTTGTTTTCAGCAAAGTGAACCTCCACAATGCTCTGAGCAAACGTTGGGGCATGGTCATTGATATCTACCACTCGCACCATCAGAGAGCTGTTGCTGGACAGACTGGGGCTGCCAGAATCTACTGCCACAATGGTAACACTGTACTCTTTGGTGATCTCGTAGTCCAGCAAGGCAGACGTATGTAAGAAGTATTTTTTCTTATTCCTGTGAAAATAACAAGAAAAGACAATTACATGCATATAATTGCTACCATACATGGAAATACAGGTCTTGTTAGCAAAGAAGTCAAAATACTAGTGTTGCTTAGCTGGTTAGCTGACTTATCAGTTACCAGGGTGTTGACTAAAAATTGTTTTGTCAGTAGTTATTGGATTCATCTTTTATTGTAAAACGTGCTATTATATGCTAAAAAGTGCAAAGTGACATCCTAAAATGTGTTGTCTGACAAACAGCTCAAACCAAAGACATGGAGATCATGGGTGAATGTTTTGAAACAAAGAGCAGCAAATCTTCATATGTGAAAAGCTGGGAACAGAGAACAATTACGGTTTTTGCTTAAAAAATGACAGATTAAATATTGTCAAAATACTTGGCAATTAATTTTCTGTCAATCAACTAATCATGTAAGCTCTGCTGTCTAATTGGTGCTGAAGACATCAGATTTTGAGAAGTCTTCCTGCACGACGGCAGTCACATACAGAGACAATAATACTGCAGAAAATGTGATGGATCTTTTCATTAAATCAATCAAATGGTTGAAGATGTTTCCTACTTTTTACTTCAACTCAGAAGCTCTTCAGTCAAGAACGGCCTTACAGTGAATACAACAAACAACCTTGTTGTACAGATGTCATAAGTAGTGGCAATAATACCATAAGATGGCCTTCTCTATTTCCCTTGCTCCCTGCATTCAACAACCTCAGGAAATAGCTTTACTGTTGACTTTCAAGCAATGACATTTGCAGCCTACACTGCTGGAATAATATCACAAAAATGTCTAAACCCCTTGACTTTAATGACTATTTATGCACAAAGTTTATGGACTGAATGCAATTCTAACTGCTCCATAGTCTTAGTGAATGAGTGGCACTACTTGAACCAAGATCAAATGAAATCTGCATGCAACAATACTTGAACCACCCATTCTTTGAATGCTTTATGGAAAATATAAATTGTGACAAAACCTCCCAGGGCTGTAGTGTGGGTGAGACTTACAGCAACTGCATGCTGAATGTGTTGATGGCAAGATCAGAAAACATTGATGTAGGTGTTATACTTGGTATCAGTTAACAAGATGTACAGTATGTATACCTGGGAAATTATTTAGGCATTAGCCAGGAACTTTATTTAAATTATGACCCTGAATCAAAGACTGTATAGCAGATCACTATAAGATGCTTGAGAACAGCCAAAGGACATGTTAGTGAACCAGTGTCTAATAATTGTGGCCATTTACTTAATGAATAATAACTGATTTTAAATTAATTGCTCCTGGTAATGGCAGATATCCAAATATTATTTACTTACTATGCACATGTTAATGTTTTTCTCCAGCCTCAGGTGAAGTTGTGCATAATACTGAGCTATTATTGAAAATGCATCATTACTTTATGATTAGCCTACCATTACTTACAATTTTTATGTTTCCTCAATAAAAGAAGTACATCATCCCAATCAAATGACAGGAACTAATATTGGTTCATTACTCCAGTATCCAGCAGTCTGCTTTCAAGTCAAGATTACCTGTCAAAGGCATCCTCTGCAGGTAGGGGTGGGAGTGCTGTTTCACCGGCTGGCTTCAATGTGAATGGGACATCTCCTACAACTGTGCACGTCACAGCTCCGTTCTCTCCCTGGTCTCGGTCTGACACCTGAACCAGAGCCACTGGGGTGTCCACCAGAACATTCTCTGGTACTAAAGCTGCTCCATCTCGAACAGGGATCCGTCCAATCTTTCGGATCTCTACAACTGGGACATTGTCATTTTCATCCCGCACAGCCAAAACTACAGTGGTACGGTCAGTGCGGGGTGGCTGACCCCGGTCTCTGGCCATTACTGTGAACCTCAGTTGTGACACTTCTTCTCGATCAATCCTATGAAGAACGCTCAGCCATCCGGTTGCCTCATCCAGCCGCAGGAGTCGCCTGACAGATTCAGTGGCAGCTCCAAAGACGTACTCCACCTGCCCATTGACCCCAATGTCACGGTCAGAAGCTCTGACTTGGAGGACAGGTGTACCTGGAGGAGCATTTTCTGCCATTTCCGCCTCATAAGTGGACCTCTCAAACTGTGGGCTGTTGTCATTCACATCAGTGATGGAAACACGAAGCAGAGCTTGGGAGGAACGTGGTGGGTTTCCTCCATCTCGAACCCTGAGGACGAGCTCATATGAGTCTTTTTGCTCTCGATCCAATGTGCCTTTCACGATGAGTTGTGGTTGTTTTTCACCATCTGGTATATCTGCAACTTGGAGTTCAAACACAGTGCTCCTGGCTCCTCCATTATCTCCACTTCTACCCCTTCGATCCCCAAGTCCATCTACTCTAGTAATTGGATTTCCTCCTGCTGTGCGTCTTGTTGAACTTCCCCCGGCTCCACCATCCTGGATCAGCTCATAGCGATCAATTCCATTTCTCCCAAAATCCCTGTCTGTTGCTGTGGGCAGCAGGTAAAGGGTTCCTATTGGGCGATTCTCCTCAACAGAGAGCTGGAGCACAGGTGAGGGGAAGGAAGGTGTGTTGTCGTTGATGTCTGTTATAACCACACGGCCTTCAAACAGGTCCACCCAGCTCTGCAGCGGCCCTATCACGGACACCTCAAAGTCCAAGAAACACTCGTTTTCATCAAATATCATCTGACATTGTGGGAGCTTCTCTCTGTCGATGCGCCGTGGGCCCGTTGTCAGCTCACCTGTCACATTGTCAATTTTGAAGAACTCTGAGCCGCTCTCCAGGGCGAAGGTGACATCCCCGCTGCCTGTACCTGCCGTGAGCCCCAGATCGGCGGCCACGTTGCCAATCTTGACGTCAGGTGGGCCCTCCTCCGCGACCCGGTACCGGAGAGCTGAGTTGGCACCCGGTAGCTGAGTCAGCAGCTGCAGCACTAAGACCACGAGGCTGAGAGCCTGCGCCACGGAGGAGTGCACTGCACCAAGCCTCTGCATGGCTCCTTCTTCCTCTCGCCTCTCTCTTTGCTGTTTCTGAGCTGCGGCTTGCCTCTTCTTTATTGGTGTTTTGTGATGTGGTGTACCTCACAGCGTGGGTGTTTGATTTACCCTTCCCTACCCTCTTCCTATATCGCTCTCTGCGGACTGCCGCCTGAGGTCCGGGGAAAAGCTTCCGCACTCTCCCGGTAGTTCACTTAAGCGGTGCAAGCTACTCTCCTCTATTCCCCTCCTACACTCAGCAGTGCTTTTTCAACTTCTATAATAATGATTTCGTTGTCTCGCTGGGCTGTTCATGCCACAAAGATATGAAAAAATCCATCCTGCTGCGAAGAAAGAAAAAACTAATTCATCAGTCTCGGATTAATCCACTTGACTGTTCCTCACTCCTTTCTTCCCAGTAAACCGGAGAGTTATCCCGTTGTCACACGAGGACGCTTATCAGTTCATAATGCCATTTGTAAGTTCTTTTTTATTCCAGTCACATTTGGGACAGCGGCTTTTCTCGCGTTTTTCACAGTTAGAAACTGCAATGCAGCACCACACAATAGAAAAAAAACCCCGCTCGGCTATCCGGACGCTGATGAAAATCAACTCACGTCCTCAAACGAGGAGTAAAAATCAGTTTGGAGAAAAGTCTTTGGGAGGATGCTTCTGGATCTCTTCTTACCTTTAGATCCAGCTGCGTTTTCTTCCTCTTTTTCCCGCAGTGGAGCAACGTGCTAAGCCGTCGGATTCCTTCACGCAAGTTATGAGGAGACGAGAGTGCTTTTCAGAGCGAGTTTCTCATAATATTTTTTTTCCCCCTCATAAAACAGAAAATTCGAGCCTCTCTTGGTGGCCTAAAAGGCAGATCCGAACAGCATAATCAGTTTAGCGTAATCCTGTGCATCCTGTGTTCGGGATGGATGTCTCAGTGATGGACCGAGTGTAGATGCGTCTTTTTCCAAGAGTCCCGCATTCTCTCTCTTTCTCTCCCTCTCTCTCTCTCTCTCTCTCTCTCTCTCCTCCTCCTCCTCATGCGCCTCCTCCTCCTCCTCTTCTGGCTTTTTTTCCCCTCTCACCTGCACTGGTTGGGACTGCTGCTGCTGCTGCCTGTCTCAAGCGATGCTGCAGTCTCTTCGCTCTCTCTTTCTTTCTCTCTCTCTCTCTCCCTCTCTACTGCAACATTTTCCCCGGCCGCGTAACTCGATCGCTGAGCTGTAACGGGAGAGGCAGCAGAGGCGGTGTTGGGTCGCCGTGTGTGTATGTCGGTTACCAGGGACAGACCTCACCTCCTCCTGTCATATAGGAAGATTAAATGGCTTGGTGTCCCGGCTGCTGACAGCTCCTGGTGGGAAAATATCTTTATTCACACATTCATACAAAGGACAAAGAGAAACGGAAAGAAAGGAGAGTGATCTGGCTTTGTACAAGTCAGCCCCAGTAGTCAGTCATATTTCTGCTGGTGCAGCTATTCTGCTGGGGCAGGAATAGAGGGCTTCATTCATTCAGACAGACACTGTCACACACTCAAAGGTAGACGTACTGGGGGAGTTGCAATAATATTCATTCACATGGATTTAGGCTTAGTGCTACACTGCACAGTGTCTCAAAGTCTAGTCAACAGGCCCAGAGTCCACACTCCACTACCGTAACCAATATTCCAAGAGGTAAATAAATAAATAAAAGTAGTCTATATTGTATATATCCAGCCTGTATTCCCTCGAATATTTGTATATTTATTAGCCGTGCATTTTTTTTTTTTTTTACAATAATCAGACATACTCTCTGTCGTTTCTATGTCGACAGCATCCTCCACCTCATACATACACACAAGCATGCACACAGTGTTGTGAGGATGCTGTGTCTCGGCGGACCGACCTGCTCGGTGAGGAGCGCAATGCAGCAGCGGTCTGCTGCTATTGAACACTACTGGCTCTTCCACGCTGCTGCTCCGTTACTACCCCCCCCCCCCCCCCCCCCCCCCACACACACACACACACACACGCACACACACATTTCAGTCAATTCGGTGTAAGCCCAAATGCGCTGAGTGGACTGGCTAGAAAGTAGGGAGTTTCCCAACATAGTGTTATTGACCGAGAGAGAATTCTGCTTCCCCTCCGCCCCACAGGACTCCCCTTCTCTCTTTCACTGACTTTTTCTCAATGTTTTTCTCTTCCTCCTTTCTTTCTCTCACTCTCTCGGCTGCGCCAGGAGCAACTTTGCTTGCCGTGTGTGTGTGTGTGTGTGTGTGTTTATGGGCTCCTATGCTTGGTATTCCAGAGGCATCGGCACGCGCCCGCTCCAAGCGCACCCACGCCCTCTGTCGTTCGACCTACGAGCGCTTTTATTTCCCTCGAAATCAGTCGACTATGATTCGCCCTGCGGTGCGTGTGAATGTGGAGAAGAAGGGGGATGAAAATAAAGTTATATTAGACAAAGAAATGTATGTGCATGCGTGTTTGTGTGTAGCTTTGCTGCCTGGTTCAGATCAGTTCACTTTTACTTCAGCAGATTTAGAAAATTTGAGTCATATTTGACCTAATAAAAAAGGCATCTAATAAGAATATGTTGGCCTAAGCATGCTGTTATATCCATCCCATTAAAATATAATTGAGCATGAATCCTTTTTCATCAGCAAATGAACAGCAGTTTCAATTTGAATATTGAATGAAAAGTGGTGTGTGTGTGTGTGTTTGAGTGTGTGTGCAGACGCTGGTGTGTGTTCCAGTTAAGGACAAGAGAAACATAACCTAGGATGAGATTCGTTGTAGCCTAAAGGCCTAATCTACTGTTTGTGCCATCACAAAAGAGGACCTCAGCTTCGCTGCCTGGTCTGCAATGATAACTGTGGAGAAAATTATGACAGTCTTGACATACAGACTATTTCATGGCATTTGGCAACTGCAACTGTTATTCAAGTGAAGTGTTGAGATCAAGTTTGCCAGATACCCCGAGGACATGTTCTCATTCTGCGGGCTCTTTCAAAGGGCAAAGGTCTTGGATACTGTAGTTGTGGATATGTAACTGTAGAGCAGCTCGGACAAGCCCTGTTTTGTACAAACTTCAACCTGGTCGACTCACATCATAACTACATAAAACTGAACTTAAAAGAAAAATGAATTCATTAGCATATAGAATCTTGACAAGAAGTACCTAAAATGATAGAACATTTTAATTGACATGTATTTAATTTTTTTTTATTTTATTTTGGCACATGTCTGCATACATGGAGGGGGTGGGGTTTATAATTTATACTGCAACCAGCCACTATGATGACGACCAAGATGGTTTGACCTCACTTGAGGGGAACTGTCCTCCATATTCATTTACAGTTAGTGCAAAACGAAAATTAGTGCACCTGCGGCACATTTAGTTGTTCACAAAGGCCTCCTATAGTGGAAAACTCAGTATCTAAGGCCTTAATGACTACAAACCTGTCATTAACCCGTTTCACAGTCCTCCTATGGGATCTCCTGCGGCTCACCTCCTATGCAGACATGCAGCAGATACAAGCACGAGGACATATGGACGGATCCTGCCTGGTGGTGGACTTTAACTGAGCGTTCATTACTTTGATCCACAAACTGCTTCATGTTGTGTTCTCCTGACTCATGACGGCTGCCTTCACGAGATCGACAGCTCTCTGATAGGTGGATGAGAGCAAAAGAGTGGAGGAAATGTGAAGAAAGAAATCTAGCCTTTGAAAGGAAGTGTTGGTTTAGTTTTACACTGAGTCTGTCCTAACCATATCTGTCTCTTGGGCATTGTTGTGCCACCAAAGAGGATATGAAGAGCCTACAATCAATTTAGAGTAAGACACTGAGGATTGCACAGAGAGATGTAAGTCTGGGTGAGGGCAAAGTGTTTGGTTGGAGCCTTTTGGTCACATGTCCTGAAGAAAGAAGAAAATATAAGGAGTTACAGGAGCAGTGTGTGTGTGAACTGAAATAAAGGTGCAATAAAGGCAGTGTTCTGGATTAGGCAGATTTATAAAGGGTGAAACATACAATAAGGGATAGTAGATCCTTCCCACTGTGGCCACATAACCTGTCGGATTGCGCTGCACCAAAACAATCAGACATGAGAAGAGGGTTTTTATAGATGCTGCCAATTTGTGAATGGTTAGCCTGAAGTTGTGGTAAACCTAATGGCATATCAAATATTTATGTATGTGCAAATAGATGTTATACTGTACCAAATATCAATTTTAACATGTATGTGAATGCACTCACTTATTTTTCACCACAAGGCACAGACAAAGAAGTACAGATGGAGTGAGGGAGCTTATGTTCCGATATATACAATACACTAACAAAGGCCACTCAGTAGTGGGTGAATTCTTGAGGAGGCAGTTCATTTCTGTCCTTTTTAAACAGGGAAAGGCCTTTGAGAACAACTTGTCTCATCAAGGTCCTTGAATAAAACACATATACAACATATAAATATAATAGAGAACAAATACAGATAATACATAGATACACAATAAAGTAAACAAACAATTAGAGAAAGAAACATACATTCACAATGTTCCAAGCCAAAAGGGTCCAAAATTGTGCAAAAGGGACCAGCCACTCTAATTTAGTGTGTTTCTGGAAATGTTTCCCCTTTAAGTATGATATTTAACAGAACAGACATTTTTGGCACCTATTTCAGTGCAAATTTGACCTATACTTAAAAAGACATACCAGATACTCAGGTAGCTTGCCAAGAAGTGCTTTGTAAATAAAAAAAATGCATTGCCACTCTCTTCTCACTGCCAGCAGCCACCCAACTTTCTCATACAATAAACAATGATGCATTCCAAAGACACTATCACTTATGATCCTAAGAGGAAAATGGTAGACCACAGGTTTAAGAGAGGAGGCAGGAGAATGCAGAGAAATGACTTCATCATAGTCCCGAACAAATAAACACACTGACTGGACTATTTGCTTTCGGTAGTTTAGCCAACACACCACATTTCTATTACAAAAAGCACAGTTTTGCCTTTCAAGACTAGAACATCATTCACTGCCTCATACTACATTGGAGCGCCAGCATCTCATAATAAAACAAATTTGTATGTTCTTCACTCAATAAAGTTGGAAAGAACAAAAAAGACAGCTAATCTGAATAAACTAATAAAGCTCAGATCAAAAGTATTTAGTGCTGATCAAATATGAATCAAGATTTTGTTACTATAAAGCCTTTTTCTTGCTTAAATGCCTTCCGAATCATATTTTAGTGTGTTGTTTAGGTCTAAAATGAATGGTTATGAAGAGTCAAACAAATCACATTCAAATCACAAATCACCATAGACTGTGACAGCCTTAAAATCAACATTTAATTTTAGACTTCTTAAGACATTTTTAAAGAAATCCTATTTATAAAAACTATAAATAATTGTGGTCTAAGAACAGAACCCTGGGGCACTCCTTTGCTAACACTTTTAAAGCTGGACTTGTAGCCATCAACTATGACAGCTTGTGTTATACCACTGAGGTGAGTCACAAACCACATTTTATTAAATAAATCAGCAGGTTCCCGGCATTTAAAAAATATGATCGAACAAAAGCTGATGACAAATCAGAAAAAATGGTGACACAATCCTGCATGTTAAGTAACGCATTAGCGAATATTGTTAAAGTATTTGCCTCAGTCTGAAACTTGATTGACAAATATTGAGACAAAATGTTATCACTTGCTGTGCTGCCAATTTCTCTAACACTTTAGCTAGACATGGTACTTTGGTAATTGCTTAATAGTTGTTCAGTTCATTGGACTGACCTCTTTAATGATTGGACAGATAGATTGTCAATAGGCTGTCCTCTACACATCATGGCTGCTTTCATGTTACCACAGTCAGATTCAGAATGTGAATTAAGCAGTCAGCTAAAAATGGTGCTGCTAATAGTGACAGCCTTGGCTTCAAGGTTGGTTAAACTAAATGGCTCAGTCAGATGGTCAATAATACCAGCTCTTTTGTCAACCTGAGTTCAGTTGTCTAGAGGTAGTCACTAAGAGTAGAATGAGGACAAAGATGCATGACTGTGGGTCTCAGGCCTTCCTTTCTATTTACACAAATTTGGTTTGTAATAGTTCCTTCCGCTGCCTGTAATTCACCACAGTTTCAGACTTCAGTGTACATGTTGATGTATTTTCATAGTTAAAAATCTTTGGATGCACATATACTTGAGGTAGGTTCTCAAAATAATGTAAACGAATTGGACTCTGCAATAAGTTAATCACACCTACAAACACATCTACGCAGGTGGGCCTTATTAGGTGCAATGCCAATTGGTGGCTTTTGTCAGCTAGGTGAGGCCAGGTACTCTGCAGTTTGATGTGTTTTCAAAGAAACTTGAAACAACTACTGTAACAGAGATTTAAAGAGGCTCATTTGTGCTCCAACTGCAAGAGTATCAGTCAAAAAACTGTTTAAATATTTATTCAGTCCAGGGGAAGAGTCTCCAAAAATCGTGACAGCATATGCCAGCACAGACAAACTGCAGTGACAAAGAGGAGCAGCAATAACAGGCTGAAACTAACCAACAGGGATATGACACATATAAACGGCAAGTGACAAATATGTCTAATTGTCCTGCAACCTAATATAGCCAACTGTTGTAATATTCATTACTTTATTAGAATTTCTGTGTCTGTGTATGTATGTATGGGTGTGTGTGATTTTTTTTGTAATTAACATTTAATAACATTCATGTTTCCATAATGACATACTTTTATTATCAGTCTACTTAAGCATTTACCTATCGTAATACATAATTTGTGTATCCTTGATCTATATCTAGGGCCTTGATCTAACCCTTTTGTCTTTTGCTGTTTTGACATCTTAATCTACCCCTACGGATCATCCTTAGCTTTTATATTGTATCCTATTGTGTCCTTCCCTTTTCTATCCTATCCAATTAAGTTTTATTATAATCCTTAACGGTGTATATATTTTTTTAATTTTCATGATTGTAGTTACATGTAACTTACATGTAATGCAGTGATTTTACATGGCTGTAACCAGGATGTGATTTGTCAGTGGGACAGACACTCCACCCAAAACACCCCAGTTAGACAATAAAGATCCAAGATGCAACTAAGTCAGCGAACAAATAAATCAAAATTAAAAGATAACCAGTCAGGAAAAAGTCCTCATGCAAAGGTTCAGAACATAAAGTCTAACTTGTGTTTTGATTCAGTGAAATTTAAAATATTTTTCTTTATATTTTCTATGCCCTCAATTCAGATTTGAGTGGGAATGTTATCTCAAAAGATACTCAGTGCATTGTCTAGTAGTGGCACTTCACATTGCCACTTTTCATAATTGCCACACTCTCAGATATGAGACACACTGATTTTTGAACAACCAGTGGAAGGAATAAAAAAAATGTCTACTTTTCTCTTTTTATACATGGGTTTACATATGGTGACACAAAAAAACCAAGTTCCTTAGTTACTGGTTGGTTTTGGTGGGCGAACAATAAAAGGGGATGGAGGTGTGTGAGAGGTATTCATTCACTCACCATCCCCAGGTGCAAAGAGAAGAACAATTTGTTGCAGTTAACTAGTCTGGATAAGAAGCAACTGATACTGCGAGTTGTAGTGGCTGTTTGAATGGTAGTTTTTCAGACTGTTTAGAGATTTTGTGTTGGGTTACACAGCTGAGCTAATGCTAATCTGGTGCATGATCGACACTGAGCTGGTTTTGACTGATATTGATGTAGATCCTTTATGGACTTTCTTTATTAACGTTAAAGGGGCCCAGTGTAGGCAGATGATCATCAGGCTTACCACAGGGGGTTATTTTATTTTGTTCATCCTATTTTATTTTTTGTATGCTCAAAGGTATTTTAAATGCACTTAAGTTGTTGGGATATTTGAACGTTTAAAACACTCTGATTATCATTGACATTTAAAGATGCCACTTGAAGGCAATGTGAACACAGGCTTACAGTAAAGTCATTTTTTTTTTTTAAATTGAAGTTTGACTGAGCAAGAGACATACTTTCTTATCTTTTATTCAGTTATTATTATTTTGGCCTAAAATTTAAGCATAGTCATTCTGTGGTTTATTTTGATTTACAGTTCTACAGTCTATTTCTGATTTTTATTTTGATCTGTTCACTGTGGTTTTGCCCCTGACCACATGTGCAGTAGTTTAGTAGTTGGTCAACATTATGTACAGTATGTACATATTGTTCCACATTTCATGTTGTTGGAGAAGAGTTTTGGGCTGATTTTGTGATATATTTTTTCTCCCAGCCAACAAATCGTAACCAATCTGCACCACTCTAAAGAACAGGTCTACAGTGGTTGTGAATGATTATGAAGCGTTTCCCTGTGGGATTTATTTTCAGCACTAGCAGGATGGAATGACTGCATCAACTCCACCAGTCCCCAAAGGGAATTTCCAGGTCAGGTGGGAGATGTTGTGCCTCTTTCTTATCCTGGTGTATAAGCCCAGTTTTCTCATCACTGTCAACTTCACCTGGCAGGCTGCTAGGGTATCTGATTCATTTGTAACACAAATACTTTTCGAAAGACAGAGGTGTTGTATTTGTACCGCAATTAAAGACAAGACAAGATAACTTTATTTGTATAACCCATTTTTACAAGCAGTTTGTCTCAAACGAAACGACATAACAAACGAAACAACATAAAATCATGCTTTAGGAAGTGGGAATTCTAGCCATCTCACATACACAAACTGGATTCAGGACATGGATAATTGCACATACAGCGTGTTATTCTTATTTTCTTTTACTGTCTCTCTTTGTCTCCTTAACTTAAGTCAGATTCTCTCTTCCATTACTACTTTTTACCTCCCAACTGTCAGGTCTGGCAAAAAGGTATAAGAGTGGATAGGTCTTGACAGAGCAGTGAAAACACACACTGCATGGGCATGTGCATGCACACACACGCACACACACACACCATAGTCAGTTACTGCTTTATTTCCAAGTGATCCTTCATCTCTCAGAATCCCACTCCGAGGCTTCCCTCTTAATCATGTCTCATTGCTATCTATAAAGATGTTGCCTATGTTTTTTTTCCATTCTGACAAAATGTTGAGGTTTTCACACACTCTTACAACTGAGAGTTTCCATATGCAGTGTATAATTGTAAATGTTTCTTTGAAAAAATAAATAGAAGAAATCCTCGTTTATCCAATACAGTGGTCGTTTGCTTTGTTAATGCTTTGCACAGAGGAAAGGAAAAAAAAGAGCAAAACTGTCAGCATTAGAATGCAGTTTATGTCAGAGCTTTATATATCCACAACAATTCACTGTCTGAGTCAGAATATGTATGTACTATATAAAATACTGCTCAGCCAAAGAAATGATAAAGAAATGACTGTCTATTAATTATTCAGTTAACAATCCAAGCAGACGTGTGTCAAACCACAGAAAACTTATGTGAGTAAGTACGTGGAGTAAGACCTTGGAGAATATTGTTGAATTTGGTCCTTGGCTTCAGTCCAGTGCAGGTTTTCATATCATGCTTTTTTTTGCCCCAATGCTATTTTAATACTTAATACCTATGTTTTAATTTGATTCCCACTTAGATATTATGTTCCACACAACCAAAAGTTATTGTTTTTCCTACACTGATCATCATACTTTACACTACACAAGCTCACCTGCAGCTCTAATACCCTCATGCATCATACAGTATATTAAAACTATGCCGTCATGGATTTAATGGAACATACTGTTTTAAATGTCAAAAGCAAAGCTGCAGTGTTGTGGAATGACTCAGTCTGAATATGATGGTACTTGACTAATAAAACACTTTTCATATTTTAATGTCTTATACTTGCATGCCAACACCCAATTTTGTTTGCTAAATTTTACACTTATTCCCATGGTAGGTCTTTTTTTCAGACTAATGGAAGATACAATATACACATAGGTGTTTATTTTAGTTCAGGTGTCTGATTTGGAGGTTTTTGCAAATTTGTACAGATTAAATTTGGTATCTGAACATCAAATTTCAGAAAACCTGTTCAGTGGTTTCTTGCCTTAAAGCAATATATTTACAAATTTCAAACACTGAATTTACCTTCATTTACTTTACTTTATATACTTAATGATTACTATTGCATTTTCCCTAGCAAGCAAGTAAGAGTTTAATTATGTCCCAGCTAATTTTAACTTAAGTCATATTAATATAATGCGCTTATGGTGACAAGTTCTTAGTCTCTGACTTTTGCCACTCACCCCCCATACACACACACACACACACACCACACACACACACACACACACACACACAATATATATAATGTATCTCACATTTGCCAATAATAGTTTAATTCAAGCAGTGACAGCCTTAGTCTTAAACTCTCAATTCCTGTGTTGAATAGCTCTCCCAGCAGCGCTGCTGGAACGTCATCAGCTTTGGAAATGCTGACAGAGTGAAAAAGCAGCTGAGTCATTCTTAATGAAGATCAGGAAGCTTTTCCTCCTTTCCCTCCATCATCAGAATAACAAGCATGCTGGCACAGACAGCACAGGCTTACCATGCTGGAAATTTACTGCTACAGCACTAGCTGTCAAAAAGTTACGAGCTGTTGGCAAATAAAGGTTAGGACCAGAGCAATTTTTTCCTTTCCACACTTCACGTTTTTTTTGTTGTCATAACAAGTTTCATCCCATACTATGGGTGTCAGTTCTTGATTTGCGTTGTTCAAAAACCTATATACAACACTGCTGTTGAGTCAAAGCATCCAAGAAGGCCATAGAATGAGCGGTAAAGCAATACAAGTGTAGAAACAACAAAGATGACTCTATTAAAGAATCAGCATACTCTAAATCTTTTGCAGCAGCTCTCCTTTGCAGCAGAGTGTATTGTAGGCACAATCCCTTGAGGCAAAAGGGAAACTGTGTACACTTGGCTGCATATACTACTGACACATGTGCAAATGATCCCATGAAACTGCCTTGTTTTAAATTCTGACACTGTGTGGTCCAAACCACTGTATATGTAATGGACGTGCTCATGCATGGAGCATGAAATTTGTCAAGCAGCAAAAATAAAATTAATAATAAATTTTAGAATAAATTGGACAATATTTTGAGAAAAGAAACTGACTTTGTAGCGGTTTTTAAAGTGATGGAAATTCTTCCTCCTTTTTATGCCAGCAGTTGATACATTTGGCCTCAAGATGGTTGAAGATGCTCTTGATTTGATTTCAATTTGCCAAATACTTGCAAAAAAAGTGGCTCCGCACTTCTCAGCCAGCCAGATGATATTTAATGTGCCAGCCAGAGATGATGTCTTGGTATCAGATTTTATAAGTCAGTCTGACTGACTTCTTTTTGCACTTCCAGGTTGAGTTTAGGGAAATAGAAGGAAACAGACGCATCATGTGACATGTGACACTGAAGTTAGTGACACAGCAACAAACTGTGAAAAACATGGGTGGAGAAGAAAGTCACCTGCCAGAAATAGATAATCTTCTCTGATAAAAAGATGAAGAAACAAGTTAGTGGCTGAATGGAACAGATTAAGTGCTGTAATGAATGTGCTGTAATCTTGGCAGTGTTGATCTCATTATTTGTTTATTTCTCCTCACACCTGCCTAGACATGCCGTTCCACAATGTTTCCCCTCTTCATTAGTAAGGAGCCACTGCTGCGCACTAATGCATGTACCAGGCTGATGTTCATGTCCTGGGCATTTCTGTCTGTTTGTGTGTGTTGCTCAGTGACTGTTTGTGTGTGTGTGTCTATGTGTGCACACGCTGGGATATTTTTTTCCTTCTGATTAAACTCCTGCGGTGAAGAGATACTTCCTATGTCTCTGCAAACTCCTCCTGTTTTTGACCTTTCTGTCGAACATGTGCACACGCACACATCACATGCACACATGTGCATGCCAGCTGGTGATGGATGGTGTTATTACCTGAAGCTTTTAAGGGGCAGAAAGGTGCTTAAGAGAACAAACACACCTGACTGTTTGTGCTTTATCATCAGGATTAACAATGATGCACACATGGGTGTGCCACTACACACACACATCAAGCATACACAACATTATTTGAAAATATCAGTATTTAGCAAGGGAAGACAGTATGTTCTCACCCAACTTGTTTTGAGCTTTTCTTCACACACACTCTCTCACCTGTGAAAATTATTCATTAATGATTTATTGAGACTCACACACAAGGTGGCCATGCTTGAGAGGCTGAATTAAGCTCTGCATTTCTAACACAACATTAAGTACAGATAAACACACACATACACACACATATATATTATATATGTTTATTTGCATTAGGGCATTTCAGCACCTGGGATGACCTTGCTTTGTTGCTGGATTATAAATACAACACCAGTGAGGAAAAGTATGAGCTGTTTCTGTGGGTTGATCCTGCTCCTAGTAAAAGTGATGATTCAAACTGCATATCATTTTGCTGATAGTCCACATGTCACTCTGGTAATATAGACATATTGCTTTCATCCGTCTCTCTTTCTTAGTTTCCCTCTTTCTGTCTCCCGCTCTCTTCCTCCCTCTGTCTCCCCCATCTCCATTTTTGCTGATTGCTTTGCACCATTAATATTTCATGGGTAATGTGGCTCTTTTGGATACTGTGAGCATGTGTATGTGCCCCCATGAGCCTGCATTTGTGCGTGCACACACACACAGACACCCCCACACACACACACATACGGCTGTCTGCGCCTGCATATGTGGTTGTGTGCACGTCTGTGTTTGTGTGTCAGTGCCGCAGTATCAAATTCTGCTCTCACAGCTGTCGGCTAGCCTCAGCTTGGTTGTGATCTGTCTGTCTACCTCTCAACCTTCAACCTCTCCTTCTGTTTCTTCCTATCTCCTGAGTTTTTCATCTGCATCCCTCTGTTCTGCATCCCTCTGTTGCTCTCACTTTATCTTTTTTCTTCATTGCTTCCCTGCTTTTTTTTCTTCTGCAGCATCCTCTTGCTTCTCTCCCCTGATGTCCTCTGTATCCCTCCCTCTGAGCTATTCCACCCCCCCCCCCTTTTTTTTGCATTACTTTCAATATCTTGCTTCACTTTGGCTGGTTTTCACCTCTCAGCCATACTTTTATAAAATGCCTCCTTTATATTTACTTGAGTAACATCTGATATGTAGAAACAAAATATGGGGAAAATTAAAACAAAAGTTTATCCATCCATCTGCTATATCACTTTATCTGTGCAGGGGGGCTAGAGCCTGTCCCAGCTGACAAAGGGCAGGGGTCCACCATAGGAACCAACACACAAAGACAGACAATCACCCATAAGTGCAATGGAGAGTACCCAATTAAGCTAATGTGCATGTTTTTGGGATTGTGGGAGGAAGCTTGAGTACCGAGAGAAAACACAAGCAGGCACAGGAAAAACATGCAAACTTTGCAGAAGGGCCCAGACCAGGACTTGGACCCTCTTGCTGTGAGGCGACAATGCTAAGCACCACACCACCGTGCTGCCCATGTTTGTTATATTTATAGTTGTTTAATGTAAAAATGTAGGTGGTCACATTGTTTTTCTTTTTTAAAGTTGGCTTATGAAGATGGATGCAATCCATAAGAGGATAAATAGTTGAGATTCATCTTACAATCGATGTCAGTCTTCCTTTGTGTTGCATGGGCTGTTGCATAAACAGTTACTCCCAGTCCAGTTCTGAGTGAGGAGAGCAAGGCAGAGACAGCTGTCGAGTAACAGCCTCATACTGAACAGGAGGAGTATGTTGGGTTCAAGCTCTCCAGCAGATCAGAGAGAACAGGGTTTTTAGAAGAGTCTTGAAGTGCAGTTAGAGAGATGTAGAACTGGTTAATTTCATATGCAAAGTTCTCTTTGTAAAACGCTGTCAGAACTCAGAAAAGTTCAGAGGTTGGAATGGCTTTATATTGCTTGTCACGAGCATCCTTAAATGTCTCCTTAGGCAGCCCTTTTTGGTGTGTGTGCGTGTGTGTGTGTGTGTGTGCGCGCACTCCCTAAAAGCCTCCTGCCGATTACAAGCACACACTGTTCTCTGCACCTTAATGAACAGAATCACCACTGACACACACACTTTGCATTTATTACCCTTGTCTCTCATTATGGAATTTTCGTGCATGCGCTTGTGTGAGTGTGTGCGTGTTCCTGCTGGTGCATGTATAGGTGTGTGTCTGGGTGTATGCATTAACTCTGCTCCATCGTGGGCCCAGAAGTGTGATTGGCTGCGGATGAGAGCTAAGGTTGGCACAGCAACATTTCCGCAGAAGGCCGTAAAGCAGTAGGCCTGGAGCGTAGGCAGCATCTGCCCCTCCACTGCTGCCAAGACACACACACACACACACACATACACTCACACAGACAGAGAGAGAGAGAGAGAGAGAGAGAGAGAGAGAGAGAGAGAGAGAGAGAGAGAGACAGAGTCTTCCACGTATGTGTTTGCAAAAAACTCACACAGATTGACATACATGTATTGACACACACTTGAAATTTCACAATCTCTCATTTAGCCTCTGCCCACCCGTCCCCTGTGCCAGTCCGTCCTTTCTCCTGGCACTCATCTGGCATTCTCTCACTCTTCTAACCTCTCTTCATCTCTCCTCTTCCATCTCTGCCACAGCTTTGTCCCTCATAAGCTGTTTCTCTGTGTCTCATCTTCAATTCTCCAGCTCTATACTCTGTTTGTCTTTTCTTTAAACTGTCTTTTTCTATCACACACACAGAGGTAAACTGTTTCTGTAGACCGGCTTCTCCAGCTCGGTGCTCATTGTCTTCCCTCTCCACCTTTCCTGCACTTTGACAGCAACACACACACTCATTACAGGTTTGTGCGTGTGTTTCCCCACACCCCCTCTTTCACACACACACACACACACACACACACACAGAGTCAGTGCTCTGCCACCCACGCTTGGGTTGTTGTGGCCAGTAGATTCTGTCATAACTCAAAGGCTGACCTTTCATAAGCCACTGCTCCAGACAGATGAATAGCCCTATAGCACTGTGTCTATGTGCTGTTGTTCTCTGTGTGTGTGTGTGTATGTGTGTATGTGTGTGGGGGGAGATTGGGTTTGATAGTTGTCATTGAACAAGTACATGCTGTTGTCTGCGTACATGTGTGTTTTTGTGTATGTGGGACGAGTGGTAATGCATCATGCGTTTGAGCCTTTGAGTACGTGTGCAAGCATTTGTGTGTGCATCCATACCTGTGTGTGTGCGTGTGTGTGTGTGCGTGAGACTATGTGTCATAAGGGCTGGGTGGAGACAGAGTAAGGGGGGGGGGACTGGGCAGTGTGGATAACAAGGAAGTGTAGGAATTGAAGTGAAGCAGAGCGATTGAAAAAAATACCAAAAACCTGACATGAGGCTTATTGCGTCTGCATTTGTTGTGTTACTGCTTTTTATTTGTGCATCGATAAGATAAATAAATTATTAAATGAATAATTAAAATATGTTTATAAGTTTTGCATTGAATGCCTTAAAACTGCGTGGGCTTGTTTATCTCAGTGTTTGGAGGGCAATTTTACAGAGCCTCTATGTTCTTGGATGCCCCCTGGACAAGTTAGCATACTATTGATAATCAATACAACTTGTGTCCCACTATTTCTACATCAAAGGAGTTTTCATCTCTATTCCCCCCTCTGTTTCTCATTCTCTGTGTCTACCACATACGGCACACAGACAAGCACTCAGGCAAATGTACAAACCCAAGTGAATATACAAATCTGCATACTGATGCACACACTCAGACACAGACACAAAAAGTGCACACACACAGGCGTGGCGCACGCACACACACACACACACACACACACTCACACAGTGAGATAAAGGCAAGTTTGCACAATAACAATAGTACCTGTGTTAGAGACTTTTTTCTTTGGAGGATTATGAGCCTAAATGTTTGCACCTGCCTGTTTGCTGTAATTCTTATGTTTTTGCAAGAACTTAACACTTGTGCTTATATGTTATTGTAAGAAAAACAACACCAAGGACAATCTTCTGAGCATTAAGCAATAATGCATAATGATTTTCAGTTTGACTGAATGCTGCTCCAAAATAACACACCGCACAACAACAACACTTTCCTCTTCAGGTCTATCTTCCTTCGTGTCTGTGATATCTACAAAAGCCATGGTAACAACGTTGCCATGACCACCTTAGAACCGCTGGCAACAGAGTACATATTGGGAGAGTAATGTCAAAAAGGATGCAAAAGATTCTTTCCAAGGACACAGTGTGACTGATGATCATAAAAGCCATTTTTAGACTTTGTTTAGGCCGAAACATGTAAAGTCTTGAACACACCCACATCCAGTCACAAATGCACACACATACAAAAACATATGCACAAACACACAACACAGCCCATCAGGCTGTCTGCTCAAAAGTAGAGATAAATTATAGATCATGTACCCACTCAGAGCTTGTGCCTCTGCCAGACAGAGTTTCTGCCTGAAATGCTGAGACAGTGTTTCAGCGTCTTATCCCGGTCAAAAAGATGTCACAGATGATGTACAGATTGACACTTCAACATTTCCCTGGTATTTCTGACTAAAGCTGCTTTTCAGACTAACTAAATGAGCACATGTGGAAATACTGTTGGCAGTTTCGTGACTTTAATTAAGTCAAAAAGTAGACATTTCTTTAGTTAAAAATATCATCTAACACAGTGTAAAGTGCATATGTGTGTTTTGCTTTGAAGAGTGCAGTACTGTGTGGCACACTTGCAACAGGCAAGTAACTTTCTTTTATTAGGATGAAAATAGCTCATCTCTTGTTATTAAAATAATACATTAAGGAAGAGTTCAGCATTTGAGATTTTGTTTTGTACATTTACAATTTAATATGAATAAAATAAAAATATCCATAAAACTGGTGCATTTCTTTGGTTTATTTTTCTTTGAGGCCCACAGTTTTTGGATGAGTTTGAAGGTTTAACTTTTGGCTCGCTCACCATAAATTTTGGAGCAGGTGCTTCAGGAGATCAGGTGTCCTGTTATTTGGAGTTGGAGGATTTGTTTTGGACCTGTAACTTTGTCAGTCTGCTTTATGTTCTTTCGCTTGATAAAAATGAACAAAATTGGTATTGTTCCACCTAAAGAAGCACAATCTCCTATCACTTCTCATCCTAACTGGATCATTGTGGGAGGACTACGTCTATTAGGACTATTTAATCCTCCTATTACAAGAGGTTGACAAGGTAATCATATATTTCACTAAAAAGCATTACTAGTTCTGTCAGTGATAAAGACGTATTTGTTCAATTATTTAGAGATTAAATACAGATTTACAGATCTTTACTATTTTTTTTATATTATTCTTTTATTGTACTGTCTCATACTTTTTATTATCCCTAATTCTTATCTATTCCTTAAAGGAATTGTTTATGTTTTTGAATAAACCCCTGTTTTATAGTCATTTTGTAGCTTCTAAATCAAGAAGTTATTTGTCTAATTGAATGGAACTGCACTTCACATCTGGCACATTATTAACTTCTGCTGTAGAATAAAAAAACAAGAAAGAGAAATGTAATCGATGAGAGGATAGAGCTGTGGTATTACAGGTGGTAAAAACACTCCAGTTTCTAATGCTAATTAAATACAAAATGATATACTTAAAAAAAATAACCCAACATGTTTCTTCTCTGAAGAAAATGAGGACAAATTGCAGATGGATCAGAAATGAGCTACAAGGATAAAAGAGAACACAGAGATAAATAATGAAGAATTACAGACCGAAACAGCAACAATAAAGATTCCAATAATAACTCTATAATGTCTACAATACATTCATATAAATATTGTATACTGTATGTCAAGCTGGGTTCCAGTGTGCTCTGCACAACAACCATATTGGGTCACTGAATACTCTCATCCACCAGAAAAATGGACTTTACAAACATCTTTGCTGTTGGCAGTCGTCAGTGATTTCAACGACACAAAGATGATAATGTAGTAGACAGTAGCTCCCTCTTTGCTTCTTGTAGTAAAGGGACAATGACTGAAAGAAACCAAGGAGGTCACATGATAGCAGCCTAATACAATCCATTTTCTAGTAGCAGACAAGAATTCACTAACAGAAAACAGAGGGGTCACATAATAGTAACTTAATAACACTCTTTCTGTCTGTGCCTGTCTCTCTACAGTACCTCTGCTTATGTGTGTGTGTGTGTGTGTGTGTGTCTAAGCTGCTGACTCTGCAGAGCTTTACATTGACCAGTGTTCTAATTATAGATCATTCGTGAACCTGTTTGACTGGCATGTGATTATGGTTGTCCTGTCCTCCGTGCCTTTCTACTCCCTGGGGGCTTTAAAAAGGGCATGTCCGTGTGCGGGACGTACATGCATGTTGGCTTTGATTGTATGCAGCCTACATGTGTGATGCATGTTTTCCTCTAAACGTGTGTATATCTGCATCTGGCTGCCTCTTTGCACGAGTCTCTGCAGATATATGTGATTCACTTTGGGCCAGACCACTTTATTTTTTTATTTATTACTAATCCCCATCTCTGGCCAAAAATACAAAGTGAATCTCCTTTATCCATGGGACTCTTGGGAAGGGAGGAAAGGAGGAGGGAAGACACATGAGGAGGGAGATGGGAAGGGACTTAAAAGGAAGCAGAGAGATGGAGGGGAGGGAAGGGAGGAAGTGGGACTCCAGGGGGTCATTTAGGTGAAGGCAGTGGGAGAGGTGAGAAAAAAAGTGAAAAGTGAGGGAGTGACGCACAGAGGAGGAGGAGAGTGGGAAGAAGAAGGAACAGCAGTAGCACCGAGGAACACAGGGAAAGCAGCTGAAGTTTTCAGACTGGGTTAAGCCTGGACAAAAAGTTGGTAGAAAATGTCCTGTTATCTACTCTGAATTAGCACAGTAAAAGGCGTGGAAAGAAACTACCACCAGATGAGATAATCATTAAAACAGAGGTATTAGTGTACACTTTTATACAGTAATCTCCTCAAGGGATGTCAATGGGCTGCACTTGCTTGTAAGTAATTAGGTGACGAATGAAAAGAGAAAGCTTGAAAAAGAAGTTCCAATTGCAGATTATCACACCCACTCCAATCACAGCCAATCACATTGTCAAGAGGGTGTCATTGTTGGATTATATTGGAAAGTTACAGAAATTGTCAGGTGTTTGTGTGGGGGAAGTAGGATTTGGATATTTGATGATGAGAAAGCAATTTAAAGCAGCTTTTAAGGTGCGTTCAGTCCAATTGCAATGCAGTGCAACTCAAAGCAAATCAACACACATGAATTTTAGAGGAGATTCATATATGTAAAGTCAACAACTGAAGATTTCCATCCAAATGTATAGCAAATTTTAATCCAATTTGGAGACAAACAAAAGATCATTTATGCTTGTTCTCATCCACTATCCTTATGCAGTAACTGAGAGGAGTTTCACTGAGATAAGTAGTAAGTGGTGCCAGTTATCCAGTAGGGTGCCAATAAACCTTTACAGCAGAAGAGGATGCAACATCCATCCATCCATTTTCTATACCGCTTATCCATCAGGGGTCGCGGGGGAGCTGGAGCCTATCCCAGCTGACTATGGGCGAGAGGCGGGGTACACCCTGGACTGGTCGCCAGTCAATTGCAGGGCCAACACACAAAGACAAACAACCACGCACTCTCACACTCACACCTAGGGGCAATTTAGATTAATTAACCTAATGTGCATGTTTTTGGTATCGTGGGAGGAAGCCGGAGTACCCGGAGAAAACCCACGCAGGCACAGGGAGAACATGCAAACTCCACATAGAAGGACCAAGACCGAGATTCGAACCTGGAACCCTCTTGCTATGAGGCGACAGTGCTAACCACTGCACCACCGTGCCGCCCAAGAGGATGCAACAAGATAACATAATTCAATGAGTGCCAGCTAACTTGGTGAAAAACAATATAGAAGACACAATGAGAGCAGCATGATGGAGTGGAGGTTAGCCCTCACAGCCAGAGGGTTTCAGGTTTGAGTCCTGGTCTGGGCTCTTCTGTGTGGACTTTGCGTGTTCTCCCTGTGCCTCCAGCTTCCTCCCAGCTTCCTCCCACAGATCCAAAAACTCCTATTAATTTTGGGCCTCCTTATGGGTCCTCATAGATCTGATGTTTTCCAGCATTTCCCATCACTTCACTGTAGCAGAAGCTTCTGTAGATTAAGTTTAGATTACGTTTTAAACCACAAGCTTCATATATGTCATTATTTATTTCCCACTGAACTTTGCCAGATTTGGCATTATATATATATATATATATATATATATATATATATATATATATATATATCAATCAACTTTTCCATCTCCAGCCATCAGTAAAAACCTTTTAGCAATGCTTGCAATTTCTTTGAATTTATGTTATTTTAATTTTTCTATGCACAAACTGAAAAAGAGGTTAAAAGCAGGTGGATGGAAACCCACCTAATGGAAGGACACAAGAGGATGTGAAAAGAACTGTATTTGCCATGAGTGAGAAAAAAAGGACTTGAAATGCTCCATCTTGAGCAAAAATTATTTGGATTGTATTATTAGGAGGTTTATGATGCCACATGAAAACTATAGGAGACAAGACAAAAGATAAGAGAGAATGAAAATAACAGAAAGTCCTTGAGTTCCTGGCAAACTCTGAGTTACAGTCCGAAAGGTCACATAAACATATACATAACATAACCATAGTCAGACCATTTGGCTGACCAGCTATAGCTAACGACTTACTAGTTTATACATCAGCTTTTTGGATCAATAAATATGAACTACAAAAACACTGTTGTGGTCACATTTGTCAAAATAACATGAAGCAGAAATTTGCTTCAGTCCGAGCACATCAGAAGGAACTGGTGTGAAATAAAACTGTCATGGGTGAAAGTTGGGGCAGCAAAAAGCACAAGCAGGTCTGCTCTCACTATGGAAACAGGATTGGAGCTCACTGAGTGCAGTCCATTGTTTAAAAAAAAAAAAAAAACCCAAAACTTTAAAATAGTCAAGAGGGGGAAAGGGAAAATGGAGAGAATGGTGCATAAGAGCAGGGATAGATGAAGGAGAAAAGAAGGGGGGAAGGGAGAGGAAGGGAGAAAGGAACAGCCAAAGGGGGAGGTTGAGGGGAGAGAGAGAGAGAGAGAGAGAGAGAAAACACAATGTAAGGATTTGGGGAGAGAGGAGGGTGAGAAAGAGGAGAAAGAGCTGGAAAGTCAGAGAGAAAAAGGGAGGTGGAGAGAGAATCAGGCCATTCATCCATGCCTCTGGAGACGGACGCAGTCTGAATTCAGGATAACTCATTCAAAACGCCAACTCCACTTTGTCCCATAGCACCTCTGTCAGTCTCTGCTATAGTTACCAAGTGACTGGGACCCATCCAGAATACCGTAACACCAAGACTGACAGCAATTTGCAATATGTGACACCAATACACACACACACACACACACACACACACTCAGACACTGCGGGTTCTTCATGCAATGTTGTTCGAGTTTTTAGGGCAATAAACAAGATCAGAGCAACGCCCCGGAAAGCCATGTTTGTTACTAATGTGTAAGCTAACGTGGATTCTGATGATAAACAATAAACACGTGCACATATGCATGCTTACACAGGATATGCACAAACGCATTCAACATGCCCGAGGAAACATGCTGGAGTGTTGTCAGAACGCCACAATCTCCCCTCTCTGGCACCAGAGAGTTTCCTTAACCCTGTCAGATAATTGGTCTCCAGGGATACGATGCAGCTTAAAGCTAAAAGTTAAACCTTAATAAGGCTGTAAGCGCACACTCACAAATGTGGGAATAAATGTTGTGGACGTATGGAAAGCTGTGATGCAAGCAAGTGTGCACACAAACAGGGATATAAATCATCTAAGCAGTCTTAGACGTTCTTACAACAAATATGAAAGATGGTAAATGCCAGAGCAATGAGGAAACAAGTCAATCAGTTCTGCTGCCTTTGCATCACAGGCAACAGGAGCAGCGCTGTCCTGGTTCTGCTGTGGTTTTTCACACGGGCATGAATGCTTTTGTCTTCTTTCCTCCAGTTTTCTCTTTGCAGTTTTATGTTTGAGAAACAGCAGCACATCCCAAAGGTGTTTTGACCAAGCTCTCTGCGTGTGTGTCTCCATGTGTGTGTGCGTGTTTCTGTGTGTCTATACGTGTAAGCCAGTGTGACCTTGTCAGGAGCGTTCCTATTTAATCATCTCGGGGAAATCTCAAACATTCCTTTAAAATTGAACATGAAAGGTAACCTTCTCTATTTTTACTTGCTGTCTCTCTGCAGTGAACCAGGGAATTATCTTTTTCACTCTGCCTTGGATCTGTGAAAGGCGCATGAATAGGATGGAGAGAGAAGGAGAAAGGGAGAGAAAATGACACACACATACACAGTGGAAGATGGGGACAGAGAAAAGTTGGAGTGAGTGGGTAGACAGACAGGGAAAGTGACTGAAAGAGGAAGAGTGACAGCCAGACAGGAAGTAAGTTAGAAAAAGAAAGTGAGGCAAAAGGAAAGAAAAGAGGCACAATGAGGCGCTGGAGGAGAGGGGCTGCTGGTACAGCACTGAAGCAAGACAAATATTTGGTATAAATGCTGAATCCTCTGGTCCTGGAATGCAGAATAAGATGTCTGTTTACTAACAAGGTGCACACAGAAGATGCCATAATGAGGTAGTGGTTCATTGTAACAAATGGGAAATTCCATTTGAAGTAAGTTGGGGACCTGCACCTGGACAGCACTTTAATGACAACTTGTCATTGTGATATGCTGGTTTCCACTGATGGATGGTACCAACACTTTCACGCACACACTCACACCCACACTCTCAAAGGTGTGTGTGAGCACTATGCACATGTATTAACCTCCCTCATCAGGAGCACTCTTTATGTCTTTAAGCTCTCTTTATTTTCTTGCTCTCTTTCAGAGGTGAGGGCGGCCGGCTAAGTGGTGGTGTTGGCTGAGCCCAAGGCGAGAGCTGGGAGACCTGACGTTTGGCTGAAATATTTAAGGAAACCATCCAAAGCCTGTTTCACTTTGTCGGTACCCAGTGGGTCAGTCCCGCCAGAGGCCAATTACAACTACTGCTGAGTTACAGATGAAAGGCTTGAGCAAAGGAAACAATGCACAGTGTGCACATACACGGACATGCATGTACTCTCAGTGTGACACATGCGTGCACATATATGCAGCGGACACACACTCCACCAAACTAAGCACACATACAGACTCACGTGCGGTTTTTCCTTTCAATTTTCTATTTTTATTCTCTATCATCAGCTCTGTCTGTATGGCTCTTGATCCTTATTTCTCTTCTGCTTAACAAACACAATAATCCTTCTGTCTTTTACAGCTCTACCAAATCCCACAGGCTTCACAGTAAAACTCACTGAGACCCACATACCAAATGCTCCCAAACAATGTTTACCAAAAAAATGTCTTAAATGAACGCAGAATTAACCAAGGACAGTGAGAGGTGAGCAGGTGCGCACTCACAGGCATGTGAGCGTGCGCGCACACACACACACACACACACACACACAGAGGTGTGTTTCCCTCATTTTTGGGGACATTACACAGACTACATTCACTTCCTGAACACTTAACCACCAGCTAACCTTAACAATAAACATTACTTACCTAATGCTAACCCTTACCCTAACCCAACCCTAACCTCAACCTAACCTTAAATCAAGCCTTCACTCTAATATTTAGTGATTTTTGTAGTGGGGACTTGCATTTTGTACTCATAAGTAAGGCAGGTCCTCACAATGTGACTGTGTGTGATTTTTGCCCCACAGTTGCAGGAATATGCATCCCCACGCAGACACACACACACACACACACACACACACAGAAACAAACACACACACACACAGTCTGTCCATCGGTGACTCACTGTATTTGCAGCTCACACTCACATGCACATTGTCTTCTCATCGTGACATGCAAACACACACACACACACACACACACACACTAGTAGAGCATAAATCATTCATAATGATCATTAAAAGGAGAGAGATGGGGCATGGGTAGGTGGAATAAATCGTTCTTCCCTTAGTCACAATGATGTGAACTGACAGGCCACCAGATAAGGAGCAATTACCCAGCGTCATCTGGGCCAGGGAACGTAAGGCACAGACACACACACTCCCATAGATACACTCACACACAGACAGGTATGCACATATATGCATGCAAACAAACAACCTCAAACCCACTGACTGGTGCACACACACAGTCACGTGCAGATAGACTGACTTGTGTAAACACATACTGACACAGATGATCTCTCTCACTCACGCACGCAGTAGTACACTCACCTTGATTTATTCCTCTTTTTCTCCGCGGCTAGAGGGGAAAAGGTTCAGTCTCTCTGTCTTCCTTTTCGTAAGCCCCAGGGAGAAAAAGGCACTTAAGATAACATAGACACGACACATGTTGCTGCAGAGGCGAGGGGAACAAGAAAGCTCTATTCAGAACAAAGATAAAATACCTCTTTTTGACTGGCAAATGATGAGCCTAGAGGCTGGGACTGGATTGGGACAGTTTAGCACTTGCTGCATTTATATTACTATACTATAAATATTATATATATATATATATATATATATATATATATATATATATATATATATATACTATATTTCTGCAGTATTTGGAACAAATAATAAAAAAGCAAACAAACAAAAAAAATGTACTTATAAGTAATTTTGGTGCGTTTGTTGTCAGTTGACCTCTGTTTCAATTTAGCATTTGAGTGCATTTGTTCAATACCTGTAGCCTTTTCAAATAAGCATGTTTTATATGCTCTGTGCAATGAAATTTAAAAGCATAATATCTATGCCTAATTTTAGACAATCCAGTGCTTTATGAATTTGCAGTTGGCAGAATAAACAGACAGTGATTTAACTGCGACCTTAGGGAGTATACGAAATAGATGCAATGCAACACATGCTGAATGACTAAATAAGCCAAAGCACTGTTGCATTCATGTGTGCACCTGCTTGTTTATAGAGGCTTAGCCAAGATCAAATCCTTTTTGCAGTCTCAACCTGACTTTTGTCACATAATTCCAAGTTATATATATATATATATATATATATATATATATATATATATATATATATATATATATATATATATATATATATATATATATATATATATATGTAGATAGATAGATAGATAGATAGATTTATATCTATATATATATATATATATTTCACAACAGGAATGTGCAAGGTAAACATAACCCAAAGACAGACAACTGATGTCATTCCAAGAGGGACAACAGCTAGCATGGATGTTCTAGACCTTGTGCACAGAGAATGCCAGAGTTGAGTTCACACAGTGCGTTTAATTGCCGCAAAATTATTTTTCTAAATTCTGTGTGAGGCTCATTAAATGAAGCCTCCAAGCCTCTGAGCCTTGACACATCTGCAGTAGCTATGAAAGAATCAGTCACTGAAAGAGAAGCTGAACACACACAAAGATAAAATGCACAGAGAAAAGATGATGTAAGGCAAATAAAATCTGTCCGTGGAATAATAAATAAAAAGTTTTTAATTTGTGCATTTAATGACCTAAATTTGAACCCTCATAATGATCAAAAATTTACAAATGAATTCACTCAGAGGGGTTTTGGAGTTTTGAAGTTGATAGTATATGGGTGGGTCCCATTGTAAGTATATGTAGGGATTTGTGCTTTTTCTAGTCATTCACACATTACACAACAGTCAGCATTGGATAGGTCTGACGACTTACTCATTATAAATTCACCAACATGTGTTTTGATCAATAATGATCCTACAGGGGGCAGATCAAATGACAAAAACACAACAAAAATACACCTGATGTAGCTTAATTGCTTGTGCAAACAGAGCATAACCAGTGAATCACATTAGGTTGAGGGGCAATTACCAGCAATGTAAGGCAACGGGTGTGAGGCAACATCATAGAACTAACAGACTCAGAAGTGCCGAAATCAAGCAAAAGACATAAGGGATATATACAGTAGAAGATTTATGTATACAGTCAGCCTAACTGGCATACATCTGCACATGACCCACCTTAGTAGCAGAGTTTGAAATATTGATTTAGTCCTATGCAGTTTTCATTATGTTATCTACTTTTAAAACAGTAGACATAACTGAAATCAAACTTTGAACGAACTCAAACTTAAAACTCAACTCTTCAAATCTTACTGAAATAGAGGACACAGCTGTCATCTCTGCTGGTAGTAGGAGGTTGCTGTTGGGGCCACTTGGAGAGCTATAAATAAAAGAGCACCAATGAACATATACCAAAGAAAATCAGTATTCTCTTCCCTTCAGACTGTGTATGCAGAGAAAGCAAAGTCAGTGAGCAGATTTTGTTTCAAAGTTGTTAATCCTCATTTTGATATCAGAAATGAACGTGTTCACTTCGTTGTACAACCGTACAATTTGTTCCTGTTTTTGTTCCTTCTCTCCTACTGTTATCCTTTTTGTCTTCCCACAGATGATCTCACCTCATTTCCTTTCAAATGCTATATAAGTGGTGAGAAAGGATGTTGACGGTGGTGGTGGTGGTGGTGGGAATTTGAACAAGTTTAAAACAGGTACTAGACCATGTGCCTGCCCAGTGCGCACTGACACGATGCAGCGCTGCCCGCTGATGTGATGCTGTGGAGATGATGTAGCCCCCGGGCCACACTAGACGTCAGGCCGGGGTTGAGAACAGTAAATAGCAACGCTATTATTTAACAGACTGCAGAGTCAAACGCTGCTGCAACATGTGACCTTTACATTGCTGGTGGGCTAATACAGAAATGAAGAGCGAGCAAGAGAGGTGAGGGAAAGAAATTGGGGGAGCAGACACACTGTAGATGAACACACACACACCCACATACACGCAGTTGCAGTTGCAGTTCCGCATACGTTCACATTTAAAATGAAGCATTCATGCATGAGGATCTAATGTTGTTATTAGCGATGCAGAAGATACCCACACACACAACCACGCGCACTTGCTGACTGTTCTGGTCACACTATGTTAGCAACATACACAAAAGGGTGTGTGTGAGTGCCTCTGTGTGTCTGTGTGTGTACGTGTGTGTGCATGTGGTAAATCAGGCAATTCTGCAGTGAAAGTGACTGTCAGACCCGACTATTGCAGGGATGTGCTGATAGAGAGGTTTTAGAGCGGCAGACTACTGCCTTAGGCCTAGAGGAACTCTGAAAACGAGGAAGGGGGTGGGGGGCAAACACTGGAGAGGAGGAGAAGCAACAGAGATAAAGGAAACAGGAATGCGGCAGAAAATAAACAAGGTTATAGAAATAGGGAGGGAGGCAACAAGCAAGGGATTTGAGTGAGGTGGGAACCAAGGTCAAGTCAACGAAGCAGAGAGGAGAGAGACAGATGAGAAAGGAAAGAAAGGAGGGACAGAGAGAAGTGGTGACAAAGAATGAAAGAGAAGAAGAAAAAAGAGGGAGGGCTAGAGGGAGGAGGTGGAGAGTGAGACCTTTGCATGATAATTTGTTCATTAGGAAAGACCTTGACCAAGAATTTTCTCTCTACATCCTGATCTCCTGACTCCGCTCTTCCTCCTTCCTCCTTTTCTCCATCGCTCCTCCTGCACCACCTCCCAGCCCCCATCACACCCACAACCCACTCTGCTTAGTTTTCTCTTTTTCTTCCTCTCAGCGTCACCGTTTTCTCATTATAGAATCCCTACTCAGCAAGTCTAAGACATGAAGGCATGGCTAGGGAGAGAGAGCTACAGAGAGAGGGGGAGAGAGGGAAAACAGGAGACAGCATATAACAGATTACTGTCATGTGACTTCTTTTTATTGTGTCTTTCATCTTCATCTACAAGCACACTGTGCATGCACATCGAAGCCCCTTCTCAGCTGGTGGTCACAAGTGCCCTAAGCATAAATGAAATAAATAAATCCTTTCAAAGGAAAACAAAAAAAAAGCAAAAGAGTGATTTTTTTTAACAGGCATGCACTTTGGCAAACAAATGTGAAATCAATAAGGAGCACCTTTATACATGTTAAGTGTGCCCAAAAAAAGCTGTATACAAATGAACAGCAAGGGGATCTCTAGGCTCATGAAATGAAAAAAAGGTTAAAAAAAAATATGCTTGAGTGAATAATTTACCTAAAGCAAGAAACTGATGAAAACAGGCCTCTAAGAGACACAGTAGATGGCTCAGACTTCTTGGTTTATTTAAAGATTTTGTAAGAGAGAGGATGTCACACTCAGCAGTTACAAGGAAAGCTGGGCCTCGTGATTCTGTGCTGATCTGTAGGTGAGGGGCACAAATTTAAGTAAGAAAAAGCAGCGGCAAAGGTTTTGTGGGTTTTAAATGTCAAACTCTGGCTGATGCTGATGGCAGGAGAAAAGCTACAGTACAATGACAAGACAATGGATAAATAAATCAAAGATTCACTTGCCACTCCACACTTCCACACAAACATCACCAACATAACTTTGACTACATAAACTCTATAATCCCAGCAGTCATTACAAGCACAGCAGATCATTACTTAAAACAATCTCCAAACATTATTAAATCTTTAATCACAAATCATCTTGGAATAGACAGGCATACGGTATTCCCCACTTCACCAAAAACTGCAAAGTTTTCAACCACCTGTGGCCCTACTGTTTGGTAAAGCTGCTTGTACTAGAGTCATTGTCCTGTAATGACAGGTCAATGCAACTGTCTGCCAAAGTTTTTTTTTTTTTTAAAAAAAGTTTAAAAACATTCCACTTTTTGTGGGAAATTGGAATGATTGACTATTGCTGTGCTGACAGTGCTGTTTGCAAAGCTGCAATCACTGACAGTAGAATAAATGGTAGTGGAATATTTTCTGTTGTTCAGTATGGAATTGTTTGGCTCATATCTTTGTGCACCAGAGTCACAGAGGTGCAAAGAAGCAGTGTGGAAATTGAATGAGTAAACAAAACAGACAAAGCTCAGGCGACAGCATTTACGCAACATCACAGGTGTCACCAGCAGCCTCCACAGGTGGCACTTCATACCCAGCCACAGAAACAGGAGGCTTGTTAGCCGCCAGGAAAACGGACAGTCAAAGTTAAGGCAAGTGGTCACAGAGGACTATGCAGAATCATCCCCTCTGGAATCTGGCCTCAAAACGAGACCCTAAAACATTGTCCTCAGGCGAGGTGGAAGTTAAATACAAATATGTTGGAGCTACCGTCACTTCCTTACCCAAGACCTTTCACCAAATGTTGGGTTTAATAACCAGGTAGATAAAGGAGGTTCTGCAAAATAGGATGGCAGAGAAGGTCAAGATTGCAAATGCAATTGGAACTGTCAGGTCAAAGAGCAATAACAATTTGCATGGTACTTTTGGACATGCCTGGCTTGTTCTGACTGCAGACCAAAACTTACACTCCTGCATCAGCCAAAAGCTGTTTGGAAGAAGTTGCTTCTTTCTCCATTTTAGTGCTGAAAAGAGATATCCACTGTTCCTCAAATACAACAAGCTGAGTGGAGCAAAACAGGACTCTGTGGCCAGTGCACATTCAGGTGTCTGCGCTTGCTTGCACCCCAATTAAAAAACCTTACATCCACAAGAGGTTTCCAGGTAACAAATGCCATTCATAGGGGTATCAAATAAATTTTACATTTCTCTGAACACTCTAAAAGACGCAGCTCAGATTAAGGTTTAACAGCTGTCAGGCTTTGGGTAGACTCAGCGAAAAGACAGAACAGCTTGCAGCTTGTGAGCAAGTCTGTCTTCCCTGTAAAGAGCTCAGAATAAAGTGGCCTCCACAGTGGACTCCTCAGGCTCCTCAGGAGGAGTTGAGCTTGACTACCACAATTGAGCAATAAACCAGTAATTAACTTTGTGTTTGTGTGTTCAAAGCTGATGACATGAAAACGCTAAAAAATAGGTTTCCTACTACTAACTGCTGTCAAAACAACTAACGTCCAGGTGTCATGCTAGTGACGCGACATCCACTACATAGACAAAAGTATTGGGGCGCCTGACCATTACACCAACAGAGACTTTAATGACATCACATTCTAAATGAACAGACGGCTTTGCAATTATAACAGCTTCCACACGCTTCTGGGAAGGCTTTCAGTGTTTTTGAAGTGTCTGTGGGAATTTTCGCCCAGAGCATTTGTGAGGTCAGGCACTGATGCTGGACAAAAAAGCCTAGCTGGCAATCTAAGTTCCGGTTCAAAGGTGTTTGATGGGGTTGAGGACTCTGTGTGAGCCAGTCAAGTTCTTCCACACCAAACTCATCCAGCCATGTCTTTATGGACTTTGCATTGTGTACTTGGGCACAGGCATGCTGGAATAGAAAAGGGCCTTCACCAAACTGTTGCCACAATGTTGGAGGCATAGCATTCTTCAAAACGTCTTGGTGTGCTGAAACAATAAGATTTCCCTTCACTGGAAGTAAGGGGCCAAACATAGCCCCTGCAAAACAACCCTAGACCATGCCTGAATTCAATAATAAAGAGGTTTATATTAATTTTGTCTATGTATAATCCTGTCTATGTAGTTCAGCATAATGACATAACAATCTCAAGATTATGACATCTGCATGATATAAAGATGTAAATATTTTCAAGACTATTAGATTAAATACACTTTGCAAAACTTAACAGTTGCAGTGGTAACTGAGGTTATTATGGCAGTCCAGTCAGGTAATGGTACACTGTGGAGCCTTAGTCATTCAAAAACTGCACCTGGCTTCAGACATTTTTATTGGAATTGTGCTGGTAGGAAACAGCTTGAGGCCAAGTTGTGTGCTGCCAGCTGTTGAAAGCAAACACAAAAACGGTCCCATTCATAATGTTTATGTTTCAAACAGTGTAACGATCTGGAAAACTACAGACAAGTAAACTGAAGTGAATTAGATCTGAGTGAGCTTTGTGCGTATCTGAAGTATCTTGATGCATGTGCTTTTGACCTCTGGCTTTAAGATAGCATTTTCTTCCATAATATCTCTTAAGAGCACAGGTGTCATTTTATGGTTTAGTTTCATCTCCTCTCTAAATGTCAGGTCATAATGTAATGGCGTATCATCACACATCAAATTGGTGGCTTTCCATTCACTTTATTGGCTGTGTTGAAATAACAAGGCTGTTGGTTTGACTCTCTAAATCTGCTCTAAAATGCCTGGGTGGAATTATACAAATGTATGCACTCTCTCACAATGTACTGAAAAGAGAAATCCTAATGCTGGTTTTACCTTCCATTGATTGTGTGATATCTGCTCAGTAGTTCAACAATGTATTTGTTCTGTGGCTGCTCCCAGGTGAGACCGTTTGTATACTAATTTTACACTCCTACATCCTTTTTGGCTGTGATAGATACCATGACCTTGGTTAGCTTATTTCATAAAATGGACATAGTGGAAAAGGAAATGTAACAAGGGGATAACTTTTATTCTAGCCTAGCTGTACAGCACAATACCACAGAGTAGAAAGAGAAGTTTTGCCATCAGTAGCAACCGAGATGGTGAAAACATTTGCTGGCTTAGCTACATTTGACTTCTCATGGGAAAATCCATTTTCAGACTGCAATGCTGAAACACGCCGTACTGCTCTGAGGTGTCCATCTTTGGGTATGGATCAATATGGCTTATAATAGATCTGTTTGGGTATGTTTCACACTGCAGTATGTGCTCATCTTGATTCCACACCCCTCAGCTCAAATAGCTTAACACGGACTCAGATATTGTTTACTGGGAGAAAAGCAATGCTTGTACATTTCTAACCCACTGTAGGAACTGCTTTCTAGGACTTAATGATTTTACCCTTTCATGATGTGTTTGACAAATCTGCCAGACTGCAGCAGGGACTCTGCGTCATGACTTCAGCTGAGATAAGATTAGGCAACACCCATTACATTTTGTGGCCTGATTTCAAAGCACTGCATACTCAAAGTCTTTTAAACAAGCCCTTAAAATTTCAAAATGTCTGCATGAAAAATGAGCTTCACACCACTGTACTGAAGTGAGGGCAGCAATGTTCCCAGGGTCAATGTGCAAAGAGGCAGGCAGGGTGGTGGCTGCTTCATAAAGAGGCTAAGGAGACTCTACCTACTGCAATTTATAATTTGAGTCGTACAGTCCAATACCCACTTGAAAAAAAGTGAATGAATAAAAAATTGTATTTGTGTCCCTATAAAAAGTGCCCTATAAAGGCACAAGGTTTGTGCTCATGAGAAGAGAATAGTGCAGTACACTCTGTGAACCACGTGTTGTTTGCAGCACACCTTCATTTACCCACCGATAGCAGATTTTTCCTGATTAAGAAAATAACAGATTTTGTGATGAACTTAAACTTAGAACTGAATTCTGAAAAGTTTTGAGCCACAGTGAAATCTTTTTTTTTTTCTTTTTTTGAGCATTAAATGTTGTATTGATATTGATCTTGACTGATTTACATTGAATTGAATAAATATGTGATGACCTTGTCTGGTCCTGTCTCATTCTGTGCTGCAAAACGTGGACTGAGAAGCAGCTGCCTCGACTAACCCCAACCAAGATGCCTGTGGGACACACGGAGGGAAAAGGGTGACAAAGACACAGTGACAAGATGCTGAAAGGATATATGTAAGATCAAAGCACTGAATGCATGCATTATGGCTTATTCCCCGAGGGAGCTTTAGAAAACCTTATATACTCATGTAATCGTGTCACACACTGCAAAGACTGTGTGCGTGCATGCACACACACACACACACACACACAAACACATGACAGTAAGCAGCATCTCATGAGCCATAATTGGTTGAGTGCATTGACCTTGATCAATGTGCTTGTGTGTATGTCTGTATGTGCATGCATCTAAGTGCTTAAACAGGCTTCTAGGTGGGCATAGACGCATGCAGGTCTCAGAACTTACTCATTTAGCTGTGCAAGCATCTTTTTATTACTGCCATATTAAAATTATATGTGATGATGGATGGACCTTTAATAGATGGAGCCCCTGGGCTCTTACACCATGCACAAGTGTGTGTCTTGGCCTCTGTGTGTGAAAGCATGAACATGTGTGTATTAGCTCTAACCATGTGAGTGTGTGTGTGGAGGGAGGGAGAGAGAGAGAGAGAGAGAGAGAGAGAGAAAGAGAGAAACGGGTCAAAGTCAAAGTGGGTTTTGTGTCATTTTGATGAGAAGCATAATGTAAGTTGGGGGATAAAGGGAGGTGCTACGAAGGAAAATGAGAGAAATGTACGGCAGTACTCACCTGCATGTTATACACACTGTATACTGTAGACTACTGTACATACAGGTGTAACATGCAAGTGCATACGCAGACACACAGATATTTGCACGTTGCCACTACCAAACACAGCAGGCACAAGGACGTACCCCCACACATGCTGGTTTCCAAAACCCACATACCTTTGAATGTAGAGTGCTGAGACACGAATTGCCAGCGGCAAGAGTTGTCCTATCTAATAAAACCCCTAAATGGAGAGAACAGAGAGAAGATGAGCATAAAGAGGATAAAAAAAACAGCAAAGTGCTGAATATGTATTTTGAACTGAACATGGCCGGTCAAGCAAGCAGCCATAACGGTACAACATGCCTGGACAACCGCCTGCACATACAAATGTACAGAGACATGCCCATCAACCTAAAAAAATACACTGTCAGGCTAAAGGAAATGCCGCCTGTTTTGATCTGGACTACTCAGGGTCTGGCTTCAGAGCTCTGGGGATCTATGGAGACAGAAATATAGGCTGACCACTCAGACTGATTGCCCACTTGTAAATACACTGTACCAGTGCAGACTTGCGTATAATCACACTCCCATACACAGAATGTGAATTCCACATATCTCTACGTTCATATTACAAAACATACCCAAACCAATGGTCTAAAACATCTCTAATAGGGCTCAATTAAACGTGTTTACCAACAAGGGAAGAATGAAAAATATTCAGTGAACAATTCCCTTATAGCAAAAACATGTCATGTCAAACTGGTTCACTAGATGAGTAACATGCATGGAGGCTATTTTTCTGTACAGAAGATGCTGATGAATATTCTAACAACCACAACAAGAGACACCACGAATTGCTTGGCTCTGTGTACTGCGTCAACACAGTTTGCAGTCTGTGTTATCCTGCATCTATTTCTCATCTTGCATCCAAGCAGCTAATTAGCGAGTAATGGTGCTGATTCTACTCACTTATTATGTATAGAGTTCTGTCTTACACCAGATCTGTACTTTTTCCCCATTTGAAAATATCTTTCACTGGTCCCAGTGAACCACAGTATCTAGGACAATGACTGATTTTTGTTCGTGCTTGAAGGAAATGAGTGAATCAATATATTCACTGGCACACCATGGCAATACGGTGTCCTCATTCTCAAGTCAATCGATGGAAATTATTTAGGATCGTGCCTAAACCAATCTTCAGGCATATCACGCAATATTGCTGTGCGATTTATAAACAAAGTAGATTTTTCTGAAACATACTGCATTCTACTTGAAATAATGTTTGTCAGTCATTAGCTTAAACTGTTGAGTTACCCGCCAGGTTCCTGAAGTAAAACACTGCAACAGTTAACAAAAAAGTTAACATTGCAAGTTATGGTGCAAATTTCAATATACACCATGACTGCTGATCATTAAAACCAGATTATATTTTGTATTTGGGTCCTATCCAAATTCCATAAGTCGCAGAAGTGCAGAAATGAGTGTGACTGTTTTGGTTCATGTATGTCCAGCAGCGCAAAGTGCAAAAGGTCTGGGTGAAGGTGAATATATGTCAATGGGTGTTAACAAATAAATACACTCTCAGCCAGCCACATCATTGGTCTCATCATTGTGAAACAGCTGAGCCAATCACATTGATGCATGACGACAACAGCTCAATAAATGAAGAATCCTCTTTTCCAGAAAATCATGTTGTTGTCTGGAAGGTGCAGAGCAGCACCACAAAATCTGCAGCCAAAGCCAGATGGTGAGAGGTTTTAAAACAGTTAATTAGACAGAAACAAATAATGATAATAATAATAAAAATAGCGCTGAAGTAGTTAACATAATCACATCAATCCAATGCTATTTCATGGGATTTTAGAATCATTTCATAATTCTACTGTATTTCACATTGTAATATCCTCAAATGTGACACAGCAGCATTTCCATTGTGAAGCATTTCAAGAATTAAACATGAGCCCCACTAATCTGACATCTCCAGCATAACAGACAGAAGACTGAGTTATAGCAGACGAGTCGGATGTGTTTGGAAATGTGTGTGTAGTCACTCTGTAACACCCTGGTGTAAGACAGTCGTGTGTTAAAAAACTGGTCCGTGCAAATCGGAGACTGGACTTTATCAACGTACATCTGTCCTGCTGCTTTCTCACTGGTGCAGAGATTTAATGAAGTAGAGACTTTCCATACAGTATAAAGAAGCCACAGGCAACAGATAACTGCTCATTAATTTACAGATAAATGCAGACTTACAGGCATTGCTACTTTAGCCACTTTAAAAATATTTTTAGATGGTGATAGGGCATAACCAGACAGTCAAGACTGGGGAGGGACAACATGTGATCTGTATGAGGGCATTATCACACTTCCTGTGCTATAGCCTATATAGCCTCATGTTACATTTTTCAACTTAATACTAGAACTGGTGGTGTTGAATTTTGTTATAATTCCGATTATATTTGTACATGATTATTTTGGACTGTGGTGTGTATTTGTGTTTTGTAGCATAGTAAGTTTACTCTCAATATACTGGCATTGGCGTTGAGTAAAGTGACACATCAAATCAAGCAAATCAAGATGTTACGTTAGCTCACGTTTTCCTGAATAAAACTGACTGAGAGAGCTAATGGCCCGAAACTTAATAAGATATTTCTGTGTCTTCCTTCTGGTGGAGCTCTAAATGGTGAAGCAGGGTTAGGGTTATATGACAGCTACCCCACCGAGCCTTCACATCTCATCCCGGCTCCCAACATGTGCCACTAGCTCTTCGGTATTGTGAATTAATTTGACAGATTATGTGTGTTTAAAGCTGTAGTTGAGAGATTTATGTGTGGGTATTATACTGCTTGGGGCTGTGATCTTGACACTTAAAATAAATATATAATATTTAATATTTGCAAACAGGAAACTTACAAATGGAACACTTTGTAAAAACTCTTTGTGTGTAGGAGTGTAGTGTTTTTCTTAGGGTGAAAAGTCATTACCCCCCCCCTTCAGTTAACTCTTCCTTTTCTTTTCTTCTCCATTTTGTATGGAGGTAAAAAAATTACCTATAATCTGCTTATAAACAGCACTTATAAACTAACACTTATAAACATAAACAACATACAAACAAACAAACTGTATTTATGCTGTAAAATACATATAATAGGGGGTTGGAGAGAATACACAATTGCCCAAAGTTTGTCAATACACTGTACACAGATTAATGTGAAATCATTGTGGAGTCCACTGCAACAAATGTGGGAAAAAACAGTAACTGGCTCGACAATGCGGCACTGACTACCTGTTCACTTTCTCCTCTGGTTCTTACTCTCTCTTCCTGTCTCCCTCTCTGATATACTAAGAGGTATAAAAATGCGGTAAATTCCATATCAATATATAGCATTACTGTAATTGCAGTCCATCAAAACTGCATGCAAACCAAACTGAAAAGGGCTCAGATGCTGTTGTCTCTGTTGCTATTACAGTTTGCAGTGTAGCCTACACAAGGCCTTTGCAAAAGTAATGTTAATATCTTTAATTACACTTCACCATAACTGACCACAAGCATTTAATTCTTGGTAATTAAGTGCTTTGTTTAGTTCTTTCTTTTCCATTCCTCTCCTGTAATCCTCGTGTGTGGTGCAGGGGAAGTGAGAGATATGTATATCACAGTAAGTAACAACACCAGGGGACTCGTGAGTTGCATTTCGAGGTTGTGTTCTTACAGACTCCCACAATCCTTCAAAAAGTTTTGCACTCTGCAAAGTGTCAATAACAATAACAGTGTCATAAGAGTCTTTTTTGCTATATATACTCAGTGCTCATTTATCTACAAGTTGCCATCTTTTCTCTCTTTACTTTTCTTTCACTTTGTTGGTCTTAAATGTAATTTGCTTGGATGGCCAAATGTGAGAACATTAACCTGTATTTCGGCCAGTAGCTATAGATTAAAAATAGTTCTAAAATCTTGCACACTTACTTGTGATGCCTCAGTACACCCCAGTCACAAATGCACAACAAAAGCATAAGTTATATATGGAATTTATAAAACTGTGATTGTGAATTGTCAGACCATGTTTCAGACAGACGCATTGCACTTTGACTCATCACCAGTCTCGCTTCTTCTTGAAAAGATGCAATCAGCAAGTGATGTCTGAGACTGAAATGTGAGGCTTTATTCATCATTCATTCATTCATCTTTTTTTTTTTTTTTTTAAATGCAAGATGCCATATTGGCCATAATGTGGATCATTCACTGTGCATAAATGTGCCATGGCAAATGAGATGTTAAATGTTCAAAAGGCAAATTGGACCTGTTCCCTTGAGTCTTTTATGATGTTTCATGGCTCATCTTCTAGTAACACCACTTTACCTTCCATGCTTAATGCCTACAGGAATACTGTGTTTGAATTTGAATGTCTTCAGAGCAAACGTAGAAGGCTGGATTAAGTAAATGTGTGAATTAGGGCCAGGACTGCGTTAACGCGTTGTCACGTATGCGTTAACATGATAATTATTTAATGCCGACAATTATTTTATTGCTCAGTTGTTTTTACTGTAATCATTTAAAAAAAAGTCAGTTGCTCACTAGAAAAAACTGCGTTAATGCATGATAAAATAAAAAATAATAATTGTCGGTGTCAATTAATTGCTGTAAACGCGTTAACGCGATAATAACACGTTGACTTGCCCAGCCCTAATGCGTTAACAACGCGGTCCCAGCCCTAGTGTGAATGCACAAGTGTATTTGCTTAGGCTTGAGTAGAATGTGTTTGTGTCGCAGGGTTGAGGGTTACATTTTCTGTGTTTGTGTGTGTCTGTGGCATGCAAAGCTTATATGAGAGACAGAGGTGATGCTTGTTTTCCTTTTGGCTTAGGATCTCTGCCTTTAGGCGAATTCCCTCGGCAGTACCCCTCGCTGAAGCCCGGAGGCCACATTACATGTACACACACACACACACACACACACACAGTTCAAATGCACACATACCGTGTCAGGTCGCAGAAATCCAAATACATACACCATAGACTAGACACATAAACACAGTTTTTTTCCAAATGTATCATATTCTGTTTGGTCCTTTGCCATTATGATACTATAAGAACCTGAAAGGAAAAAGATGCTGCATTGCAGTGGCAAAAATAAACTTTAAACTGTTCCTTATTATTATGGCAATTCAGCTGTGCATCAACAATTTGACAGACAGGTGTCAAACTTGGCATTTTGTGACAGCACACACTCAAACACAAAGGATTCAGTATGCTAATTTGACTCTAATTGTTTGGGGGTAGACTTTCTGACATGAATCATCACAACTTGAACACATGTCTGCTCATGCTTAATCACTTTTTTTTCCCTACATAATTTGTTCATATGTTTCTCATTTGCTTTGACAAATATGCTTTGGAAGAAGAATAATTTCGGTCTGAATTACTTGCAGTGGCATTGTTTTCCCTACACAGGAGGAGTAATATTCTCAGACTGCACAGAGGTGGTAGGGAAGCATTGATAGTTGACACACAAGGAACAAATTTTGACTTGGGAAAGCAAGGTTTTGCATCCTGCATCCTGCATGGTGTTAGTGTGGACTAAATAATATTAATTAGGTTAACTAATGAGTTTTAAGTGCAGATAAATTTTGCATAGAGTCAGCTAGGAAGTCATCTTCTGGCTGTAGCTTCATACTGAAAGGTGAAGTGCACCAATTTTACATATCAAAGTCTGTTTACAGGTGTTGGGTTCTAATACTGCATATGTAAAATATGCTCCAGAGGGAGCTGCGTGAAATCTGCTAAATTTCTTCAAGTCATGTCACTTGAATCAGCATCAGCTGGGGCTGAAGAAGTTTGAAAAATAAAAATCTGGAGGTGTGGAGCTGCAAAGAAGTGAGTTTACAAGACCTCTGTAGCCTGTTACCCTACCCTCCTCGAGGCCAGTGGCTCGAGGCTACGTTAGCCGCTACTAGTGTAACACCCCTCAATCTCTGACTGATCTATCTGCTGCTGAGTTGCATTGTAATGTAGGTGCCGCGTTTTTAGAAAGAATAAAAATGCATGGAAAATATTTGTTTGATGACTATGCATCAATTTTTATCCTTTTGTGTCAATGTCAATATCAGTCAGTATCGTTTTTTTCATCTGGCTCTCAAAATGAAAACAAATAAGCTTTTCCTTCAAAATGCCACGTTTTTTTTTTAAACTTTTGTTTAAAAAATATTTCACTATGACACGATCTTTCTCTAACTTTAACCAAGTGCTTTGAGTTTCTTAAACTTAAGCAGTGAAATGATGAACATGCTTTAATTACTAGGAGTAGGTTAAGCATAAAACAAATGAAAGCAATCAAAGTTAACGGTGAACATTTTGTAGATTCTTTCCTTACTAAGATGATTTCATTCTGTTGTTAAAAAATATATCCAAGCATATTTGTTAATGCTAATTATATATAGGCTTATATTACCATTTTTTAAAAAAAACATTAGATTGTCACTGTATGTCCAGGGACTGCACTGAAGCACAAAGGTGTCAACTATCCTTCTGGTTGTGGGGACAGATTGCCTGTGGGACTGACTCCGCTGCTTAACAACACAGGATTGACAGTGATGCAGTCCAAAAATGGAAAGGAACAAGAGAAAAGAAGCAAAATAAGACAGAATGTGCTGATTGATTATCCTGAAGATTGGAACGAATGGCTGGGAGGGGTAGGGGTGGATTCTGTGCATGCGTGCGGAGAGGGCAGGATGTGCTGGATAGATAAATGACATGATATGTGACACTTTCAAATTTACAATTCTGACCCCTAGCTCCCTCTGCTCCTCTCTTCCTCACAGAATGACACAGACGCACACACAAACACACACATACACACACTTCACACATGCATTGTAAATCAGGTTTGATCTGTCAGAGAAGCGTGTCTTGGCTGTCAGTCGCCAGCGTTTGAGTGTCAGATGAGTGTTTTTGAGTGTCAGGAGATGAGCAAATATGTGTGTGTGTGTGTGTGTGTGTGTGTGTGTTGTGTTGTAGGGCCGTGCGTGCATGTTTAACTCCAATTGCTTAACAAGCATCTGTCACTACTGAAGCTTCAGAGATCCATCAGTGGGATCCTTACTCATTTCATTTAACAGCCTCATTGTTCATTGTTTGCTGTGTGGCCTGCAGAGGTGGGGCTCTTCATAACTGTCCAATTAGCAATTAGCATGTTTTTGCATATCTCAGGGACTATTCTATTCTAACAAGATCATTTAAACATAGGTTAAGATAATACTCACTGATTTCACCTTGTTGCCAAGACATCTGGTCCTAAAGAGGGAGTCTTATTACTCTCACACCATAATTCTCCTTCAATTTTGTATGTGCAAATCATTAGAAGTTACCATAGGTGAGTTTTGATAAGTGGAACATATTTTTAGTCGAACAATTGCCTAATTGTATATCATTTTGGCCTCTTTAAGCAAAACCACTTCAGTACAGTTGCTTTGACTTTGACTTTTCAACCTAACTTAGAATCATTAAATACCATCTTGTGAGGTTCATTGTTTTCATTTTTTTTAAAACAAGTGTCACTGAAAAATACCTGAATTGTTTTTTTTTTTTTTAAAGAGCACATTGGCTTAACCTTGCACATATCTATTGTATCCGACTGAAAGAAAAGCAGCAAAAGAAGGCCTTCATTAATACTAAAGCCCTTATTTTCTCTTTTATTTTCCAAAAAATATTTCTTTCCATTTTCATACACTCCAGAACGCATTTTACCCATCCTTTTCAGTGGCGCTTGTGGCTATCATTGGTCACTTTAGATGCCTTTACTGGCTTATCAAATATTAACATCCCACCAATTACCCAGCCTTGCTTTACTTAGCAAAGCTTCTTGGCTGGGATTATTTATTACAGCTGCCGCTACTTGCCTCTCCCCCTTTGGGGAAAATTACTTAGAGCCACCATTAACTGTCTAAAAGTTGACGATTCTCTGCTGCCTTCGTAGGAGTTGCTCTTTGTGCTATACTGCACTGCATTTGACAGACACATGTCAATCAAAACAGTGTAGCCGGTACATTATTAAGCTTGCTCTTTAGATTTCTGGTTGTGTTGTTTCTTTTCTTCAACTGTTCAGTCCTGGTGGCTATCACTGCTTTTTTTTATTTTAATCACACATTTCTTTGTTCCAGACAAGCCTGTTGCTGCTGCTGAAAATGTACAATGACTCATCCGCCTTTGTGACTGCAGGAAATACTGCATTGATTTATTCATTTTGACCATAAGACAGCTATATATAATGCATACAGGTAAAATGTGAGTGAGTATTTTGTTTGATTGCTGTTCACTCAGAGTGAGCAATTTTTATCATTTAATATCCCTCCATAACTCTTTCCTCCACTTTCTCCTCCTCTCTTGTCCTTTGATTTTTCTTTCCTCTTCCTTTCATGCTCAGACCATCCATGTCCTTGTTTATCGTTCTCCCTTTAATTTGGACCAGTCAACAGTCTCTGAATCTGTTGTCCATTGTCTCTTTGTGTTAAACATTATTATCCCTTTTTTGTCTTTACTTCCTTCATTTCTTCATCTCTTTGACAGACACCACCAGAGCAAAGTCACAAAGCTCTGCTGTCATTCAGTGAAGGCTGATAAAGAAGAACAGGTTATAGTTTCACACTGACACATACACACATGCACGCAGCCATGCATGCACACGCTTTTGATTCATGCCATCAATTATATCAATCGCATATTAAGCAGCAAGTGTTATCTTCGTGCTTAATTACCAATTAACAATGAAGGATTAACTGACAATTTACAGCACGCTGCTAGTATACTGAGAGACAGTGAGTACAACACAAGGACACATGAAAATTGTAGAGGGTTTGGGATTCTGTGTGTGTATGTGTGTGTTTCTACAGTAGTTTGATTCACTCGCTCCGGTGTGTTTCATGTACATGTGTGTGCTTGTTTACATGTGTCTGAGTGTGAACTTAATTAGTTATATTGGGTTTGGGGCATCATCAGTGAGACTCCCCACCTTCATAGAGATTTATCATTCAGACATTGTGAACGCTGTCACGTTTTGACTAAGCACGCCTGCTCAATTAATGGAGATGGGAGCGAGGACAGCTTTTCATGTCATTAGGAAAACATGATATGGCAATGATTTAAGACTTCATTGGAACTGTGCTTAATGCATTCAAATTCAACAATGCACTGCTACTACACAATGAGGAGATGGCATTACATCTTGTCTTCTAAGTGAATGGAAAACTGACAGCCCCATAATTTAGTAAGTCAAAGGTGGCATATTGAACATGCAGCACTACAGGCCAATTAAAAAGCCTACTTTTGAAATCTGTTTTTATTCATAAGAACCTCACCTCTTTCAATAATTTCTGCCATGTGTATATATATATATATATATATATATATATATATATGTGTGTGTGTGTGTGTGTGTGATGTGTGTGTGTGTGTGTCAGGCTGACAAAAAAGCATGAATAACGTGATTTGAACAAAGCATGTGGGAGCCAGTGTGAAGGTCATTTGACCTCTGCATCTCCAGGATTTGTCTCCTGCGTCATCTGCTTAGGTAACAATGTTCAAGGTGCAGAAGTTGTTCAGTAAACAAGTACAAAAAGGGCATAGAGGAGCTTCTGTGATGGCTGAAGTAAGTAAGTACAGAATTGTAAGTATTTGTAAGTACAACTCTGTGTGTGAAACTTAACATCACTGCAGTGGTGCTAGATCATCTGAATCATACACTAATTGGGTTGCTGTGTTAAAAGCACTTTGATGCTGGATGCGAGTATATTTTGCAACTAGATGGAGCAGTGTAGCATTGTAATATTTCTGTGTGGCGCATATATTTACATATTCCTTCATGGATTTAGGATTGAGTTGAAATTGAGCCCAGGAGTTTCTGCCTCTGGTGAATTTAATTTGTTATGACACTTTTCCTGCTGTAGAAGACTGAATTATCTTGTGTGTGCGCCTGCCCACTTGCACATTCACCCTTGGAGACATTCCTCAAAGCGACGACTCATTTTCAATCTTTAAATACGGTGAAAGTCAGATAGACATGCTTGCATGTACACAAACACACACACACACACACACACACACACACACACTATCTACAAATAGGGCAGGTATGTAAGAACATGTGTAGCGAGTAGCATCTCCCCGTCTCACTCTGCAGGAGTTAACGCACTCTCCTTTAGACCGTCTCAAGGAGAGGGAAAGAGTGAGACAGAGGGAGAACGAGAGCAAGTCTGCAACGAAAATGTGAAATCTCCCTTGTGATTCCTCACTGAACAGAAGGGTTTAGATAAGGTTCAAAGCAGCTGGCCGCTGTGGTAACTACATATATTTGTTGTGTCACACTGAGGCTTAAGCCCTAACTTTAAATTCCAAGCAATAGCCCGGCTTGTGCAACACAGCTTCAGCGGTACTGTCATATTGCTAATAAGGGACATCATGTTAATGTAATGTACCCACACTGAGTTTTCTCCAAGGGGACACATTTTAATGGCCTGGTTTTTGTTTTAGTAAGCAGTGACCCTATCAGCAATACAGCATGTGACTTATTCTGATGGTTGGAGAGGCCGGTGGTGGGGGGGGGGGGGGGGGGGGGGGCTGTGTAGATCCAGAATGTGGTGATTTAACCACTTCACTATCTTGGCTCATCACACACACATACACATACACAGGTTTGGTTTTCCATGGAAAGTACTGACCTTCTCTCAGGCAGGCCACTCCTCTCTGTCTCTTTTCATGCTGCCTCCATCGTCATGGTTCTCTCCAAGGTCATGTGCACGCACTGCTAAACTGTCAGGGCACGCACACACACAAAGACAAATCTCGTGAAATAATAGAGAATGATTCTGTGTGAACATCTTCTCTCTCTTTCTTCCAGTGTTTGCAGTGTTCTAGCTGGCTATGAAATGAATTATTAATTTTGTTAAGTGTTGCATTGTGTAGATCTTACATCTGCTGCTGATCACCTTTTGCCTGTCTGCCTACATTTTATGTAGCATCTGAGCAGTTTTATAATAAGATGTACCGCATGAAGGACTGCCAGAGATGAAAGAACACAAGAGACTTTCTTCCACGGCAGCACAGGTTAGATCTGTTCTCTTTCCACACAGTTCCAGGATCAACTTGCCATCTTATGGTTATGCTGGCTGTTCATTGTGTTGATATTTGAGTTTTATTATGTGTTTATGACAATATGATATCATAACAGAACATAACTCTTCTCACTATGGATTCTGACATCTGTTAGTACAATATCTTATCATCCTGCCACAGTCTCACAGGCTAATTTGGTTGGTTATAGTATTACATACAGTTCAGTTTTCCATGACACTGGCTTCTTATCAAATAATAATAATATAGATAATATAATAATATTGCACTACAAATTAATATAGATTATTGAATTAAACAAAAATGCTTAATGCCTTGTGTGTTTGTGTTTTTTTTAAGACACTATCTTTGATTGCATTAAAATTTATATTTCAGCAGACCTAAAACATGAGCAAATCCTTCCTACAATTGCAGTGAACTGCAATGAACTAATAACTTGACAATAGCAACCCCCACAATCTACATTTTTCATGAATCATGTCCAGCAAAATATTCCCTGAGAGATTATTAGAACCAGAATGATTGAAGATTGGGCCGATTAAATTGATATTTCATCCTAGTTTCCTTGCAGCTCTGTGTATGTATGCGAATCAACTCAAAGTCCATTCATTCCCATGAGAAACTTTGTGATCTACAGAATATGCCTCGAGTACGCTGAAAAATTTTTGCTTTGTGGGTGATTCTCTATGACAATTCACCCAGAACTCAGAACTTTTCCCAGTTCATGTTATAATAGTTGTTGTAGTAATAGTACTAATCACATTAATAAATGTAAATAATTTTTAGCCAAACTAAGAATAATTCCAGAAACATTAAAATTTGAAAGTTTTCACACATTTTCCTTAGTGTAGGCTTTACCTAAAGAGCAGTGCTTCATGATCTTACTATCACATCAAACTATCAAGTTTTAGCTGGGATTAGCTCAGCCGTTTGTTATTATTTTCTAACAGTACTAGTTGATGATGAATTTGTTTATAAAGGTTTAAAATTAAGAGATATGCGTGTGTTGTGCTAAGGAACTAAGATTAATATTTTATTTAGACACATGAAATTTCTTGAACCCAATTAAAAACATACTCAACAGATACCACACTTTCATTCATTCAAAACATCTTAAAAACTGTTTCTTCAGCTCCAAATAACTTCTAGATGTGATGGTGCTATGTTAATACACAGAATCAAAATTTGGTTCCAAGAACGTGATTTTATTTTTTGAAAATTTGTGTTTCTTGGATGATCAATACAAACTTCAAATTAACCCAGTGGGGGCAAAAAGCAATGGCTTTGAATCAGGTAAACTTAGAATACATATACAGAATTGAACAGAATTGCAATTGAATTTTAAAGGGAGTGTTTGTAGCTAAAAAAGCATTTGTTGTAGAACTTTAAGATTTTGCAAGGTTTCATCAATTTAATGTTTTGACATGATTTATTTTATTTTATTTTTATTTTTTTGTTTTTTATGACCCTCTTTGGAGAGACCATATCCACTATGTGCCACAGGAAGTTAGCATAACAAACAAATTAACTAATTGAGAGATAAATCTAATACAGCTCAATTTATACCTTCTGTCTAAGTCAAAAGTTCAACAGCATATTTAGCCAGCATTGATAGCACGTTAGCTATGTAACTTATGAGGTACTTGGTTCATATACATTTCACAGTTACACAGCTGGTAGGACAGGCTCCACCTCATATACATATGAAATAACATATGAAACAGAGAAAATGAGCTTCTCTCCCATATTCATGGTGGTGTTTTTATCCATTCATAAAGAAATGCATTTACTTGTGTTGGACACTGGGGATGTATGTAACAAAACTATAGACCCAAGGCCTTGTACCTGCACTGCGTCATATACACCAGCTGCACTGCTTTGTGCACTCACAGCAGGCTGTCAGGATCTCCAGAGTTCTGTCTTTTCTGTTCTGTTGTCACTGTAAATTTAATGAGAAGAAACCCCAACCTTGTTAAAGTGTAAGGATCAATTTTTGGAATTTGTGTATTGATTCAGAATCGTACAAGATCAGAATTTTAATTCTTGTGTGAATTGAATTTCCCCAACCCTTATTATTTTTTGCTTTTGATGATACATATATCAATATCATTCATCTGCACTTCTCTGCCTGCATGCCTCTCCTTGTAGAACCCGTATCTGAACAAACAATCACACGTGGATTCAATGAAGAGAAAATTAAACAATGAAGCGAATAATACACACATGCATGTGCGCTCACACACGCACACACACATCCCTGCATGGATTCATTTGCCTCTGTGTTTGTAATTATGGCTCTGCAGGAAGTAAAATGGAGCACCTGGATGCCCTGCAGTGGAATACACTCTGAATGAACCCTGTATGTGAAAACCTTTCTAATCTTGGAACTAAAGGTTGAACTACTCGAGTGCCTGGACAGTTAAAATCTAATTCAAACAGCAAGATGTATTTCAAATGTTTGTGGTTTCTCAAGTGGCTGGGGAGGTACACACACACACACACACACACACACACACACACACACACAACTAGCTCAGACTCATATACTGCACAGAAACAGTGACAATAAGAAAATTACACATAATTTATGCAATAGTTGTAAGCTGCTGCTGATTTGTTTTTATTTGTCTTGTAATATGATTAATAACTATTATTAATTTATGGTTAATATTTATTTACATTTACTATCTCCTATAAAGACACACAAACCATAGAGATTATTATTTGCTGTTTCAATTGAGGTTGAAGTGAATTTAATCAACAGTATAGGCATTGGCTTTCAACTGGAATTACTTTGTCTCTCTGTTTCAAGGGGTATTTCTCATGTTTTATATTTTCGCCCTGTTGCAGATTTAATGCGTGGGCAATATGTGTTTCACCAGTCTTGGTTTTTCAGGAAGCAATTTTCCACAGTTTACAGGCAATCTGAGAGAAACCAAAAACAGTTGAAATCATTATTGTAGTTCTGGTATTTATTGTGTACACTGATAAGGTCTTGAGGAAAACGGAAGAAATATATATTATGGAAGGAAGATGTAAGAAAAAAAATTCTGATGTAAGACTTGGTTAGAGGGGAGTTTTATTTCAGCTCAGAGCAAAGATAATCCTATTTATATAATATTTTTACACAGAATGCGTAGACATATTCGTGAAGGGAGTGTTGGTCGGTCAAAACAAAAATATCTCAATAACCATTGAATGGATTGCTCTTGAAATTTGAACAGACATCCACAGAGCCGCAGAGGATGAATTATATTGACTTGGTGATCCCTCAGACTTTCCCCTATTGCCATCAGCAGATTGACATTTTAACTTACAGGGTGCAATATCTGATCTTAGATATGAACTGGCATAAAAACAAATTTATTCTGGCTCCTAGAAAATATAATCCTAATAATTTCCTTGACACCCTGACCTCGAGGTTCACATTTGTGATTCTTAGTAAAGTGTCTCAACAGCTGATGGATGGATTCACTTTTTCTGGAGCCTACATCTCCATGAACCACACTTTCCCTCTCAATGATCCTTTATTGTTATCCTGAGCTGGGAGGAACATGTTTCAAGTCTGTTTCAGAGTAAAAAATGAATCACTGATCACTTTTCTCACGTTAAATCATGATGATAGCACTGCAATGATGGTTTTCAGGTGAATGTGATTAGTTAGTGGTATGTGTGCTATCAAGGGCAACGTCCATGTGTATGCATGCACATGATAACACATGTTCTGGTGCTGCTGGAGATACTCACAGATGTGACACAATGAGTTAAATTACACTTTTTCTTCTTTCCAGTTCTTCTTACTGACAGATCTAATAAGTGTTTGAGAGGGCAGTACAATCAGCATGCAAACAGATGTAAAAGGGTGTTCTGGGCATCCGCTTATGGCTAAATATAGGCATAGAAATAACATTGTGTTTACAAGTGTGCCCAGCTTCCAATAAATGAGAATCAGAAAACAAAATCAGACATGCGCACAACTTTATAAATCTAGCAATAAGAATACATTTGTGTTTTATGGACTTTGTGTGTACACAGCTCTTAAGTCATGAATTCATAAAATTTACGTGGTTCTGCTCCCTCGATTCTGTAGAAGGCAGTTCCTGGTCTTCCCTGAGTGGATCCTTTTGGTGATGTAAGTTGTATCATGAAAGCCATCATATTGTTTACAACTGGGAAAAGACTGATGTAGAACTGATCTAGTCAAAAAAAGAATAAATCAATAAACATTGTCTTGTGTAATGTATCTTCTTTATGTCTTTACGTCATTTGATTGCACTAGTACATACCACTACATTCATACACATTACATAAATGCAAACTGGATTTGAAGGATTGCAAACTGTGTATATGGCAGTTGCAGAGCTATCAAACTGTCTCTGTGACTGGTTTGGCTGTTTATTATCAAGTGTTGACAGGTTTCATGTGACATGATTACTGTCATGTCCGTTTTCATTCGTTAACTGAATTCAAATTGCACTGGAGATGTATTATTTAGCACTTACATATACATACATATGTGATGAGTGGTCTTCATGCAGACCTCTGAAAGTCCTCAGAGTGGAGACTCAATACTTGAAAGACCACTTGGACTCTGGCTAAAGTGAAAACAGTCAAGAGGAACCTGGCTCACTTGTTTGTGCATTGCAGTTTCTCAGTATGGTGCTACAGGTGTGTGTGTGTGTGTATGTGTGGGTGTGCGTGCATGTGTATGTGTTTGATATTTATCAAGATACAGTTCCCAAGAGAAGGATAAGGAGAGGGAGGGAGGGAGGGAGAGAGAGAGAGAGAGAGAGAGAGAGAGACATGAAGCCAAACTGAAGACGTGAAACAGCACAGCCCACAGTTGGCACTAATAAGTTCCACTTGTGCACGGTACCTGTCTGTATGTATTTTTCAGCTGAACAGCACTCCAGTCGACCATGTCATCCTGAACATGGTTGAGATTTGTTTCCAGTCAAAAGTCCTTCCCCTGAACAGCTTTTGATTCTATTGCAGTGCAATTCATTTAAATCATTTCCGACAGCAATAAACATGCAGAAGAGAAAAACATTTAGGTAGAGAGTTATGAAAATACAGTGCCTTCTCATACTCATTTATGAAAATACTGTGCACCGTGCAGTTACAGATACTGTAATAAGATGCTCCATTAGTTTGTCAGAGCTAGTGGCAATATGTAGCAGAGGAGCGAGAGGTATAAACCACTGGTAATTGAATACCGGGGTCCCAGTGGGAAGATGAAGGGTAGCCATGCTATTAGACAGAATTAGCCACCCTCTCCCACAGGAGCACACGTTTAGACACTGTGCACACAAGTGGTTGTGTGTGTGTGTGGATATGTGTGCAGAGGACCTGCATTTGCAGACTTGAGTGCATGAGTCCATTTGCCCATCCATGCACAGTTTTGGCAGGCTAAAACGCATCACATTAAAAGAGTTAAATTTCAACTTCATTTTGACAGAACTATTCATGAATAACCTATCAATCATTAATAAACACTCGTAAATTAAAGGACTGGAGGTTATGAAAAAAGCTGCAGTCGGATCCAAGATGGGTTTTGTGTGTGAACATGTGCAAATAAGGAGGCAGGTGAGTTAAAGAGCAGAGAAAACATGGAGTACTTTTGAAGACAGAGAATGTTAAATGTCAAAGATAAATATAGCCATTACAGATGAGAGAAATGAGATGAGTGTCGGAGGGAGGGTGGAGGATGGAGAGAGGCATAAAGCCAAGCAAAGTTTGGCGGGATGGAGATTAGTGCATTATTCAAATCCAGTCAGGTGATTCCCTTTGCACCTGCGTCACTGAGTGCCAAATACTAATGGAGAGTTGTATGTGTGTGTGTGTCTTTGTGTGTGTTAGTGTTTGTGCTGGCACATTGTAAAGAAGCTAAAATAGGTTGTCTTTTACTTCCAGTATTAAAAGCCTATAATTAGCTCTAGCAGAAGGACATTACAAGCTGTTATGGCAAAGGATGGATGGATGGATTACACATTTGGATGGAATGCGAGTTTGAACAGAGTATTTGATGGACATATTGTGTGAATGAGCAATCTAGAGGAATGGTTTTCTGAATAAATGAATGAATGTAGAAGACTTCAGAAGGTATTCAGAAACTGATGAGTGAACGAGCAGCTCGGTCACCAGACTGAAATGGTAAGGCTGTATGAAAACCATGGATGTGTACGTTTTGTACATTTAATTTCAAGTATCACAACCACATTTCTACAATATGTTTATTGTGTATGTATATCAGTTTTTTACCATATGTTTTCAGTGGCGTGGCTCCTTGGAATAAGCAAGAGAGCAGTCCAATGATCAAACTGGCTCATTTTAACGAGTGTCTGGACATTTTGTAGTCGTCTTTTTTGGCACCAACAGACAATCTAAACCTAACTAGACCTTAAGTACAGCTTTGTCACAATAAATAAATAAAATTGACAATGAAAACGTAACGTAAAACGTAACAGCTGACAGTCAATCCCTTGTTTTTAGGAAAAAAACATCATTCCATTGTACACTGTGTTTGTCGAACGTGTAAATGTCCTGTTTCTGAACATTTAATATGTATTCTCTTTGTTGAGCTTGCATTAAAGGTATTTTCAATCATAAAATCATTTGTACTGATTTACATATTCCTACCCTGTGTACGGGATCATTCTTGGAGAGTTAATCCCGTTTCCCAGCTTGCCCTTCAACCTCAATAATTCCAGCAGAGAATAACTTAGTTTAACATGTGACTTCCCTCCCTAATTCACTTGAATTCAGCTCCGACTAGCATCAAAACCAATTAAATGAAATCTGGAGTCGCTGTGGTGTTGCCTGCATCTACAGCATTCCAGCTAAATGTTTTGCTTGATAAAGCATAAAGACTCCATCATTTTGTGAATCAAAAGTAGGCTAAACCAGACACAGCCACTACAAGTGAAGAGAGGATTTGCATGAAAATCAACTCTGTCTCCAGCAGGCATACTGTATTTGTAACTTTAGCAGACAGTAAACATGCAGTATGGTAATGGGGCACTGGGACGTTGTCAGTTGTTGGCAGCTTAAGTTATGTTTCATTGTACCTTTTGTATTCCCTGTTTTAAAATATTTGCTGTCTGTCTGTCTGTGGCTCTCTGAGAGACAAAAACTGCTTCATATCTGACACATGCACCAAACCGGAACATGAAGAGTCTGTCTTCGTTTGGAAGCGCATCTTCCCTTCTGGCTTTGCATTTTTCCACCTCATTGAATATGTAATCAGTGACACTTGAGCTATGTGTTTAAAACTGCAAAACTACCAGTATAGTACTGTGTGTATTTATCCGCAGCAAGAGGTCGATCTGAGCACCAGGAAAAATCGACATGTACTGCAAAATAGCTTATATAGACTGTCAAATTGCATAAATCCTGATTGCTTTTTTTTTTCAGTTTTACACTACATTTGCATTAGATCTCAGCTATCATTACTCTTGTGTAAACCCTTTGGGGGAGGGCTGTTCTACCATTTAAAATACTTTCTTTGTGTCCAGTATTTTAGTAATCCTTTTGACTAATTGACTGACATGTAGGCCAGAATGAGCAAACTGAGTGAAATCTGTTACTCATTCTCAGATTCTTACTGCAACACAAGTCAAACGATACTAATTAGTATACAAAATATGTCTACTGCAGACCAACCCATGTCACATACTGACGCAGACAAATCTTGAAAATGCTAGAGGACCAAGTTAATGGAGTATTGGAGAGAAATGAAGATCTAAGACGTCACTCATTAAACTTTTTGACATGGACAGGTTGTCTTTTCTCACAACCTTTATGGACAGCAGTGCCTCCGAAAAGGGGAACCACAATAAGAGAGACAGGGATTGCTTCACAAACAAAGAGATTGCTCATTTTCTGTTCATTCTTGTTCTTTTTTGAAGCATAAAGGCAGCCATCCAATGAGCCTTGACCCAAGATATCAGAGGCATTTGATAATTTTTGAAGAAGTGATTGACACTTGACATTTTAGGCATACAGCTGGATACCTAAGACTTATATCACCCCACTCTGATAAGAGTTTATGGATGCTTTGATATTGTTGCTGTTATTAATTTGTGAACCTTTTTTGTGCCAGAAGGAGTTTCTCCATTAAGGATATGTGCTTGTCTAACTGTCTGTTTTGAGATAGAGAACCAGTCTGGAAGTAAAATAAAAGAAATTAGAATATCACGTCTAAACTGACAACATGCTGAGCAGTGTTTTAGAGTATGCAAAAACAAAACACAATACACTCATCGATTTGGCAAAAGCAGGCCACTGAACATTAAGAAAACCAAATGGTTCCTCTGAGCAAATCACAGACTGGCCTTTGTTGGAAATAAAATTGTTTAATGTAATCAGATGTTCTTTTATTTGTTTTTAAGAGTTATTATTGCATTATGTTATTGTTTAGTAACCGAGTCACTAGAGATCAATTTTATGTATATATTTCCATCAGAAACTGGAGAGAGTTGGATGATTATGCGGTGGGTTTCTCAAGCGGGAACTGAAGCAGATGACACAGCTATAATTTGGTCTCTCAGATGCTCCATCGACAGTCGCAGCACACACTCTGCCTCTCTGTCACTGATGGAGAGTCACGACTTCTCAAGTTGAAGAAATATGCGAGCACACACTGACACGCACACATTTCCAGAAACACTCACATATGCACACATAACTTTTGTGTCTATTAAAGCCTTCGGAATTAAAGAGCCTCCACACACACACACAGATAACGCTCACACACACACACAAATAACACGCACACACACGCACGCACGCACAAACACAAATGCTCACATAAATTTAAAAGACTCAGAATCATGAAACCACATAATGAATAGTAATCATAGGCATTTCCATAACGCAAAACCTAATCCCTGATGAAAATTCATATGAAGAAGTGAATTATAGAGGGGAAAAACAGCCACGCACCAAAACAAGTGCAATAATGTAATGAATGATAATGTGAAGGAAACGTTGTGAAGCTGTCAGTTGGAGGTGGCAGTGAGGCTCAAGGGTGTAGGGAGGTGGTGCCTGTGCGTGCACATGTGTGTGCGCGCATGCGTTCAGTCCACTTTTATGCCTTTACATGTCATAAAAATACAAGTATAATTTCCAGACAGTGTGCCTTTAAATGTTCATCTGCATGCGGAGGTGTATGTGTGTGTGTGTGTTTGTGCCTGATTCTGTGAGTGTGACAGTGTGTACGTGTGAGCGTGAGAGCCTGTGCGAGTGTGTGTGTGTGTCAGTACACGCGCGCGTATGTAATCTAACGGTTTATGCAGTGAAGTTAGAGCTTATTAAAGGGAGTGTAAAGCAGAGAGAGTGTAATTACCAAACATAAATGAGAAGCTCTCACCCAATGCATTAAATTACCCTGAGAGAGGAATGCCAGCTGATAATTGGACTTTCTCATCTTACTGTGTGTGTAAGTGTGTGTGTGTGTGTGTTTGAGGAAGAGGGAGTGTGAGAGACACACAGGGATGAAAACCATCTTAAGTTAAAAGATGTGTGATTTTTTTTTTTTTGCTTGTGTCAGTGTGCGCAGTGTGAGTTTGTGGATGTGTGCAAGTGAGTGTATCTGATGTCCTTCCTCTCAGGGAGAAAGTGTTGCTGCTGGACCTCTTGCATACTTCCAGGGTGATAAATCCGCTGCTGCTCCAGTTGTGACAAACCATGGTTCACTTTAGGCTTCACCTCCCCTGTGTGTGTCTGCACTGTGTGAGATTCTGTGTATTAAACCCCAACATTGCGTATAAAAAATACATACTGTACTGTATAGCTGCCTTCATGTATATGTATGAACAAAACTGTTTGTACCTTATACACATTGTTCTGTGTATTCCTTTGTATCTTTGTTTTCAGTGTGAGCGTGTGTGAGAGATTAACTGCGTATTGGTGTTAGTGTGTCAGCAAAAATTAGAGCTGGTGTGTCCCGGGAATGTTTGTGATAAAGACTGATTGTCTATCGATATATGTGAGAGCTGGCATAATTTCAGCCATGCGAGCAGCTATGTGTGGCAGGAAATGTTTATACCAAATGTGTGTGTGTGTGTGTGTGCATGTATGTGTTTTCCCCTGTTGTGTGTCCCTGAGTGAATTTCCCTTCTCCTACTCCCCTCTATTTCCTCTGCACTGTCCTTGCAGTGTCCTTCTCTCTGCCTCTCTCCATCCTACTCCCTCGCCATCTCCATCTCCTGGCCTTGCTCTCTCTGTCTCTCCGTGTCTTCTTTGCCACCTCATCCCCCCTTCACACACACACACACTCGCACACACACACACTCATAACTTTGCCTCTCTTCCTCTTTGCATTACACGCTCTCCTTCCTTACTTCCTCTAGCTCCTTCATTCCCTCTAACTTTCTGTATCAGGGGAATAACATGCTTCAGAGCTTTCACATGGAGACAGAGAGGGTACCTCCAATCAGAGGTACACCAGACCTTTTAAGCAAACACAGCAACGATGTTAGCACACACATACACACACCTCTACAAAGTCAAATGCACAAACACGTGCACACATGCAGTTTTGTGGGGGGAAAACTACATATGAAGCTGAAAAAAAATCACCTTAAAAAGCCGACGCGGAGGGCAGACGCCTGCACAGAAAAAGAAAGATGAAACAAGCTGTCAGAGAAGAAAACTTGCAGCAGATTAGAAGAGAAAGACGAGAGAGAGAGAGAGAGGGAGCAGTGGGCAAAGCAAACAGGAACAGAGTAAAGGCTTTCTGGAGAGGAGAATATAAAGAGAAATAAAACAAAGTAAACACTCTGAGCCAAACTGACCAAAGTAAGTAGACAGAAACACACAAAAGCAGCGAAATGGGGATAATGGGGATGGAAAGACGGGCATTAAAGCAGACAGCAGACAGAGCAGAGTGACAGACTGACAGAGGGATAAACCGACAGAGACACAGCGAAGGGGTTAGTTTGCTAAATGGGTCTGCATGATAATTGTGTTCCATGACAGCTGACAGTAGCGCCACTTAATTAAAGCCAAGCAGGAAACGACTATTTATAGAGGCTCCATCCCATCAGCACTAAATGACACGGTGTTTTATTTCCCTGAAACCGACTGGCCACAAAATGCTGACTTTATTTAATTCGATAAGTGTGTGTTTGAGGGGGAGGGGAGGATGGTGGTGTGTATGTGTGTGCGTGTGTGCACGGGTCCCTGTATGTAGTGGTGAGGGTAACTAGTGGGAGGAGTCTGAGTGTGAGTGTGTCAGTTTCGGTGTATAATCTGTAGGAAGTGTGTGTGTAGGGAAGATACTGTATATCTATATAAAGCAATAAATCAGCATTATTATATAAATTTGCCACCAGCATTTGAAAGCAAGCATTATTTCCACTCAACACACACACACAAACACTCCTACAAAACACGTGTGCATCTTACACACTCTTTCACACTGACAGTGAAACACAGCCACACACATTCATGTCCCACGACAATGCATGGTTTGACAGCATTCTCCGTGACAGTTTGAAATGTCAGCCCCAAGTGTCTGTCCAAGTGTGCACATGAATGTGTGTGAGTGTGAGTATGTGTGTGTGTGTGTGAGTGCGAAGATGTGTGAGGTTGTAGAGCCACCATTTTCTGGATGTCAGCTATAAAAACCATTCACAGAGGTACCCCACTGCCTCCTTGTTTAACTGCAATGCACTCGACTGGCCTTGAAGCGAGGGAATCTGAGACACATTGGATGGTTGGAGTTAACCATAACAAACAACCAAAAACAGACTCCTGCGCCCACAGATGCACTCGAAGCACTTTGCTGAATTTCTGGGAACTCGGTCTGCTGAGTAACTTCAGATAAAGTGCATTAAAAAATTATAACCTTTAGCAGTTTTAAGACAGGATGGTAAGTTAATTTTGTTGCAATGCCATGTAGCTTGTTTGGAGAATCTTGGTAGTAGAATTTATTTACTTTTTCTTCTCTTGAGTCTCCAGCTTTTAAAGATAGCCAAGTAAGTTTTTTTTCCTTTGCTGCTGATGGACATTCGGAATTTTAGCTTATCATTAAGAATTCAGAGGCTGTGGCAGAAATAAATAAATAAAATCTTTCAAAATGGGTTTGATCTTTCAGGCAATCATCATCACATATGATTACTTAGAATAGAATCTGATAAAGCATTAGCAGGTGCAGAGAAACAAGCTCTGTGAGCCCGTACATTAAATGGAAAATGGAAAAATGGAAAAAATATTGGGACACATGACCATAACATGCATAGGCATTAATATGCCCCGCCCCCCCCTTTGCAGCTATAACAGCTTCCACTCTTCTGGGAAGACTTTCCACAAGATTTGCATTGGTGCATTGGAGTATTGGTGAGGTCAGGCTCTGATGTTGGACCAAAAGGCCTGGCTCGCAGTCTCTGCTCCAGTTCATTAAAAGGTGCTCTTTGGGGTTGAGATCAGGGCTCTGTGTGGGACAGTCAAGTTCTTCCACACCAAACTCATCCAACCATGTCGTTATGGACTTTGCTGCACTGAGGCATAGTCATGCTGGAATCGAAAAGGGTCTTCCCCAAACTGTTGCTTCAAAGTTGGAAGCACAGCATTGTCCAAAATGTCCTGGTATACTGAAGCATTAACATATCTCTTCATTGGAAGTCAGAGGCCGAGCCCAACTCCTGATAAATAGCCCTATACCACACACCGCACCGCACGCGAAGAAAAGCACTGAAAAATCCAGGTTTTTCCACAATGGTCTACTACAACCATAAACTAATCTTGATTGTCCTTCACTCTAGAAACTCTTAATTGTTTAAATTGTTTATTGTTACTTCAACTTCATTTTATATAATATGAAATACATAGTCTTGTACTGAGTGAGAACAAATGCAGCCATTTTAAAATACATGTAGTTTTAACCATTAACTGACCTATGCCAAGTCCAACCTTATGCCTTTCTTCACTAACCCAAGCATTTTAAGGAATAATGGGCAGAGATGAAGACATAAAACAAGTTATCAAGGATAAATTTAGTGGTTTTCTTTATCCTACTTGGAGGACTATGCACCAATATTTTCTCAGACAGGCGCACCACAGCTCCTTTAACGACTGCCAGCACTGTTGGCACAAGAAGAACAGAACACAAAACCACAACAAAACACATAAATGCCTGCTGGTTTCATCCATACTAAAAATGAATCCTCTTGAGCTTGGTTTAGCTTCGTAGACGTTCTTCCTCTTACCAAATCCCTCTGTGTCTGAGGATATTGCCCAATCCAGCACTTTTTCCTCTGGCTTTTTTAGGTTTTAAATATGTTTGATTCTACAAACAAGATAAATAATGACAAACATGCTTTAATGTAAACGTGTTTCGCCAGATGTACATGGGAAGGTAAATCTTACCTGCTGTGTCAGACACACAACAAAAGCTGACTAAAGAATTTCAGGAATCCTGTACATTTTACAAATTTGTATAACCTGGTTAATTAGCAGACAAATAACAAGCTGTGTGGTACAATAACAAAAGAAAAATGTGCTTGTAATACTCTTTTACTCAGTTAATGTTATCTTATCATATTCACTTCCATGATTGTGCTGCTCCTCCTTCAGGTACTCTTATCATTTCCTTTCCACAAACATAGGCAAGAATAACAGCCTCCTGTTTCTATAAATCATTTATTGTGCAGTGTGTGCTTTGACCTCAAATGGGAAATTTGTGGATTTTTTTTTTTTAGCTATATCCTTGATCTGACAAATTAACAAATGCAAAGTTCCAATACACAGTGCAGTGTTCAGATACCACTGCTTTGACTCATCCCCTTGTGTGATGCACAAAGCCTTTCTAACATGTGCTTAAACAGCACACTGGTCCAGTTTAGGCACAAAAACTGCTTTAGTATATGTTTAGGAAAATGTTGGTGATGTTTAGTCTCATACAAGATTTTGCATCATTGTTTCTCATCTAGACACTAAAGAGTACCTTCTGTTCAGCCTCATCGGCTCTGGAGACACACCGCCAGCCTCCGACAAACATGTCATCCAGTGGACTGTGGACATCTTGTACTACAGCTTCTTTTTCTCCAGTACTAGTAACAGTCATTGGCACTGGTCTGAATCCATTCTGCTCTAGCTTTCTGACCTTGAAGGTTGTCTGAAACTAACTTTGTAATTATTCCTGGGGTTCCAGCAGCACATGGATAATGAGCACTTATTTACTAAGTGAGTAAAAACTTTTTTTTTTTTTTTTTGGATCAAACTTCAAAAAGATTTTAGACAGTTCCAAACATGCAACTTTTAAATCTAGTGTGGAGGTATTTCTGTTTTTAATCCTATCTACTATGCTATTTTATGTTCCAAAATACAGTAAAACAGTGCTGAATGTGATCTTCTTTAATTCATTAATGTGGATAATTCAATGCCCAGTTTATTTTAAATCTTTTATATTAGCTATTCTTGTCATGATTCATCGTATAATATCTTGCAGTTAACAAGACAATCGAATGCCTTTAGATCTATAAATAACCATTATTTGACGTGTCCATGGTTACTAAAAGTAACTGGTGCATCTGTCAGTGGTACCAACTTGGTAGAGATAATGTGGGAATGTTCATTGTTTTAACTGATCTTTCTCAACCACAGAAAAACGGCCACCCATGAACAACAGGCAATATTTTTCTTTTAGAAATTATACTGCATTTTATTACAGTATATTATATGATGCAATGTGTGCAGTATAATAATAATATAAATAATCCCTCTATTTTTTTTTCTCATTCATGCCTTCTGTCTCTTTATTCCATTATTGTCCTTTTTTCTCTATTCAGCCATAAATCTTTTCCTAAACTGTATTTTCCGTTCTTGTAGTATTTCTTCTCTTTATCCCTTTTTTATTGTTCTTTCTCTCCTGTACTTTCCTGATGATGATGCCACTTTGTTTGAACAATGGAGTTCTAGTTGAAGTGGCAGTAATTCACAGTCATCAACACCTGCTTACTCAAGCAACACCACAAGTTCTGCTTCCTTTTTTGACATGATATGTCTCACCCCTCCTCGCTGGTCTCTTTATTTTTTTCCTATCACTTTCTATCTCACTTTCTCTTTCTCTGTTTTTTGCTCTTTTTACTTTCACTTCTACTCTGATGTTTTTGCAGCCAACTCTCATTCACGCCAGCATTTCTTTTTTCTTTTCTTCTTTCCCTGCTTGCCACCTTTCAGCGCACGTGGATTTGCTGCCACAAGGTATGACTTCACCCCGCTTTTCTTCTGTCTGTCTCTCTCTCTCTCTCATGCGCTCTGTCTTTTTTGCTCTGTCTCTCCCTGCACCTGGCTGTGTCCCATAGCAGTGCTGGCAAAGTGGAGAGCAGATGAGACAGTGTTAAACAGTGTCATCTGCCAACACATCCACCCCAGAAAGCTGCATTGTAGTATGTGTTCTGTGTGTGTGTGTGTGAGTGCGAGTGAGTGCGCATCTTCATCCACAGGAGTATGCACAGTATTTATGACTATGCGTATGTTGCCTCTGTGTTAAGGTGTATCCTGCTCAGTGTGTATGATCAAGTGTGTGTACAGATGTATACAATCCAACACCAACAGCTCCTTGATGTGCCATCTCTTGAAGTGTGGGAGTAGCGACACACTGAGACTGTTAAACTGAGAGGGCCCTTGGCTTTGAACACTGACAGCCCTGTGGCTGTCTCTGCCATACAGTGGCGGTCGTTCAAAAGTCACCATCTTGATTGGCAAATCAAAGGCATCTACCGCCAACTGCTGTACTGCAGATACGTTTCATACGGAAGTTCTCTCCTCTATTAAGCAAAACCCCACTAGGCAAGGGTGTGACAAAAAATTTATAAAGCAACTGGGGATGTGCCTGACTGTTCTGTACTGAGGACTAAGAGAATGTGTTTTATTTATTTATTTTCAATACATGTCTAAAACCTGATGTCTTGGCAACAGCTAGTTTTCCAAAACATTTGAAACACACTGGAGCATTTATGTTGAGACAGCCTGATGGGAATGTTTTGATAGGGAGGTAATAGCTCCTTAGGGCCTGTGATTTACTGAGGAAATATTTATCATATGATTTACATGAAAACATTACAACAGTTCAACTTAACTCCTCACAGAGATGTCACTAACTCAGAACATAGTGATGTACAGAAATCTAGTCTTTACGGTGTGATAAACCCTAAATATTACTCTCAACAACGTCAAAAATGGCCACCAAGAAACTTCTGTACTTTCTAGAGATATGTTATTAATTTGACATTCATCAGTGGCTGTGACACCATTTCGCTGATGGCACACATGCACCATATCTCAGCAGTTGATTAAAACTCTGCCCTGATATTCTCCCTGTAGATGACTCAAGTATTGCCAACACTGGTGTTATGATGCAGAACAACTGAAGGTCATGACCTTGGCTAAGAACTGCAGGGTTGTAGAAATAAATGTGGATTTGTTGGTTGCATATGTGTGTGTGTGTGTGTTTGCAGCTGTATGCCACCCTGTGTGCCATTGTGCACCCATGACAACCATCCTCACAGGCTGCACTGGCTTTCATTTGGCATGCAGCACAATTCATAGCTTGCCACTACTAATGCCCATTCACTCTCGATTCTGCAATTTGTGTATTTACTGCAGACATGGTGAAGGGGCCTGAGAGCATGACTGTGATTTGAGTAATGCTTTCAAACTAAAAGAAAAAATGGTGGCGGATATTGAGAGAGGGAGAGAAAGGTGGGCATCAAGCAGGGAGGGAAAGATAGAGAGAACAACTGCAATAAGGTGAAGGATGGGGAGATGAGTGCACAGAGGGTAAGGGGATACAGCTGAAGGAGGGGGGAAGGAGTCAAGGGAAAATAGAGGGGGATTGAAATCCTCCCGGGATGCACAAAGAGAGGAAACACTTAAGATGACTCAATTCATCACAATCACTGCTACAAAAGAGAAGGAAGGAAAAAAAATAAAGGGGAGAGATGCAAGCAAGCAGGAGTATGTGCTGCAATACATTAGCAAGACCAGACTAAGTGTATAAAAAGGCTGGACAAAAATGATTGTGGGTTTTTAGTGTGTGTGTGTATGTGTGTGTGCGTATTTCTGCAGTTTTGTGGACAAAAACGTGTTCACACAGTCACATTGTGAGGGTCTGCCTTTCTTATGGGCACAAAATGCAAGTCCACACAACGTAAATCATTAAATATTTGGTAGAAGGCTTGCTTTAAGGTTAGCTTGAGGTTGGGGTTGGGTTAAGATAAGGATTAGGATTAGACAAGTAATGTTTATTGTTATGGTTAGGTGGCGGTTAAGCCTCCAGAAAATGAATGTATGTCTATGTAATGTCCCCAAAAGTTATGGAAACAAGACTCTGTGTGCCATACTCAACTTTATTTATACTCAGCTTGCTCAGTGCTGCAATACATAAAGTAAACATCCTCACAGCAAGAGGTTTTCAGGTTCGAATCCCGGTCTGGGCCCTTCTGTGTGGAGTTTGCATGTTCTCCCTGTGCCTGCGTGGCTTTTCTCTGGGTACTCTGGCTTCCTCCCAGAATCCAAAAAACATGCACATTAGGTTAATTGGCTACTCTACATTGCCCGTAGGTGTGAGTGTGTGTGATTTTCTTGTCTTTGTGTGTCAGCCCTGTGAATGATTGCCGACCAGTCCAGGGCGTATCCTGCCTTTCACCCGTAGTCATCTGGCGTAGGCTCCAGCCCCCCCGCGACCCTGAAGGATAAGTGGTATAGAAAATGGATGGATGCATGAATGAATAACACACAAAACAAAAAGACTCCAAATAAAAGACATTCCTCCTGCAGGTGTTGAAGCTCTCTTATTCTCCCATTAATGGTTAAGAGGCCATTTTGTGTCCTTGGTTGTGCTGTAGTAAGAGGATGCGTCACATTGTTCTTAGCCTTGAAATGTTTTTGGGAAACAATGTCTGCACATAACACAGCTTTGACAATTTTTCTTCTAGATTTAAAAAACTGTATTGTTTTGGTACACTGAAGGACAGACTTCCCTTTATGCAGCCAAAGATAGAAATCAGCATCCTGCTGCATTTCTGTTTCACTAACTAGTGTTTCTCATTTCCATGTTGCAGGAATAATAATAATAATAATAATAATAATAATAATAATAATAATAATAATAATAATAATAATAATAATAATAATAATAATAATGATGATAAGAAGAAAAAGAAGAAGAAACTATCAGGTTTACAAGGTGTTTTACCAGGTAAAAAACAACATGATAATAATAATAATAACAACATCTTAATCCTAAAAACAGAAAGAACAATCTTTCCATCATTAAAACAACAAATACAATGAAACAACTTAAAACCAAGTAAACAATAAACAACTAAAAGAATCAAGTAAATGGTGTGGGAAGGTAAGGCCCTGATTGCAACCGCAACTTTGTTTTTGAGCCTGGATTAAGGAACCACCAGGAGAGCAGCTTTTGAGGACCTCAGGGCCCATGGTGGTACATGAAGATTTTAAAGGTCAGACATGTAGCTTGGGGTCAAACCATTCTGGGCTTTAAAAGTGATACATAAAATTTTAAAATCAACTCTAAAACTAACAGGTTCAGGGTATAAAGATGAAAGGACACCTGAAATGTGGTCTTTATTTTTTAGTACCTGTAAAATTTCTGGCTTCCGAATGTTGGATTAATTGTAGAGAGGAGAGAGACTTTTTGCTGCAGATGGAAAAAAGAGAGTTGCAAAAATCTACCTGTGATGAAATAAAAGCATGAATGACTGTTTCAACCTTTTTGGTGAAAGGGAATGTCTTAATTTTAGAAATTTAGTTGAACAACCATGCCTGTTTGATGTATTTGATGTGACTGTTAAAAGTGAGGTTACAGCTGATTAAAGAGAAATACACTGAGAATATGAACCTTGTATGTTCTGAATTTGAATGGCGGAGGAGTCAATGCTAAATAGTATTTCTGGAGTTGAGTTGAAAGAAATTTTGAGACACGCATTTTTGAATGTCCTCGAGATAGTTCATAAACTTCATTGAAGGTAATGGGCTCAGAGCAGAGGTAAACCTTTGTATCGTCTGCATAGACATGGAAACTGATGTTGTGTGACCTTATGGGATGTAGTTTATAATCAACGTGTCCAAACTCGTGTTGACAACACACCTTGAATTTCTAAAGACAATGACGCAAAAAAGCTGCTTACTTTATAATATATCAAAACAATACTTTCTTTATCTGATAAAAAAATCGCATAAAACATTATACAGGAATAGTTGCATTGTTCTTTTTTGTTTGTGTTATGTGAAAATACAGGTGATTAGTCAAGGTTCAAGGCCATTTAAATGTGACTCAGTAGTGTTAACAGTTTCTTTAGATAGGGTCAATATTCATCCAGCTGACATAAAACTGAGAGGTAAAAGAAGTTGCTGGCAGTCACATCACTGCAACAACAATGAAACAGCATTAAAAAATGTTTGTGTAGATGGTGCAATCTGGAGCTTGTCAGTTTTATGACAATAGGAATTGTGTAATAGGTGTAGTTGTTCCATATAAGCTGAATAAGAGATAAAGTCACATCATCAGCCCATACTCCTGCAACAGCATGAGGTAGGCCTAATAACAAAATAAAAACAATGTATTCATAAAGTGGCTTCACTCTCAAGGTCAATTGTGTTATATTCTGTGGTACCTCAGTGAAAAAAGATGGTATTGGAGATTTTGCTTTCAAAAGATTTGGGATAGAGTCAGGTGATATTATTTACCTGACTATTGTTCACATGAAAGTGGAGCTGCACTGCAAAATTAAATGCCAAGTTCATCCTCTACCTTTCACAGATGATATTAATACTGTTCTTAACAAAATACCAGAACAACCCACTGTGTGACTGATGCGATAGGCCCATAAGTTGAGTTTTAAATCTCCGTGCACGAGTTCATATGTGCACATATCAGGCAAGCTATATGTGTACTCAACTTTATGAGGACACAGTATTGTGGAGGAAGTTCATAACGGCACAAGATTTAGAAAAAAAACCCTGTTTTTATTGAACCACATCCAGCCCTGAGAGAGTGCTCTCCCTCTATCTCTCACACAGAAAGTGTATGGGAGAGAGTGTGAAAAGTGAAATAGTGACAGGCAGGTGACAAGGTTCATCCACCAATCTCCGATTAGCTTTATTAAAAATGTACCAAGGACAAATGAAGGATCTCTCGGGAGACCAGGTGAACTCTAAAGGCAGGAGCTGTCTTTCAGGTTTGGACAGTACAGACCAGTGTGCAAACACACACACACATGCGTGCACACACACTCAGAGACACACACACACACAAACACATAAGAGGGATAAGAGGGAAAACTGTCTCAGCGTACATTCTTTGAGAGGCAAAATGTGCCAGAGAGAGTTAGAGATGAAAAAGAGGTGAGAGAGGCAAAGGCAGCAAGTCCCAGAGAGAGACTGAGAATGAGGAGGAAAGACACAGTGAAGAGAAAGACAGTGAGAGGACGAGAGTGGAGGGGAAAAGGGTGGGGGGTGAGGGGTGGTGGAGACGATAGACGAGTTCTGGAGAGGTTAATTGGAGGTTGAGGCGTGGTGATATGATTCAGAGTGATCATTAGCATTCCAGAGCTAAATATTAATGACGCCAGAGCTCAACTTCAGCCACAGAAACACAGCGCTACCGCAGGTGAGGCCCGAAAGACAGAGTCAGAGGAATAGAAATGCAGACTCTGCAGCACTAAGAACTATAAGCCATAAATGTTTTACACCATCATTAACATAATTTGATGGAGGCTTTTTGTCTACGTGTGGTGGGTGGTACTGAAAGTCTTGCCAGAGTAAATTAAAGAAGGAGGCTTGCTTAATCATTGAAGATTTTACAGTAAAGTCATAATATATGGTATTTTGCCCCCACTTTTTTTTCTTCTTCTTCTTTTTTTTTTTTTGCATAAGGAGGCAAACCCCAGACAATAGGTTCTAGTATAAGCTTTGAACATGCTGATGTTGTACATGGTGGATATTGAGCTGAATGGCCCGGGAGCCTCAGTGGCTCTGACAGATACGGTATGAAGTAATTAATCATAAGCACAGAGATCAAAGTTCCTCTCTAGAAACTCTTGCAGATGGGACTATTTAATGTTTTGCTTGCGTGACCACACTGTGACAAGCATTCAAACACACACAAACATGTCTACCTGCACACAACAGCATGAGTGCACACACCTACAAATATCCCCTCCGGATGCAGAAAACTGCTCTGTATTGTGGGCTATTTATGGCAGTAGATTGAGGACCCAGGCCTTTGAATGTGTTCGGAGACATGCGAACTACAGTAAGTGGCTTTGAAATCCTCAGTGGCACAGTATTAAAGAATTTCTCCTATTAGTGAGCTGGCAAATGCTCACTGGAATGTAGACAGCTTACATGAATCACAGCAGATATTCATTGTGTGTGCATCTGTGTACATGTGTGTGCTTATGTATGTGTGTGTGTGTATGTGTGTGACTGTGTCTATTTCAAAAAGGCTTTTTAAAGGGGAATCTAGGAGAATGGAAGAAAGGATTGGAGAAAAAAGGCATTACTCTTGAGGTAGCAACACAGGAGCAAATCTACAAAACTATTAATCTCTTCCTCTGCCTCTGCCCCCCTCAGCTGCCTCTTTCTATCTCTCCCCTCTTTCTCATGCTGCTTCCCTTCTTCTCCTATCTCCTCTTTTTTCTCCAGAGCCCTCCTCTGCATTTATTTCATTAATCCAGCTCTCCTATCCTTTACCCTCGCTCACAGATACTCCATCTATTTCTTTCACTTTACATCTCCTAATGTTGCTCTGCTCCCTCTCTCCTATGCAACCCACCCCCCGCCCTTTATCACTCTTTGTCTCCATCATGACTTGCCTCACTCCCTCTCTCCCTCCCGCTCTCCCCCATGTCCATATTTCACTCTTTTCCTCCTCCTTTTCTTCCTGCTTTTGACCTCATCTCCCTTTTGTTTAATCTTTGTTTTTCTCGATCTTTTACTCTTTTATTCTCTGTCTCTCTGACACTTTCAATCTCTTGCTCTCTCTTTTGCTCTCTCCCTTGTCGGTGTCTATTTCTCTCTCTCTCACTGTCTGTCTGCCTGACTGTCTGTCTCTCTTTCTTTTTCTTAGGTCCCTCTCTCTCATCCGCTCTCTCTCTAACCCACTTCCTCACTGCCACTCCGCAGTGTGTTGCAGAGATTCAGACCTCAGTCTTGCATGTGGTCGAGGTTTCAAAGCCGCAGTCCTCCCCACAGGTTTAAATAAACACACACACACACACACACACACACACATACAAACGCACACCCTTTAACTTGGTTGCAAACTTGTGCACTCACACACATGTCCAAAAACTCCCAGAAGTCACAGCTGCAGTGGTTCTGGCTCGGTAGCTGAGGCTGCATGGGGTTCCTTTGTGGGCGAGGGGCTCTACTGCAGCGACTCACTCTCGTCTTTTTTTATTTCTTCCTCCCTTACACCCCAGGCTGTGTCACCCGCCCACCCCTCCTCACTCCCCTCCTTTGCCATTCGTTGCCTCACATGCCCCCCCGATCGAACCCCCCCTCCTTCTTTTCATCTTCCCACTCTTTCCCCCTGCTCCTCTAGTATCCTCCTTCACAATCAGAATGGTTTGTCTTTTTCCACTGTACAGCCAGCTGTCCTCTCCCACACCTAGCACAAGCCCTCACAAGCCCCCAACTCACTCCTCTGAGGCTCACCCCCACCGTTCTATGGCCTCTCAAGTGTCACCCCAACAAGACCTTACGCACCCACCCTTGGCCCTATTGTGTGTAGGAGGGAATCCACCTCCTTATTATTCTTACTCTGCACCACCACCCTTTGCCATGCAGGCACACACTAACATTCATCCTCATCTCTTCTCTTCCGCACTTGGGTACCCACACCTTCCTCTGTATTGGCTCCTTGTACACACACATATGCACACACGGTCACACAGTGATATGCTCTCTTCACCTCTTCCCGTTTGGCTAGGCACCACAGTTCTCCCTGGGCCAGTAGTTATATTGCATCTCCAGTGATGCAGTCATGTGACGATGTACCACTCCAATGCTCAATTCTTATCTCTCAAAAGACGTTTTCTGCCTTCATGCCTTCTTCCTGCCTTTTCCCTCTGACCACCTCCAACTCCTCCTCCTCCCTCCATCACATCCCCCCTTTCTTCCTGCGTCTCTGCAAACAGACAATAACCCTCCCTTTTCTCCCTACTGACCTGTTTAATCTCTCTCATCCCCATCTCAACCCAAACACATCAGCCTATGCACAATGACTGCAGTTTAATAACACATTTTTCTATAATGGTTTTAAGAGGGAAAAAAGTCAGTGTATTACTGCGTATAGCATATTAACCTGCCTACCAACTGTGACTCTTTTCTGCTAACAGTCTGCCTCAAATCAGTTTCTCAACCACTGCAAATCCCCGAGGCTGACATTGCCTGTCTCTTATATACTTCCTCCTGTCCTCTTCTCTCTGCAAAAAATATATCTGATTCTCACTTTTCTTTTCTGAGGCCTCCATAATGATAAGCTGGTTTTTAGCTAATTATCCTGCTTTATTTATTTTCACGGTGAGCGAATCACTTCCTGGAAACATGATGATCACATTAATGAAACACGGGCAGCCCACTTTTTCCAGTTAATCATCCTGTGTCTGTGTTGTTCTGACAGGAGGAAGAATACATGGATGAGGTAAATGGTTGTAAATATAGTATATGAACAGCATGGACATGCATGTTTTCTTTTTAAGAGATACTATATATGATTATTCACAAATGTATTAACAGACAAGTTGGGCAAGGAGACTGCGGATAGCTCAAAGTCAAAGCTGAATCCACAACAGGCATACAGTACACGAAGTCTACTCTCCAGCAAGACACTAATCTGCTTCATGCTCACTTTTTGTCAGTTGTTATGAGACAGAGTTTTTAGAAACTTTCAAATTAAAGATCTAATTAGCTCTTTTAGATATCCTTTAATTGGGAAAAAAATTAACAATAAGTGAGACAGACTATATTTATTTCTCCTGTTTCTTTTCATCCCTCTAGATCACATTAACACCCTCCCTGGCTGGGTGTCCCCTCTGATCTCTTTGTCTCTTTCTCCTTCTTCCTCCCCCTCAACGCTTTCACCAGACACACAGGCCGCCTTTACCTCTGCAAGTGTTGCATTATTAATTGACCTGCATTGGCCATACAGCGGAGAATACATCCACAGTCTGAGACTTGCAGCCGGTCAGACGAATAGATGTGTACACAAAGTATGCACACAGATGCACACACGCATGAGCACTTGCATACATATGCATGACCGAGTGCACGTCTGATAAGCATGTGCGCGATTTTTGAACATGTTTTTGCTGTTTTTTTGTATACAGCATGCATATATTCTATCTGATCCTGTCATACATGTTAAGTTAAGCCTGGGGCAATTCCCCTCTGAGGCTTCACTATTACCCCAGTCATGATCACAGCTTGGTTCTCTTGTGTCCATCACTACATGTGCCTTTGCCTTTGTCTGCATCTCTTTGTTTGATGTCTACCCTGAATGTGTGTGCGTGCGTGTATGTGTATGTGTGGATGATGTGGACATGTGCTAACCTGTGAGACTGATGCACATGAACTGTATAGTAAATGTCTTTGATGAGTTACAGCCCTAGACAACAGTCTGTGTCGTGAAATGGTTCATAAAAGCAACATGATGTGATCAAATCATCCGCTAATTTATTCCAGCCAAACCAGCGAAACAGACTGGTAACCACTAGGAGCTTATCTCTGCTACTAACAACTGTTGTCAATGCCAGTTGCTACACGCTAATTACTTTTGTTGCTATGGTTTTATTTTATTTTCTGTGTATTTTGTCATCAGGTTTAAGCAGTTGTGTGTTCAGTAACCACACAGTTCTCCTATTTTACCAATTCTGAATATGAATGAATTATGGATTCAACCGTTATATAATCAGTGAGTCAGTTTGTGTCTGAGCAAATTACTGAAATTTTATTTACCTGAATGCTTAGCGATTGGTTATGGAGATTTGCAATTTTCATGCCCTGTTATCCAAACATGAATGTTTGAATATGTGACAGATATACAGAGTTAAAGCGTTTTATCCTCATTGGTCACGGCCGTAATCTTAAGTCTTGTGATTGGATACGGAGATACTGCTGAAGTGCTTTAATTGCTTGCAGGGTTTAATATATGTGTGTTTTAGCCACAAGGGAGTTTTGTACGTGTGTGCGTGTTTGTGTGGGCGCTGCTACTTTACAACTGTGTGTACCTTTGAAAAGTTCAGTGCTAGAGTCAGTTCTTTTTTTATCCAGTTTGCTTTCACACACAAACATCTCGCTGCCCACACACACACACACACACACACACACACAGGCACAAACATAAGCACACTGATATAAAAGCAAAATAACACAGCAAAGCAAAAAATAAACGGTCATCATTTATTGTGATTTATTTACTATCATTCAGACAAAGAAGCACATCACACACACTAATGCACATGACACACGCCTACAGTCAAACTCACGAATAGACACACACAGTACGACTGCAAACATAAATCCACCAGCATCATTTCAACTGAAGTGTTCACATGCAAACACAGGACACAGATGTGGACATGCAACCCTGCTCTCTGAAGAACAACTCATCTGACTGACAGATTGGTTTGCCAGGCTGATCTAATGTCCTCACTTTCACCTCTCTCCCCCCTCTCCTCTTTCCTTCACCCCTCGGAGAGTGATAGAGCACTCCCTTAAATATAAATCAGAAGGATCACACCACGTCAGGAGTCTAACGCTCCCCTGTAGTCTCATCAATCACCAACATACCATGCTCACCACTCTGTCTTCATCTGTGTGTCTCTGCATGCCCTGCCTCCTTGTTTTCTGCCTCTTCCTTTCTTAACCAATCCCTTTCTAAATGTTTTCTTGACCATTCAGACTCTCTGCATGTGGTCATTGGATCAGTGGTAAAATATGTACCTCCTATACAAAGTGTCACTAATGGGTGCAAACTAGCAGGGAAGCACTGGCCCAAAGATTTTTTTAGTAATTGAACTGACTGCCAAAATTCTGCCACTCTGCAGTCTTGCTGTCAAGACTGTAGAATGACTTTAAAGGGTAACTATACTCTTAAATTCTCCTAGAACTCCAGGCATATTTAAAAAATGCAACAATGGAGTGAGTGAGCAATGACTATAGTAGCTCTTGTAGTAGAGCTAGCAGCTCAGAGGTGTCAGAGGTGGAGGGTTAGTGGGCTGCTCTGGCCCTGCTGTTTACCGTGGTTGCCGGTTACTGTTCTTTCATCCTAAATGTCCTGTTAAGTTCTGAATCTGGCAATTAATGTGTTGTGCCAATGTGTTGTGCTTTCTTCCACTGAACTGGAATAAATCTTGTTCATCTACAGCTTATCAGGCTTGCTGACACTAACACATCTTGGAGCCCCTATATGTGTGAGAGGTACAAACTTGGTCTTTGATTATCCATTGTAATGTTTTTTTATATATATACTTTGGATGGCAGCTGCAACCAGAGGGATCAATAACCCTGAGTCTTGTCCGTTTTTTCACAGAACTGTGAGTTTAGCAGTGAGGTATAAAATGTGGGGAAAAAAACTGCTCTTGCCAGTGCAAAGTGATTCTGTCGCTGATGATGTTTAGACATCCCAAGGGTAATCTTGAGAATGAAGTAACTTAAAGAAACACTTTGAGAGCCTTATACTTTTCCTTTCTGCTTCAAAATGAATGAAGGAAGGTTAGACTGGTTATGGGGAAAACAGAAAAAAAATTCTGGATGGAAATAAGATGAGTATCCTACTGAACTTCAAACTTTATTTTGTCAGCATATTTTTTTTACATACACTGAAATTCTTCCTCTGCATTTAACCCATCACTGATTGAAACACACACACACATGCAACATGCAGTGAAACACACAGGAGCAGTGGACTGCCATGTCAGACACCCAGGGAGCAAATTGGGGTGTTAAGTGCCTTGCTCAAGGGCACATCAGCTGACTAAATGGGCAGGGGCATTGATCAATCACTCCACCACACGATTCCTGCGATTGGAATTGAACTGACAACCTTCCGATCATAAGCCGCTTCTCAAACCTCTAGGCCACAGCTGCCCTCAGGCAACAAACAGCAATTTTGGGATGCATGCAGACATTAAGATTTGGGAGAAAATTGGTTTAAACCAGTCATGCTCAACCAGTAGAGCACCATCCAGTTTGTAGTGGAGGCAGTGGCAATGCCAAGAGCTTAGATATTTTTGTATTTTTATATATAAGCGTGCTCAACAATTCACGCAAAGAAAAATATATCAAATTCATCTGCATGATTTCAATTAGCAGTCCTATTTGAATATCACTGTGCCAATCACAACACATCAGCAGGTATAAACAAACTGTTGCAACTGTTGGCTAATGTTTCCTCAGATGCAGTGACACAAAATATGTCTGAGCTGAGAGCTCAGTGATTTGAATGTGTTGAAATCCTCCCACAGCCCAGTTCATTTTTTCTCCTTTTATTGGGGGAAGGTGACAGTTCATTTTTTCTCATTTCTTATTTTTTCTTCCCCAATAGGCTATGTTTTTTTCCTTATTTATTTGGGAAGGTAGTCCTGTTTAACTTTATTTTTAAGTTAAGCAAGTTAAGAACCCTCACACAAATGTAAATCTAAAAAAATGTAAATATTTTTCTGTGAAAATCAATAAAAACTGAAAATGATTAGACTTAGTAGTAACATACACAATCTGCTTAAGAGCTCAGAGAATAGGATTGTGCCAGCTTTTCCCAATTATATTAAAAATGGCTTGATTGTGGTAGAAATTAATTTTGTTTAAGAATGTTGAGTCTGACAAGGATGACTTTCATTTGTAGAGATTAGAGATAGAGATTCCTTTATTTGTCATTTTTGTGCACCACATGAAAAACAAAACTGTGTTTCACACATCTACCAATCAATAATTTCCTGCTTAAGCAGTTTGATTGCTGTGAGACAGAGGCTGTCGAATTGATTTGATACTTCTGTATCATACCTTGATCCATCCATACAGCCCTGATGGCTCTGCCTGTATGTTTCTGGACACCTCCTGAGCAGAAACTGAACAAACTTTGTTCCTGCATTATTATCATCTTTATCCTCCTTACAGTTTAGAATACTGTTTACCCCCTCTGTCTCCTCACCATACTGCCTTCCCCACCACCTCTGTGCTCTACCTTCCTTCCTCTCTTCCTCCTCTCTTATGACAGCCTGCCAGTGATTCATGTACTGTATATACTTCACACGCAGCCACACATAAACCTGTGCACCCACACACAAACACATAAACACACACACAGACACACACACACACATACACACATACACACAGACATATATTTATGTTGCTGCAGACAAGGACACAAACCAGCAGGAGAGAGGTGATCGCGCCAGGCAGTAGTTTGTTGGCTCGCCATTACCTTGCCTGCACCCTAGGAGCCATCTTACAGTGACAATATTTACATCCAACTCATAATATAACTCTAAAAACTTTTACCGAAAATCCTATAAATCAAAAGTTATGGAAACATTCTTTGCATTTAACAGATTAGCAGAAATTTGAACAAGGCACTGAGGTGTCAAGTGCATCGGATTCATCTTAAATATCACAGGTACGGCATAAAAACCAGATTTATTCTTCTTTTTATGCTACCTACTAGACAAGAGGAATATTTGTTGCAGGGGCAATATATTATATAATACAGCAGGGAACAATGATAAAGCACTAGTATACATATAGAGTATGATATCTACAGTAGGTATAGCATCACCACCTGTGCTTGTTTTTGCCAACCAAGCATTTAAGAACTGTATATATAGTGTGCCCATACTCTCTAATAAGGCTCTCTTCTTTGTTTGTGTTTTGTTTTTAATAATAAATTGAGTTAGCCATATGTTTAGATAACTATTTAAAAAAAGATTTTAGCTTAGAGACAGATTGGATTTTAATCACTTAATGGGAATTAAAGCGTCTCTCCAGCCAGTTGGAAGTGCTGATTCAGTTCAAATTTTAAGTGTACATCAAACAAGGACACTCAGAGCAGTCTTGTTCCAAGGAAACAATGGAGCAGTTTGTTTCTGGTGCAGAACAGTGTGTGTCACAGTGGTGTGGACCGCGGGGAATCTCAGGGGAATGAAGACAATGTATTGTGGGTAAGGTGAGGTGAATATCACAAACAGAACACACAAAGCTCTGTTCTAATTACCATATAATGAGATCATAAGAATCAGTTGTATTTTCAGGTTCTAACATATACTGAACAACTGATGAGGATCTAGTTGCAACGCATATCAGTAAATATCCCAAACCTATTCGTAAAAATGTGTTTCACTGCCTGAGACAGCTGACTGCTTGCAAATAAGTGACACAAAAGCTCACAGGGGCTTTTCAAAATACAGTATGATGGCTCTAGTGATTAAAACTATGATCATTGAAAGAATCATTTTTAATGTGCTGCATAACCACAACAGAAGACAGCAGAAAAAATCTAAGAGAACAGCTTGCACATCAGTGCATCACATCAGCGTATTATACTACATGTACAACATTCATTTCCAAATTCTGACCTCTGGGCAGACACTCATATCATCTGACCAATTAACAAATGAAAATGTGCACACGCTTGATTTAAAATGTGATGCACTTGACTCATGTGAAACCAACCAAACGTAATCAGGGAAAAAAGTTAATTGCATTGTATAGCAAAAACTGTTCTGTTAAACAAAGTCATGCACATGACTACTACTATACACTAAGTTATTAATAGTACACCTGCACAGATGTGTCAGATTGATGTTTGTTGAACTTTATGGTTGTTAAGTTAGTAATGTTTTGTCCACCCCCATTTGCACAAGGAAGTGTGACAGGACATGGAAATTGTATTATTATTTCATTGGATGCTAAAGGTGGAGCTAATGAACTGGAGCCTCACTGCAGTGTCAGGACTATGAACAAAGCACAGTGCATATGAGAGGTGTCATCCCTGTTTTTACTGTATCCTTTATTCTACGTGCAATTGGTATTTTACTCCCAAAAATGAACTTCAAAGGTCTTTTCATGATTTCCTCTGTTCTCTGATCTCTTTGGGGATTTTATTGTTATGGTTTTGTGAGCTATATAGATTCATCTTAAATTCTAATCTCTTCTGTTCTACTCTGAGGACACTGCTTATTCTAAGTAACAGGATGAATGAATGTGTCTGTGTGTGATTGTGACCCACAGCTGAGTCAATGAGATGTTCAGTTAGGCCTCTAGGACTTTTATCAAGTGGGCCTGACAAACACACACACACACACACACAGCCTCTTACAGACAAATCTTCACACACAACAAACACACTGTGCATGTACACACAGGCACACTCTCGCTTGGTCCATTTAATCATTCACTATGGGTTTCTAAGTACTCCTAACTAGCAGTGTGGCAAAGACCCTTATTACACAGCATCTGTTATTGGGTAGCTAAATATGCCGATGGATCACATAGACACTGCACAGAGTTTCATGTGCGCTCACGTGTATGCACAAGCTACCAATTAACCATCACATTGATTTTAGGATTTACCCAGACATTTGTCATCGGGTATGGGATGCTTGTAAGCATTTTGGCTGACAGGATTGCATTGCAAAGCAGGTGGTGCTGAGAGTGACTTCTAATGCTGTTAGAAATTTGTGCTGACTTACATAACCCATCCTCAAATCAATGCACATATCACTATGAAGGACTGATGCCAAGTTATTTTGGTAGTCTGATTAAAATGTAAACTCAGTGATTTATGACAGTTTTTGGTATTATTATTGTGGTTTTGGCCCCTTGATTATTGGGCAATGAGAAGTTAGTGATGTGAATCTGTATCTCTGTCATCAATTAACCACTTGGCATATTGATTTGTCGAGCCATATTCCTCTGAGACTGAAACCAATACATTGCTTTTTCTTGCATCATTTGTTTTTCCAAAGTTAGTTCGAATGATTGCTTGTAAAAAATGACAGAAATGAACAAAAAGCGTGCCAGGAAATAAATGCAGAGGACCTCCGTGAGAGGAAAGAAAGAGAAATTATTAATACCACTGAAGATCAACTCAGATCTGTGTATTGTCTATCCTTTGTTCAGGTTTGGTTTTGTTTTGTTTTTTCCTCACCAGAGTAGCATCAATCAATACGGCAATAGATACTAGAGCACTGAAGTCTAATGTCATCATTAAATATTTTGAGGAAATGCACAATCAGACCTCAGTGACTTCATTTCATTTTAACTTCCTCCCTTAAACATGCATACCTCTTGCACCTAATGGTGCGTAGCAGATTATGTACACATTGCTACACGTGCATCTTAAACACCTTATGCTAGACATGAGCAAACATATTTGAACACAGATGGCATTGCTTTCCCATCCCCCAATAACCTCGCACTACCATTCACTTCTATCACACTTGACTGAATTAAGGACACGTGCTGTAGTGACGGTGACTTTGAAAAGTGAGAAAAACACTTAAACTGGGTGCAATATATCAATTCTCATAACAACTTATTTTATTAAATGCCTGCAATGTTGTTAAATGTGTTTACTTTCAACGTCTGCACTAAACCCAGCATCTGTTATTAGAGTTCAGCAATAGTGAATTCTCACTGACACTGAAATATGGCAGAGTACAGTACCAGCATCACAAATGCTTGATTGTGGATGTTTTCAAGTCATTTTTATGTTTTTACACCATAAAATCTTGTTATATAAGCTAAATTGAGAAGTCATCAGCAGATATAAATGCAGACATATTAAGAAAGTAAAGCAAATCTACAAGACTGATGTTAAATGACTGCTTGTCTGTCCTCTTCAACTTATTGGATATTTAACTGGCTTGTGCAGACAGAGTCAAGCTGTGCGGAGACTGATGTGAACTGAGTTGCTTCCTTAATATTCTGACGTCTGTACAGCTGTGTGTCCTGTCTTTCTGGGTCATTTCTGTTTCACTCACAATCCCGGTGGACTTTACAGAGACGAGGCCCTGCCCGATAGACAGTGGCTCAGCCCGTGACTTCTTCTGCTTCATCAGACACATACACACTTGGAGACCAGCTGACACACAGGGATGTTATTCATGAGTTTCTGGGACAACGTCAACCTCAGAAGACTTCCGAACACGGTGCCTGTGCGGCCCCCATTCCCACCGATGCCGTTTCCTCTCTTCTCTCAGTGCCACCTCTTCTCCTCAGGTCCTTTTCTCTCTCACCTCCTTTTGTGCCCTGTCTTCCTGTACAATAGACTAACATTTCAGAGAAGGAATCCTCAGCCACCATATGCATTTTTGAGATACCATATAAAATGGATTACACTCCACTCAGAGGCACACTTTTCAGCATTTCAGAGCTATAAAAGGAGTGCTTAGAAATTTCTTCAAAATAAATATAGGCCTGTTTAGTGATGCTCCTCTTGCTGGTGGCATTGTGCCCTCACTTACCTCCTCCTCCCGCTCCTCTCCCTCCTCCCCTGTTCCTCCTGGGTATTCTTGGCCCGGAGGAGCAGAAGGTGACAGATGTACACACTACCTGCTGCTCTCCCCTCTGACCTCAGCTCCGTCTGCACTCCTCCTTCCCTCATATCTAAGCCCTCAACCCCCCCCCTCAACCCATCTCTACATTTCTTGCAAACCAACTCTGTCCCTCTTGCTGCACCTCCTGCCTCTTTCCTCCTGTCTACCTCTCTGCCAAGCCAGCTATTTTCTTGCTCCTCCCTGCTTCTCGTCATCTATCCTTCTGCTGTCCTTAAATCTCCCTTTTCTACTGTCTTCCTCCAACTAATATTAGACATGTTGACTCTTTGGTGCTATACTCTTCCCACTACACAAACACCCACACAAACCAATAGGTTGACAGATGTACTCCCTGTACTTGCCACTTATCCTCCTGTCCTCTTCCTACTTTGTCTTGTTGATTCTCTTTCCTATACTGCAGCTCTGATACCTGATTAAAGTCCTAATGATGTACATCATTTTTATGCACGAGTGCACACAAGTACTTTAACATTACATACAGACAGACAGACACACACACAGACACAACCACAAAAGTAGATCAACCAGTCTTGTTTCCATCTCTTCTTGGGACATTACATAGACTTACATTGATTTCCTGGAGGCTTAACCACCACCTAAACATAACAATAAACATTGCTTGCCTAATCCTAATCCTTACCTTAACCTAAAATCCTAAACTTAGCCTTAGAGCAAGTCTTCACCCTAATATTTAATGATATATGTTGTGGGCACTTGCATTTTGTGCCCATAAGTGAGGCTGGAGTAAGGTTTGTCCTCACAATGTGAGTGTGAAACAGATTTTTGCAGCTGCAGGAATATGCATCCACACACACACACACACACACACACACACACACACACACACACACACACACACACACACACATGCACGCACACATAGGCGCACACGTTCACGCACACCTCACTCTACACGAGTACAAAATGACAGATGTACTTTCCCCTCACCCCTCTCTCTCTATCTCAGGTCCCCCCTCACCACCCTCACACACACACACACACACACCGCTGCTCAGGGGCTTAGCAGGTACAGTGGCATCTGTATGCCCAACCTGACTCATTGATATTTCATGTTGTGGATCCGCACTGAAACACACCACACAGTTGTATGTAGGCAGACCAAAGCTGCACAGTTGGCGTCACACCCATGCTGTGCTGATCCACAGCGTTCTGTACTGGGCCTGCCTGTGCAGTAGCTACTAGAACTGAGTCATCTGCTCTTTCCTGCCCTGCCCTGCAGTATCCCAATGCACTGCTACGCCATGACTATAGCCTTGGGGTGGAAGGCTGGTGCGAGGAGGAAGGAGTTAGGTTTATAGATGGTTATGCAGCGGTAAGACAGAAATAAAAGCTGAGGGTGGTGGCGTGATGAGCATTCCACCTACTAAGGCGCTTAAAAACTGCTGCACAGCCAAAAAGTTTTAATACTAAGAACATGGCTGGAGATCAAGTGAGAAAACCAACCAAAGATTGATGAAATTAATTTCAGATTGTTCATGGAGAAACATATCTTGTAGCAGAGCATTTATTAATTTCCAAACATGCACATGAAACAGCCTCTGAGAGACACTCATGAAGATGAGTGTTCCCCTCTTCCTCCCTCTTCCCCTGTTTCCTCCATCCATAGACAGGACCCATGGAAAAAGAGAGGGGAAGAGATTGACACGTCTTCTGTCTGCCACTTCACATTAAATGGGAACAGACATGGCCAGTCAAATCCAGATAGCCCCAGGGAGAGAGATTGCTGCAGTGTTCGGGAGACTTTTATTAAATATAGCCACACTGCTACTGCTATCTGACTGCACTTAAAATAGACCCTCCGCTGGTTACTGCAGTGCTCTCACTGGAAATGGGATATTATGAAAGTATGTAGACCACAAAGCACTACAGTGATATTTAAATACAAGCATTCTATCACAATCTCAGAGATAGTGTATGTAGGCATTTTGGAGCAATATAGAAAATATTATGGAAAGTTGATGATGACAAATGATACATATAAAGTGGAGATTGAGGCCAAGAAATGTGGCACACGGCTGCATTGCCAGTGGTGATAAAAAGCCCTCCTTTGTAAAGATTTTTACATGTCGGTATTCCTTCAAACCTTGAGTCATTGCCCTAATTCAGGACTTAAAGGTTATCCATAGCTCTGACTCATTAACGGTCAAAGGTATCAATATCCTTATTCTGTATTGATCAGACGTGGATCCCTGAAGTTGTCGGCTTCTCCCAGTGGTTGTGATTGAATTTGTAGAGGAAGGGTTTTCTTTACAAGATGGCATGTATACATAACATAATATTATATTTACTATAAACCCAATTTCAATTCAATTCAATTCAGTTTATTTATATAGCGCCAATTCACAACAAAAGTTATCTCATGACACTTTCCAATTAGAGCAGGTCTAGACCAAACTCAGTGCTGCTGTTTTAGAGACTTGCCCTTGGAGTATTTAACAGTAATGCAACTTTACGCAATATTTCCTCCACTAAATTGAGGAAAACATTATGCTTTTCATTTTTGCTCTTTACTTGTTTTGAAGGCTATAGTGAATGGTTACTTTAACAATAGACATAGATTTTACAAACAAAACATACCATCAGCTGTAGAGATTTGGCATAGATTTAACAACCAGACAGTATATTAAATAGGGTTGACCCCTTAAGGTCAGTTCAAATCATTAGTTGAAAAACCTCCGGAGTTGAATCTCACTTCGTTCGTTTTAGCTGTGTCATGGTAGACAGAGCAATGCAGGATAACAACATGACAGGCTGTGAACTTGTACAAACCAAGTCTTGTCTCAAAATGGCCTAACAGAGAAGGGTGATGGAAACACAGGAAAGCACAACTCTCAGCACTCTTGGCCCTGGTACTGAAAGGAGTGAAGTCAGCTGGACTAATTTTGAACCAGGCCCTGTAGTACAACCTCCTATACTGCAGTATAGTGTGAGGTCACTGGCTAACTGACAGTGTTGTCAAGAGGAGAGACGCTCCACGGTGCACCAGGATTTTAATTGAACTATGGCAAGGATGAATGCTCTTTCTTTCTCTGACTCTTTAGAAATGGGCTATTTTCACATCACAAATGATTATCAAAGGCATTAAAACATAAACACGAGTCCTAGTCTTACCTGGCATGCACTATATAGACAAAAGTATCAAAACACACCTCCTTATGAAGCTGTTTTTCAGGGCTTGGGCAGGGCTTACTTCATGTAAAGGGAAATCTCAATGCTTCAACATACCAATACACTTTGGACAATGCTATGCTTCCAACTTTGTAGCAACAGTTTGATGAATGTCCCTTTCTGTTCCACCAAGACTGAGCCCCAGTGCACAAAGTTAAGTCCATCAAGTCATGGCTGGATAAGTTTGGTGTGGAAGAACTTGACTGACCCACACAGAACCCTGACCTCAACCCCATCAAACACCTTTGGGATGAACTGAAACGGAAATTGCGAGCTAGACCTTTTTGTTCAGCATCAGTGTCTGACCTCACAAATGATCTACGGCATAAATGGTCAGAAAATGGTCAACCAAAACACTAAAATCTTGTGGAAAGCCTTCCCAGAAGAATGCAAGCTGTTGTACCTACAAAGCTGTATTTAGAATGCAATGTCATTACAGTCCCTGTTGGTGTAATGGTCTATATAGTGTATTCTTGCCGTGCAGCAGTAGTCAAAGTACAGTGCTAAATATATCTTAAAGCTTCTCTAGAGGGGATCTTAAAGGAGGGAGGAGCTGACTACTTGCACATCAGTCTGTGCCTGCTTTATTTGTCCATCACTTTAACAATAGGCTATCGAGTACGTTTGAAATATGCAACATGTTCTCGCTGTGAAGTTATGGAGCTGTAATGTGAGTAAAAGATTTTTTTTATTTACACAAGATTATTTTTTAAGATCTTTTGATGAAAGCGTAGACACATTGAAGGTATAACAAAGAAAGCAATCAAAGCGGTGCTGACTTTTAAGGGAAACAAGAACAAGAAAAGAAAAGACACCATGTGCTATTCTGTTCTGTTTGGGCCACCCTAGCTTTCTGAAAGGAAACAAGTACTTAGAAAAAAATCTGAACTTGCAGCACAGTTTTATGTTTTTCACTATACCTTTTCTCATTATCCGAGATCTTGACATACAATATAGAGTTCACGAGCTCATTAGTATGCATATAGAAAGACAGCTCACAGCTGCCTACTCCAGCCCCAGGAAAGAAACACCAAGGACATGAAATATTTCAAGTCACTTATCAACTCCGTGTGAAAGCACAACAGCAGCATTTATGTCATAGAAGCACTACTTTAACCAAATATAAGCTAATATTTATACTGAAAGGGGAAAGCTGATATATGCATAAAAATACCCTCTATATTCCATGCATAAATATGCCACGCACATAAATCTGCCCTGGATGGACTGCTTTCACAAGAACACCACTATATTGTGTGTGGGCTGGGGAATGAGTGTCTCACTTCCAAGCTTGCTGACAATGACACTCAGATGAGCTCATACACTGAAGGCAGTGATATAGCTCTTCATTACACATATATAGTACAGTATGTGATGCACAGCAAATCCACTTAGAGAGGCAGTATGATACACATGGCCATAGTCAAGCGTCTGTATAGGTGGGCAATACATCAGCTGAGCGATAGGGCTCTTTTCTCCAACCTAAAGAAAAGCTGACAATAGCAAGCTTGACAGAAGTCATAGCTTCACTCGAGGGATGGATGATAATAACATCACTGTGTGTAGGTGGGAAATGTATGTGCGTGTATGTAGGTGGGATGCCATTTGTCATAGCTGTGGGTTAATGATACAGTCACAGCAGCAAAAATCTGACACATGCATCACCTATGACCTTCTCTGAACACGCATAGGATGCATGAGACGTGCACATAAATAAACACATGCCAACACAATAAAGACACACAAATACATTGAGACACAGAAAAATGAGATCTACTTTTGTACAAAAAAAATAAATAAATAACTTAAAATGACACAAAAATGAAATTTCTCAAGGTCAGAGCCATCCCTTTTTTTGTTTGTATTTGTTTTCTCAAATGAATGACGCTGGACTTGAGCATTGATTGGAATCTACATATGATGGCATCCATCCTCATTTTCTGGGCAGATTTCCTGATTCAGAGCTATTAGTGGCACTCTGAAACAAGGCTCAGCTGTGTTAAAAAAAAAAAAAAAAAAAGCTCAAATACACATTTTTTGAAAAAGTTGGCTTGCCATCTGTTGTTAATGGAGTGGCTCCAGAATGCATCTCAACGTTGGCACCCAAAACTGTCATAGTGACTCTGTTGATTCCAATGTTGAGAGATGCTTGGTTTCGCAAATATTGGTTGGACTGTTCAATGTCAAAGGAGGAACATATGTAAATTGTTATAGTGGTGGAATTTATAAAAACCAACCTTCTGTGCTTAAGCACTAGACGTGAGGCATTAAAATACCTGACGTTTGTAATTTCAGTGAATAATTTCGCTGAGGGTATTGTAAAGCATATGCAGAGAGACGTACAAACTCAGTTACACATCGCTGTCTCTGATGAATAACATAACAAAAAAAAGGCATTGTGGCCTGTCTCACTGGTTAAATGAGCTTTCACAAGTTGTCCATGCCAATATCTACACCCACAAACACGCAGGCAAGGACGCGATGATATACTCTAACTAATACCCTAACACAAATACACTCTCAATAATACATGCACATACCAGGACACTGCATGAGCAATCAGGGATGGTTCATTCTTAGCTTAGTCATGCACTGTGAGTTCTTCAGCCAGCCACTGTGGTGATGGCTTTCAATTACTCTAACTCTTGCTCTATTCTTTTTTCCCTCTCCTCCTTCTCTCTAAAATACCCATTCACTCTGTCCTTTCCTCTTTACTTCCTGACCTCTTGTCTCCTCCCCTCCTACCAAATCCCCCCTCATCGCCTCATCTCCTTTTCCCCATCTTTCAACTCCCTTCTCTCTAAATCCTTCATTCCCTCTCAGTCACCTCAACCTGTCTCTGCCCTTCCCCGCTCTGCCAATTCCCTGTGCCTGTCATTGCAGTGCTGTGAATTTGCATTTAAACACTGTGCCTATTCACTGGGTTGCAATAACACCACCGCTCCCCTGATCTAGCCTGAACACAACAGCAAACAAACAGAGAAAGAGAGAAAAAAAAACACCAAAGAGACCGCACACACATGCATACACAAATGTGGATGAACACACACAGTTTGGCTCTCATTAAATGTGTAAACAGTGATGTAAAAGTGAAATGAGGGAAGTGTGTAATGATGACAGACCGGAAGCATTAAGGACACACACATACACAAAGACACATACACATTGTAACAAGTGGCGTTTTGCTCAGAGTAGTTGGTAAACACTGATGTGCATCTGAAAGGGATAGAGTGTCAGAGAGGTGTCAGCACAGCCTGGCCGACGCGTCAGTCAAAGCAAACAACGGCCCTGAGCAGTGCCGGTGTGTGTGTGTGTGTGTGTTGGCGTTGTGAGAGCGTGTATAAGCATGTGTGTGCATGTCCCTGAGCTGTCCCCTTAGGAAGGGATGCCAGTCAGCATCTAAGCAAAGAAGGAGAGCAAATGAAATATTGATCTTTGATGAGACATGAAGTACCGTGTCGAGGGCTCTTCTCTGTTTGTGTGTGTGTGTGTTTATGATTTTCTTTGGCACACAAATCTGGATAAGTGATGTTCATGAGTCATAAATGTAGTCACTGGTAAACAAATGTGACAAGATGCCGAAGGTCTCATGTCTTGGTCACTGAAACACCTGCAGGGAGACTCAGGCAAAGTGCCTCATTAGAGTATTGTTTGACAAGAAAGCAGATGTACATTTGCAGGTTAATACAACAATACACTTAATACTGGCTTTTTTTTTTTAAAGGAATCATGAACAAGATCAATTAGCTGCTTAAATTGTATTAGATACAGAGGAGACTGTATTGCTGAAGCTTACACCGATTTAATCCAGTAAACAGTGTTTGATTCTAAACAATCAAGGTAAATAAAAATGTAATTATCCTTTGAATTTGGCTATTAAATAATCAAGTTATCAGCCACACTGTTAGAGTAGCTCAGTGTATCAGATCAGCCTGAACAGTAGCTTATTTGAAAACCTTGATTCTAAGCCTAAGCCCAAGACTCAGAAATGTATTATTTGTCCTTAAACGCATGCTCATAAAATCATGTTGGCACATGAACCATGAGGTGGCCTGCCAGAGAAAATATATATCATAGCCTCAATAATACTGCAAAGCAATCAAAGCTTTGACCTTTTAAGCTCTAAGCCCTTACAAGTTCTGCCAACGGCCTCCTACTGACCTATTAATTATCAATATGAATATGCATTAGAAATCAATTAAATGTGATCTTAGTAAACTAAAAAACTGAAAATATATCCATATTGCAGCTCCATATTGGCTCCAGCAGTCACAGGACACGGTCACAGGAAGGAAGATTAGGGAAAGGTGAGTCGATGCCAGCATTACACACATGCATTCATGGGCTGCACATATTCACACACTGGGATGCACAAGTTTAAGGAATAAAGTAAAGTAGCAGTTTAAATATAGTTTGCAGAAGCAGCACAGAGTGTTATAGCGCTCTCTCCACTCTGTCTTCTCATCATCACTTCCAGAGGTTAAAGATAGTGTGTGTCACTGTGCGTGTGTGGGTGTGTGTGTGTGCTTGTGGGCGTGCATGTGTGTGTGTGTGTGTACAGCTCTCTCACTCAGCTAGCTCATCATCACTTTCAGAGGTTGAAGAGACATTTTGTGAGTGTTTGTGTGTGTGTGTGTGTGTGTGTGGGTGGGTGAGTGTGACGCAGCTCTGCTCTGTATTCATGTCTCGTGCTGATTGTGCTCTGAATGAATCTTGCTCCATCCTGCTGGGTAGAAGGGTCGAGTGAGAGAGCGAGAGAGATAGAGACACACATACAGAGAGAGAGAGAGAGGGAGCGAGAGAGAGAGAGAGAGAGAGAGAGAGAGAGAGAGAGAACAAGAGAGAGGACAGAAGGAGAGTTAAAGGGATGGATGAAAGCAGAGAGGGAAGGTAGGATTAGAGGGGGTGCAGGAGGATTGGAAAAGTGCGTGTGCTGGGGATTTTTCTCCCCCCCCCTCAATCAGGTGCAATGCGGAGAAGGTGTTAAGATCTGCTGAATTTGCTTACCCATAAGCCTTAGCAGGTTGCTGTGAATAGGTCACCGCTTGGAGCAGGAAGTGTACTTACTGAGAATGATGTCAGATGAAGGGAAAAAACTTAAACCTTATTATCAGATAAAAATATTTTCGGCTTTTTGGAGCAATAGCGATTAAGAGCTTGTTTTGATTTGCATGACAAGCAACAGACAGAGAACACAAGAGACAGTCTGTCCTGCACCTGACTAGACAACTGTGATTTTATATAAAATAAACAAATGAAATACGTGTGTATCTCTAATTGTATGTTTCTCTATTCCTGCAAGGCACATTTCTTCAATTTCATTTTACTTTAGATGTTAAATGGAATAGTCACAAATAGTTAGTAAGCCTGTGAATATTCTCATTCATCCAGGTCATGAGAACTGACTCATGAACTGATGAAGCCTCTTGGATGAGAGGTGAAACGTCTTCAAAGACAAATAACTAAGTCCAGTTGCATTCGATTGAATTTCCTTGAGACAAATACTTTCACTTTTTACTTTCAAATCATTTTTATTTTGAAATTTTGAAGATACCACACAAAACTACCTTTTCCACCACAACATGCAAGCGTCAATCTAGCGTCAAGAGTTACATGTTTGCATCAAGCATTTTTTTTCTTTTTTCATACTATAGTGGTTCGTGCTTGCTTTGTTTTGTAATTTTCAGGTGACTCCGTCGAGAACACAATGTTGCCCCTCAAGCTAACGGTGGGGGAAACACTACAACACCAAGTCCTGTTTTCGGTGTACTGACTATCAATGGCATGGTGTCCACCATAGTGGTCTCATGCATACATCTCCTTCAAAATGAGGTTTAGAAAATAATACTGTTTTACATGAGTTCAACTTGGATTAGCAGTGATAAAAACACGAAGCAAACCACCTCGCCCCATTTCTAATAATATGTGCATGAAATCACTGTATCCCTTTATCATTTGTTTCATTAATCCTTGTTGAGCCACGGCTGTTTTTTAGTATTAACTCCACCAAAAAAAATTCACATACCACATCAAATAAAACAAAACATGTTTCAAGTTCTCGATGATCATCGGATACCTTAGTTCAACGTTATGGGTTAACAGGAACTGTCCACAACCAACATTTGTCTGCATTTCCTACAGTGCTGTGATGCTCCCTTGGAACATTTCAACAGCACACAGTGATCAAAATCCTTCAGTTCTTGTTGCAACTACAGTTGAGTCGAATTCAAGGCATTCAGAGACCATCCTCCTCCTCCCTCACAAAGTCTTAGATCTTTATCACCCACTTTTTAATACTGGTATTGCTTCTTTGAATTATATAAATGCCTTTCTTAGACATTTTATAAAAGTCTAATAAAAATAGCATTAAGAAAATCCTAAGTGAATTTGAAAAAATTGCTACATGTGAACATAAGGATTTAGAGAAATCAAAGTCATGTGAGCTTGAGGTAGAGCAGCAAAAGTCTCAAAGCAATGATAAGTCTCGAATAGCTTTCAGAATGAAGAAATTCAGAGACTGACCTTGTCTCACTGGGAGAAATGCAACCGCTGTGTACCACACATTGTTCTATTTTGAATAAGCCCTTCTATAATAATCAATGCCATATATCAGTCAGCTAAACAGCCGGATTCACACAGATGGTGGACTCCAGTCCATTTCTCGAACAGCTGTATCTCATTGGTTCATTCATCAAAGACCGCTTCCTGTCCTCCGTCTCCCACCGGAACCAATTTGTTCATAACCCCTTGAATTCGGGCACCCTCGCCCCCAGTGTGGAGACAAGGACTGCTTCCCACATAATTAGTCTGTACCCGGCATTACCGTCACAGTGACAAAAACATGACCTTATCCGGGATGGTCTGTAATTCTGGTCTGCACTGAAGGAGGCACTGAGGGAGATGGGAAGCACATGAAGGGAGGTGAGGGGAGATGATAAGGTATGAGCAAAAAGTGAATGAAAGATTAAAAATTTGTTATAATTAGGTTGTGCCGTTAAGGGACCAAGAAGAATAAGTTAGATTGAGAAAAAAAATTAAAAGAAAGATCAGGACAGGACAGAATTACAAAGGAAAAGGACAAAACATAATGAAAACGTGTGTTGTCATGTGGAACAGAGAATGGAAAAGTAAGTGAAATATACATACTAATAAATGGGACAGACGGAATGACAGTACAAATTATAGGAGACAAAAGTTTCTGAGATAGCTCGGTCATCTCGAGATAGATGAGTCTCATTTCCTGAAAGTTTGAAAAACAGACCTGGTCCAGAAAATGTGAAAAATACGCCTTCCCAACGTGAAGGGATTTGTGTGAAGGAGATGAGACCAGAAAGAGGAGAAAGAACTAACAGTCAGACAGAAATAGTTCTGTGGATGGTGGGATGGATTTGTTCCTTTGCTTGTGTTTATATTTGACAACCTGAGTTTAGTCCCTCCTCAAGTTTTCAGCCTACTGAACCCTTGCATTTTTGTCATTTTTATACTTTGACAAAGTAGACTGCTGTTTACTTTCATAACCAAGACCATGATTACTATCCATGTAAGTACTAATTCTAAGTCAAACTACAAGCCTTCTCAAAATCACTTTTGCAACTACAACTTAACACACCAGAACTATATGAGATCAAAAAACGGTCTTATTCGTGAAAATGTAGTCGTTCTGGGGCGCATTGACGAACAAAATATTGGACTTAATAAGGACTTGCCCTACTCCTGCAATACAGCATACAGCTTGCTTTTTCACCATGAACATTAAATGCTAACTCATGTTTGCTTGCAAGAAAACGTCACACTGTATCTTGCTTTAATTACCAGTCCCTAACCATTATGTAACCCTTTGATTTCAGAAACAGGGGAAACAACATGTTCAAATCATTTATGCATTGACATAATAAAGGAAGGAAGTGAAGGCGGTGGGGGGGCTGTAAATTATATCTGGATAGGGAACATCAGGGAAAACAACAGAGAGAAATGAGAGGCAGGTGGACCATCATATACATGTACAGAGAAGTACTCATGCAGAAAAAGAACTGACAGTATGCGCTATGCAAAGTGTTTGAGGACAAACCCTGGTGTTAAAATAAGCAGTGTGCTGTACTGGCGGGCTGCAAGGCTCTGAGGTAGGATCTTGCCCTCCATGATTGCCAGCTGCACACAAAGAAGCACCACTTTGATCCACAATGACAGTAATGACAGGATGGTGTTGAGAAACACCTACCCTTTTATTAAAACCTGCTCATTCTCTTTGTCATGGCCTTGAGGTGACACACATCAAGGTACACGTAATACACATCCACACATTTGAGCACGCATGCTTTAAGTGTGGACAAAATGCATCCTGCAGACTCATTACGCCTCTCTAAACATCAGTGAAATAAAATTCTAATAAGGAACAGGGGTGGAAAAGGTTAATAACCACCCTTATTAATTTTGGATTAAATATGCTGTAATGAAATCACAGTGCTGTGCTCAATAAACTGTTAAATGTTGCACTTCAGAAGTACGCCATCGCCTTGTGATCTCTCCCTGCAGCTGTTGTCTTATCTGCTTGGTGGAGGGCTTTTATTTAATTTATTTATTTATTGAGAAGAAGAGGTAAGTGGAAAAGTGGAAGTCATGTGATGTGAGAGCTGTTAAGCCATTGGTTGATGAAGTTGCCTTATTTCTATTTTGCGAACTTGAGTGACTTATTGCTATGGTGAGTCATTATGTGCAGGAGATTAAAAGGAAAAAAAAATGAAATAAAAGTTCTGTGGAAAGGCTTTCAGCATGACACTTGGGGACAAATTGCGTCTGTCTGTGTGTTTTGTGTTTGTGTGAGCCGCCTCTGTTTGTTAGTCACTTGGGATGACTGAATTTGATTGGGAAAAGTCTATTATTGTGAGTCACATTTTGTTGAAAATGCCAGCGAGAAAGTTTGAATATCAGTGTGGTCCAGTAAGTACTTACAGAACATTGTTAACAACTCATTTTGTCCAACAACAACAGACTAAATCAAACCCAAATGAGTTATGATTGGTCCTGTTATGTCAGTTTGTCCTTGACGACAGCATGAAAGAACGACACGGACAAAATGACATGCTGCTCTTATTGACACAATTCTGTGGTTATTTATGGTCAAATGTTGTTTTCATTATAGATGACAGTAAATCACAGCCCAAAACAATGTAGAAATATATTCTGGATGTAATATTTCCATGCATAATCAATTCATATTAGTCGTAAATTTCACAGAGTTCATGACTGATAAGAGAAATGGAGGGAGGATGTTAGATGGATGGAGGTACAGCTGGTGAGAAGACCTTAAATGAGGGAGAACCAGGGTAAGGCAGTGCAATGCGGCCAGATGTTACTTCGTCAAACCTCTCCTACTTTTTGACACAATGTTTCATTCAGTTCACACACATCCTTGTGTTTCCTCTCATGATTGTGACTGTTTTGCATGGCATTCTTGGCATCATGATGAGATAGGATAGTCTTTGTTGTCACTGTATTTTTAGAAAACACCATACAATAAGATTTTTGATGTTGTGGCATCTGCCTTTTCCACCCATCAGGAATTTGTCATTTTCAAAACTACCTAATCGGATCTACAAGGTTTTCACTGGACAGCAATGTTGTACTCTGTTAGCTAAGAAAGGAGAAGAAACTAAAAGTAAGTTCTGTCTGACCCAAACATTTCTTTCTTTACTGATAAAATTTAACAAATTGCTTGGCTTGTTCTCAGCACTCTGTAAATTATTTTAACCTGAGTTAAACCTGGAGTGCAGGTCCTTTTCATATGTTTCAAATGAACATCCGTTATGCTCAAGCCCTGGCTAAATGAGTTCTCATAGTGCTGACTAAGACAAATAAATCTCTCTGTATTTCGCAGTTTTTAAATGTATGACAAAGAGGGGTCTCCAAAGAGTTTCAGTTTTAATATATTCCATTAAATTCATACCAGCACATTATGTTTTACAGTGTACAGACAAGTGCTAAGGGTACAGGGCACTGTACTGCGCTGCGTGTAATTTACGCACTGCTGGTGGTACATCGTGGGCCATTAGTTAATTATTTTAATCCTCTGACATATCACCACTATCTGACAGTAATTGACTTTTTGTGCTTTTCTATATACCTGGAGGATGCTCTACATAGATTCCACATTTATATAAGCTAATGATTTAGAGTACATCTGTTCTACTCAGGATTTGCCCTGAGCTCCTTCCAAACTTTTTCTGCCTTCGCAGATTATTATGGGATAGTCTTAGTTTATGTATCTCATAAGCAATCAGACTTGTCTTCCAGTTTTTGCAATGGAGGCATAATTGTATATATATATATATATATATATATATATATATATCCAATGTTAGACAATCTCCCCTTGTGGTATAGGGAGAAAAGTAAGATGCCCCCTCATTCTCTGTTTGTTTTCCTTTACCTAGACTCATTAGTAACATGCAGTTTTTTTTAATAATGAAATTAAATGAGCCCAGCAGTAACACACCTACCTCTCACATCTATTTAATGTGGTCTTTAACACTGGAGACACGTGTTTGTCTTTTCATTCTCTAATCTACTACTACTTGTGAAATAGAAAATGAGCTGTGGCGTTGACTTAATCGTCAGGAGTCCAGGAGAGCACAGATTTATTTATTTTAACTTATGGTATTATTTATTTGTACAAAATGTACAGTAATTCTCTCTTATTTGACTGCTAAAATTAAGGGAACATACACAGAATAGAGGAGGAAAAAGAAATGAGACTGGAGAACAACCGAAATAACCGGAGTCTCTGGCGAGTACTGAGTTTCTGTTGCTTGCTAGCTTGCAGCTGATCCACAGTAAGGTATTATTATCCCTTCAAACTCATCCAAGAAATGCAATACCACAAGATGAAGCTTTGCTCTTTTCTTCTGTGTGATCCATAGTATGAATGTTTGTCAGCCTTAGCTAGCTTGGCAGCTTAGAGCTGATCATAGATGTAAACAATGCATGGTTCAAACTTTGTCTTTGCAAATGTTTTGTGAAGAAGTGAATTTAACATAGATATTAAGGATTTACACAATGTGTTTCAGTGACTAACCCTGAATTTAAACATAATTTTGGTTTGCAAGGAAAACTCCTCCAGGTACCTTTAAAGGCAAAATCTACAGTTCCAAATTGTGCTCGATCACTTTGTGATCATTTTATGTGATATGTTTGTTTTAAGATGTTTCCTATTATGAACAAGAATATGACAACAGAGACAACAATTTGTGATGATGATGAGATCTTAGACTGAAATTCATTTTAATACTTTTTGGATGTTTGCCCTCATCTGATCATGAGATGAGGAGGAGGATATGAGAGATATGAACCAAAGTTATGGTTATATGTATATTTATTTCTTTAATGGAACAAATTTTCTATTTAGTTTAGTTTAATCTAAACGTACCATCTCTACTGCTTTCTGTCTGTGCAGCACCATTGATGCTGATACACTGAGGAAGGATTAACATGATTAAAGGCAGAACAAATGAGTTATTCTCTTACACTGAATGCAGTGTCCTGCGCCACCCCTGACTGCAGAAAGGCAATAGATCAAATGTTTAAATTTATTAAATATCCTTGTGCCATATGTCATGATAAGCTATATGGCTTATCATCATATATAACTACTGCCCTACAGCCCTGTCTGTAGTTGTGATTTTCACTCTTTCTCGAATTCAGTTCAAGCAGAAAAATGCTCTTTTTCTCAGTCTAGTGTTGAAATAGTTAATGCATATTGAAGAGGTTTCCAGGAATAATAACAGGTTAAAATTTAAAAGCTATTTTGGGTTATTTTTTCTCCAGTTTTATATACAACAACTCACTTGTGAGGACTCTTGTCGATTACATTTAAAGCATTGTTTCGGCTTTTTTAAAATCCAATTACCGTGGTGGCTCATTTTCTTTCCACTTATTTTTGCTGTGGATGCAGTGAGTATAGTTAAGATATCAGGACCTATGAAAAATAAATAAGGTACTGAAGAAAATAAAGGAATTCATTTTTGAAAAACAACTTAAACAAACTTGAAAATTGCTTGCGCTTGGTAATCCATCACAATAAAAAGGAGGCTGTAATTTGGTTTTGTTATAGTTGCTGTGTTATTGCTGTTTAATTGGGAGATGAGCTTTTTTTCGACCCCCATCTTATTTCACGCCTACACTGTGCTTACTGTCAATCACTTGACATCCACAGGAAAAAATTTAAGTCTCTGCCAGAAAATAATCCTTCAAAAATGTCACTTTTTAAACTTGATGTCAAACCTGTGTCTTTTTGTTTGGGGCATTTAGGTTAGCTAGGGCAGTTGGCCGACACCAAGTGAGGAAAAATGGAGTTCACATAATAACATAATAACAATAACATAACAGCTGAAATTCATAAATACATTTTTAAAAGAAAAAATATGTTTTTGTAAATGCTGAAATGAAATAAAACTGATTAGGAAGATATGAGCAGTAACTTGAAGTTATGGCTGTATTGTGTTATAACTGCCCAAACATAACCCAAAGCTCATCTTAACTCAATGTTTTGCTTACTAAAATCTCTTTGTGCTATTTGCTGTCACTCAGCATAAGTTATTGAGATGATCCACAGGCATCACTGTGCGCTCCCACAGTTCTATGAATAAGCTGAACCCCCACCCCACAAAATATTCTTTCAATCCTCTAGGAGTATGGTCTTCATTACAAAAGAAATGTTAGCACACACTTGCATGCACAGGAAAAAGTTGCATATATTGTATATGGGCAAAAGGTGTTGTAGACAAAAAAAAACAAAACAAAAACATTTGTAGAAGTTTGGGGTGAATTTCTGACACACACACACAGATGTTTCTACTTCCCATTGCAACTTACCTGAATACAGAATTTTTATCCCTGACAATACTTTTCCTCCGTCGACACAAAAGGTTGATGACACCGCGGCTGACTCAGCCAGACGGTAGAAATCTTCATTGTGTTAATTAGATCCTTCGCTGTCTGTTAAAGACTTTTATCTCTCCCACATCTCCATGCCCATCTAATCTGGTCTTATCTTGAGGCTCCATCTCAAGGTGATTGCTGAGATGGTCTCTGGCATGAAGTTAAAAGGAACACTATTGTCTGAGTGAGCAGAAATAGTATCTCATTTCCTCTCAGTCAAACTTGTCCAATGTCAGGCTTCACATTAGTGTTTGTGTGTGCATGTGTGTGTGATGGGTGTGTGGGTCTATGGGTCTTTTCAGTGTGTATGTGTGTATGTGTGCGTGTATTGTTGCCATCACCCTGGGGAAAATTGTCTGAATTGGTACAAAATGTCATTTTGTCACTGCAGGCCATCATGCAGCAAACAAAACCAGGCACACACATGGTGACATACACAATAAAGTTAAATAAAAACAGCTGGGTTGTTCATACCCCAGACAATTGGTTTTGTTGTGGGATAAACATTTTATTCATTGCTGGTACCAGCTGTGTTCAGGTCGTTTTCATAGTGTTTATATACTTTTTGGAGCACCTCAGGGATACAAATGCCTGCTTTCTGTTCAAGCAAACATTTCTGTGAAAAAGGCTCCATATGACTTGGATGAGGCGTTTTGACTGTGTGTTGACACTGCAGTGAGCATCCATTTCAGACAGCTGAACACATGAGACAAGCTCAAAAGCGGTGGCCGTGGTTTGAAAGCGAGAGAAAGATGCCTGCAGCTTTACTTGTGGCCAACAATTTGGCAGGAACAACACATATAAAATATCTGCCTGCTGCTCCATCACCGCCGCTGGCACTTCAGGTAGACAGTTCATAATCTATATATTACCACAATCACATTCTGCAGTGTGGATGGTAATAAGAATACTCAGTGTGATCTGATCCTGTAAGAGTCAAAACAAAATACATCTTTACTTCCTGGGAGTTGGCGTGAAAGCAATCTAGAAGATAAATTAGGCTGTTTATATGGCTCACTTGTTTAAGGACTTGAATCATTCTAAGCATTATGGAATGAAAAGAGCAACATGATCAGACAACAAACTTTGTTAATTCAATAATGAGTTATGGTGAGAGAGATTGCTATATGGGTAAGGTTGAAAATTTTTATGTATTTAGCAATGAATACTGGAATTTATTATTAATCTCTATGTGCCTACTGCCAACTTTCCTGCCAAAATGTTTTGAATTAAATGAGGATCAGGGAGCGTCATTTTAGGAGAAGTGAACTGTAATGTGTGTAAACTGAAGAATTTATATATGAGGAGGAAAATATCTGAATGTCTCTTTTGGAGGGAAATTATGAAGAGGGAGGAGAGTCAAGGAGAGGCAAAGTGTTACATCCAACTGCTCAATGGTCTGATCATCTTTCACCATCCTGAGAAGAAAAAGGGAAGTTATAACTGTTTTATTTAAGAAAATAAAAGATCAATGCAAAGTTGCGTTATCGTTGTGGCAGACTGGCGTATTGATTGTAATTGTGATATTTGAAGATGATCTCTCAAGCGAGCAAGTAAACAAGATGTTAGTTTTATGTAGGCCTAAGCAGATGAAAAATTATTTTTTGTTTTTTGCACTTTGTCATCTTAGGTAAAATTTTTATTGTATTTTACATTTTTTAGTGGCTAAAAATGTGGTTGTATTTTCTGCTAGAAATTGGACAAGCTTAATGATAGTATTTAGCGACTGTAACATTAGCATGTCTGATGAATGTCTTTTTATTTTAATTCACACCAATAAATAGCTTCCACTTAAATTAAAAACCAAGTAGTGTGAGGGTCAGCATCTTTTGTTGAGTTTTTTAGTGACTAAGAGCTATGTTTTCTGGGTTGGCAGCAAACCTTTTACTGCAGTTAACTGTTAGATTTTACCTCTGCTGGTTCTGGTCAGACTTGTAAAATAATTTTTGTACATTTGTATACTCACTGTGCATGATGACCTTAGAGGTTTCAAATGGATGATATATCAATACCACATCAGAGTATCAGAACAGAGAAACATTTAAACATCTAAAAGTCATCCTTTCAGTTAAAACTCGGCATAGAAGCACAGTTTTTATGGGTATTTTTTGAGGTTTTATTTTTAACAGTGGTGTCCAGAACCTGAAAACATTTACACCTGCTTTGACACGAGGGAGAGTTAGGGCAGATAGGGGCGATTTGCAGATCCCTGCACCACTCACGTAGTGGCAGAAAGGGCTGCCCGGCTCTGTGTGAGTGGAATAAATTTGCATGTTAGTCAGGTTAATTGATTTTTCAAAACTACTATTTCTCCATAGCATTCACTTTAGAGTTTCATGTAAAGACAAATGTGTTGACATATTAATATGTGCTAATTAATGCTTCATCTTCCCTGATTAATAGTTTCATCAACAGAACTACATTTCTTCATTATGTCATAGTGATTAGTGTAGGATATTAAATGGTTCTCAAATTGTTATCTATGTTTTTAAAACCCCTTGTGGCCAAAGTAACAATAAATAAAGGTGGCCCATTCTTGTAGGTGTTTCATTTTTACCAGATTTTAACATCTGCTGCAGAAACGTTTGTTCAGCTGTGTCTTGTGATGCAATAATGACTACATTCCCAAAAGGTTGGTATGTATATCATGTGGCTCCTGTCTCCAGTCAGTTCACAGTTACACAGAGGCAACTAAATAAAGAAAAACTTTACTTTTCTTTCCACAACCTCTTTTTATCTTTTGGCAGCCTTTTTAATGGAATAAATCTCAGATTTATTCAGTGCTGCTACCGTCTGAGATTCCCCATTAGAAACCTGTCATAGATTTAAAGCAGTTTGATCATGAGGGGACAAAATTGAGGTATCGTGTGCTGTCAAAGACCTGTCATTGTACACAGTGGTTAATAATAAAGTGTGCTGCAGTTTTGTTTTTTTTTTTGGGGGGGGGGGGGGTTGACTTCTGATTGTGAGAGGTATATAGTATTGTAAAACATAAAGGCAATAGTGATGAAAAGGTAAGAGCACAAGTTAATAGATTACACTAATATACTTTAGGTAGACAATGTGTGGGCACACATAAACACATTTAATAAGACATATTAATAAAACCTTATAGTCTGGTTTGGAACACTGACAGGGAGCAGTGCCTGCTGGGAAAGAAATGGACTGAGTATATCACACAAGTTTCAACAGTAACATCAAGAGCACAGTTGTGTAATTTATAATATCTATAACCACAAACACATACAGACAAATATACACACAAATCACATGTTTTATTATAGTTTTTTCTTCCTCTCTTCTTTTTTACTTTGATCTGGCATTTTCTCATTACAGTATGCTTGCAGACTGAGCAGTTGCTGCGACATATTGAAAGGTTGTGGCTGTGTGGGAAAGGGCGCATACAGTATCCATACATGCTTTACAATGATCTCCATAGTTAACTTTATGACCTATCAACACCATTTTGCAAACAAGTTTGCAACTTATCATCTTATTAAATACACTGAATAAAGACAATTTGTGTTGTTGCTACAGTAACTGCTGTCATTATTACTCATTTGTACAAAAAGTCAGCATTTCAGGGCAACATACTTAAATAAAACTTTTAGTTAGTGTGAGTTCTTTTTTAAAGTTTTGGATTTATTCATGTTAGAAGAAAGGGATTTCTGACAACTTGACCTTTTGGCAATGAATGCTGGGAATTACATAATAAACTATAAATGTTTAGAGGTGAAATCATTTCACAAGTTACATAAATGATCAAATGGACATTTTGTCAACTCATTACCTAGTTACAAGACTGTAGTCACCAGTTCTGACAGTGATAACTATTTTAAAAAGTTATCCTATTAAATTGAGTGAATACTGAAAAAATACTTGGATTAATGGTTTTTCTGTATTCCGCAACTTTTCTGTGTATGATGATGAAAGTGTACATTTTCTCTGTGCTCTTAAAATCTTAAAATCTGATTTTAAGAGGCGGAGCCTACAAGCATGATTTGTGACATCACAAACAGTTTGTAAGACAATCCTGGTCCAATATTCAGCTTAAACAAGTGTGATGTGGAATCCTGAAGCCTCCAGTCTACAGACAGTGTAACTGGACTTTAAAATGAATTAGGACACATCCTGTGTTCAACTGTTAAACTTGTGAAATGAAAAATATTTGCATACTCATATCTTCTGCAATTTTTAGTGAGGGTGAAGGAGTAGGTGCCATTTTACAAATTTCAATGTGGTAATTATACTTTATTACTTTTTTTTTTCAAAAATCCTGTCAAACTCATATTAGAGAATTTATATATGTGCCTTAATACATGCGTGGAAGGGATGTTTCACAGAAGTTTCTCACTTCGTAATGATTTAAAGATTATGACTTTATCAGAACTCTCTCGCTTTTGTGAAGTGACATGTGCCTTAGATATATTGGCACAATTTCAATACTTTATTTATGTTAATGAATATAAGTTAATGTTGTTACAGAGTATTTTAATCATTTCAGTGGTGCAACCCAGGCATACCACTCCTCATGGAACGGATCATGCAGTATTCAAATTTGAGAAGGCAAGTGTTGCTGACCTCCCCACTCCCTGTTGGGTTGAGTGTATCGTGGCTGAATACCAACACATAGTGAGCTTATCTGTATGTAGTCTGGTCCTCCAGCTCTCCACAAACACACTTCTTTTCTATTCTTCCTCACTTTTAGCATATGGTAGCAGTGATAGTGCATTTAGTTTGTTTGTTGAGGATTGTTATGCATCTGCTTGGTTAGCTTCCATTTATAACAAAAAGATTTATGTGCCTGGAGTATTGCCACATCCACATCAGGTGCTACAGCTGCAGTTCCTACTAGCTGCAGGTAAACTAAATGGTGCTGAGCTTTAATGTATTTTTGCATTGGGTGATGATGTCAGAGTCTAGACACCAAATATCATCTCTTTGCATTCTGTCATTTTATATACTGTAATTATGTGTTCCAGATGACTTGGCTGGCTGAAGTTGCTTTATTTTTCTTTGGGCTTTGATTTTCTCAGAAACTCTTCTTCCCTGTTCTCTTTTCCGTCCCCGATTTCTCCTCTGACTCAGACAAACACACAGAGGCACTCAGCGGGAGACGAGACATTAAGTTTCAACAATTCAAATGTGTCTCAGCGTCTTTTCCAACAACATGTCACTTGAACAAAACTGTTCTGAGAGGGAGGGACTTTATTCACCCCTCAGACACATGTGCATTGTTGAAACACAGTGAGACAGAATTAACAGGGACAGAATTATCACACAAATGTCTGTGTGGAGTGAATGCGGAGCTGGGCTGCTGATGAAATGAGGAGACTCTAATATCTAATTACCAAAACGTAACTGCAATTAAATGAATGTTGACTGTATCCTGAAATAATATGTATTTATATACTAATAACCAAGCAGAAATGCCTCATAGCTAGATATCAGATGGAGAACAAATTTGGACATGATAGCTAATATTTGAACAAAATGATGACAGAATAAATAAAAATCACAAAGAAATCACAATCTAGACCAATCATCAGTCTGCCGGCAGGCTTACTAGGTGACAGTTTAATGCAGATATTCTGACTTAGTGCAAATTGGGATGTAATCCAGGATAAAAGTCCTGGTTGCTTGAGTTCATTTCCTCTGAGAACATCTCTGCGTCACCATCGGAAGACGATCTGTTGCTTGTGTCCTTCACGCCTTCCCACCACACATCAGTCAAACTGGGCACCTCACCATATCTCTGCATCACTCAGTTTTCACAGTAATACTTAATGTGTGCTGTAAATTTATAAACTTGCATTACTGTCCATATGCCAATAGTCAGTGTTAAAGAGACAGTAGACAAACAGTGGATTTGTGCTGTCTTGCTGGCAGTTGTTAAGTGAGAAGTCTCTGATGTAAACTGGTAGATTATGCTTCTGGAGCTGTTTGATTTTGACACTTTAAGCAAAATTGATATTCCCTGGTTTAAAAGTTTAATTCAGCACACACGTAAAAAACAGAGGTTTGATTCCCCTCCTCAGTGAAATGATATATTTTGTTTCTAGTGATTACCAGTGATGGACTCAGGCTGTCAGGGGCAATATATATATATATATATATATATATATATATATATATATATATATTATTATTAATAATAATAATAATAATAACAATAATAAGAGGACACAAGTTGCATGCAATAGGGCATCAGCACATAGTAAATCATAATACATAATACAAGGTTAAACATTTTCCCTGTGACTCATCAGATTCTGTGATCCACACACTATATGTCAGTGGTAGGGCCACCTACACCACAATACAACCTCTAAGCATGAAGTCCCATACAGAATCCCAGAATCTGATGGGTCACAGAATATGGGGCTCCAGGGTTGGGTGATCATCATACCACTGATTAAATGCATTTTGAAAATGAAAAAATACCATTCCTCAAGACCTATCTGATCTCTTCCAAGCTTTTAATGCACATTGAGATTAAATCAACACATAGATGTGAACCATATCCTGTTTCAAGATAGAAACTGCTGTTGAAAGTTGTTTTGCAGGATCTATTGTTGTATGGGGGATAGACTATAATGTCTGACAAGACACAATTATTCAAATTGGATCTATTATCCACTGAGAAGCTTAAATTTTGCATGTACTTATAAGGAAAAAGAACAGTAATTCACATAATTTATAGCCACAGAGGATGAGGCAATAAAGTCACAGCCATTAAATAGGGTTTTCAGAGATGAAATTAGTTTTCATGCAATTATGACTCTCCCCTAATTCTCGACACACAGGCACTGAGCATAAAGAGGAGGAGGTGCTGTGCATCACGGACACACACACACACACACACACACACACACACACCTCCAAACATTGACAGACACCCACGCATGCACATTCACAGACACAGGCATGATCATGTGCAAACGCTCCTCCACAAGCATGATTGTATGCTGTTGGTTGTTTGTACCTTGTCATCACAGGAAAATGTTGTTAATTAAAAGTGAATGTGATATTTATTAAGATTGCTAGCAAGACATCCGCCCACACTTCCTCCAACCTCTTTTCTTAACTTCATTAGCTCGATCCAACACTCACAGCTTCACAAACACACTGTCCATTTTTGCTTTCTCACTAGCTGTGTGTCCGAGCACTTTTACACAACCTTGGGGGGGATTTTAAAATGTATGAAATTGATCTATCTCTCATTATACTTTATTGGAAATGTATGTGCATCTTTGCATTTGTTTGTGGGACTGTGAGCAGTATGCAGACACATGGGCTTGTGCGTCTACACGCGTAAGTGTGAAGGTCCTTTGATTGAGCATGTCAAAGGTGGCTGCCCACGCAGCAATTAGAGGTGCTGGAAGAGTGTGTGAGTGTGTATGCATGTAACGTGATTGTGGTTTCTCTGAAGGAGTTTTTAATAGAGGTGCAGAGACAGATGGCACGCATTCATTACAGCATGATTGGTTAACACATCTGAAAAGCTCCTCTTCCTATCTGTCTCTCCCTCTCAATCAAACTTTCTCCAGCCTTTCTTTCTCAGCATGCAGCCCATTGCTTGCTGACACAAAGCCTCAATAATCAGTGCACTTGGTTAAGACACAAGACCAGCAACTACTATGTGGGCTTTGTATCATTTTCTCTTTTACTGGATGGAAGCACTATAATCAGATACTTAAATAGCATATATTCCACACAAAACACTCCAACCCCACTTCAACAGAAATAGGTTTCAGTTCTAAATGTATTTGCTGCTTTGGAGAGGGATTTCACTCGCACAAGGGAAGCTATGTAGAGTCTATAATGCAGCCCGGAACCATAATACCTCAATTGGGTACTTGAAATATTAAAACTAGAATTCTGCCATGAAAAAAACTTCTGAAAACTCCTGAAATATATGAGATTTTGTCCATTCCACCAGCCCACCCACCCCTGTGCTCCAATTTCCTTTCAGAAGAGATTGAAAAATCTCTTAGAGTTTTCCGACTCATTTCTACGCCTGTCAAAGATCTCTATGGTGAAAAAAAAGGAGAGGAGTGCTAAGAAGGGCGCATATAGATCAAACACTTTATCGTGTAGTCCAATGAAACTGGGAACTCCAAACGCCATTACCCACAATGACACGCTGCCAAATCACCATCAGAACCTCCCTGTCAGCTTTTAGGGAAATAGACTTCATTTTCACAGAAAAAAAGAGACAGTTTAGGGGTGTGGTGGAAGAAAAGGAGACTGCTGAGAAATGAAGTGATAGGCAAACGGAGAAAGAAAGAAAGAATATGGGAGGAGGAGGAGGAGGTTTTAAATAAGATGAAAAGATGAGAGGTAATTGCCTCTATTATACAAAAGAAGGGAAAGATGGCTAAGTGAGCGTGTGTGTTTGTGCGTGCGTGTGTGTGTGTGTGTGGAGAGAGGTGGGACGAGGAGGTGAGATATTACAGTCACACCATCCAGCTTTAAAAGGTCACCTGTGAGGTGGATGCAGCTGCACTTATCCGATATGAACACACAGCTGTACTGTACTTACTGGACAGAAAGTTTTTTGCTTGCATCATTAGTTTTGTCAGACCACTGCTCTATTGTATGTGCTACATACAGAGTATTCACATAGATTTCACAGGCTGTGTGGGTAAAACTTGACCTTGGTGTTACTGCCCTTGTATTCTGAAAAAAAAAGCAATTTTCTCTCTAAATGGAGAGATTAAAAGTGAAATGAGCATCAGCCTTGGTGGTAACAGTTGCTTCTGACCTACCTGGATCTCTCCACTCTATCGGTCTTGTATCTCTGATGCCTGACTGCATAAGTGCTGAACCTGTCTTCACATCTGCCTCTCCCCTTAGACCCTTCCTTTCACTCACAAGACCCAAAGGAAGTTTATCCTTCCTCTATTTTCTTATCTACCTTCCCTCTCTACTTCCTGTTTAGATCTCTCCTGCTGCTTTAGTAATTCTCCTTTTTTTTCAGGGTCATCAACATTTCTGCATCACATTCATGCCACCCATTTTTTAGTTTAGCTTAGAACTGACATCACATGCCTTCATTAATCAACCTTTTGCCTTTATCATTGGCCTTATTCCTTCCCCACTAACTGGCTCCTTTCCTCCCCACTTTTTCATCATATTACTCTGCATTTCATTCCCTCTCACATCTTTCCTTCTCTCTATGTCCACTTCACCTCATCCCATCCTCTTAAAACCCCCATTTCCTTTTTAAATCTCTCCTTTCATCGCCCATTTAGTCTCGCTCAAATCCTGACTTTTCTTCTTGCAGTTCATCTCCCCCTCAGCTCTACAATCTCTTCCAAACTATGCCCTTCTTTTCCTCTTTTCTTTATTTAGTCATCCCCTTTTTTAACTTTGGTTGCTCACACCCTCCCTAGCCGTGTCGCTCATCCCCCGTTCCCATCCCCTCCTCTCGATTCTCCTTTCCTTCCTACTTTTCCCTCCTCTTGTTCCTTCTCTTTCACCTGCCGCAGTGCTGCCAGTGAGGCTGTCTGTGAGATAAGCAGCCCTAGTGTAGAGCCATCAGGTTCCTGACAAGATACAGCCCCACGTGTTCAGGCATGACCCACAGCCAGGCAGCCATTGAACTTGTCAGGGAGAAACGGGCGGCTCAGGGCACAAGATGGCTGCTGGTGGACAACGCAAGGCTCGCAGAGGGGACCGTTTAAAGTACGAATAGTTGTTTAGACACAGTGGAGAGGTCTGACCTTGTCCACCTCGAGCATGCTGTCAAGAATTGTCGACTGGATAAGGTTGAACAGGGGACAGGCAGAGAAAGTCTTGTGACAAAAGCACAAGAACAAGATTCAGTCATACTAACACACTCACTTATATGCACACATGCAAGAAAGAAAAATCACAAATTATGCTCAGTAAATAGATATGATAGATTGTAGCCCACAACCATAGACATGACAAGGCTTATGCACACATACAGAATAATCATGCATAGGTTTCATATTAGAAAATTCATCATCATTCTCGTAGCAAACACACCCACCGATACACATCCACTCCTGAATACCTAATCAGCTGCCCACTTACAATCACACACACACATACTTGCACACATACCAATGTCCCTGTGGGCCTGATAGCACTGCGTTTGTCTTGTAGTAGGGCCTGTGGCTCTTACCAATTAGCAGAGCAGAAGAGACAGATTTAAAACATGATGACACCATGGTGTTTTTTGTCCCACAGGCCACTGAGGCCCCAAAATCACAGATCACAAGTGCTCAGATCACATCAAAGTGCTAACACAGGCCAGATGACAGACACACATATACTTAATTCTACAAACACACACACACACACACACACACAGTGTAATACAGTGATGCACTCATTGTGAAGAAGTATGTGTTCCTGCAGTAGACTGTATATAAAGAAAGCCTCCCAACAAAATGGACTAATGGATGGTAAATAAAAATAGTACTGTATGTCCAGTGCAGTAGTTTCCCATAGATTAATATCAGACTGAACCCGTATGCCATCAAGTAGAATCTTTTCATGAATCTGATTATGCTGAAAGAAAGAAAAATCCAGAATGTACTTTTACTTTATGCTTTTCATCACACTCAGTTATTAATTATGAATGTATTAAAAAGCTTTTTATGGCCCACACCACCATGTTTTAGCAGAAAGTCTTTTCATGGCATTTAGATAATTTACAAACAAATTCAAATTTAATTTGACATGAATTTGGTTTGATGTCTGCATTATACTCTGAACTGTGTCTGTGTACATATATATACCCTATATATATATTGTTGCTAACAGACACTGATCAGCTACAACATTAATATCACTGCCTAGTGAAGCGAATAAAATTACTCATCTGTTTACAATGCAGTGTATTGCTAGGAAACCTTGGGTTCTGGCAATCACGTGGATCTTCTTTGACTCGTACCACCCACTTAAACATTGCATACCCAGTAACCCCCAACACACAGACACACACACACACACACACAGAGGTCCCACCCTCAATGCACAGGAGTTGTCTGAGTACTGGTCTATAACTGCATCCATGCCCAGACACTCAAACTGTTGCAAAACAACATATTTGTTTCCATTCTAAATTGCAAGCATGGCTCAGCAGATAACTTTAGCAAGGAGTCTTGAAGATAGAACAACTGTTCTGTCAAAAATGTAACATCAGTTGTAATTAAAAACAGTTAAAAAGCCATGACTGGTGTTGATGATCTTCACGTCCTAAAGTTGAGGTTAAAGGTTGACAGAAAAAAATGTTTCGAGTGTTTGAAAGAAAGCTGTGTGTACAGTAACGAACACTCCTTCTTGGGTGTGCTTTTTTGCTCAGTGTCTCAGCGTATTAGACACTTCATAATTGTGTTCTGTGATTTGTTAGGAAAGAAAATACAAAAAAAGAAAAGAAAAACAAAAATCATATTTCTTGTCCTTATGAATGCTCTGTCACTGTGTATCTTATATTTATTCATGAATTCATTCTGCCTGTACTCCCCTTATTTATGTATTTAGATTAGGGAAGACTGTAGAGGTGGCTCTAGCAGGAGTTCCCAAGGTTCCCTTCTGCTGACTGTCCCAAAAGCTTTGTGAACAAATATGGGCTAGAATTCTATCTCGATGTCTGCCCTCACAGTGAGGAACAGCCTGCAGGAAGATTTCACATTTGAAGAACGAGCTTTTTCTCACTGAGTTCAAAGCAGTTGATACAACTATGAAAGATGATTCTATTGGGAGTTGTTAAGGCTTTGAATTAGTTTCTGTCTGTATGGCATTTAGATACTGTACTACCCCCATCTCTCTCTCTCTTCCTGTTCCTCTTGCATCATTGGTTCATTTCTGTGTTGTCTTTCTAGACGTATTATGTCTTTACACGATTTGTATGTCCTGCTATGTTCTCAGCTCGACTTTCTTCCTATCTCAGTGGGAATACCCTGCCAAAATAAAGGCTAGAGGTTTACACTGTGCGTGCCTGACCTGGCAAAGAGCACCATATGTGATCACTTCACATGTTAAAGGGGTCCTGTTGAACTTGTGAACCATTATGTGTGCGTTTGGGAGCATGTGTGTGCGTGTGCGCGTGGCTTCGGTTGTGCTTGAAGGCAAAGTGCCCTGAGGAGGGGGTCACAGTGAAACCACTCAGAGGAAGGATAAATAGCCTCTATCTTCAGTTATTACCCCTCTGTTGTCTTCCTCTACCTCGATCTCTCCATGATTCAGGAAGGAAAGCTTTCCATTCATCTATTTTTCATGACTCTTGTGTAGTTTTCATCTGTGAAAAGGGTGCCGTCTAAGCTCACCGATTCCCTTCTGCCCCTAAAAATAAGACATCCTTAATATCATCCACTACCTGCAACCCTCCATCAGCTCATCCCCCCTCCCTCTGCCTCAGGAGAGGTAAGTGTGTATGAGTGTGCTTGAGTTCACTCGTAGTCTGTGTGTGTATACAGAGTGTGTTTGAATATGTGTGTCTTTGTAGGTAAACAACTCATCTCCTTACTCATCTCCTCCCGGAACAAATGCTTCCTGAGTGAATTTTGCTTTCAGAGGCCCAATCTCCCCTCCAACAATAGTGCTGCCTTTTAAAGATATGAAGAACAACACACTAGCGCATACAGATCTACACACATAGAATCATCTGTACATGCTAGCCACGCTATGCTAGCCCTCCGCTTGCCCTCTGCTTGCCCTACTTAAGAGGGCACGATGTTCACTGCTCTTCAACATGTATGAGGAGGAAAATATTGGTGTCATGTCTAGAATGACATTAGTGGAGCAGTGAGGCAGAAGGAGGTCAAGAAAGGCAAGGCATTGCGTGTGGGTGTGTGTTTGTGTGGTGGATTAGGGGGGTGGGGTAGAGATTTTTTTATGGATGAGTGACTTTTCTGTTTCTCTCTTTCAACTGAGATGACCATATGTGATCTGCTTGTGCTTGTGTTTTTATAGTGTGTGAGCGATGTGTGAGGAAGTTCAGTTCTAAGCCTTGCTGAACATCATCACCATCTCTCTTCCTTGGGCTGGGCACTGCATATGTTTACGCACTTTGAATTTCCTTGTTATCGAAATGTTGTTAACAAATAAATAAACGTGCATTGTAGGTGGGTGTGAAATTAAAGGAAAAAAGTCACAAGCTCCCTTAAGTAAAGATTATTGACATATCAAAAATGCACTTAAGGGAGATAAATGTGTGGCCCTTTCTTCACATTTTCATGGCTGTATTCCATTGGTCTTCCCTTAAACAGCATCTGGATGTGCACGACCAACATATAACAAACAACATAATACACTTAATTGTTGGGCCGCCGAAAGCTGCCAAAACAGCTTTAGCTCCTCTTGGCACAGATTCTGCAAGTCTGTGGAACTGGAGGGATGAACACCATTCTAACAAAAGATATTATTTTGATTGTGGTGGAGAGCGCTGCTGGTTCAAAATCTTCCACAGGTGCTTAATTGGTGTGAGATCTTGTGACTGCTGAATAGCATCTGATTTTCACTCTGCATTTGTTAAGTTTTTCCACTTATATTTTCAAGTTTTTGCCACAAATTTGTTGCCTGTCTTAAAATGTTGCTATAGACAGGGTGTAGTTATTTGAATGCACTGTAAATATGGTATGTACACTGCTATCAACCGTCACACCTGTACTTTTTGTACATATGCCATATAGACAGAAATTTAGGGATGGAGTTGTTTTCCAGGGGTTGTGCTTGGCCCCTTAATTCTTGTAAAGGAAAATCTTAATGCTTCAGCACACCAAGACATTTTGGACAATGCCATGCTTCCAACTTTGTGACAACAGTTTGGGGAAGGCCCTTTTCTATTCCAGCATGACTGTGCCCCAGTGCACAAAGCAAGGTCTATAGACATGGTTGGATGAGTTTGGTGTGGAAGAATTTGATTGGCCTGCACAGAGCCCTGACCTCAACTCATCAAACACCTTTGGGATAAACTTGAACAGATTGCCAGCCAGGCCTTTTTGTCCAACATCATCAGTGCCTCACAAAGGCTCTACTGCATGAACGAGCAAAAATTCAGACAGAAACACTTGGAAATCTTGTGGAAAGCCTTCCCAGCAGTGTGGAAGCTGTTATAGCTGCAAAGCTGTCTGTGTATCTGGAATGTGATGTCATTAAAGTCTCAGATGTTATGATGGTGAGGTGTCCCAATACTTTTTTATGGTGTAATATGTTCTCTGTATGTATGAGTGTGTCCACGGAGTTTGTGGATTAAAGCAGCCTTCCTACCATTCAGTCTAGTCATATATATTGAGCCAACTAAGAAACCCCACAGGTCATCCCTTGTCTCTTCTTGTCAGTGCATGCAGGTAACATGATGTAATGCATCCTTTATCCAACTATTAGCTCATGGCCTGGGGTTTTAGTACAACTTTGGACCGGTGTGTGCAGCAGTGCACGGGCCATCCTCCCTCCTAATTGAATTATCGGAGAGCAACAACAGGCATCAGACAGGATTCATGTCAGACTTGCCCCTGAGCATTCAGCCAGCCAGCCAGTCAGCCAGCCAGGCATTTTCTGGATATTCAAAGACAAGCACAGTGTGTGGATGCATGTAAGTCCATGTACTAAGGGCAGGAATGTTCGCTTATGTGTGCAAGTCCAAGGTTTTGCGCATGCACATGAATATGTGTGCTGTGAGGCACTGAAGAGAGCACTATAATTTCCATCTCAGAGGAAAGTGTGATTGAACAGAAACCCTTTGCTAGCGGGTCGAAACGGTCACAAGCTCCAACAACATAAGAGGAGATACACAAACCTTATTTTGTCCTTTATTTTCCCTCATTTTGTTTATTACTGCTTTTTCTTTGTTTTTATTCTCTTTCATCTTTCATTTCCCCCTTTCTAATTGAATATCTTTTAGCCTTTTCTAGTTTTCTGTGTCCTTTTTATTTACGCCAATTATATGTTAGGGGAAAGTAATATGGTGCATTGAGAGATTTAGCAACTTTTCCATATTTCTGATTTCTTTCCTTTCCTGTGAGAATTTAAGCTTTCTCATGCGTGTGTGTGTGTGTGTGTGTGTGTGTGTGTGTGTGTGTGTGTGTGTGTGTGTGTGTGTGTCTGTTCTGGGCCATCTGGCCATGGACAGACCTGACTATGGATACAATCACAACAGATTAGAATGAGGTGGAGGGGAAAGCTCCTCTTCTCTCCTTCATTTAACTCATCTCTCCTTGTCTCTCTTGCTTCATTTAACTTGCTCTACTTCTTCACTTTGTCTGTGTGCGTGGGTGTTTGTGTGTGCGTGCATGCATGTGCACGTGGAAGCATTTGAGCATATGTGCGTGTGCATTTCATGCAGAGCTTCTTTTTCGAAATGTCGTTAAGTGTGGTTATCTTGTATTGGTCAGTAATTGAGAACAAGTCACCTATTGGCTGCTAATGGGATGTATTTAGCTTCTGAGGCCGTGGTTGACATCATGGCTAACCTGCAGAATTTTAATCCCCACTGGGTCGCCATGCGGCTAACCTTGATGCTAACGAGTGTGAACGCTGCGCTGATTAAAATGATTAATAAGGCTAATGGGTGAAAAACAGTGTAAGTTTAGGCTGAAGCACTGAGACAAACAGACATGGGGGCATACAGGAACTAAGAGAGAGACACAGAGAAAGAGAGAGTGTGTGTGTTTGGGCTCCCCTCATCTCTTCATCTGCTCAAGTCTATTTGGCACTCATTCGCAATGAGTGGCTGTGACCCCAGTTCTGGCATGCTGTGAGAGTTATCTGTATGAGTGAGCGAGTGTTTAAATGTGTGTGTGTGTGTGTTTGTGTGTGTAGTGTGTGTGTGCATGTGTGGGTGGATGCTTGCACGCATTACAACACCATGGGTCTATGGCTCTTAGTGTGTGTGATGGCGTGTGTGTGTTCAGAATTGGCTCTGTGTGAAAGGAGCTAAGTGGGAGTCACCCAGAGAATGATTTTGGGCAATTTGTCTCATGTGTCTGCAGCTCCACGGTGACGTAGCTGCTGCAGAGCTGTTCTGTCCGTTTCTCTGGACCTCCTAGCGGGTGGGCCATGAGGACTGAATTTGTCTTACTGACAGACAGATTCCCCATTGTTTAAATGTGCATTCACAAGATGAGGCGTGCAGTGCACTTGAGGCGAGATGTGAAAGCTCCACAAACTGACCTTGATGGGATGTCATGTTGAGAGAAATGGCTTTTGGCCCTTTTCTTTATCTTTCTTAATGAGGTAGTACTTTGTCTATTTTGTTGTTACTTTGGATGGATATTATGTGGATATTGTAATGATGTGTTCTGTCTGTTTTAGCATCTCTTACACTGTGCATTTCATACAGTAATTTCTGCATTTCTACCCAGTCCTCAACTGTGTTTCCTCTGTTCATACACAACCTTTTGTAGGATGCAATATGTCTTCCAGCAACATCTTGAGGAAATATTGTTAATTAGTGTAACTGGCAAGTCTCAAAAATGTTAAAATTGAATGTATCAATAAAACATTCACTAACAATAAGCTTTATTTGTTATCTGCATCTTGCAAAAAAAAAAAAAACACAAAACAAAAACCCAAACAGCATCATTAAAGTTTTTTTTTTAGCAGGTTAGGGAAAGATCATGTGAGTTGTTTGTCTTAACTGCCAGTTAGTGCTCTTTTCTTTTGTTTGGAACTTGCACCTGTTGGCACTACCTTTTTGGTGGGTTGGTGGCTCAGTCTCAATGCAGCTCTACACCAGTACTTATAGCTCATGTTCATCTTGCTAACAAGAATAGAACAAACTGCAAACTACTGATAAACACTGCATTTCTTCAAAGATGTCTGTACGTCCTGGGAGAAGGAGCTCTTCTCTGTGGCTCTTCCTTATCTTTCCTACATTTTATTTCCCTGTTCCATAAGGACAGAGGATGTTGAACACTGTATAGATAATAAAATTCATTGAGGCATTGTGGGTTTCATACAGAAAAAGTGATGATTAACATGCAGTCAAAACTATGATCTTTCCTTGTTTTTTTACCAAACTGCTTTTGTTGTCAAAAACCAGGTTATTTTTAATTTTTTAATATTTAATTTTAATTTAAGTTACTTTATTAATCCCAAACTGGGAAATTACTTCTCTGCATTTAACCCATCACTGATTGAAACACACACACGCAACATGCAGTGAAACACACAGGAGCAGTGGGCTGCATCAAGCGCCCGGGGAGCATATTGGGGGTTAGTTTGTCCCTGAAATCTTGCAGTGACTTTGGCTCATGGGTCAATTGATAAATAGAGCAATACCAAATGCTATACAGATGAATTCACCTTCTTTTTCTTCTTCTTCTCATATTTCTGTATTATAATCAGCACATTTGCGTAGAGTAACATAGAAAATATTTGGTGCTTAAGCTCCATAAACTCAGGCCTGATCCTGCCCCCCAGTTTCCTGAGTGAGAACTTCTAAGTTAAAATAATATATATACAATAATTACCTGGGACATAATTATCACTTTCTCTCAAGTCATGTTCATGAAGTAGTCTGTGGCTTCAGGCCATCCACACAGCATGAACATGGTAAACTGTGGGACCTGGCAAGTGAACAGATATGAACAAATATACCTTAAAATACCAACTTGTAGAATGGAGTTTGGTTTAACAGTCTGTGTACTTGAAAGACCAGTAGGAGCAGATGGTATTTAATTGTTAATAATTCACATAAATTGAACTAACCTACCTTTGAATAATGAATCTTGTAAACAGAATAAATTCATGTAGGAATTTGGGCTAAAACCGGCCTATTTCTAGCTCTCTTGGCTCATATAAGAGGTCGTGAATTAACCCAGTGGCTATCAAAATAGAAACAGCAGTTCTGCCTCACCATCATTAGCATTAGCATCATTTACAGTAACACAGATGTCAGAAATACAATACCTGAGGATTCAATAAGGGAGCTGTATGTGTCAGATTCATCCACTAACATGGAAGCAGACTGAAAGCACACTAATCGACACTTTTGTTTAATGTTTCTAGATAGCAACACTCAGTATTGATTGGCAAGGACATAGCATGATTGCCTGATGAGCCATAGGACTTGAGCTCCTAATAACTAAAAAGTAGTGACTCTGGCAGAAATATTCATAGGCGAGGTAATGTTTGAAGATTTATTCAAGTCACATTTAGTCATGTTTCCTCTGAACTCTGAACTCCATCCTTGTTTTGGTGCATCAGAGTTAAGCAGCAGTCTGCTTTGCTTTGTGAGCAGCAAAATTCATCCACAAAACTTTGTCCACCTCAAAGCACTTCATTGAGGCATCTGTTGAATTGAACTCTAAGCACAATGATAATTCTGGTTATCTGAGCACTATGACACATAATATGTTGACTTGGTGACTCCTAATGAGGGTATCCCTTTTATCAAAACTTAGCTGCAATATACGTCATCTTTTGGATTTTTGTGCGTGTTTGCCTGAATACATGTTAAAGCAATTGCATTCTTATTGATTTTGTACAACCATGCATAAATGCTTTGAGGTTGAGGTGAACGGATGGGAAAAAGTGTTGTTCAAAATAGTCTCATGATCGTTATTAGACTATTGTTATATTCACATGCTTTATATTTCAGTGTTGTGCGTATATGAAGACATTATCAGATTGAGTTGCCTCTATTGATCCGCCTTTTTGCTGATGATAAAACGTTTCTTGACTTTATTAGAAAATGTTTAACCTGGCAAATGCTCACAGGGGTTTTCTTTAATTACCACTCGGTGATGAAAGAAGACATGGAAGTGTACAGATATCTCTGGTGATAAACAAAAATAATTATTTTTTAAAAAAAAAAATCCATCTACTTCTTCACAGCTTTCAGTTTCTAAAAAACATTTTTGCCCACAGGCTGTGTTTGTCTGAACCGTGCATTGCCTCCTGTACCTTTTACAAAGGCAGTTTTCCTGTATCTGCATTTAGTTATGTTCATAATCGTTATGGCAGTGATGTCACTGGGTTTTCTCTAAATCACAATTTAACTTCTGCCTACCGGAACTGGAAAATGTGTTACAGCTCCAGTGTAGTACTCAGTGTCACTGGGTATAGGAGCTGCCATGATAAGGGATGAGGGGTTCAGTTTGTCCATGACCCAATAGATATAAAATGTTTCTCTGATTGCGTGAGGATGTTTCCTCAAATTCAGTGAAAGACAGTCTAATGTTTTATAGGCATCCACTCTGACTGTCTACACAGAAAGTGTTGCTCTATAATAATGTCACCTGACCTCATCTATTGCTTTTTTTCATAAGAGACCTTTTTTGAAACAACTGCACCACACTGAAATGAGTATGTGTCAGGGTCCTAGTATTGTGCATGTTGGCTCACATGACTTACAGAGACACATAATGGAACTGAGCCATAGTTAACAGAATTTCTATCTGCTGTGAAAAACGCCTATTTAAACCTCGGGTCAGTTCGAAGGCTGAAGCTCGTAATGTTGATTATGTTGTATTGTAAGAGACTCTAGTTATTTTTGTCTCCCTACAGAGCTCTTGGAGTCAACACTTCTAAAAGAATCAACAAAAACTGGATGATTAAAGCTTTAGAAATTGCAGGGATGTCGAATTGGATTGCACCACACTGCGCAGGTGTGCATGTATTATGTGATATGTAATATGTCCTTCTAGTCTGAGATGCATTCTCTCTGTTTCAAGGCTGTCACATTGTCAATCAATACATATGTCTCTATATCATACACAATGGGATACTGGTTTCAAGTTGACCATAACTGAAGATGCAAACATTTACATTTAGATATGTGTTTGTGTGAAGTTTACCTTTTTTCAGCCATAACGCAGTGATCGTTCTTACTAGTTTATTTATTCTCTTTTTTTTCTTTGCACAAAACAAATCTTTACCATTCGGTGCAATTAATACACACCAATGACAATAGGTCTACAAATAACACAGCGCTAAATGGAGATGGGCACGGTAAGTCTGTATAATAGATGTATTATACAGACAGTTTGTGTTTAATGGCCTCCTAATACAGCCACATCGCCATCTAGTGACACTGTAAGGAAACACAAGCTGGAAAGCTGGCAGTTCCAGTTACATTACAGTAGCAGCTGCTTTAGTCTAGAATAGCACTGACCTTGTGTATGTCATTGGGGATATAAACATCCATTTAGGTATTCTATACAAAGGAAAGGTGTGCAAACAAATGCACAAATTACATACACACACACACACACACACACTTTCCACATATAAAAGTGAATCAGTGCACAGCTATTGTCCACAAAATCATACAAATGCTCGATTAATATTCGCAGACTTACGGCATACTGACAGCATACTGACTATAATGCCCTTCACATGAAGGCACACATATAAAAAACGTGGAGTGAAATGTAAAAAGAACATGCACAAAGCAAGAAATGCCTTTGTGATTCTTTTAGGCTCATGTTTAAACTGCAATTAACTGCAATGGATTTTTATTTTAAATTTCAAAGTGTTGTTTTACATTTGAAAAACAAATGCCCTGATTTTGTTTAACAACACGCTGACAAATTCACTTCTGTTCTTCTTCATTTATAAGGGTATGCCTTAGCATAGCACCTTCCACAATATATCTCCCCTCACACACGTGAGTGAGTGTTCAGCTCCCTGCTCCTGTCTGTACAGTGGCTGTGTATGAAGCTGTACTGTGGTGCTGTAGAGAGCTCTCATGTGGGTGACTCCATTTTCTGTGAGTGAACTGCAAAAAAAAAAAAAGAAAAAAAAAAGAAAAAGGAAATTGCAGGCATTAGTGACCACAAATGCTTTTAAGCGTAATCTCTTTGACATTTTCTAATCACTGAAATGGGCAAGTACTTTGTTTTATTTGCATTTTTAATCAATAATCACTTCCTTATTTATTGTCTTTGTTTAAATCTTGGTTCATAAAATTATTGTGCTGCCATTTTATCCAAGCCTCTCTCAAAAAATTAAAGCAGTCTCAAGAGACTATCCTGGTCAAGTAAATGTCAACTAAAATAAATGAAATGCACAATAATAAAGCCAACATCATTACTGTGACAGGACAGTCATTCCTTCTGTAATGATTTAAATGTCTCAAATCAATGTTCACACTGCCCTGGAGGTTAAATATAGTTGCCTGTGTAATTGCAGCTGCAGAAGCAAATGCAAAATGCATACACGTGTACAGACATACACTCACATGTGTGCGTGCACAGACTAACACATGGCTGCAGTGGGTGATCAAGCAGTTGACATTTGACAAGTGGATGTAAATAGTTGTGGTTTCTGCAGGCCCCAGCCCCACCCTCAACGCTGCAGAAGGGCTTGAGCTGGAAACAGCAAAGCTGAAAATCCTCTGGATAACATCTGCACCATCACACATAGCAACAGTAATGTGAAAATAAGTGTACATACACTTGCAGAAACACGCAGCCAGACACAACACACACAGACACTGAGAGATAGGAGCAGTTTTGAAAGGCTTCCTTTCCAGCATGCCTTGCATTTGAGTTGTGTTAATTTCTCAGCCCAGTTTATTTTCATCATCATGTAATAAGTCTTCAGGCATCGCTCTGTCATACACCACTCTTCTTGTTTACCACTCTCCTTGGACTGCAATTCAAGTCGTTTTTTTATCTTTTTATTTCCTATATTCTGCATGACAGTGCTTTAAAAATCTTACTGCAAGTCAAGGAACAGTTAAAAATTGAGAAATCCTTCAGATATCCACATATTACTTTCGTCTCAAATCATGCTGTGTGCATGACACCAACAATGTGGTCATGTGGTGAAAATCTGAGACAGAAGAATTACAACTAGCTTGACAAGGACTGCTTTTATTAAAAGATGCACAAATTTACAAATTATTATACAAATTATTTAGTTTCAGGTTACCAGCAGGCAGTGCAGGACATTGTGCTTTAGAGAGCAAACAGGAAAACGTAATGTCTAATGTTTAAACGGGTCCTTTTTTTTCCAACCATCCTTTATTGGAGGGACACCAGGTGTGACCAAAAGTGTCCTGCCAATTCAGTAAGTGTGCTGCCAAGTCATCTGCTTTGGACTTGGCAGCTTTGGTTTTCAGATCCATAAAAGATGTCTATGAAATAATTGTGGTGTGCTTTCATGTTCAACTGCAAAAGATCGACTTTGTGAATCCATATACCCAGTTGTCTATTATGTTAACACAGAACCTCATTAAAGGTGTCTGGAGTAGGGCCAGTTGTGTCATCTGTGTGTCCCAGTTTTGTGAGGCCTCAGTGTTTGGTCAGTGGATGTATTTGAATCAGAGCCACTGATGTAGGTCAGGAGATCAAAGTGATGCAAAAGTAAGGTTGTGGATTAAAAATTTAGTCTCTCAAAACCAATTTTTTGCATTGGGAAAGAGGCGACCTTTTACTGTTCGATAGGGCTCCATAATCACAGCATGACACATATTGTACAGGCTGCACCTTTACTGGCTGATTGTAAAGTAATTTCTGGACTGTCTGTGATCACTGGCTATGTTGTTTTGTTTTTTTTTGTTTGTTTGTTTGTTTTGTTTGTTTGTTTTGTTTTTCGAGTCCAGGAAGAGATAAGTTTGGGGTGGATAAGAGACTATTAACTTTTTCATTGGGCTATTTATCATTGCAGAATAGGTCTTGTGCGGGTTAAAAGTGAAGTACACTGGCAAAATAACATGTAGGTTTAATTACTCTGGCTATTTTCCCAAACATAATTTAGCTGTAATGAGTGAATACTGTGGAGAAAATAAATTAAATACATTGTCTCTGAAGGTTTTGTAGATGCAGTATGTTCAGTATGAACATTTTTGACTTTGCAGACTCGTTAATTAAAATGTTCATTATGCTGATGAAGGACATAATCTGGGTGGCATTGTGTTTCTTACAAAGCACATTTGCTGTTGCAGATGAGTAATTTATAAACATAATATTCAAAGACATGTTCTAGCTTGTGTGCATCTAAATAGCAGTTTTCTGTGTTTTGAAGATATGTTTTTATTGCTAATTTTTGAGTGTTCAAGCAGGCCCCAGTATTATTATCAGTACACCCACCAACAAAATTTAAAACCCAAAAACTGATTAATATTTTGTCATATGACTGGTTGACAAAGACAAAATTATAGCTTGAATTAACTTACTTACTGATTGAGCTTTTAACCTGGAACACTTCCACTCAGACTCATGAAAGGCTTTTGAATGGAGGTAATACATAATAGAGGTTGTCATTACAGAATTTAATGTGAAAAAACTTTTTGGTCCTCACATAGAGGGGATTAATACATCATCATAAGTGTACATACACTTATGTGGAGTTAAAATCAGTCATTCATAATTTTTGAAGATCCTTGTCTCATATACCTGCTTATTTCACCTTCATCAAGGGCAGATTTTGTTCTCTTTCAGAGACACCAAAATTCTGAGTCACACTGCACAGTTTATATGTGTTATTGTTGGTAAAACAACAGAGCATCAGGGGATGCACGGTATCACACCATGAAGTGCACGCACGTACACTGGCACCCTCCGTATCAGTTATTAAAATATGTTTCAGCACCAGAGAAAAGACAAGAGTATGTTAGCTGTTACAAATTATTGCCAGGAAGCATATCACAATCACACAATCATATCACCTCATCCGACAGATATCTTCTAAGGTGCTACAGGGTATCAGAAACAGTGAAAGTGTAGACACATTGCTGTAGTTGAACACAAAACTAAATATCTAAAATGCCAACTTTTGTTGGTTTTTGTAATTGTCTATAAGTGCTGGCTGTCAACTGAATGGCCAGATATTAAAACAATAGTGGATGACTACTTTCCCTCTATATTTCATTGTAAAACATTGTATTTATTCTTGAAAATATCTGCTTGTATTTAAATCAATACATGATCATGGTTCTAAACAACAAATGTTAAATCTTAGGATGAAGATGAGAAATTCAACAGACATCACAGAGACCAAAGAAGAGGGAAAATGAGAAAAACTTCAACACCTGAACTGCCATCAATACTGCTAAAGTGAGGGGCTAAAACAAAAGAACAAACAAAACAATAAGTAAAAGTAAATAAGTAAAGTAAAAAATTATGATTAGTAATGAATTACAGAATTTATTTGTAGGAATAAATAGACCTTTCTGTTACTTAGCATCCCCATTTAATGCTGAGAAACAATCATATGACTTCATATTTAGACTATGAAAATTAATATGCATGAAATTCAATTCAATCAAAATTTCTTGTTTGTTTAAAAGTGAAAAGCAAAGATGTTTTTCAAAAATCTGGTACTAAACTCTACTTTTTTGTATCAGCTCCCCTCTGAAGATAAATATTATTGTTGTAGGGAAGAATTTTATTTGTTGAATCAGTGAGTTCAGGATGTTATTTGTTGTTTGTTAATTCCACTTCCACTGTTTTTTTTTATTGTTATTATTGTTTCAGATTGTTCTATCCACACTGTTGTGTGCAGTCTGGAGCCACAGTGTACATGAATTCATTCTTTCTTCACAGGACATATGCGTGTTATGATTCTTATGTCCTTTAATCTCTTAAATGATAAATTAGAAATTGATGAGCAGTAAAAATAGAAAACTCTAGATAGCACACCAGTTTACTGTTGTTGATCACAATTCACTTCATGTTCACTTTTTTTTAAATTTTTTTAATTAAAGCTGAACATTTCATGATGGCTGTGATGGCTGCTTGTCTGAACACAATAGCTCTTACATTGATGTTTTCAGGCAATTTCCTGTTTTTATCTCTTTTATCAGCAACAAACTCTTCACCAGTAGAGTTTGATACAACTCCAAGTATTTGTCATGGAGCTGATTCTGTAACAGAGAATAAAACTCAAAGTTATCATTTGAATTTAATGAAATGAACAGAAGCCAAGATGGCTACAGTTTGACGTTTTTACTCAGCTCGTTTATTTAAGGTCGGCCCTGCCACACAATTTCCAAGAAGGTACAAGACATGTTGACGGTAAAGCCAGTCTCGACACACTGTTCATCGGTTTACAGGAAATCCACAATGACAAACAGCCCCTCATTCAGTTTAAGACCTTGACATGAGAACAGACTGAAGCTGCAGGTTCAGCACACTATAGTCAAAAATGTTTTAAACTAGTTTACTGTAGAAAGTGTCCATAAGGTATGAATCTTTTAAGAAATTTGTAAGGCATCCCAAAAATCATAGAAGAACAAAACCTGACTTCAGAACCAGCCAATCACAGCTGTAGCATTTGATGAACCAAACATTTTAACATAAGAAATTTTAGAAAAACGTAATGAGTGGTGATAGTGCATAGTCACTAAGTTATGGAGCCATAAGTGCCAAGTCTGTAAATGAAAGAGTGATGGTTGTTTATTTATAGAGATACTTGGTACTTGGTATAAAAAGAAAATATAAATCTTTTCACAAAGTGCGTAAAGATGTGTCTTAAAGAGACATTTTTTTTTATAATATTCCCAGAATTAGAAGATAGTATCCAAAATATAAGGGGAAACATATCATTAGAGTTACAGCCAACTATGCTGTTTGCTAGTTACCATTACCTTAGTTAGCTCAGATAGACCTAGAGCTCTCTGGACTGTGATCGGACCAGGACCCTGGATTACAGGGGGAGTCACAATGGGCAACAGGACTCAGCTGAACAGCCAGTGAAGACAGCTGGACACCAGACCCAGAGCAGACAGCCTCAGAGACTAGCGGAGGCCACTTTGACAACAGGGGATACAGAGTGGAGATGATTTACAGAAGCTCGGATGAGGACTTATAAATCAACGCAGTGCATTATGAAGTTAACCTAAACCACAGCTTGTAGTTCATGTAATCAGTAAACCCTTACAGGAAACCCACAGTGACAAACATCCCATCATATGCCAGTGCTCAGTATGCAGACAGACTTAAGCTGCAGATTAGTTGCCTACTGTGTTGGTGTATATATATATATATATATGGTGCAAATCTCTCCTGACCTCCAGTGGAGATGATGTGTAAAGACAAAACTTTTATTCACCCAACAACAACAATGTAATTCAAGCATTAGGTGGCCAATACACAATATAGAATTTAGGTGAATTTAGTTCAGTTCTATTAAAAAAATGCTGAAGTGACTTTGACAAAGGTACAGTGTGAAGAAAGGATTATTCACAGAAATGTTTACATGTCAATACAACAAAAAAAGATTCCATTATGTAAGTAGTCTAAGTAGTTAATAATGCAGTAAAGTTGACTAACTGATGACTTTGTAGTTGTAGTTGTAGTTGTGTAAAACACCACCAGCTGTGTTTAATGACACTGGACAAATGTCAAATTATCTTTTAGGATAAAGATGTGTGTATAACACAAGTTTGTTTGAGCTCATAATGGGCAAACACACCAGAAGGCAGAAGCTGGATAAGATTTGCTTTTTGTATTTCAACATGTTTTCCCAGTGTTTTCAGTTCAGCTTTCAGTGTTGTTACTGGTGGGATATCTGGATATACTTAAGCTTGCTTGATTAATGACGTTATAATAAAATGTCAGCCTCACCCCCTGGAAAAACTTACAAACAATTTTGTTCCCTTTAAGAAACATTTTCTGTCATTTGGCTAACATTTTTTTAAGCTAGTTTAACATTTCATTTTTTTTACACAAAGGACTAAACTATTATTATTTTTTTATTGTAGAACAATGCACAGTATTTCCTAAGTGCATAATCTTGTTCATTTGCTCTATCATCAATTGTTAATAAATCATCAGATAACAACAGCATATGAAATCTTACACTCATATTGCAGTTCTCTGCTAGTCATCTTCTAAGACATATACTCTTTATACTTTTTACTTAACAATAAAACAAAGACATTAATGACCTGAAAAAATTAAGCAATTATTAAATCAAGTAAAAGTTACAACTGTGATTTCAGTTGGGACACTCTGTAAAACATAAATAAAACAGAATGCAACGATCAGATTCTTTTCGATCTTCGACTTCAATTCTTATTGACCTATATTCAGTTGATTACAGTCAGAAAACAAGATATAAAACGAAAACTGATTTAACATACTGTTTTTTAGTAAATAGACTCATTCTGACTCATTCATGTACAACCCAAAATATCATCAGAAAATTCAAAGAATCTCTACACATAAGGAGCAATGCCAACACTAAATGGTCATCACTGACTTGCCTGTATAAAGGATACTACTACAAGGGCTCAGGAGCACTTCAGAAAACCATAGTTTGTGAACACAGTTCACCGTTGCATCACAAAATGCAAATAAAGACTCTGCCATGCAAAGAAAGTCCACATATCAATGATATCCAGAAATGTTCCTGACTTCTTTGGGATCAAGCTCATCTGAGACTGTCTAATGCAAAGTGAAAACTGCTGTGCTCAGATGAGTTGACATTTCATATTGCTTTTGGAAATCATGGACATTGTGTCCTCTGGGCTACAAAGGAAAACGACTGTCCAGATTGTTACTAGAACAAAGTTCAAAAGCCAGCATCTGATACGGTAGGGGGATGTGTTAGTCCCCATCGCATGGCTAACTTGCACATCTGTGAAGCACCATTAATGTTGAAAAATTGACACAAAGAATGTCCTCTTCAAAGCCACATTCTACATACGTTACAACAGTGTGGCTTCATAGTAAAAGAGTGCAGATACTAGGCTAAACATGCTAATAGATGTGGCCTGCTTGCAGTCCAGGCCTGTCTCTCATTAAAAGTTTGTGACACATTATGAAGCACAAAACATGATGATGGAGACGCCAACCCATTGAGCAACTGAAGTCGTGTGTCAAGCAAGAACAGGAAAGAACTTCACTTTCAAAACTTAAACAATTAGTGTCCAGAGTTCTCAAGCGCTTCCTGAGAGTTGTTAAAAGAAAATGTAACAGTGGAAAGCGTGCCCCTCTCACAACTTTTTTGGAAAGTGTCATATCTAAAAACAAAAGCAACAAATAAAATAAAAACAATTGATAATAATTTACAAGTCAGCACATTCTGTTTCTGTTCACATTTTACAGAGCATCCCAACATTTTGGAATCCTGGTTGTACATGTCTGAGTTGTTTCAATTCAAACAAACTACTTACTACCCTAAACAAAAACAAGAAACATAAATCCTCCATACACATCACCAATTCAAGCATTAAAAATCTGTATTTAAATGTGTGTTTTTTTAAATAAATAAATAACATCTTTCAAGCAAACTGTTCATTAGCATTTTGCAAAAGTCTGACCCAAAAAGTCTAATAAAATTCTGATTCAATGTTGCAAAGAAACACTACAAAGCCAGCCTGTTAAACTCAGCCATTTTGTGCCCCATCCACAATATCTGCAGGTAATAACTAACCCATTAGATGAGCTTGACCTCTGCCTGCACGGCACAATGTGGCTTTTTCTGCTTGACACAAGTAGGTTAAGTTAATAAATGTAAAGGTAATTACAACCAACTACAACCATAGTATCTAAATCAGGAGACCAAATATAATCAGGGTATCTGGAGATGATTTTGCATCGGTATATTAACTTGTTAACCTTTTACTGGGAATCATGGTAAAAGAGCGTTCCCATGCCTGCTGTCCCCAGTCTCTCTGTGTGGTGTCAGTGTCCTCTTTTGTGTCAATATCAGTTAAAAATTAGCATTTTGTTGTGAGAAATTGAACATGTGGCATAAGAATGTCTAAGGAGTATTAATTAGGTGAGTCTTAAGAGCTGGCAGCCCTAAGTATTATTCTCAACAAGAAATTCTGTTCATCAGGTCAGTCAATATCTGATCTTGTGATCAACTATGGTTGACTAAAGTTTGTAAACTTGCTACCGTTGGAAAAATGGTTACATAACTTTCGAATGAGCCGCAACAATTACACAAGTGTGCTCCAGTACTTAACAAGTAGCACTGCTCCTCTGCTTAGCAGGAAAGAATTGAGCTTCAACTATCTCCTCTGACATATTGATCTTGTGGCATATGCAACTGACTAATGTCTCCAAATGTCCTGAATTTTGTTGACATTTTTTTATAGGTAACATTAGATATCGTACATGTACTGTGATTGTGCTTTAGATAAGACAATGCTTTTCTAAAACTTTTCACTTAAAGATGATTGAAATGATTTTATCACCTTTTTTGGTTAAATAAAATGTTAACAGCAAAAAAAAACCCAAAAAAATCTTTGGTCACTGTCAGAGTTTCTGAAGACCACTTTGAAGTTTCTCTGGACTTGACTCATTTTTCTTTTTAAAAAGATTTTTGAGCTTTAAAGATTTTTTGCTCTTTTCTTTATCTCTGTGCCCTTCACAGGGCAATGCAGATGGGACGGCATTTCTTGGTGGCAACGGTGGCTCCACCTCTGCTAGCAGCCTGCTTGGGGACAGGTTTGGTGCTGAGGAAGAGAGGCTGTTTGGAGTCGTAGCCATGGAGTTGCAGGACTTCTCAAGGATTCCATCATAAACAAGCTGGCTCAACTGGCCAACGGGGAAAAGATCTGATGACGACTTCCATGGCCCCTGGGAGGTTACCATAAGATCTGGCGGCTCAGATGAAGATGAACTTGATTCCAATGCTTTGAACTCTTCCTTAAGTATTGATTCTTTGGGTATTTCCATTGGAACATCAACTCTGTCCCAAGTATTTTTTTCTGTGAAGCTGTCTGTGGAACTGTCAGTGTTATTTCTTGCCATTCTTGGTATTCTCCTTCTGAGAGAACCAGCAGCTATCTCAAGTTCATCTCTCAGTGTTCTTCTACTTGTCAATGGTTCTAAACTAAACTCTTGTTTCTCTGCAGAGGATGAAGTATCTGTAAGTACTTCAAGTGCCTCAAATTTCTCTCTGGGTAGCATCCTTATGGAAGCAGTATCTGTACAATACTCCAGCTCATCTCTAGATATCTTTCTTGATGGTGTTCTAGTGGTCTCAACCATTTTGTCTTTTGTTAATGCCCTTGCAGCGGAATCAAGCTGGCATTCTCCTTTATTCCTCAGGAGCTTTCTAGAACTTGTATCGAGGGATGTTCCCATTGAATCCCTTGTAATCCTTCTGGATACTGAGTCAAATGGACGTTCAACATCATCTCGCATTATCTTTCTTGTGGCACTGTCCACTGAAACCCCTATCATATCTCCTGATATCTTCCTAGATGCCACATCGGTTTTTCCATCTAATTCATTCCAAAGACTCTTTCTTACATCCACAGGTAAATCACTTCTTTCTCTGTGTATATTCCTTGAACTAGTGTCCACCAAATCCCCTTTTGTATCTCCCTCTACTTTCCTGGCTGGAAAGTCTGCATCCAATTCATTGGAAAGCCCCTTTCTGACTGTAACAGTCATGGGAACTTCACCCCTGTCCAATGCTTTGTCTTTCATTACCTTTCTGCAGGAAACATCTACAGAGGCATCACACTCTTGGACAGAAATTCTGCGAACTGGCAATTCAACAATAGCTTCTACTTCTTTACTCAAGGGCTTTGTGATGGAGCTGTCTGAAAGCAGCTCAGCTTCATCATGATAGAGCTTTTGAGAGGAACTGTCAACAGTGGGACATGGGAACAGTTTGCTGAGAGGAGCTGAAGTCATATATTCTGTATCTGAAAACATCTCTTCGGAGTCTCTATTAGAGTAAGGAAAGGAAGAATAGGGAAGGAAAGGACAAGAAAAGAAGGAAGGAAATCAAGGAAAGAGCAAGGTCTGTATCAACACAGGTGTTGCTGAAACACAGTGGTTTAGTATGAACAGCGTGTGAAAACAAATTGATGTGTAAAAGTTGTGGGCAGGGAGACATACTGTTTCTTTAGCGATTTCAGGAAACGTCCCTCTTCCTCATCAAAGCAAGGGTATGGGGATCGGATGGGGATGAGAAGGTCTGGGTCTGACGAGACCATGCTAGCAGTTGGCTGAGTGATGATGCCGGTACGACGTGACCGACGTATGGTGGATCCCTTTGTTCGAGGAGAGCGCTTCATTGGTGGAACTGGAGGAGGAAGGCCAAAGATTAACCAATCAGCAAAGCTGCTATGTTCATACATAACACACAGTGGTAAAGTGGTAGCAATGAATATGTACCCCTAGTTTTTAACTTAAACTGATAGCACCAGAAAATGTGTAGTCCTAGAACCATGGTGATGTAGGGACTACTGAGAAGGGCTTGTTTGCAAGCTACTGTAGCTAAAACACTAGTGAGCTGGGAACATGCTTGTGCTAGTCAGTCACAATAGGTGTTTAAAATTCTTTCCTGAGTTTTATCTGACGCATGTTGACAGGATTCTTGGCTGCATATACCACAATGCTCTGTTCAACAGGTGATGATTACTAAAATGCATCACAATGAAGATTGATCATTTGATTCTCTGAACACATTCACGGAATTCGCAGCTCCATATTGACTCGTATGTTATATCCCTGATGTATGTACGGCATACAGATTAAAAGAGAATCCAGTGACTAGTGGGGAAACACAAGGTTTGAGGTCATGGCCTCCACAGTCACCAGGTCTGAAAATGATTGAAGGGTTTTTGGACATTAATGGGTATTTAAATAAAGAATCAAAAACTCATAACTCATTCCTACCCACCTGGCATGTGTTGTAAGATTGGAGAAGCAGACTCTTCTAACAAATCCTCTAAAGATCCATGGAGAGAGCTGTGGCATGAACAAGATGCCTGTGGCACTCGGGGCAACCCAAGGGCAAGTGAGTCTGAATAGAGCTGAGCAGTGAGGTTTGCCAGGCCAGGATTTCTAATGATGGGGAAGCCACAAAGGCGTTCAATTTGCTGCCAGCGATGGAGGCGCTCCCGTAGGCAGGCTGTTACTTCAGACAAAGAATTCCTTTTGGAGATAGAAAGACCTTTGTGATATAGCTATATTACACATTACACAAACAAAACTTGCACAGGTAATTTTGTGACTCACTTTGCCTCCAGGATCTTGTGGTCAACTTGGTCTAGAGAGGAGCTGTGAGCGACATGGAGTGTGCCCAGCACAGAGCTCCTCTTCTTCTTAATCCTCTCAGCCTGCAAGAACCATTAGCAGTAGGTTCAGGTCAGTTGATAAAAATTGCTTTGCAATTTGTTGCTTATGTATCCAATGAAGTCACCAAAAATCATTACTATTTTTTTTATTTATGTCTCCCTTTTTCATGAATTACCTCTTCCTTGGCACATGCAAGCTGTAGTACAGCACTCTGCTTCTTTACATTGTAGTACTGGACCTCTACCTCATGTGTCAGCTGCAGCCACTGCTGGAGGGCCTCTGAGGCTGTCCAGCTGGCATGCATGTCCATCTCTGCCTGCTTCAATGCTCCAAGGACCTAAGGAATGGCATCAGTCAAGTTTTACAGATCAGTGTGCAGAAAAAATGCTGAAAACTGCAGTTAAACCTTAAAGGTTTTCCTTTCCTTTTAACTATTCAAACTATTCAAGCTATTGCAAGAACAATGAACATCTAGTGCACAATTTGCAAAGTTGCTTCCCCTGGTTGTATGGTGTGTTGTGTGTCTACCTGCTCCAACTCTTCCTCTGCATATCGAAGGCGGCTGAGCTCACTGACAGCTCCCTGCCTCAGTTCATGTAGACGATTAGCCTCCTCCTGCGCCCCCATGATCTCGTCCCTCATCTTCTCCTCAAGATTCTGTTTCTCCTCTGCAACATTACGTTTTTCTTCCTGGGCTCGCTCCAGTCTGAAAGTGTCATGTTTTTAGCGCAACCACACAAAAAGTCAATTCTATAGTTTAGAGTAAGTGACAGATACTGAACATGAAAACCTACTGTTCCTGCAGATCTATGAGGCTCTGTTCAGCTCTCTGCAGACTTTCCAAATCTTTCATCATCTTGGAAATATGGATTTTACTGGCTTTGTTCTGGGCTTGGGCAAACCAGCAGCCTCCAACTCCCATCACCACTGATACAATTAGAAGCAAGTCCTTCATGTAGTTATGAGGGGGACCTATGGTGGAATAGAATTTCCTTATTATTTATGGTGTATGGATCATTAATGCATTATTGGTGATTGAATGGTAAAAAATAATTTTAATAGCACATAAAGTTAGCAACATGGAGTAAGGCAAAAAACAGAAACTAACTAACCTTGCACAATGGGAACATGTCAGTACTTTCCTTCAAATACTGGAAAAATCTGGGCTGACTGGGTAAGTTTCCCCAGATTTTGGTATGCAAACTAAAGGAACATATACATTAAACAGATATAAGATTAGGGTGAGGATTTGTTCTTACGTGTAGGTGGTCCAAACAGAACAACATCTAGAGCTTTAATGTTGAGCTTCTGTTTGTCTCTCTGGTCCTGAATCTTCAGCTGGCCACTCAGGAAGGAAGGCTCATTGGCTGCAATCCTGTGCACAGATGTGATAGATATTTCAGCTTGTTGATGTTTTTAGCACGCACAACAGTTTGTCTTGACTTTAGCATCGTTATTGGATATTCTCACCTGGGGAGTGTGTTTCCATTGACTTTAAAGTCTTTAAAGTTCTTCTCATACTGTGGCAACTCAACAAACTCCTTGAGCCAGCGAAGGACTGCATCTTGAGTCCAATTATGTACTGAGATGTGAGACAAGAAAAGAACATAAAGTGAGACAAAAAATGAGACAACGTGTAGCTGGATACCTTTGTACACAAACACACAGACACTTGCTTTCTCATGTAAGTATACCTTCAGATGACTTCCAGCCCCTCCAGAGCTCCTCAACTGTGATGTGCTGGTCTTCTCTGTGCAGGTTGCTGTGTTTGTTGGTCTGCTGCTGCTTCATGTCTTCAATGATGAACTGCAAAGAGAGGGGAGGCACAGAAGGAGGAAATTAAAAACAAAGACTTTTTTTTAACTTTAAAGAGCAAGGTTAGAGGGCATAAGTCAAAAACATTAGCTGAGGACAAATGTCTCTATCTAAAATAAACTGGGTGGGGGTTGCAGTGTGTGTGTGTTATGTTCTTGGATTTCAGACTTGGAAAAAGGACTGGGTGTTTTGAGACTGTTTTTATTTAGAATGCATACAGAAGCTGGAGTGTGTATTGCAAACTTCAGTGGTTGCGCATGTGTCTCTCTGTGATTGAGTGCTGTCTTGGAATGTGTTCTTGGCTGTAAACTGAGGCTTCATATGATGGCTAGAGGAATTTTGCGACAACTGCAACCTGAGCCCCTGGATACTGCATTCTGGAAGTCAAATGCATTCTAAAACTATGGATTTACTACCAATATCACATACAGCTAGAGATACACACAATCCTTGGACCAAATATGCATTCACTCTCGATATGATTTACTCAGTAATTTTAAACTGAACACTGAAACACTAAAAACATGTGCAACAGAATGCACAACATCACAAACAGCTTTACACATGCACAGATTCATATGCATAGATGATTACATGACCAAATGAAAAAAATGTTGTTTTTGGCTCATCAACAAAATCTTTTTTTGCAGAGAAGAAAACTGTATTTAGGTTTTGTATCATATTAAAGGCCTGCAAGAAAGCAACAGGTTACTGTTTCAAATCTTGTTTTGCAACATAATATTGTAATATTTAGGAAATGTCACTAATAACATTTATTTAGTTTTTTTTTATTTCTTTTTACTTGACAAAAGAAACTCATGCAATTAACTAATACAAATAACAGTGTAAGTGTAATAAAATTGAACCATACACTTGTTTTTGCAGACTTATTTACAACACACGCAAGCAGTGTTTCTTCTCAAGTGGTTTATGACAACTAAAACAAACTTGTTGAAGTATAAAGGATGCTGGAGTCAGCAAACATTAAAAGGAGTTTTACTACTTTTAAGTATGACCGTGAAGGTCACCAGTGTTACAGTATTCTATTAGTGCAAACCATTTTTGTCACTGAGCCAAAAGCAAAGTTATACTGTTGCTATCCTTGAAGCAGCACTTGACTCTACCACCAGCCAGGACACCTGTTGTTGTATTACTTTACCCAGACTGCCTCTTGCATTTAAGAACATACAAGCACAAGGATTTATAGCAATTAAGAAGATGCAGAAACATTTTAATAAGGGTGAGTTTTGTACCTCCACACTCTCCTCCACCTCAATCCCACCATCTTGGTCATCGTCCATCATCTGATGGATGCTCCGCAGGGCCTCCAGGCTGTAGCGGTCTGCCTCACTCATACATGGTGGAGACACCACCATGCAGGGATCTGCATCAGTCAGGAGGCCATGGCATTACATCAATCATTATTTCACTGAATTTATCAACCGAGTGCCTTTCGTTTATTATCCTATTCAGTCACTTAGTTCAGCTGATCTATAAACCAAATCTAAGTCTGTCTTTTGTTTGTCCACTGCTCCTCTCAGAGCAGATACAAGGAAAGATCATCCTTTTTCACAGTACTGAGATACTGTGATTCTTAGCTTATAAAAGGAATGTGCAATGCGTCATCCAATTCATTTGCTTACTTAAACACAAAGTCTGGGGTGAGAATTATTAGTTGCATGTTTATCAAAATTAATTACAAAGGATATCTTGCTAGACTAGTGGTTAAGACATGTGCAATATAATAAGGCACATATAATCTCAATGTCCCCAATTTGATTCTTGTTGCATGGCACCTCCCTCTCCCTGTGTTTTCTGTTTGTCTCTGTCAATCAGACATTGTTTATCTGTATTCATACGCGGGTATCTGTTTATAGATAAGCCAAAAAATCTTCTGAAGTTGCTTACCAGACTGTAGACAATTATCAGAATATTCACTGGTTACACAAACTTTGAAACATTGACAACACTGGCCCCCAGTTGCTAAATTGTTGTCAGACGATTGTTGATGAGTTCTGAAATGGGGCAACCTACAGCATAATGCCAATGAAACAAAAGAACATTTATGTCACTAATTATTACAGCTGCAGAATTACATCAAGATTGGTCCAGATTACCATCATAAAAAGAAAAATGTTTTAAAATAAAACAACTATAGCACCTTCAGCTGGTTTGACCAAAGTTTGGGGTTCAGTCTTTCACTCAAGCACACTGCAAGATGATGTATGGCAAATGTATTTGGTCGCTTTCTGGAGAACTTGTTATCATGAACAAAACAGCTGTAATACTGGAACACAAATACATGAGAAGATGACACAACTTTACGTCATCTGTCACACTGAGTCAGAGCCCATTTTTGTCTCTGTGACTCTGGAGCTTTTAGTGCTCCAAGAATATGAGGGACGGGGGGGGGGTCAAAGGTCTGCTTGTAAATACCACTTTCAAAACAAGGTCAACAACACAAAGCACTCCCTGTAAGGATGTATATGAGAAAGAACAAATCCATGGGAAAAAGTGACATCTGGGGAGAAAACAGAATTTTGATTTCTGATGTTAACCTCAGAACATTTTTGCAAAAATGTTCAATAACATGTCCAGTTAAAGTCAGCACAGGACCATAGAAGCATGTTAGTGCAAGATGATCCTGTGACACTGGCCTCCATACTGCTAGAGGAGTATCACATGTACTTGGAGAAGATATCTGCAGAAAGAACAGCACACACTGAACAAGGGGAGACAAAATGGGTTGAAAATGGTTCATTGTTTCTTTGATTTATGTATGTATGACAAAATCAAAGCTGTTCTTCTCAAAATAATTATTGGCAAATCATTTAAATATCTTGGTTCACTTGAAATGGTCAGTGCCTTGAAATATTAAGACCTTTGAGAGTGATTATCTATAAATGTGATTAATGCTCATCTGTTCACTCTCACAGCCAGGAGCTGAATACATACTGCTGAGGGAAGAGACATCGCTCCCCTGTATGTTGACAAAACCTGCAATTCTCAACAGTGAACATACTTCTCAGCTGGATGGGCTATCAAGTATCAGTGGTGTATGCAAAGGCCATACGAACAGTGTGTATGACTGGGTGGGACGTCCATTTATGACCTGAAATTAACCCGTTCCACAGGTGAGCTGAAGCTGTTGGAGTCCAAGGCAGACTGGAACACAAAGCAACTAGAACAGTCTTGAGGTCAAAATTAAACCTCTAAACAAAGTCCTGCAAAATTTAGTATTGTCATATTTTTTTACTGACTTATAGGTAACAAGAAAGAACATGTTATTATTTCCTAAAAGTCTTTATGGCAGCATATACAATATAAAAATATGCAAAATTTTATCAATAGGCCCAAGCGTTCTGATAATTTGAGCTGTTTTCTACAGATGTGAGATAACTGTGTTTTTAAACAAGACAGCACACTTTTATCAAAACCTTTATCACTTTTTCAAACTGCACTTTTGTTATTAGAATGCCAACTAAGAATGAGTTAGATCAAAAACCAACCACAAGTCTTTAAAAATGAATCCAATTTCAAATCTGCTGTACGATATATTGAGATTTTTAGCAGTGTCGACGTGCAAACAGAGACACTGATGTCCTGCCTATAGGGCCTAACAGCTGTGATGATGACAGGGCAGATTTGAATGAAATGCATAAGAGTGAGAAATGATTTCCCAATTTCCCAATTGATCCGGTCTACCTTTCATTCAGGACGTACCTGTTGGGTCGAAAGCTGTGCTCCCACCAGGGAGGGTGAAACCCTGCAGGTCTCCGGCGCCCTGCGCCGCCGCAAAGAGCGCAGCGGGGAAAGCGAGGAGCAACAGAGGGGACAGAGGCAGCATTTCGGGTGGTGGATACTATTCTCCTTCAGAGTCAGAAAACTCTTCAGAACAGATGGAGAAAGGACATATACGGCACTAACCGCCGTCTAGGAGGCACCAATTTCAGTCTGCGAAATGTGTTGAGCGATCTCTGTTGCTATTACAGGCACGGCCGGGAACGAGATGTGATACTGATGATTCACTTGAGAAAGAGGTAAACTGGATTATAGTGAGCCTCTATATGAACGAGAGCACACAAAATGTTCCAACACACTTCACAAAGTTGGCAGTAACGATTTGCAGAGTCATCCAAACACAAGAAAGTCGTGCGCAAAAATACTCCCGGGTAGTGGTATTTCAGCAAAATGACATTTATGAATCCATACTAGGCTTAATGAAAAAGTTTGAATAAAGGTTCCCGAGCCTCGTCCATCGTTCATAAAATCCAGAATCACAGCCACACGCAAGGTGGCAGGTCTTAAGATTTTAAGGGCGCATGAAAACACCCTACTTAGATCAGATGAAATGGCAAAGCGACATATATGATCCTCCTAAGAGTCCGGATTGCTTCTCGCTTCCTTTTTGTTCACTTCGAGTCTGTGTTATGTCGCCTTCTGGTTCCTTTATAAGCCAGCTGATCGTACTTGTCTCTGTTCTCGCTTCTGTCACTCCTTTCCCAACAAAGACGTAGAAATGTGACGTTCTTACTCGGAACCGACCACTTCCCCCTCCCTCCTATCTCTCTCCCTCAGGCAACGGGGCCCCCAAGCACGTTATTATGTTTCTAACCCACTCCCCAAACCCAAGCCCAAGGAGATCAAACATTCTACTTTGCCAAAGGGTGACCTCGATATGCAGTTTTTTTTGGATAGGATTAGTCCATGACTTGTGAGAGAACTGAGCAACTCTTACTAAATGATTTTAACTGTCCTCTCTGTTTTTATGGCTTTACAGATCCTGGTTTGGGAAGGGGATCAATGAAAGCCCCTTAGACCCCACTATGTGAAGTACTGCTTAAGATCAGGACTATCATGCCAGGAATAGCACGCCACATTACACGCTGTCTGGGCCTTGTAGTTGTATTCCTTCTTCACAGATCTTCTAGCTATGCAGAAAGTCCTATAAATGTTTGCACACCTGTTTGTTATGTCTGTATACGCTTGCAATTTCTTCAGCACACTCATGCAGGAACACACTGACGCACACAGTATACCTCATTAAAAAACTGTTGGTGGAAACGTCGAGAGTGTGAGGGACACAAACAGACCGCAAGACTTAAAAGTGTGTGTATGTGTGTGTGCAGTAAACAGTAATGCCGTGTCAGGTTTCATTCCAGCAATTCGGCTCTTAGTTTAAAAATAGTGGGGCCGATTTGACCTCTGCCCTGTGGAGCATGCCCAAGTGGCAAGTGTCCAATAAGGCTTCAGCAGGATGTGAACGCAGATACAATTTATGTGCATTTTACATGACCGGATCACTTCTCCTCTGCAAAACTACACCTACAACGTCGCTGGAACACTGAAAGTACATCCTCGAGCAAACTGCTGTGGGTGAACTGATACAAAACACTGAATCAAAACCAGAGATGATGCATCTTCTGTGTACTGAGAGTGCACTCACTGTTCACACTTGATGCTGGAAATCGATGGCAGCTCCAAGAGGTGTTGCTGGAATGTAAATGCAGACATGATGAAAAGGCATATGTGAGAAACCCCCAACTGGAACTAAGCTGGCCAACCTACCATATGAACTTGGGACCCAATTTTGAAACATGACACATAGTAAAAATAAATGAAATCAAGATAAATTTGGGGATATTCTAAACAAGTCAAGTACTCTTGGTTGTGTTTTTAAGGCAACATAACCGGAATGACAAGTCAGATCAATGTTCAACCTGCGAAATAAAGTAGGTAGAGAGGCGGAACAAACGAGTGAATATGTGCAAATAATCAGGTCCTTGAATAAAACCCCAAAGAACAACAAAGGCAGACTATACTAAAATTACTTCTACTGTATTTGCATTCAGGTAGCACGTTTTGAGTTGACTTAACAGTAATTTACATAAACCAAGTACCGTAACTTTTTTTAAAGGCTTCAGGGAAATAAGCGCTGCTGTGCACACAAACACACTGATTGTGCTTAGATATGCACTTTGGAACAATGAACTGCATGCTGATTAGAAAACACAGGCCTCTCTCAGAACACACTGATAGTGTATTACATATTGTCACAGACATACACAAATGAAAAATATCATTTTCGATAGAAAAGTAATGTGGGACTGATCAAGTTAAGCCTAAGAAGATGTAAGGTAATGATTGCAGGCAGAGTTCTGATGAGTCTCCTAAAAACATTCGCCTGGTTGTTTCTTTTCCTGTTATATACATCATGCAGGATAGTTGAGACCACTGTAATGCCTGATACGTAATGATGAATTTGGTGAACTATTATCTAAAGGAGAAAAGCAGAGGAGCAGCAGTCAGATTAAGAGACACACTACAAGCCATTTCCATCTTGACCAACCCAATGAGGCCAAACTTCAATAAGAGTAAACAGCTTCTATTTGGTAACAAAGGTGAACTTACTATCCAGAATCACACAAAAAATGTAAAAATGTACCTCAGCAAAAGCTTATAAAATATAATATGAATAAAATAATATAATAATATTCCTTGGTCCGTAAAAACTATGTTACTCTTAAAACTTTTTCCCTTGCACACAAGAGTTAACTCAAGCTTTTCAGTAAAAACACAACCTAAGTAAAAAGAGAACATCGTGAAAAACTCACAGGCATATAAAAGCAATATGTTCACTGTACAAGTCAGGTTGCTGTGAGAGTTACAAGGCAGATTCATCTTCTTTCAGGTGAAGGTCTTGGATCTTAAGGTCCTTTGACATATGCACCAGAAACCACAAGAGGGAGACACAGAGATGATTCAGTCATCCTCAGAATTTTCTTTAGCCACGTCTTTTTTAACCTCAGCTCTCTTAGGCATTCCCAATGATCACAGTTGCTCTCTAATGAAGGGTTTCTTAGTCTGCAATGCGTGCACAATTACTCACAGGTCCACGAGCCTCTTTGGAAAGTATGTGCACACATTGTCTCAGTGGGTCATTCAAAGTACACACACAACAAACAACACAATCACACAGAATAAGTATTACTATGACGGCAGCGACATGTTTGATGCCCCAGACGACATGCCTGAATCAGTACTGTTGTAAGCCCCTTGGCCATCCGCGAGTCCCCCTGAAGAGGATGATGGTGAGGATGAAGATGCTGGTGACAACGAAGAGGTGCTATGTGACCGCAGAATAGCTCCAGCAGCATTGCAGTGGGGCCGTGGCCCTGGTTCAGGGGTGTAGGTGAAGGTGAGGGCAGTGGAGTAGATGATTCCGTCATTGCGGACCAGCATGACAGGGACCTGAACTGGCTGTCTCACCCAGCGCCAGCCCTCCCTGAAGGCAGAAATGTCCGGCACCACGCAGAGGACGCTCTCTCCACATCTAGGAGGACAGATGGATGAGACAAGGGTTTGAGTATTTGAGCCATTACACACTAATATGCATAAACAGATAAAAAAAAAACAACAACTCACCTGTACATGGTGTCAGCCTCAACATCTCCAAACCACACTCTGAGGTTAGGGGTGAAGTTCTGTCCTGTCAGCTCCAACATTGCCACATCTCCCCCTCCGTTTAACTTGACACAGACATACAGACAATTTTTTGTCTTTAATTGGGCTCTACAAGCTGTGTAAAACACTAACTCTGGCTGATAATAAGTGTAACAAACACATTTTCAACAGAAAAGGCAGTGTGCATACCTGCAGGCTTTCCACCACAGGGACAGGTGTGACCGGTGTGGGGACAGGGCCCATACCTTCATAAAATGTGTATTCTGCCTTGTCAGTGCTAATGATGGTCCAGCAGGCCCCATCATTAATAATTTCCTTGTTAGTCTCTTTGGAGCACGCTGGGGCCTGGAAGAAAAAAAACACACTTTCAGCAAGATACCATAGTGTTAGGTAGGAGATCGCCAATGACAGGGATGAAGATTAGACACTCTTCTTTTGCCCTGGATTGCTCTTTAAAACAAAAAGTAGTTAATGCCCTTACAGCTCATGATAAAACACCCCGGAGAAACATCACAGGAGATCTCACTATATCTCACAATATTAACATCTATTTTGCAGAAACTTTTTTTTCAGTTGTTGCAAAGCGGGATATGCTCTTACATCCAGTACTGGTTACACAAATAAAAATCACATTCATTTTCTCTCATTTTCAGCCGTCCTCTCACACTCCCCCGCGGTGGCCTCTAAAAATGCAACAGTCCCTGTTTAGACTAAGTGTTCGGCTTGTCTGCTAATATGGGAGAGGAAACATGGCAGTGCAACATGGTGGACCACAGGGAGGAGGACCTGCTCCCTCTGTAGATGTAAAAGGCTCATTCTAAGGTAACAAAAATATTTGTACTTTCAGGTGATTATACACTAATGAAAACATAATTATGAAAAAAAAAACTGAATTTTTGCCTCTAAATCTTACACACTGAGCCCTTACAAGCAGTTAAAAGCAGGGAGAAGCTTAAGATTACACTGTTGAGAAAAATAATACTAGCAGCCATAAAAATAATTTAGTAGCTCAAACTAATTTAATTTTTTTTTTTTTTTAATGTACAATCAATTTAGCAGCTATGGTGACACATTTTGTTGCAATCTGCAATGACAAAGCATTTGGAATTCACTACAACTCTGGTAAGTCTTTATCAATTTAAAAAAATCAAACTGAAATTTTACAAAAACCACTGCATGGTATTGCCCACCTGGAACTGGATGATCCTCTCTTGAGACAGACAGAGATACATTCTGTCCGTGTCTTTCAGGTAGAAGCAACACTTGTGAAGCTGGGACACGGGGTCATCTGCATCCAGTAATGCAGCCTGCTTGTCCACTTTGCGAATGATCTGAGGAAATGAGGCAAACATACCCAACATAAATACAAAGAAACAAATATGTGCAAAAAACATATTCAAATTAACACCAACACATCTGCACAGCTACAAACATCTCTATGTGCACATTAAGTACACCAGTGATATGACTGCTCACTTTCTCGCAAACAACAGACACGTGCATACCAGTCTGGGCAGGGCCATGCCAGTAACAGAACAGACCAATTTCACCGTCTGGCCATAGTGAATATAGCCATCCCTCACGGCAAATTCCTCTCCTTCAGACTCATCATCATCCACTGAACAAAATGACACACAACACAAAAACAACGTAAACAACCGTTTATGGTTTAACATCCATTAAAAACGGAATTCAACGAAAAGTATGGGGATCACAGATAAAGGCAATGTGTGACTTACAGAGGTGAATGTAGAAGGCACCCCACTGCTGGGAGCTGGCAAGAAAGTTTCCCCCCTCCACATGAAGATACCTGGTACTGACAGTCTGGGAACGCAGGCGGTTGAACAATGCCACTTTAGTCCCTGAAGCGATACACACTAAGGAAAGACAAAGATGGGAAGAGTAAGTGAGAAGGAGGATTTTTGTACAAGCTATTATGCATGTGTGTGACACATTGTGCAACTCACAATCTGCATTTTTCAAGGACTGTTTCTTCTTAGAGGGTTTGGAGATGACCTTGATCCTCTTGCTTAGGAAAAGTCCTATGTTGGCGCTGTTCCCGTACAACATTTTCACAGACAGCATGAAGTGTTTCCTTTTATCTGAGTCGCTGATATACAGTGTCTTAGCTGTGCAGAAGTGCTAAAGAGCAGGGAAAACACAGAAGTTAGGGGATTTTTGTCTGACTGAACGTGTGTGTGTTTTTCTCAGAACAAATTTATTAGTGGCATTGCTGTGGGAAACACAAGGACATGCGAAAGTATGAGCTATAGCACAAACATTGTTCACGGGGTTTTCTAGCCACAAACAGAGAATATGGTCAAACTGCAAAGCAAAGCAGATGTATACTTCATGTTGTGGTTATTTGCATGGTTTATCAGTAGTGAAACAGAGTGAAAACAAGTACTCTTTCTATTGCAAGACTGTGTAGGAAGAGTATGTGAACAGTGAAAACTGCCAACACAAAAACCCCTGCAGCGTTATTATAAACGCCAACACACCTTCCCCTCCAGATTGAGTTGCTGCATCTCCTGCTCACTGTTGCCTATCCCAATGAAGGCACATGGCTGGGACTCCTGTTCTGTGCAACCCTCCTTCTCCATATTCTCTAACTTCTTCTGCCAGCCGCTGCCCATCAGATAAACACATGGCGGAGGGCAGAAAAACCTAAACGACACAAGCAGAGGTCACAAAAACATGCTTGCATTCCGACGCTTTTATTTTGAACAGCAGAAATTTCTCGATCAAACACACACACTCAATTCAGCCTTTACGACAGTTCCTGCACAAACCTTTTTTCATTGCCATATGACTTCTGTGCAACTTTTGCATGTAGTATGAGCACCGTCTGATCATCTTTCCCCTTCAAGTAATTCCTCATAGCTTCCCTAGAAATGATTGGGGGTGGGCACATGTTAACACACTGATAGCTCAGTACAAAATGTTCCAGCATCTACCTTAATCAAGTTGTTTTCATTTAGCATTCTGCACTGTTCAAAAGTTTTGAGTTGTTTGTACTGCGGAGGGGTCCTTATGTTTTTCTCTACCTTGTCAAACGCTTAGGCTGAGGTCGCTCACCAAACTTCCTGCAAAACAAAAACATCAGGGTGCAAGGTGTTACCACATGGTTTCAGAGCTGGGCAAACAACAAGTCTGAGTGAAAGAAAAAAACAACAAACAAAACTGCGAGGCAAAGTGCACAGTGTCAGTGACATCTGTAATGCACTGGTACTTTACAAATTCACAATGTGTTATGAACTTAAAACATGGGAGATCACACATCCACACATACTACAGAAGTTTGTCTACTTCTAAAGTGTTACAATATATTAATGTTACCATCTAACTAGATGAAGAGTACACTGGTACACCAGTGCTACTAAAAAACACTATCAATTGATCACTCTCTATTTGATATATGTGTTAATGAGGCGTAAATTAAATTAAAACAATGAATTATTGCTTAAGATGATGCGTCACTATAACTACTATAATGCTATAACTACTTAAAACAACTGCTATGAGGTTAATATACGTTAACAATGTTGCAGCAGTTTGTGAGCAGCTTGTAAAGATGTAACACTGTTGCTGTACTCGGTTTGTTTAAACAGAAATTGTTGACGGACCAAAAAAGTTTGACTAACTAAAAGCTTCTGAAATAGACTGAAACAAATCAGTATCGTAAAACTCAACAAATGCCACAGAACAGTAACGCACAACTGAACCCACATAAGTCAGTGTGGGGTAGGCTTAACTGAGGCAAAGGCAACAGTGCTAACACCCAAAACACCACTAAAACTGGCAACGGTTTGTTATCACGTAACAAAACTTTTTTGGTAACATTATGCTTTAAATTTCAGCACTTACCCCGTAACAACGGGCGCCATCTTCCAAATAACCTCCCACCCCCCACACCCCCCAGAAAAAAAAAAAATAGTTCAATAATCGCGAGATCCCTCCCCCAGCCCCTTCACCAAAGCCAATGGCACAACGTAAGATTCAGAAGGAAGAGCAGGGAGAGAAAGAAGGGGGAGGTGTGACGGGGCAAAGGGGTGAGAACAAGGGGAGGGAGTGGCGACTGGCAGGGGGCAGACGCCAAAACAACAGGCGTGGGAAAGTTACAAAGTCGCGCGAGAAAGGAAAAACTCTCACAATATACATAAATGAAGATGAGCCAGTTATATCGCGAGATGAGGTGGAACGCTCACAACTCGCTTTCTTTTTCTCACAAGGCACCAGCAACGTAACTCGATTCCCACGCCTTATTGAGCAATAAAGCAAACTACACCTCTCTGCGCTGAAGCGCTGGAAACACCGCCTGAAGATAAAAAAAGCCTTATATGAACTGTAACCTTAGAAATATATATATGCTCAAATAAAAAAACAATAAATACTAAACTACTCATATAACCTTTATATGACAAGTAATTATTATTCTTTGAAAAACCTAAGAATTCTATAAATGGCCTAAAGGCTGATCAGAAAAAACTTCAATACGATTGCAATGAAACTCGGTCAAACTCAAACAGCAATAATGTTCTGGAAAAAAGTTTTATTACATAAATGGTGAATATAAAAATAAATGTATAAAAATTTGAAGAAAGAAATTTCATCTATTTAGACAGTACCAGATGAACAATTATTCCAAAGTTCACTCACAGCATTTGGATATTCCAGAGATTGAACATATGATTTTTCAAAATGTGTCAATAAAAGTAATATTTGTAATAACTGCCAGGTGTAGAGGGGGACACATTCATGTTGTGGGAGGAGTATTACAGTATTACGGTGTATTATTAAACCTAACAATTAAACTACTGTAAATGGGAAACATACAGTAGAATAGCTTCTATAAATTCATGGCACATTTAACAAAACTGAAAATGGTAAATGGTAAGAAAAAGGCAAACGATTTCTGTCAATGCCAACAAAATAATGTGTGTAATAAAACAAAAAGAAGACAAAAAGGGCAGCTCTGACTTGTGTTTCTGAAATCATGCATGCTTCTGAAGTCACCAAAATGCAAAACAAGCAACCTCCAGTGGCTTTCAATGGTCAACCCGTCCTCCCTCACTTCCCATCAGCACATGGCAACACGCAGCATCATATGTCACACCACTGGACACTTGTGGAGTGGGGTAGCGGGGTCAGAGGAGGAGCAAAAGAGTGCTAGTGACCATAATAAATGATTAAGCATACACACACACATAACTAATAAGAAACAATATATTTCAATTGTTTAACTTTCATATTTTAAAACCTTTACATAATGTTTCACCTAGCTTAAATCCACCTTCTACTGTTTAGTAGGATGGATTTGATAACACACAAAAGATCACACTGCATTCCTGTAGTCTTTTCTCTTGAGTGTACATTATTTACTGTCACCTTCTGCTCTTGAAGAGTCAGTCTCACTAAAACCCACTTCAGGTTTCAGTTTTCCACAATCTGTAACACTTAGTCAAAGAGATTAACAAGGTTAGTTATTCAAGGTTCGACACTTGGTCAAACAGATTAACAAGGTCAGTTATCATAGTTCTAAAGTCTCAAACTAACTGTGGAGAAATTCCTCCCGAGTCAATTAAGATATTTGGCAGGGGCCAGCTGCTTCATACCTGAAGATCTTTGGAAAACTCTTTTAAACATGTTTTGTCTTATAAAGTAATGACTGAAAACTGAAAACTCTGAAAAACACAAGGAGGTGCTCTTTGAAAGAAGAAGTCCCTGTATGTTCAGAGAACCCCCACAGTTTTGACAAATGAAATCAGTCTCCCATTTACTGCTTTTAAAGTGTTTTCAGATTCTAACTCCAGCATTTCTCATGTAAACAAAATGTCCTCTGGTACTGCTGTCTGACCACGCTTCTAAATTTTCCAGAAAATCTTCTTTCTGTAGAGCACGTAGGAGATGAAGACCCAACAGGAAGTAGCCACGAGGTTCTGGGTGAGGTGCTCAGCATGGGATTGGCTGTTGGCCATTTGCCAACGGAATGGGAAGTACTCCTCAAACACTTCATGGCCCACGTATACGAGGATGGAGTTCATACCTGGAGTGACACAAAGGCCACAATGATTACAGACATTGTTGCATTAAAAGTCTATCTCTAAAAAGGAATTTAAAATTGGTAAATTTGGACTAAATTTAGATGATTAAGCTTATGCATTCACTGAACTTGGACAGTTCAGTACTTGTGTAAACTTAATAATCATGCAAGTTCTAATATTGAGCAATATCTTCACAAATACCAGAACTGTACGTATACAGTCTGGCTCATTTGAGATATCATCAACGCCACATACAAAACGCTTTTCGTTCAAACAGTCCTAACAGTCCTACTAATACTGAATTCATGCTCACCGGGGTAGTAGAAAGGTGCTCCAGACCACCACTTTTTCACATCCACTGTGTAGTAGATCAGCACAAACAGCACATACGCAAAACAAGCCAGTGTTGTCACATAGGACAGAGACCTAGAAGTGAAATGAACAGGCACGTGCAGGATTATTAAACACATTCTGCCGCAAGATTAGAAAGCTTATCTTCATAGAGCTACTTCCGTACAAGACAAAACGACTATAACTTAAAGCTCATTAATAGCAGTGGCTTGTGCTGAAGATTAATAACTTCTGACTGCTGTTTCCAATTTAAAACAAAGTGAAAAAGAAGAGACCACAAAACTGATTTACACAAAGTTGGAACATTATGACTGGCCTACCAGAAGATAAAATACAGTCTGCACCAAAAAGGTACAACACAGCAGAACAATTAATAGTATCGACAATAAAGCAATACAGTACTAAGATCTCTGAACACAAAAATCTCAGACAGGTTTGTCTTTCATATTCTTTTAAACTGTCTATTTGTGGTAACAGCATCCCAAAACATTCAGTCAACAGATACCAAAAAGCAGTTGTTATACAAATACTAAGTAATCTCAAAGGGCAGAAGAACAAACTTTACCATAGGTTCTTATTGACAGGAATGAAGCCCTGGTCTGTGGAACACCTGGTCAGAGCTGCTGATATGACTCCCTGTGTGTTACATGAGACTTAATTATGCACTCAGGAAGTGTAAACAAACATAGGGACATTGAGACAGCAATCATATTATCATACCCAGCAAAACAGTGACTCATTCACTATACTTATGAGGAACAATAAATTGCTGCACGTGTGCACATACTGCAGAAGCATGAGATGTGATACAACAGTACTGTACTTACCAATAAGAGGCTCCATATAAGAAACCTTGACATTATACTTCTGGGGAGATCTCTGTAGTGTAAGATTATCTTTCCTGCCTGGGAACAATTAAAACATTAAAATTACATTTCCTTTCCACATTATTATTAATACAGAAATATGAAAGGAAAAGGAAGACAGAAAAAGGAGAGAGAAGCAGATAAAAAACATTACAAACCTGTAATCCAAGAAAAGCCATCAGGATAGAGTTGATGCTGCCAAGAATACCTTCTGGATCATATGGCATTCGAGTTGCATAAATCACCTGAATTCAAACAGAAACAGAAATGAATTTTTGTAGACAGAACCTGATGTTGAAGTTCAAGCTTAATATCCCAAGTTATAAACACACTAAGTTTGACTGTGGTATGTTTGGGTTGTTTTGCTGGTCACTAACCCGTGACGAAGGAGTCTGGTAGATGTGGTTTTCTCCTAGCACCAATCGGTCAAGGAAACCAGCCGCGCCGCCGGTGCAATTAGTATACAGGCCCATGTCTCCGATCCCACCTGGACCCAGATAACCCCTGTTTAGAAGAGTGGTGTATTGACAGCGTTATACACAGCAATTTAGTATCTCTACAGTACTTCAATTCCAGAAAATATTTAGATATTTTAAACCTGTAACTGAACCTGGGACCGACTCCAAATAAAAAGATGTAGTTACAAACACGAGTAAAGCATAGCATGATAATCAGACACATTCAAAAGACCAAAGACCAAAATACTTTTCAGATGTGGACAAAACCTTGTTGCTTCCCAGTATTTCCCTTACTACATGGATGCAAAAAGACATGCAAATATGACTAGTTTAACTCACGTTGGGCAGTTTGGTACAGGAAGTATGAAAGTGAGAGAGAGCCAGAGGATTTCTAGGAGAAGCACACAGAGCCAGGCTGGCCAGTACAGCAAGATGTCCAGGCAGGGAGACCACCAAGCATCCTGAAAAACATCATTCACTCCTTGATCAAACAAGTTTCTTCTCCATCAAAATACATTTACAATTTATTTATCGTATCCACTGTAGATATGACAATTTTACTTCAGGAATCTCCAGTGAAAAGTTAATACAAATAATGAGGGTAAAATGGGGCTGTTGGCTGACCGTTGTGTATATATCAAGATGACTTTTTGCCACCATCAGGTCCAGGCAGGCTACAACAAGGTATGACCAGGCCAGGCGCTGCAACACACCCGGAATCCGCAGGTTGGCCCAGGATACTGTGGCATGAATGAGGTGGAGTGTGAGCCCACATGCAGGCAGAAACAGTTTGGAACAGTATTAAAGAGCATGATTAATCATCTAAATCGTTTAAGATATGATAGTCAGCATCAAACAAGGGTGTTTATACTCACGTGGTCCCTGACAGTAGTTTGGGTTGATGACGAAGATGCCGATGAGGAAGAGCTGCAGGCTCCTCCACGCCACTTTCCTCAGCAGAGAGCATCGTGTCAAGCCTGCACGGAGGAGGGAGTTGATCGAAAGGGCGATGGATGTCCCCATTATGAACACAAACCTGGCGGAGGAAGAAAGTGTGAGAAATTGAGACAAAAAGAGGAGTAAGATGAAAAGGAGTTAAGGTTCTTTCAAAATATGACCACTGTTCTTACACTTCTCAGCTGAAGATGTAACTGATAAATATTAACTAAAAAAAAAAATTAACCAAAATAATTAACTAATAAAGTTAATTATTTTGGTTTGTTATATTCTATTGACTTTTTAGAGATTGGTTCAAATCCAAATGCAATGAAGAAAATTCAAAGAACATTTTGTTTTACAAATTTAAAAATACCAACAGTACTAATAAGATATCAGCATAAAATCACTTTGAGCTCAAAAGTGGGGTCAACCAGTCTGCAGTACTAATATATACCAAAGAAGATAATTTATAGAAATTTATATCGAGCTTACCAGGGGAAGACTAGATCTGCAACAGTAAGGCCTGTAAGGAAATAAATGGGAAACTCAGGCTTCAAAATCAACCATAATACCAAGGCAGGTCACAAAGATCTGTGGATATTGACTAATTTGTTACACAAACATATAGTAAAGATTCAGAATGGAAGCAGGTGAAGCTCACCATTCCAGCTTTCGTGTCTGAAGAACCAGTATCGCCCCCCACCATAGTTCACAAACACCATAATGACTAAAGAGATACTGACAGGACACAGAGAAAACACATCATTACTGAAAGGCACTGTGTCAGTGTCAGATGCCAAAACGTCACACTGCACTGAGAATCACGAGATACAGTAAAAAGCCAGGTCAGGCTTTCACTGAGCAAGCAGAGCTTCAATAGTGAGCGTGTGTGTGTGTGTGTGTGTGTGTGTGTGTGTGTGTGTGTGTGTGTGTGTGTTGGGGGAGGGAGGGGGGGGGGTTGTACCCTCTGAATGTATCCACAGATCGCAGCCTCTTGCTGGCACTGGGCGGTGGAGGGAGGATGTTGTCAGTAACTGGTGCCACTATCCTGCCAGGGGAGCCCAGTTCCTGTATGACGAAAGATAACATAAACATTGTTCAGTTGGAAGCATAGCACTTATATATATATATAAAAAAAAACTTTACAAACACTCACAGAGTTGATGAGCCTCTCTGTTTCCATGGATCCGCTCATTCTGTAGACAAAAGCCTTCACTACATCAAGCCTGGACAAGAGCAAGTAAACCAGGTTAGAAATAATTTTATAATACACACTCTATAATACACAGCAGTAATCTTAACAAAAAATGTTTACACTACGACAAAATGATTTAAAGCAAATGAAATCAGGCTATCCTTAATTCAATATGTCATATGTAGATTTGGTTTTGTTTGTATATGTACAGTCATCGGAGAACAGAAATAAAACAGTAAAATTATTTTACCCTAATACTGTTTTTCCAATGGCAGACACCAAGGCCAGTCCAGCAAAGATGAGAAAAGCTACCAAGATTGCTGTGTGAAAAGAGTGGCACATTATCTAAATGGAACATGATCTTTGTACAGCATGGTGGGGACGAAAATAACACCAGAAAACTTACATACATCCATGTCATACAAGCTTTTGAATGCTTTTAGGCGAGTGAGACTCACGTATGTAGCTGTTGACGGGGTCTGCAAGAGTCACTACAGAGCAGTTGACCACTGATGAGTCGTTCAGATTTTTCACCCACAGCGAGTAGTTCCCATGCTCCCCAAAGTGGAATGGAACCCTGGAAATTTAAGATAATATGCTAATCAAACAGAAAAACAGCCATAGTGACTGACACACACAATAGCTCAGTTGTATTATCTTGGTGTGTGTGTGTGTGTACCATGTTTGTGTTCTTTAACTTACTTGCAGAGCTCCAGGTTGACAGTGCTGTTGAGCTGTAGAGCAATTTCATGTTGTGTGCTCACAACAAAATCTACTGAACTAGGCTGGCCGGTACTGGGCGATGCAGGTACCACTCCCAGCTGCTGGTACAAACACTAGTACACAAGCATTCAGACCAGAACATCATCATCCTCATCACAAAGCAAGTCATATAGCAACACAACAGCTGGAGGAGGATATCCGAGTGTGTGCCTACCTGGTAGCACCGCTCTGACATCCAGGAAACCACCACCTCAATGCCCAGCTCATTGTTGACTGTCAGAAATGCTTCATCCATCTTCAGCACTATTTGCTTATGAAGAAGAAGGCCAGCTGGTGTGAGAATAGCAGTACACACTGTGAAGATCAGTCGACATCCTATAACAAATCCATTTGCTGGAAATATGCAGCCGAAAGATGCTAAAGCCTACAGTATAGAAGACCACACCCAACTGTGAAGCCTGTGATCACAGAACGTGTTCTGCAAATGATTCATGCAATCAGAGCCCATAACACTGTTTACCACTGAACTGGTTAGGAACAAGTGCATATGCGTAACAGCTACATGCTAACAGCTATATTATAAATGTCGGAGAAATACCGACATGTACCTTCATACCGTGAAGACTTTGCTTTTTAATACTCTTGTAGAGTCTACAGCTGTGAAACTAGCTTTCTGAAACTTACCTCTAACCTGCTACGGTCCAGTGCTATCGTTACGTACGAGGAACCTTATTCCATACGAAAAGTGTGTAGTAGCTATATCGGTTGCCAGAATTGGTGAAAAAAGGCTACAGCCAGTCAGCTAACGTCAGTGCGTGGAAGAGAAAAGCATGTGAGGGAGATGAAGATATGGCTGCTGAGCCTCGGTCACATGCTGAATTAATCCATAAACTACCCCCCAGGAGGGAAGTTCAAACGGCTGCAGCTGTCAGCTGTTCAGATGGTGCTGCAACGTTTATCAGTGAATCTGCAGTTAATGTTAGCCCTTAAGGTAACAGATATTCAGACTTAATTATTAAATACTTAAAAAAAACATCTATCGTGAGGATTCTTCTGTTGGTTCGTGAGAGCCACCTTCATTGCTGCAAGGTGGAACTCATACAAGGTTTAACGTGGTGTAAAGTTGTGCTGGACGTTAGGTAATTAGCAAGAGCTAACCTAGCTACGGAGCACTAGCCTGCTTTTAGTTTTTTACTTGTCAAAAGTCCTGGTTACTTACACGTAGACGACGCTGTCAGTGGCGCCACGCAAACGGCGACAATCAAAATAATGGCAGCAATGGAAAAATGATCAGATTTCTCCGTTTGTGCCATTTCTTTCTGCTTTGCCTTCACCCTTACAACTGAAGCTGTGTCTTTTGAGGTCTTTATTTTTCGTTTTGCCATAACAATTGCCACTTCCGATCCTTTCTTGTTTTGACATTGTAGGGAGAGCGGAAAGGGACAAAGTTCATTGCGAACGTTACCTGTTGGTCACTCCAGACCCTGGATCATCTATTGGGCAGTCCCACTATAGCGTTCCTTTCGCCACACTCAGTGGAATAGTCCAAAACGATACTTTTATACCTGTTAACCAGCGTGAACAGATGTTTTCTGTCTATCCGGGGGGGATAAAATGTTTTCCTTTGAGAAAAACAACAAAGTTTAATCCAGACCGGAGAAAACAAAGAGGCAAAACAAATCTTGGGATATCATGAAAGGTAGCTCAATTAAAGCTATAATAAAATCGAATCAGTAATAGTGCCCCAGTAATAACTGGTCTATTTCTATGTAACGCTTACTCTTTCCGCTACCTCTCCCATATAAATTTACGAGGTCAGGTCTATGGTTAAAAGCACATCTTCTTAATTTGTAGAGACTAGAGTCTAGTCTGTTTTCCAAAAGGCAAAGCCGTTCCATTCTTTAACTAGATCATCAACATGTTTGACTGCGTATGTCAAATATGATCCATCAGGGCTTTCTGTCAGAAGGACACTGGAGTTTTCTACGAGAAAGACCTTTCTACCAGAAAGCACGTAGTATAATATTAAGCATGACAAAGTTGGGGAAATCAGCAGGTGCCGTGTGCGCCAGTCATCAGAGCATAGACCTATCTTAGCTTTGTTCCTATTAGAAATTATACGGCTCTGATGAAGTCGACTGACGCATACGCATGCGCATAAACTGTAATAGCAAGGATTCTAAATCGATAATCGAGCCAACCAGCGGCGCCTCCCAGCGGATTTCGGCTATCACAATGGCAGATAAACAAAATGCTCAAAAAAGGTAATATTCTTATTAACCTGTACATGACGTTTAACCAAGAAGTTACAAGTTAATAATAAAGAAAATGACGACTAAATAGCAAAGATGAAGTAGCCACGTTGCTTGTTTAGACGGCTATGCCAATTGGTTTGCTAGCAACATTAGCTTCACATCTTCGTTATGTTTTACTTTTTTGCAGTGTCAAAATAGCCGCTGGAGCCGTAGTTTGTGTTGAAAGTGAAATTAGAGGAGATGTCACCATAGGTAAGATGTTTCACTTTGATACACTTGCAAGTTAGCTAATTGCTGTTTGGAAAAAACCCACTGCTTTACCTTCAGTAGCAGCAGATTCTTCTAACTTCTCTTATTACATTCTCCGTTTCGACAGGTCCCAGGACAGTGGTCCATCCAAAAGCTCGTATCATTGCAGAGGCAGGGCCCATCGTGATTGGAGAAGGCAATTTGATCGAGGAGCAAGCTCTGATCATTAATGGGTAATTTAAGATTCATTGTACCTCATGTACATAAATGTTACACAAATAACATGGATACTCTTTTCATAAAGATAAAGGTTCGTCTCTGTTTTGAAACCATCAGTTCCTGCTTCGTAACAATTACAAATTTGTTTTTTCTCCCTCACAGTTACCCAGAAAACATCACACCAGATTCAGAGGTGGAACCAAAGACGATGACCATTGGCATGAACAACGTATTTGAAGTTGGCTGTGGTATCCTTTTGACTTACCTGACCAGTCCTTTTCTATAAGGCAGATGATTTCATATTGTAAGCATATCACGAATTTAACTATAAAAATAAAATTCCCTTATCTGTCAATTAACAGTATCACAAGCCCTGAAAATCGGGGACAACAACGTGATTGAATCTAAAGGTGGGATTTTTGCGTCTTTGTTTGGCCTTGAGTGTTTGTGTGTGAGCAGCCCACATCTGAAGAGAAGGATGGAGCACTCAGGTGAACAAAGTCACTCACTATCAAATATGCTTCATCTTGTTGTCTAGCTGACGTTGGTAGGAATGTGATCCTCACCAGTGGCTGTATCATTGGAGCCTTCTGTCAGGTCAACACCTGCGAAGCCATACCTGAGAACACAGTTATTTATGGCTCTGGATGTATGAGGCGGGTTCAGACAGAGAGACCGCAGGTATGAATACACGTGTGTGTGGTGTAAACAGGCTTGTGATTAACTTGTAGAATTTCAAAAGCAAATAATTTCATTACATCTTGTGCTCACAGACAGCCCATTATAATGTAAAGAGGTCATTTAACTCTGTTGCTTCAACTTCTCGGACGTAATGCTTTGCAGAATTGTGTGGTGGCATTTTTCATGTCTGAGCTAACTTTATACAAATATCAAACATGGCATTCTTTTCAGCCACAGAGTTTGCAAAAGTACATACAGTATTAACATTGTACATATAAGCTTGAACTGAAGCTTGAACAGGCCAGATCCATTTATATGGCCCTCCACTAAGTGAGAAATTGGATGCAGTAACATTAACACTGCAGGTACCTCTAGGTGACCCTATGATACTTTGCACGTTACTGCCTGCATCTGCATGCAAGAAAAACAAAGAAGCTCTGGGAACTAGAAGTTAAAATAGTAGTATCATAGTTTATGGTACATCGTTGCAGTTTTTATTTTCCACTAACCTGTCCAAGAAAAGGCTATAAATCTTGGTATTTCAGGTCTACTATAGCTTTAAGTAGTGGTGTAAGATTCATATGTGGCCAGTTTATGACTTTGAAAAACACCACTTGTTCTCAGTATATTAACATGTTTGTATTATCATCTTCACAGCCCCAGACTCTTCAGCTCGACTTTCTGATGAAGATTTTGCCAAACTACCACCACTTGAAGAAAACAGTTAAAACAGGCCATGGTGCTAGCTAAAATGTAACTTTATCCTTTCTGAATCAAATTGTAAATGGCTAGCAAACCCTTATTTAAATGGATATTGTTGGAAAAAACATTAATGTATATAATTAATTAGTATGTACCTAGCTTCATCAGTACTTTTTCTTACTGATATTTTCTACTCTATATGCAGCAGCTGATTGAGCATTTCATTTTTATCTTGCTGTGCTGGACTGTTTTCTATGATTAATTAAATGTACAGTATGTAAGTTCTGCCACTATGGGTCTCTGAATCAACACAATAACAAAATTGAAGCAGTATGGAATCATGGGAGTTGTTCATCCTTCATTGTTAACCAGAACACGCAGCAAATGGCAATGAATAATTGTGCTCCATCATAAGTGAGCAATACAAACAAAAGTAAGAGTAGCTAACTAGTTTACCAACTTCCTTCATCACTCTGTGACATCATCTGGTGTTTCCCTGGAAGTTATAGCTAGCTAGAAGGATTAAAATGGATATGATGCCATTGACACGTGACCAAATAAAACACATGATCACCTTGAATGAATTTACAGATTTCTCTGGAACACTGAATATTATTGGAAACATTGTGTATAATGTCAGTGCACAACTGCAAATATGACAGTACTTTTTAAACATTTTCATGAGGAAATATTACATGTTATGCCTTTAAATAACCTCAAAAATGCTGATGTGTGCACCATGAACTAATTTCTGATCACAGTGGTTACTAGTGATTTCATCACCAGGCTGAACATAGTACAGTATTAATACATAAAAAAAAAAAAATAGAATGTTTCATGTCACATTTCAAGTAGTTTAATTGATTCTCAATTTGAATTTAACTGTGAGAATTGCATCTGCAATGCTTGTAAATCAAGCAATGAGGCAGTATCCTGTAACAGCGTCATTTATTAAAATATATGCTCAAAAAGTTCTCATTTTAAACCACTGTGCCATGGTGCTGCAAAGTTACAGAAGTTAAATAATGTGTAATTCCACTAGAAGAAAAATCCTAGAGTTTTCATGCTGGATGAAGGAGCTCAATGTGACACCGCCTAACACAAGTCTGTCATCTGCAATCCCTGATGGGACGATGCCCATACAAATCTTCAAACTGTCACACATAGACACATCTCTGTTCCAATATGCTAAATAAAACAAAGAAAAAAAAATATTTACACACTTTAACCTCATATTTTAACAGTAGGGTTGACGCACCATTCAATGTCCTTAATGGGCTCAGTGCTCTTTTCCTCAAATGTCCTTTGGTTATCACCGATCAGTAAATTAATTAAAAAGGATTTCACAACACAGTTGCTATTTTCCCCATGAAATACAAGACCACTGATAACTGAGATGAGAAGAAAGAAAGGAAAAGAAGCTAATTTGTTTGCCATGGAAACATTTTTGTATCATAGGGTGGCCAGGGAATGCATCTCTTGCCATCTGTGATTTACAGACTCAACTTCACTCCACTAAGGGTCTGAAACAGCGAGTGACAGGATTTCACTTCTTAACAGGGACTCCATCTGAATAGTCCTCCAGGACGCCTGCCAGATGGTTGTTGTGGGTCTTGAAGTGTCTCTTTCTTTGACCACTTTGCTTCTTCCTCTTTTGAACTGGTAACTGCGCAGAAACACAATGGGCACAGATTAAGTTGCTTGATAAATTTGAAAGAAAAGTTAACAAATAAAAAGCCTTTATGTCTACTGAAATAAATCAAGGCAGGTATATTTATATCTCAAAAGCTAGGATGAAAATCAAGCAGGTGGGTGAGTAGGGGACACTTACCACTTTCTTTGGTCCTGTTTCTTGCATGGAGGAGATTCCTTGTTTCTTCAGGTACTCCTCAATCTTCTCTTCATCCATGGAATCAACTGGAACACTCCTCCACAGTTTCTGGAATTCTACAGTTGAAAGACATGTTTTTGATTCAGAGTTCACAAAGGATAATCAAGCATCTCTAATATAATAAAATGAATTGTTAAGTGTTTGGGATAAACTCTTTTAAAGACTAAATTTCACCTGCAGTTGTTGCCACAGAGATGAAAAAGTCAGTATTGAGGCATTGTTTGATGCATGAACCTGGCCAACAGCAGGCAGCAGTGAGGTACTAAGCACCTTTCGTATTTTACCAATTTATTATGATATTCGACACCCAGCAAGAGCTTGCTAAAATAGCATCCTTCTGTGTTTGTGAATGCACTTTAAAAGGCTCTTCACACCTATGGTCCCAGGATGGCGTTCCAACGTATTTTTCCTAATTCAATTTTGATCTTCTGTGATGCCACGTTTATATCATATACGATGGACAATGGAGATGGGAAATATTTCCATGTTTAAAACTTGCAAGGATTCATTCACATGACAGCTCACAATGGTTGTATGACTACAGAATCGGCAGTGTATGGGTTAAAATAAAATCAACACAGCATGTGGGCTGAGGGGTTGTACAGTTCAGACGCTATGACTTGATAAAAATGATTCTGACCCTTTAAAAAAACAAAAAACAAAAGTAAAAGTAAAAAAGTAAAACAAATGTTTGTTTTAATCTCTACAGGTTCAAGGTTCATTTATTTGTTATTCTGCAATGCACAACGAAATGCATTGCAGTCCGTTCATGGTACACAAGAAAAACTATTTATGGATGAGTGCTGACCAGCAGTTCAAGCTGAAATATTTACTTCATAAAAAAGACAATATTCTCCGTCTGTTAGAGGCTGAAGAGCCAAAAGTTTGGTGTCGTGTATGTTTGTGAGACAGTCAAGACAGAAACAGATGGAAAGACAGTGGGCCATAAATGACAGAACTGACTTATGCTTACCTTCATCTACTGCAAAGTGGCAGTTTCTGTCATTGTAGAATAGGATCTTCTTCTTATCTGGTCTTGTCACGAAGATGATCTGATCCCCCAGAGCCTGTGAACAGATTCTGTTCATGTCTCTGCTAATACCCACCCAAATGTTCCCTCGTCATACACAGATGCGAGAAAAAAAGTGTATATGTCTCTTCTTTTAGTCAGCATAATGTACGGTATGCATCACATATGTTAGCTTTAGGGGAAATCATATTTATTGAGTATTACCTTGATGGCCTTGGCTGAATTGGGCAGCCCCTCCTCCACGTCGTCCAGCAGCACTCCTCCCAGGCCCAGCTGGTCGTGTTTGTCCAGCAGCCTCAGTAAGGCTTTTTTGTCCTTCAGGTTGTACTTGGGCTTGAAGCCATACGTTCCATCCCGGACTTCAATTTTTGGGTTGTTGACCAGCGCCTCAGGTGGATAGAAAGTGAGGGAGCAGATGTCAAATTACAAGCCTCCAGGCAGGTAGCTGACTATCCAGATTTGCATATGTATATATACATTTCTGTGATGTAAATATCATGTCAATTTAAAATATGATTTGCTTGCAAACTTTAATAGTCGTTTTTGTATCATATCTCTTGCAAAATAAAGAGGATAAATATTGTGTTCACTTCCAAAAACATGCACGTTGAACTACAGTAGCTCCAATTTCTTCTTCGTTTTCTATTTTTAAAAAGAGCACCCTCATAAAGGTACAGATTGAAATGTGCATTCCTAATGATAAATAGGAATGTATTCTAATGCATAAGAAACACACACACCTCATTCATGAGCCAATGTTTCTGTTTCATACTGATGTCAAGAAGTTTGGTCTCATCCAGAATCTCATCAAGGGTCAGGAAGTGTGTGTCACCATTCTGATGCCTTGTCTTTGAGTTAAAGGCAGAAGAGCACATACAGAGTCAGAAAGTATACAATATTCATTAGTGATTATTTTAAAATGAATACAGATCTTCACTCTCTTGCCTCTGAGTTTTAGCCAAATGTCTACACTGATTTTGTGCCTTACATCCAACTGTCAGGGTATTTTGCGTGGTTAAAAGCTCTGCGTATTCAACAGATGGCACAAAAAAATGCACACATTAAAAGAAAATCTGTCAACTTGAGCGCAAGTTCTGCTGCCAGGGATGAGTCATACCGCTAGTGTGACAGGGCCTCTGCAGAGCCACGGCATGACAAACAAGCTGTTAACATAGCAAAAGAAAGACTGGGCACCAAATGTCACGTAGCAAACGCAACTGACTCAGTGACAACAGTCAACAAGTCAAGCTTTGTAAGAGCTTTGATGGTGAGAATGACAAAGGCTAAAAATATAGCAATTAAAGAGATGCTGTTGTGACAGCTTAAGTCACTTTGGGGAGGAACAATATCCATGAGACTAAAACACACCTTTGTCTGCAACAGCACTCATTTGAAGAGGCAAAAATGTGAGATGAATATAATTAGTACTAAACTGTCAGACAGCTTTCCCTTTTTAAAAGAAAACAATGTCTCCAAAGACTCACCTTCATATAATTGACTATCTTGGCTAAGCAGCCAAATTTGTACCCAGAGCTTGTCTTGATGTTAAAGTTGCCATTACTAGACTCTGTGGAGAAAAAGAAAGTGCAGTTTAGGCAAAGGGTTTAAATGTCACATCATTCATTCTAAAGACTGACACAAGTGGACTGTATGGTCACACAGAAGCCATAACTTTATGTTGAATCAACAGACTTCGTGATCTCAAAACCATCATAATTACAAAAGCTACACTGCACTGTTTCTACAAGTATGATAATCTTTATTTAATCAGTCTTAAATTTTAAATTGTATGTCTTTAGAGGTCTAGAAGAATAATTTTATCCTCATTTAAGTTAGCAGAGAGGCTAAACCGTAAGTTAGTGGCTTGGATGTCAGAGGTCCCTGGTCTCTTGGCCACATCACCCATATAGCATGAGCAGCATACGTTCATTTGGTTAAAATTCTTCACAGCGGGAAATGATTTCTTTGGCTTCATGCTTCCTCAAAAAAACTTTAAGAATGAACAGAGCCCCAACACCAACACTGTCTCCAGGTCTAATTATGTGTTTTGAAGCAATCCTTATTTACAGCAGGATGACTGTGTGTATGTGGGATTAAGAAACATGTCCTCCAGGACAATAATGGAGCTCAAAATCCCTAGCCTGGGTTAACTTGTTAGTTTTAGTGTCTTCATGGGATTTATGTATATAATACAGAAAATCACTAGCCTTGTCTTTTAATGCAACAAAAATATCCTAAAAATATAGCAGGAGATAATACAAGAGTAATATGATAAGAATGATTTGAAGCCTGACCAGCTGGCCCTATTCTCTGTTGGAGCCTAATAATGCTGCTATCCTCCTGCAGACTGTCTGAGGCCTGTGCTTAGCACTCGCCAATCGAAGCTGAAAACAGACACTGGTTCATGAATGATTCATGGTGTGGGCGGGAGCTTCTGCTGCCGTGAGCTGCGCTTGGGCAGGACACTGGAATTGTGACAGGCCGGCTAACGAATGGTGCAGAGGCAGGGCTAAAAGAAAAGAGCCAATGATGGAAAGGAGCCCATGCCATTCAGTGGCGACATGAAGAGCTGCAAGGAGTGGCGGAGGGAGCGAGCGAGTGCACGAGCGACGACGGAGAGTGCATGAGAGCACCGAAGAGGAAAACAGGTCGAGGAGGGAACACGGAGGAGGGAGAGAGTGGAAGACGGAGCAAAAGGTGGAGCACCAAAACGAGGAGAGCGCATCTGTTGACTTGCATCTTCTAAAGACTGAGCCAGACACACAGGTGAGTCTGAAGATTTTTCAGAGGAGCATCATCAGAATAACGTATGCGTGTGTTTGGCATCAACAGTCCATGTATTAATTTAAACTACAGGCTGTAGGCGGTTCTTGGTCTCACTGTGTAGCTATGTGGGGATTTTTTATGAGTAATCCACCACTCTTACATTTTTAAATGCAGCAAATCTATTTACTAAGGTAATTTCTTCCACATAGAGAAACCCTAAAAGTGCATATCACCACATCAATGAACTATGTATGTATGTAAAAATATAAATGTAATGCTATAACCATAACTAAGCAAGGATCTTTAGGTGTCAACTGCAATATTTAAGCCTATACTGCTCAAAGGCGCAATGGATTAAATAAACATGTCTGTCTGTCTGCCTGCACTCTTCCAGCTTGAATACCAAGCATCACGAAGTCTGTGTTTGTGTTTGTGTGCGTTTTTTCTATTTCTGTATATGCACTCAAGTCCATCTTGTCTGGGTGTATGACTTGCTGCAAAGTGAAGCTCTCAAGGCAAAAATCAATGAGGGACTGACAGCTGTGAGGAGCCAGCCAGGGGCATTAAGGCTGTACAAGTGCGTCTGGTGTGTGTGTGTGTGTGTGTGTGTGTGTTCAGTGAGAAGCAGCCGCCATGTAGCCAGAGAGCAATATCTGGTGGTCCTACAACAGCTTCAGGAGTCTTGCTGGGGTGTGGCTTATTCGGGGTGAGATAACAGATGCTGCAGGGAGCCAATCTGTCCTAATGTGTGTGACCATGCTGACAAAAGAAAAAATGGGAGGGGGGGGGTGTTGTCATGGCAATATTTTGAAATGAAGTTGATATTATGAGCTGGATTGTGTGATTAGAGGAAGCTAAAGAGGGAACAGGGAGTCAAGCTGCCATTCTCTACAGTGTAAACAGATGTGCTTCGGTCTGCAGCCATAAACCAATTACCAGATAACAGTAAATCTAGTTAACTATGTGTTACCCCCTAACAGTCAATATTATGTTCCTGCCTTACGCAAGTCAATGTTAACCATACTAATATAGTTCATATTAGTTCATATTCAATACGGGAATATTTTGTCAGGAAGCAGAAAAACTGATATACACCTCTTCTTAGTTTGAACTATTTAGCTTACAAACTGATTCATATTCTAAAGTATATGTACATCGTTTTCAGACAAAGCCAAAACAAACCTGCACTTGCATGTGAAAGAACATTGTTATGAAAAAATAAAATGCAGAGAAACAATCCCACAAAAACAGACTTAGTCACCTGTGTTTTTTAAGACATCAATTGCTATCCAAAAAAGGTAACTTATATATTATTATTATAGTATTATGCTGAGTTTGGTCACCGAAGCAAGAAGTCTCTACAACAGTGGGTTCCATCACAATTACAGTTTCAGGTAACGTGGACACTAGTTATAATCTCACAAGTCTTCAAGTGTACAAAAATACACTCTCAGGTCATATTAAGCTGCTATCCTACATGAAAACATTAGAGCTGTCACGATTAGTTGATTAATCTGTTAGTCGATCAAAATAAAATTAGTTGCCGACAATTTTGATAATCAGTTTGGTGTTTCAGTCATTTTAATGCAAAAATGTCAAACATTTGCAGGTTCCAGTTTCTTAAATGTAAGGATTTGTTGCTTTCCTTTGTCATTTATGGTAGTAAATAAGCAGTTTTTGGATTTTTGGCTGTTGTTTGGACAAAAGTCTGGGCATTGAAAAATTGTGATGGGAGTTTTTTCACTATTTTTGACATTCTAATGACTTAATGAATAGTGAAAATAACAGACAGATTAATCAATAATGAAAGTAACTGTCAGTGGCAGCCCAAGAAAATATATTTTTAGACTGCTGTTCACTCAAGTAAACTGGGTCAGCTTCCTTGGTTTTAGTATGTCACTATAAAAATGTCTGCGTGTGCATACATGTGTGTGTTCAGAGTGTGAGTGTGAGTGTGTGTGTGTGAGATCAGAGATACTGGCACACTGTTCCCTCAGAATTTAAAATGGTAGGCTTTGGAAAATGAAGAGCTGAAGAGAGACAAATGGGCTGACCATGTGCACATGTGTATGTTTCGATTCCATTAAACTAGAGTGTAATTCCTTAACAACATTCATGTCATGAATTATGGCTAAAGAATTGCAACATAAATACAACATTTGACTGTGCAGCTATCTGTGTCTACCAAATCTCTAAGGCTATTTTAGTTCTGCACAGATGGTCTGAGCATGGTTTACGCTCTTTTGCAATATAACCTTTTGTTCTAATAACACAGTCTTCTCATTTAACAAAAATCTGTTCTGCAGGCCAGGGTTTGTTTTGTGTACAAACTAATATTGTAGTTTCTCATTGTACTACATGATAACCTTAATTAGTTTAAAACTCTGGCACTACAGAGCCCAGTTCATCAGATTAAAAATATTAAAACACATTTAAAAGTCAAAGAATTCTACATATTATGCTCAATACAGTGATTCTGTTACTACTTTAATTTTTTAATCATTCTCTCACCATGTAAACAAGTATTTTACAGCCACTGCTACGACTGCTGCCATCACCTGACCGTGCAACCCAGAATGCTGGTGCAAGCATTAACAATGTGTCTCCCCCCTGTTTTTTGTTCCTTCAAACCAGAAATCATGGCCAACAGCACTACCACTATACATTCAAGTAATGTCCCATGGCACGCAGAGGTGGTCCCTCTCTCCCACGTCTCCTTGCAGGTCCAGGAAGTCTACCCTTTCCATGATGGCTGGAATGTGGCCTGCTTCATCATCCTTCTGCTCTTCATCCTCACTGTTCTGTCTCTGGCTGCCTTGGCTGTTCTCTATGAGCTATTAGACTGTGGGTGCTGTGCCAAAGGGAAGACACATCAGCAGCTACAGACCGAGGGGCCGGGAAGTTGCAGCAAGCTCATGACCAGCATTTGCAAGGAGCCAGAATCCCACACTGAGGTGGTATAGGGGCTGCAAGGATGGAGATAAGGAAGAGCGGACATTTGGGGTTTCAATGTTGAACTGGGCAATACCATAGCACTGACTCAGATGCCTCAAGAACAGAACTTCTAAAGCTGCTCAATAGTGGTTCAATTGCTCACAGTTACAAGGATGAGGGTGGAAGAGACAAAGGGCAACAGAACAATGTTTAAAAAAAAAAAAAAAGAAAAGAAAAAATAAGGGGGCAGTTTGTCACCGACCTAAGTAGCTTTTCATTTCAGTTAGGAGGGAATCCTCACACACCTACATTTCACTAACACACAGTGCAGACCGTGAAAGCCATGTTTTACACAAAAAAATAGTCCAAGAAGAAAGACAGAGCACTCAAGTAGTCTAGTAATATTAGTACTAGAATTAGTACTAATGATGTGGCAAACTGTGTTAACATAAGAAAACACAAATCGTAGTTTAACAATCGTAAGTTTAACAAACAAGAATTCCCGTTCGATGACACCTGCCCTGTTAGTACTGCACACACATGCTATAGTAAAATGTTGTATACAGACAGAAAATACTGTTCTAATCAAAGGACTTGGATGTCCTAGTTTTCAAACAGGACTAATAAATGATCAAGCTTGGTTGGACATCATTGTTGCTGTGATCCTCTGTTCTTTAGTAAACTGTGTGCCAGTGCTGTCAACATGTTTAGGGTTTCAACATCATCTCATGACAAGTGACACTTGATTGCTGCACAGTGATGTAATTTATCATGTCATATTGAGCACAATGTTTCATATGCCTTACCACAAATTGCCTAATAAATTGTCACTGAATTATGTAATTGTGTAGAATGAGTTTTGTTTTTCCTGATAACAGACCAGGCAAAGGGAAAGAGGTAAGTTACATGAACAACTCCAGGGTAGAGTTAAATACAAATTCCCAAAGCACAGTACTTGCCGACTATGATCACTGGGGTTCACCTACCTTGCAATGCAAGTGCTTCTCCAGTAGACACACATCAGGCCAAATGCATCTTACATTGTCAAAACTATGACCTTGTCATACTAGTTTGTGTTGACATGACATTTATCAAACAATGATAATCACATTGCAGCTTTCTACCCGGGACAATATGACACCGTCTAGTTCACTAATTTCATGCCATTAATCCGTCAGTTAACTGGTACTCAAGATGTCAAAAGTGATAAGTATTGTTTTTCGACTCTTTTAGATAAAAGGTCAGCGGAGATCTAAGGTATGTAAGAGTATGCAAAACATTATTTATTCACTGTGTGCTGGATGCAAGTGATTGCAGTTCATGCCCAGTTTCTCTGATTGGCCTCATGATATCCCAGTTGTCTCTCTGTTACTAAGAATACACACAAACACAATGAGGTTGCTGACGGTAACATGATGGTTCAGCACCTGCTACGTTTAGTGTGGGGCAGGATTTTCTTTGATATTTGAGGGTTTTAATGAGAGTACCTCTAGAAATGAATATGTACATGTAAGGCATTTATAAATTAGATCAATTAAAAGCAGAACTCAAGCATTAGAATGGCCATGGCCAAAAGCAGCAATCCCAAGAGAAGTTAGTGCTGATGATGGAATCTCATACAGTTTCCTCAACAGCCTAGACTTAATGGCTGTAACTACCAAGTAGTTTTTCTGGCCAAATTTCCAGCTTGAGAGAAGAAAAATGGAAAAGAATGGCGCGCTGATAGGATGTCTGAAGTCTTTGGTTTATTCAGAAACAGAAACTGAGGAACTTCCCACAAAAAAGGTCGCCACCACTGTCCATCCACACTCAACTGCAAAACAGTGGAGCGGTGTTCACAGTGCATACAGCCATGTTCCAATGACCACAAGCAAATGACTGATTTGTGATTACTATGCTGACTAATTTGAGAGTGAGTGCAGTGGTGGTTGAGTGAAATAGTGAATGAAGAGAGTGTGGTGGTTAGCACAAACAGCAGGGAATGAGAGAAAAGAAATTCTACTTGTTGTATTCTAAAAACACAAATAAACAAACCTAAACGTCTGGATTTTGTGTAAATACAGCCAAAGTGCTGGGTTCAACCTGACTCTCTGCTCTTGCCTGTCTCTGTGCAGATCATGTGAACTTTGCTGCTGCCTTTGTATAGAGTCCCAACCTCGCACCATTGTTGGCTGGGGGCTACACAGTGCTGCACAAAGGCTGACACCCAGAAACATCCCGATACAGCAATGTAGTGAGCAAATAATGAAATATGTGCAAAGAGCAGGGTCTCTGCAGATACAAACACCATCACACACAGGCTTAATTATAGCTGAGAGAAATTAGTTTTGTGTGAGTTTCTATTTTTTAATGAAATTACTACATTTTATTCTTTTAATTCCAAAAACATATTACAAGTGTTTCATGTGTTATGTGATTTTAACAAATAACCTGATCTGCATTCTGTAAGTGCCCAGTTGTTACAGACCTGAGGTATGTAGAAATGTTTGAAAAAACAAACATGTATTTAGAGGATAAAATAATGACCAACTGCACATCAAAATGAATTAGTGACAACTGATAAAATTTATGGCAGTACCTTTAGTGTCTATGTCACGTTATGACATGAGATATTGAATACTTGTGCTTGAATACTTGAATATCATTTAAATTGCTTAATATACAGTTCTGACATGTTCTTTTACTCAGTTTACATACATTTGAAAGCGCAATACATCTAACCAAAAAGCATTTAATTCATAAGATATAATCTTTTTCACGTTGTTCTCCAATCATGAAATTATTGTGAAAACCTTGACTGGAGCATCTGCATCCTTATTAATACTCATCAATGCTGTGGTGACCGGCATAGAATCACGGGTCACATCAGGTACTGTATGTCAGCCTTCTATCCCTACAGAACACCCTCACAACACCAGGAAGACTATTCAGTGTTACAGCCATTCATTAATAGAAAGCCGTCCTCACTTACCAGCACTGTGTTTGGACCCTGAGGAGCTCTCCTTCTCAACTTTGGGCTTCTTCTTCTTGTGTGATCCAGAGTCCGAGGCAGCCGGTCTCTTCTCTACAGCTGGAGTGGACAGAGCCCTTTTCTTGAACAGCTCCCGCTCCTTCAGTAGAGCTGGATCCATCCTGGCTGATACAGATCAAAAACAGCATCAGTAAGAAGAAACAGGTTAAGACAGATATTTCATATAAACCAGAAACTTTCCATCATGCACTGGGGAGGTTAAAAAATATCTATTTTCATATCAGTATGGAACAGATCATAGACATGACTCTCTGACAATCAACCTAGGACTTTCGCGGGCCCCTGGGGGTCAGGGACTACAAGGTGGTTGTCTTCTTCGACCGTCTGGTAATCCAGCCTTGACTAAAATGTGTATAAAACAATTTGTTTGAAGGTGAAACCTCATTTGCACCATTAGAGAACAGATGTAACTGATCCCAGGTAAATATCTGTGCCAAAACTACAAAGACATGTAAATATAGTCTAAATACGAATAATTACCTTCCTTGCACCACGACAACTGACAACAGAGTGGGAAAAGACACCAGAATGTAGCGGCTAAATTAGCACTAACTTTAGCGTTAGCTCGTTTGCCTGTCGGGTTACAAATCACTAGCTATAGTTACCAATAGTCGGTATTGTTCTAAGTTAGCCTGACGTTGTTGCTTTATTGCAATACTGAGATAATGGAAAGCCACAACAGCAATTGCTAACGCTGTCTACTTCATCTACCATTGCTGACTGCTGCCGTTATTTGGATAACACAGCACAACATATGTAAGAAAAACGTAACTGTAATTTGACACTTGCTTCGTTAGTTAGCGTTAGCTTGCCAACCAATTTGTTCAGCGCTATCCCAGTCAACATTACCTGACACTTTGTTCCTACTCGCGTAGAAAGTAACGGGTTCTCCAGGAGGATCTAATTCGGACGATATTGACCGAATATGCTTTCCTCTGCAAATTACCGCTTTAACCCGTTCTTCCAACGACAATACAAGTTAACGATAGCTAAGTAACTTCACACACAAAACATCTCTTTCTTTTCTCATGCTTAACTTCCGCTCTTGCTCGATTTGTCCGATATCGACAGCTAATCCTTGGACAACGTCATCGCGTATTCACACTGCGTCAATAAAAAAAGATTTTAAAAAAAATGCTACGCAGATTATGTCATACTAGTGTGATAAAAGTAATTATTAATTAAGAAACAAGCTATAAAAGAAGAGTTTCATATATATATATATATACATTGCAAGGATATCACATCTAGGATATTACATAGATAGATAGATAGATAGATAGATAGATAGATAGATAGATTATTGATCCTGAGGGAAATAGCATTATATTAATAAAATCATGAGAGTACACAATCAGAATACATTTTTTGGCCTGCCCCTCTGTTGATCACATCTGTTGTTCATAAATTTGAAACGATCTACAAACGCTAACAAATGCTGTTTGTCTCCAGGGAGTAAAGGACTCAAGGGCTCCATGTAGTGGTTTGCCTATGTTACTGCAAACACATGTACAAGTGTTGTGAGAGGTTTAGCATTACAGCAAATCTGTTCTCGGCCTCCAAGGATCAGAATCAGAATCAGAATTCCTTTATTTATCCCCGAAGGGATACTGCAAGTACAAGTACTGCATTGCACTTGCAGTATTTCCGACCAAGAAAGAAAAGTGAAAGGTATAAAAATAGGATAAACAAAACAAGATAAGTATAAATCTAAAATCTAAAAGTACAGGTATTTACATGTGTTCAAAATTTTAAAAAAATTAAAAATACAGGTATGTACATGTGTAAAAACAATATATACATTGTATATATAAAGTAAGTGTGTCTGTCACAGTGCTGAGTTTAGCAGTTTGATGGCGACAGGCAGGAATAATTTCCTGTGTCGCTCTGTGGTGCATCGTGGGAGTAAGAGTCTGTTGCTGAACGAGCTCCTGTAGTTGATCAGCACATTGTGGAGAGGGTGAGAGGGAAAGTCCAGTATAGTCCTTATTTTGGACAACATCCTCCTCTCAGACACCACTGTCAGAGAGTCCAGTTCCTCTCCCACAACATGGCTGGCCTTCTTAATGATTCTATTGAGTCTGATAGGAAAAAGTAGACTATGCTCATGTGCTGCTACATTTATCAGGTTTTCAAATGTCCACTCCACTGCATGCTCTCATGCTCTGGAGTTCTTAATATTCCCTACATATTCCTAATACTGCCTATGTACTATAACACACCTGGTGAAATAATTTCTCAAATAAGTCACAAGCTTCAAGTTTATGTTTATTTGTTGTTATTGTTTTTTTATGGCACACACTAGATAGAAATGTATACATAAACTATATATTAAATGTTCTATCTCATCAACTTCAATGACTTTTGTAAATATATCCCAATTCTGAATCTGACTCCTGCAACACATTTCAAAGGGGTGCAATGAAAGACTTGGAAAATTGTGGAAAGACACCTGTTTGGAATATTGCACAAGTGAGTAGGTTAACAGGTGATTGTATAATTCGATATGAAAGGAGCATCCTCGAGAGTCTAAAAGTCACTCACAAGCAAGGATGGAGCAAGGTTTCCCACTTTGTACAACATGTGATCCTAGAAAGGTTATTGTGACAGTGGCGTGAGAACACATTGTAAAACCATTGTCTGTAAACACAGTGCAATTGCAAATGATTGCATTCTGCTTTTATAACAGTTTTAAATAGCATCCAAACTTTTCGCTAATCAGGCAAACCCCACATGAGTTTAGATGAGGTCCTTACATCCACTTTAAGACTCAGCTGAGTACTAAGGCATCCTATCAAAGAAAATTTCCACTTAGGAATTGGCTTTTATTATGTGCCTACTGTGCAGCTTTGACCGTGGCTGAGGATCTTTTCAGCACATTTATCAATATGATTTAGCCTTGCTTGTCACCACTCACTGCTTTTAGAGATGTGTTACGTGGGAGGATGGCAATAATGGTAACGTCCACACTACAGAAGCAGTTGTTATGAAACTGAGCGCATCAATTCATCCAGCTCAAGTTGGACTTTGCTGACTGAAGAGGAAAGGCAACACCACCACTGGTTATATTCAGGAGAGAGAAGAGGTGAGATAAGGCTGCAGTATAACCAAGTCACTAAAGTAAATAGAGAGCTAAGCACTCAGGAGCAGCAGAGTGTGGAATATAAGATACAGTAGAATTGGAACACAGTGTTCAGCTGAAACTAGGGAATGGAGGGCTCTTTCGCCAAATTAGTTCTCCTTCCTGCACATGCATAAGCTTTCATGCATGGATTAATTTGCATGGGATTTAACATAAAAGATGCTCTCTCATTTAATTCAAGAATTATGAGGTAACTCATTTCTGAAAGCTTCTTAGATATTAACATAAAGAATCATATCACAGCTTACTTTTTAATGTGACTGGCTTGAACATAAGTTAAGATGTGTTTTCTTTGTGAATTCAATTGCTATGAGAAGTGAGGTGTACCAAGCCTTTGTCACATAGTATTACTGAGTCAGTGGTCTGTCACGTTTGGTAGGCTGTCACTTTAAAGTACCCTGAAACACAAAACACAAAAAATTCAGCTAATCGGCTTCATCTGTGTGGTTTGATCAGATTTAATGGTTATTTAAAAAAAAAAAGAAATAAAGAATTCTCTCATATGAAATAAGAAGTGCTGTAACTTAAGCAGACAATACCATGTTCCTGAAGGACCTCTTCACGTATAATAAAAAGCTGATTGAGAAAAAAAAGGATTTCAGGGCCTATAAAGAAATCTGAAGGACACTTACACTTAGATGTATTCAGTACAGTCATGATGGAAATAATATGACTTAGACAGATTACTGTTCAACAGTCTTCAGGTTTATGTGAACACATGACCTTGCCTGTGAAGTATGGTGTGTGATTTCAAACTGCTAACAATTTCAGTTTTTAGTCATTTATCCATTCATACATCATACACACAGATAATGTACATGCTCACCAAACTGTTTATTTACAACCCACAGTGAGATTAAAGTTGAAACAGCGTTTTCCTTCCTTTTCCTTTGTCCAAACTATATGCCGTCTGATTATCCCTTATGCGTTTGTTAAAAGGACGTTAGTATGTAAAGTAAGCGGGTGCAGCAGCTGTCTGACTACTTTGTCAGATTTAGTTTTTGATGTGTAATCCCTCTTTAAAAAGCCAAGCCAGAGTTTTTAGACACTGTAGCATATAAAGTTAATTATTAGTCAACCCACAGGGAAATGAAAATTTGAATAGGTGTGTGTGGGTCTAAACTCAGAAGCCCGAGATGCTGATATTAAAAAGAAAATCAGTACCTCAAGTGTGTTTTTCTGTGTGTGGGTGAGTCCTCGGCTGGATATATTAATCCCAAAATGTATGCAACAAATATTGCAGACAACTGTTTATGTGCAGGTACAGAGCAGAGTATAAAAACAGGCATCAGTTCAACCAACTTTCAGATGCTCATGCAGATCACAGAGCAAATTAGCATCTCCAAAACTCATAATTAATGATTCAGCAGGCCAGTCAAAGAAGTGAGCCCACATGAATGATTAAATATGTGCTAACCTAATTTAGGGCCTAATCCATAATGAATGAATTACACTGTTTAGACATAGCAAAGACAGAATGGGAGAGAGTGGGAGAAGATTCAGACATCTGAGAATAGCGAGACTTGTGAAGTGACAAACATAAATTATTCTCCTTTGGATGGCTCAACCTCACCATCACTTCAAGAGCAGTCTAATTCAAGCTACAATAACCTGGGTAAGTCTAAGGTATAACCAGGACCAATTAGACTGATGCTGTCACAATGGAGCAAAACTGAACTGGAGATGATATTATTTGTTTTAGGAGTCATGTTCCCTTTATTAATCTGCAGGGGTTCAGCGCTTTGTTTTTCACAGCTAAAACTGTGAGTGACGTCATTTATTAGCAAGTCTGTGTGCATGTACAAATCAGGGACGAGAGGGAGTTTGTGTATTATATGCTACAGTAACAGAGAGAGTAAGAGAGAGGGAGAGAGTCAGAGAGAAAGCCAGCACTGTAATCTAGAGGTGAGGAGTTATATCAAAGAGAAGAGACGAGTGAAATCCTGGAGCTGCAGCCAACTGGTGCAAATCCCTGTGGAGGGGAAAATCTCAAAGTGACAGCTTTCAATTACAACAGTATGAGGATGTGTGTGTGTGTGTGTGTGTATGTTTGTACAACCTGTCAGCACTTCTGGGCTTCACTGACAGTTCGATGTCACAGCTTCTGAATTGGAAGTACCTCATGTGCACACAAGAAAGCCAATGGAAACACAGAAACAAGCACACACTCACTTACACCCACTGGCTCTCCCTCTCTCTCTCTCTCTCTTGTTGTCTTTTTCTTTCTCTCTCTCTCTCTCTCTCTCTGTCCTTCTCACATTTGTCTGTGCTGTATTCTCAGGTGTCTTGGTCGAACTGCTGTTGGATCTGAAATGAAAGAAAGACTAGACAGATACAGCACACCGGAACTGTGTGTGCTGCTGTGGAGTGTGTGTAGGTGTGTGTAATGAGTGTTTGAGGGCATGTCTTGGATATAGATTTTGTTTTGCAGCCTTTACTTTAGGGAAGAAAAAGCTACAAGAGAATAAAATATAAGAAAGGACTAGGACAAGCTCATTTATTTGTAAGTTTATAGATACACAGTAAATAAATGTTGTTAAACAGGAGGAAATAATGAAACTTTTGTATATAAGGCATCTAGCTAAAGCTAATTTGCAGCACCCCCTGTCCTTGGTTAGGTGTCCTAAAATACACTATATAAATACAGTATGTGGACACACAATAATGATCATTGGACATATCATCCCCAAAAAGCAAACACCTCTAAAAATAAGTGCAAGTGCCAAATGCTGTTTGACCATAATGGGATAATTTTGTGAGAAGAAGGGGGGAGTATGGGATCAAATGTGACATTTATAGTAACCACAAGGTGGCAGTAGAGCAGCACTATTTTCAGCTGCGGCCTGTTGTGTGACTCATCGGACCAGAGGAGCTGCAGCCTCTCAGACAAACTGAGAAGATCAAAAACAGCCAAACCTGCTGTATTGACCCCAGTCTCAGGGCTGTAGCTCATCTGCTAACCTCTCAGAATGGAAAGCACACTGTGGCTGCAGAGGCATCCAGATTTCCTGGTTAAATATAAATGAAGAAGATCATGGGACAAAGCATCCCTAATAGAGGAGACGCAGAGGTCTGACATGCTGTTATTCTATAAACCAGCCCTGCAATTTGTGGCTTTTAGACCCTTTTTTTTAGTGTGGCCTCTCTTCAAACCTTGCATCAAAAAAATCAATGATCCGATTTTGACTGACTGGTGTGAAGTGCTCTGGTCAAGCCAGGCAATCCTTTGCTAAATCTGACCATTTAGAAGACGGAAGAGACACCTCTTAAGGATTTTGAAGAAGCTCACTTGCTGTGAGGTGACTGGTGAGGCATTGTTATGTAAGACAGACACTCAGGGACGGGGTAGGGTTTTGTTTCTGAGGCAGTTTTTTTGTATTTTGTAGCAGAAATAATTTTCCAGAATGATGAACCACACTGATGTATTATTCTTCTGTTTATCTAACTTGAGAAGGGGTATTTTCATTAATATACAATAAGGGTTAAATGATCTGCAACCCTTTACCACAGTTTTCCTCTCAAACACACATATATGTCTACGTAACTCCACCTGGAAGGACCTTCAGTGAATATACTGATTTCCGGAGCTTCATTCCCTAATGTCAGCCTTCATCAGCAAATGTCAAACAATAACTCTTGGGCCATCCATGTGTGTGCACATATACACCTGTGTATGTTATTACGAAGTGCATGTGTATGTGTTAGGGGTGGCTGTGTGGGTGGCACCTAAGCACGATGGGACAACCAGGCAAAACGAGTGTGTGCTGTCCAAGCCCTGCAGGAGCAAGCTAATCCTGGTTCCTGATGTTAATCTGTGTATTGAGCTTCTGCACGGGGGGGGCCATGCTGACACCTGATGGTGTGGAGGTCAAAGCTGCGTGTGTATGTGTGTGCGTGAGTGATGCTCCTCTTGCCCTTTCCAAATGTCACAGAAGGGCCAACTCCTGAGGAGCGGGCCCATAATGTGGGCCCACACATAATGTGTGTGTGTGTGCGTGTTAGTGTATGTGTCATGATAATCTCCACTATCAAGCCCTTCAAACACATCATTTCTACTGATGTCTGTGCGTGTGCCGACAGGAGAGTGAGCACATGTTTGTGTGTACATTCTGCAGCTCTCTCAGCACGTAACTCTCTCTTCCGTTATCCCATTCTCTATGCTCTTATTGCATCTTTAATAATCATCTTCCACAGCACAGTGTGGTTCAGAAAACAGAGTCTTCAAAGCAACATCTGCTTGTCTCAAAATTTCAAAGCTGATTTTCATATATTTTTCCCAAGTGTTTTATGGTCAAGTCTTGATTTACATCCACAATCAGCTTTCCTAAAGTTGGAATGAGCGTAAGTTTATGAAGTGAAGTGAAGAATGGAAGCCCATTTTTTCTAATAATGTCATGTTACAATAGCTAGATTTTGCAAGGATTTCTGGGTCAAGAGTGGCCCTGTTACAAAATAATTAGTTCACACATGTATAAAAACATTGTGAAATTCAACATGAACAATTCACAAGCCTGGCTTAGCTTCGTGGATCCCCATTTATGTTTTCACTCAAATTTATTCCTTACCCATGTGACTAATGTGGGTGAAAACAAAAACAAGTGTTCTGTGGTGCTGCATCCAGGCTAGCATTGTCCGCCTACAGTCTGTCACCAGTCGGTCCTAATCTATTCCTTACGGTATAAAAAAACAATTAGCAGATCTGCAGTGTTTGCTTGAGAATTGTTGACCATCGTTGCCAAAGAGAAACAGAAAAACGTATGTGTCAAGCATTGCTTTATGATGCTAATGTTTGTTTTTCATGGGGACTTTTAAGCAGCACATCAGTTTTGCCAGCTGGGAGTGTGCAAAACACAAGACAATGAACTACTGCAATCAGGCAATGTTTGATGTCTTCCTTCTCTGCTATTTTCACTTCTTTTCTCATTTTTGTTTCTTCTCTTGCCTCATTTGGTTGAGAGAGTTTGTTTGTGTTACAAACACTGATTAAGCTGTGCAGAATTACAGGTACAATACAAAACTGATTTTCCCTTTAGCCACCACACTAAAGTAAAAATTTCAGTAAACATTTTAGCCAGGATAATAAAAGTTGCACTGCAAATCAAGCTATATATTTCACAACGAGAAACACCTGAGATGTGTTTATAAGCTTTCATTTGTAAAAACATTATGAAAAAATTTAAATGCATCAAATAATTCTATATTCCATTAGTACACCCTGAAAAAAATGTGCATATTTACAGCTTTTAGAGTGAAACTCTGTGGGTGACAGGGAGTGTTGGTGGTACTGATGGCAGGGGGTTGCACAAATAAAGCCAAAGTGCAGTTTATATAACAGTCTGTGACAATCATAACACAACAGGTTGCTTTACTCATAGGCAGAACCCATAATGATGGTGTTTTGAATTCTTACAAACTGCAAAATACAGTCATTATCACCAGCAACAAAAGCCCCAACACAGTGCAAAGACATCATAACTTTCAGATGTACCACAGGTATACTTCCTTTACAGTTCTATTGTTATATCATCAAAGAAACAGGCACTTATGGGTTACATGTGCCAAACAGCTTCTAAGAAATACTGCATTAGATCTCTTACTTGTATTCCCCCAAGACCCAGAATAAGGTTGGTGATATTCTATATTTTTTGAATTGACAACTAATCTCATGAAAAGGCAGAACGCAGCAACAAATACTAGTTAAAACCTACTAAGAAGTATTACCTGCATTGCTAAAACCTAATTGTAATTCCTTTGTGCCATAGACTTCTTTGGGTTTTGTTTTTTTCACAGAGGACATTTTGACATGTCACAGTAGGAAAAGTACAGCCATAAAAAATATAATTAAAAGTGGCCATTATCACTGTTGTTGTTAAGGTTAAGAGGAAGATCTGTACTTTTCTGCGTTGCTAAAGCGAGTCAAAAAGCCTTTTGTGAAAAGGTTGTTGCACTGGGTGATATGTTACATCATTACGATGAATGTGGGCACTGTAGTTTCTCTTCAGTCTGTCCTACCGACACTGAAATTACCTCTATATGCAATTAATTTGCAACAGAATATATGTCAAAGTAAAGAGGAAAAATGTACAGAGTTTGCTGGACTTTCACAGCGGAGTTGCTTGAACAGCAAAGGCCGGGTCACCTTTAGTGACAAGTCAGGATTTTGGGGATTCACATTAGTGTGGCACTGCCAGGGGATCTGAGGCAGTGATCGGGCTTATAGGGAGTTAGCAGTTCACAGATATTGACAGAAGCCTGACCATTCAAGGCTTTAAATCGGTTTGAAAACTGACAGGATACCAATGAAAGGCAGTAAGGATTGTATGATGTGGTTGTCCTTAAAAGTCTGACAGCAGCATTTTGTGCAAGTTGCAGTATTTGGATGTTTTGATTGCTGATACCAGAATAAAGTGCGTTGCGATAGTCAAATCTGGAAGAGGTAAAAGCATGGATGACTTATTACAGACCTGCAGAGAAAAGGAATAACACAATCTTGGTTAAAAGTCTCAGCTGGACAAAGCAGGACTACATCACTTTAGTCGCATGAGAATCAAAAGATATATCTGAGTTGAAAAGCACATCTGTGTGTATTTTTTTGACATTATTAGATAAGGACAAACCAGACGAGGAATTGTTAGGGCTGCCAGTACTAAGCCCAGAAGGGGTAATCTGCAGTCATTCAACAGCATGAAGTATTTTGTCACCCAGTTCTTGAGGATATGATACAGTATACTTGGTAGTATAGGACTTTATCAGCACAAACAGTTGTGTATCATTCTCATTACGTGAAAAAAATGCTATGATTTGCCCCAGGAACATCTATATGCAACCCTTAGTCAAAAACTTGTGTAAGACACTGTGTAAAACATAAATGAAACGCGAAGTGATGATTTGCTAATTCATACTACACACAATACTACATTTCAAAAGCAATATATTTCAATGATTTAAATGTGCTTTACAAAAGACTGGAAAAGTTGTGGGATGCTCAAAAAATCAGAGTAATAGTAAATTGGAGGGGACCCATGACAGACCCCTGGGGCACTGGGGAAATGAGAGGAGCATGAGAGTAGACATATCTGTCATGGTTTGAAGAGTTTGATTAGTTAGTTTCCTGTTTTAATTTATAGTTTTTCTCCCCTTGTGTCTAGTTTTGCTTTTCATTTCCTGTCTTTGTCTGTTTTCCCTCCTTTTTGATTGCTTGCCCCACTCTCTGTGGTTCCTTGGTGTCCTGCGATTCCTGTGTTCTGTGTATTCCTGCCTATACTGCATTCCCTGAGTGAGCTGCTTTCCCTTCATTCTGTATTCTTTGTTGCTCCGTGTTTCTTTAGTGTTCTTTGTCTCTCTGCTTTGGCAGAGTGTTCTGTATTTCTGTTTGGATTTTCCTTTCTCTTTGTTGCTGTGTTCCACTGTGTTTTCCATGTTCTGTTAGCGGCCTGTTTTCTGCCTCCAGTTTTTCCAGTGTTCCCTGCATTCGGTGTGTCTGTTTCCCTGTGTTTGGCTTGTTGGGCTTATTGCTTGAGTCATTTGTATCGTTCTCTGTTTAGTTTCTTCAGTTCCCTCGTGTCTGTCTCCGCACTCTGGGCCCTCCTTTTGTCATAATCTTAACATTATTGAATTATAACTTTGCTCAGTAGAAACCAATCCAGAGTTACATCACTGATTAGCTACAATGTAGCTTATTAGACAACTGATCAAGGCATTGTGGTCCTCTGTGAGGTTATTAATTTCAAAAAACCCAGGGCCAGAGCATGATCTTCCATGGTTTGGAAGTATGAGATACGTGTTTCATTTAAGGCAGAATAAATAGATTTTTCCTAAAAAAAAAAAAAAAAGCTAAAAATCCAGGAAGAGATTATATTTAACTGACTCACTAACACATTATTGGTCTTGTACTTTTTGTGGGATTTGTCGACCACAGAAGAAAATATAGAGGAAGACTACCCATATGATAAGTGACTCACCAGAAGAATGAGTCAGTCATCATTCTGCTAATCAACCTGTTAAGTAAAGTGAATAAAATGACACAGTTTGACTTCAGCCACTCATATGGTCTTGTATTTCTATTCTGGGCCAACTCGCTCATGTTTTTGTAAATTCCTCTTGTGTCCTAGGGTGCATCATTGTGTCGTGGGAACCATAAGGGTCATTTGTGTGTGTGTATGTGAGAGAGAGAGAGTGTACTTGCATGTGCATTCATGTATATCCGTGTGTGGTTGTGTGCTTAATTTGTTCAGGAATTCCCCTGATAGCTCCTGGCACATTAGGCCTACTTTCCCAGCCTCTCTCATAATCCTCCTCCGTTTTTTTAAGTGTTTCCCAGACCAAAATGGAAAACCAATTGAATAATGAAGTACAATCTGATACAATACTTTCCTCTTATCATCTCCAGTAATGAGGCAAAGAGTAGCTTAATAGACTGTTTAGTTTGTATATTCGTATTTGCAGGACATCCCCTTAGAAAACAGAAAAATAGATTCATATTCTATTCAGAATCTCTCTGCTTGTCTAAATTATATTTCAGAGTGTAATGGGGAGCATGTTTACTGTACCAGTAGCACAAAATGAGACTTACATGCATCCTCAGAATTAATATTCCAGCTCATATTCTTAGTTGGAATAAACGCTCTCTGGTTCACTGTGTGATTTGTTCTTTTGTCATGTTTATTTTATTACAAAATACCATCACAGATTGCTTTCTGTTACATAAAGGTGTATTAATTGGTTTTCTTGTCCAACCGGGGGCAGCAGAACAAGCAGTCAACATCACATCTAACAGTATCATCTTTTAAAGTTGTTCTGGCATGTAAATAATATTAGAATTCAATTGGAGTGTCCATCTGATGAATGTAAGTCTAATATTCACTCTGCTTTTTAGCTGTTTCCACCACCAACTGAGAAGAATTACCTTTCTATTAAGTCTGATGGATGCTCAACTGGATTCACCAGATAGTAGATAGCTTTTTGTCTTTGCCATTTGGTGGAGGGTCGGTATTGTGCAGTGGTTTTATCCAAGATTTCTAGCTGAAGACAGATGCCTACTACTGCTTAAAAACAAAAGAGAGTTTGAGCACTGGAAAAAGAAAAAAATAGGTAAATCAAGTTTAAAAGCCCCACCGATTCTGAAATGAAATACAAATTAAGATTATAATTACAAGTGACACCCTTAACATTAAATATATATATATATATATACATATATATATATATATTATCTGATATTAGAATAAAACTAAGATTTTGCAACCATGATAACTGCTCACAGTAACATGCCAACATTCTGGTGTTTCATCCTCTTAGTTTAACATGTTAGCATTATGCAGCTGATGGGAATGTCATTAATTTGAAGATATTTGGTCATAAAGTATAAAGTGAACAAATTAAAATATTAACATGATGATGACCCTAGAGCCATACTGTTAGTTTATAGCTTGCAGCTGAGTATGGCTTTAAATATGCTGTGAGGGTATAAACTGCAATATGGGCAAAGTGAGGGCTAAAGCACACAATATTTAGGAAGAATGGTAATAGGAACTTAGTGCATGTTGTTGCATAATGAAGACAATCATCAAAAGTTGAGTTTTCTGGCCTTGGAGGCTGAACGTGGAGGATCAAGCTCTCATCCATTTTTGTGCAAGATTTTATAGTCATTATGAGGAGATGATTGCTTCTGTCCAGTGTTCCTCCCTCCTCCCACACTCCCCTTCATCCCTCTTTACTGGAGCTTCCCCAGCACATGAAGCACATGCAGCCGCAGATCCTCCATCATTCTCTGCTCTGTCTATTTTGTTCTGTAGGGGCCTATGTGTAGGTGTGTCTATACATGTGTGTAAGCATATACAACCAAACACTGAAGATGAGTGCACAGATAGATACACAAACACACACACACGGTTTTGCACAGGATCTAAAATATCAGTCCAGCTGAGTCTCAGCTTTCACCAGGCACTTTAGCGTCAGTGGTTGAGAGTATGAAAGGGACATGAAAGTGATGTGTGTGTGTGTGTGTGTGTGTGTGTGTGTGTCTGTGTGTGTGTCTGTGCCTGTGTCTGTGTCTGTGTCTGTGTGTGTGAGAGAGAGAGGGAGACATGCAGAAAGTAGAATTGGAAGAAAGTGACATGGACATACTTATTTGAGTCCTTCTGTTCCTGAATATCTCTTCATTTTGCAATTGTATGTGTGTATTTTTGTGTATTTATATAACATTCTATCAAGATTCAAAGATATTCATTTGTCCGTGTATAACGCTGGGTTGCACAACAAGTTTGTTACTCCTTCACGCTTGTACAACACATCAAATTTAGAACAGAACATGATGAAAATAAAATAGCAATAGAATATACACTATATATTTCCATGATATATATATGTATATATATATATAGTTCTTAAATACATATATACATGTATGTATACATATGTAGAAACAATTCTATTCACTTGTAAGTTTGTGTCTGGTTGAATTTAAACAGCAGCAACAAGATGATGATGGTAATTTGGTTCGCATCTTCTCATAGATGTGCAACATTAAGGAAACATTGGAAAAATTATGCATGACATATGTGATGCCTTATGACTGTCCTTTGATGGAATCTACCAGGATATTGAATAATTCAGTTGTGCCAGAACACTAAAATTAACTTCATTCTTTGTTTCTCTCACACTTTTTCTACTTCCTCTCTCCTGTTACAAAGTTAACACCACAAATGTTATTCTTTCTCTCTCTCGCTTGCTTCCTCCTTCTCCCCGGCTGAGCCTGGGTGTGTGGTGTAGGCAGCAGTGATATTTCAGTTGTGGGTATTATTAGTCTCTGCAGAGAGCTCCACCTGTAAACAAGTCAAGCCACTGTCAGAGAAGGAGGTGAAACCGACTGTGAGACATGGGCAGCAGGGGGATGCGGTAGGAGTGGCACACTAATGAGAAAATAACCTCAGAGAAGACACAGAAAGAAATATTAAAGGAATACATCACCTCAAATTAGTATTTTGTTTGAATTGACTCTTCCTGTAATGAAATGCTTGATGAAAAAGTTTACAGCAACAGAGTCTCTAAAAGTAGAAGTCATTTCTGATGCCAAGCTGATGCAGAGACCACTCTAGGAAAATCTCAATCAAACCAAGACCTGCTAATTTTTAAGACCTGCTAATTTTTTGGTCTGTGAATATCTTGACACTTTAATTGATTGAGACTGTGCAGGATGCGAAAATTTGGCTGATTGGGTTGTTTTTCTACATTTTAAGGGAAAGAAATGAGGATTAGAACTTAAATATGTGCTGCAGGAGTAGATTTGTAAACAATGCAAATGTTTTATTCTCTGTTAAGAATGAACTTGTCATCTGTCATTCAGAAAATTTCAGAGGTAGTGGAAATCTTAAAATATGGACACAGCTCTTTCCACCATGATCCTAAACATTTATTACATAGAGCAGGGTAACAATGGTTGCATGCTGTAACCCTTTGACCACTTGTACTGGGAAAAAAAGATTGTTTGTTCATGTGCCACATTAACTTAATCTCTTTAAATCAGAGAGTGAGACAAACGAGACATGTTTATGAATTAGTAAAGTGTTCTCTAAAGTTGGTAAAATTCTTCCATTTTTTTTTTACGATATAAAGATAGAATAATGATATGGAGTGATTAATTGTGTAAGTAGTTCTAAAATCTTTCTTTGCTAATTGTTTTTTAATTGCACAATATAAATGCAAATTCAATTTATCACTGAATTACTTGTTTCAACATATCAATTAATCAATTAGAATTAAGCACTGAAAAAAGGCACACTTAGGTTTCTATACAAATTGCCCCAAAGGGACATAAAAGATATATTGAATCGCACTGGCTGAAAATAACCTTGGTCATTTGAAGCACTAATGTTTTAACTAAAGCTTGAACACTGGGAGGCTACAGGTCTCTCACTGAGTCACTGTCATAACATGTGGCACCTTGTTCCAAGGTGGAACAAAGTTTTCCAATTCTGTCTGGTCACTGAGAGAACAGAGAAGTGAAACAAAATGTGTGTGTGTGCAAGAGGGAGAGCATGTATATGTTTTTGCATGTATCTTTGTGAGAGGGGTGTCACAGTTCATGCATTTAGTGCAATAAGAATGGATCTCACTTTCATTTAGCCTATTTAGGATCATCATTTAAATGATTAAATGGTTTAATTAATATTCAGTGTATTTACTGAATTGGATTCACTTTTCTTGTTTTTATCACAGTTTACAGTTAAAGGTATACCTATATCAAAATGCTAACATTTAGATGTATAATATTATTCCTGTTAATGTTCAGCACATTATACCTGTCCTTCACATGTCTTCAGTTGAGGATTTACCTTTTGTTCTGGCTTTCACTAATTAGTAAAGAGCTCTTATTTTGTCACATTTTCACACAAAACTCTGTAGGCTTGTATTATATGTGTTATGCCTACCATGTTAGACTGTCAGAAGAAAAATTAGAAGAAAAAAGAATATATATATATATATATATATATATATATATATATATATTGCACATTGAAAGGTATTGCTCAAGTCATAAGAGACCGGGGGTTGACGTGAGTGAACTATGGAATCAGTGCATGTGAGAGTTCGAGGTGGTTATTGCTTTTGGGAAGAAGCTGTTTTTGAATCTATTTGTTGTTGTCCTGATGCAACTGTAGCGCCTCCCTGAGGGCAACAGGTCAAACAAGTCAAAGCCAGGGTGGGAGCTGTCCTTGCTGATGTTTTTGGCTCTGCTGAGGCAGCGGGAGGTGTAAATGTCCATCAGGGAGGGGAGAGGGCATCCAGCGATCTTCTGTGCTGCCTTTACAACTCTCTGTAGCCTCTCCCTGTTTGCAACGGTAGCTACTGTACCATACTGTGATACAGTATGTCAGCAGGTTCTCGATGGTTGAGCAGTAGAAGGTCAGCAGCAAGTTGGAATTTAGGTTGTGCTTCTTGAGGACTCTCAGGAAGTGTAGCTGCTGCTGAGCCTTCTTAATAATTGTCATGATGTTCTCTGTCCAGGAGATGTCGGCGGAGATGAGGATGCCGAGAAATCTGAAAGTGTGGACCCTCTGCACACACTGGGTCGGTGCTGTGCTTCCTGAAGTCAATGATGGCCTCTTTGGTTTTCTTGGTATTCAGAAAGAGGTTATTCTCTGAACACCAGGCTGTCAACTTCTGGATCTCCTCTCTGTATGCTGCGTCATCACCCTTTGAGATGAGTCCGACCACTGTTGTCAGCAAACTTGACAATAAGGTTGTTGTTGTGGGCCGAATTGCAGTTGTGGGTGTAAAGGAAGTACAGGAGGAGGCTCAGCACACAGCCAATGCTCAGCGTGCGGGTGGAGGAGAGGTGGGGGCCAAGTCTTACAGTCTGGGGTCGGTTGATGAAGAAGTCCTTTATCCAAGCACATGTGAGAGGAGGAAGGCCGAAGGTGATGTGTTTTGTGATGAGTCTGTCTGGGATTATTGTATTAAAAGCTGCACTGTAATCCACAAAGAGCATCCGGACGTAGCTCTGCTGCTGCTCCAGGTGGTTCAGCGCAGAGTGGAGGGCTATGGCAATGTTGTCCTCTGTTGATATGCACACTGGTGAGAGTGGAGATCTGAGGGGGAGACAATGGACTGGTTTTCTTTTTTTAATGATATATAAATTTATTTAGCCTTGTAAGTGCGGCCTGGCATGAGCATTCACTCATTGTTTATTCCTGTTTATTTAATCAGAAATAACAAGCAAAAAATGCAGTTTTAATAATAATAATTTACTGTAATGTATGTGTCATTTATGACATTCTTATCAGTGATAGCCAGTAAAACTGAATTAGTTGTGTGTGATTTGATACATTATCATCATACTCACCTGTTTTAGTGCAAATGAAAAAGTATGGTGTTTTATATTGAAGAAAAAATTCAACAGTATAGCAATGTGATAATAAGTCAACAAGGTAAGCCAAAGAAAGATAAATATCCATGCGGGAGACATGATGTTGCTGTGACTTTAATTTTTCCGTGACTGCATGCATTGCTAAAGCAATTTTCTGCACCCAGCTGAGCCGAACACAGCCTCAGCTTCAGACATGTCAAATTCACAACTCCTGCTACCCAACCTCCACTCGTTCTCTCCCCTTAACTCCTGCTTTTTAATATCACTTTCACTTTTGCTATCTTCACAAATCTTTTAACGCAGCCATCTCTCTCTCACTCTCTCACACTCTCACTGTCTCATTTCCCCACACACCCAGCAATCTTTTCAAAATCACTTCCTTGATTCACATCTTTGCCCTCCCATTTATGAGCACTTTATTGAGAAGCAGAGAGGTGGCAGAAAAACAGACATAATTGCCTAGGGTGGTAAGTTATTGGAAAATGGATGAATTGCTTTCTTCAGGGAAGAGCTGAGAGAGTGTCAGGAATAAAGAAGGCTCCTTAATAACACTGAAGGTCAGGTGCAGGGGTGCTGGGGAGTGATTTCTTTAGGCTGCAGCAGCATGGGGAATGAATAAACACATATGTACACGTAGCATTTTTTCCCTCTCTCCCTTTCAGTTCATCAGTGTGTTTTTGAGGGCATGTGTGTCTGTGTGAATGGAGCACATGGGTTTGGGTGTATGTTCGGGGGAAGAGGTTGCAGCCACTGATATTGTTAATCTTTGCCAACTGGACTTGGCTGACTAAGTTTAGGGCTTTGTTTGTTAGGGTCATTCAAGTTTGTCTCCATGGTTACACTTAGACACCCATAAGGTGTTTCAGCTACATTACGTGAGGAAGGATATAGAAAACAATAGAACATTGCTGACAGAGGTACACAGTCAGCCTAATGACAGCATTGTTTTTTGAGTTTTTAACTAGTCTGCATGTGTGCCACGTATTTATGTGACTTTGTGACATGTTCATTGCCTCATTTCCAACTATTGCAGGTATTCTAATTATTTGGGAGGATAGAGTTTTGGAAAGTATGTCTCATACTGAAAGGTGTTAGAAGCTCGAGTTAGAGCTAGAGTTCTGTGTCTTTATCTAGGAGTTAGGGTGTTTACAAAGTTTCTGGTATTAGGATAGTTTTAATGAAGGTTCTCCTTCTTCATTCACTGCCACTTGAACATTTTGGTGGCGCCTGCAACTGAAAATGGAAATGACAGTTTTTTATTTCCCTCCAGTTCTGCCCTGTTTCTCTGTGACCAATTGGTAACAGTCTCTAATCACCAACAACACTTAGAAAAAGAAAAAGAAATGCCTCCTTACTAGGAACAAAACTGACTTGGTGATTTAAAATCTGAATTGGCTGCATGCCCCTGTGGTCTTGTCCTTTGAATCTCACACTCAAGAAAATGTAAGTAATGTGAAATCAGTAAAAGTGTGAAATCACTAAATGTCCTCTTTTTCTAATTATATTTCTCACATTTCCTGCACTTAGCCTCAAATTAGTCAGTGCAGGCAGATGGACACTTGATAAAAATAGATGTACAGGCATGTAGCTGCACATCCAGAACATCCAGCAGACCAGGGACAGTCAGAACATGGCTGCCATTCTGTGGGTGGACTCCCTGTGACCAATCAGTAAGAACAGTTTGGGAGTGCCAGGAGCTAGAGCTGCCGGAAGTCTCAAGAGACTTGAGATGTCTGTTGAAGAATTTCCAGGTGAAATGATAGAGACCTCTGCATTTTTGTCATCCATCCTTCCATGCATCCATCTTTTATACCACTTTGTCTTTGCAGGGTCATGGGGCCTATCCTTGCTGACAACAGGTGAGAGGTGGGGTACACGCTGGACTAGTCGGCGGTCCAGTGCAGAGACAGGCAATCACACGCTCACACCTTGGGAGTAAAGTAGAGTAGCCAATTAATCTAATGCATGTTTTTGGGGATTGTGGGAGGAAGCCGGAGTACCCGGTGAAAACCCACACAGGCACTGGGAGAATATGCAAACTCCACACAGAAGGGTCCAGCACGGGCCAGTGCTAACCACCGTATCACGGTGTGACTTGCATTTACCGTACTGTTATTTTTGTTGAGGTGTGTTAATCTTTCCAATTATTAGCAGGTGTAAATACATTTCTTTGAAAAAGTAATCAGCAATAATTGCTTGTTGTAATAATATTATTTACTCACCGAAGATACTCACCGAAGATATTCCCATGCCGTTTACATTATGTCTGTGTAGCTCCTATTTACCTAAATATCTTCCATCTCAAAGTCACAACAATCACTTGTCATTAGTATCTTGTTCAAGATTTGACAGATGATGTAGATGTGGACAACACTACACAAACTGACACAAGGCATCATTCCTCCCTGAGTTACTGCTGTTTTACCTGTTGTAAACTGATATTAGCATGCTTGGTAGGAATGGAGGGACTCTCACTGTCATTTGGAACCAGAGCAGGCTCTCTGACATGGACCTGTTTTCCGATGAGGTGCTTCAACAGATTGCTGGCTGATTTTGCTTCAGTGGGAAGAAGATTCTTGACATGGATGGGTGTTTGTGCATTTATTTTGACACTGACGGGAGAGAGGTGGCAGGAAATGAGGCTGGGGAGGAAGATTGGAGGGATTTGATTCATGGATAATATTTCATGAAGAGCATCCTAAACACCAAAGCCACCAGAGTGCCTTAGACTGTGTTCAGCTTATGTTTAATAGTGACATTGTTCTCTTTAAGTGGCTTGCATTCACATAATGACAAGACCTCCGCTTTTTCCCTGGCAGTAAGGATAATGAGACTAGTCAAATTGATTTTCCTCGATAGATATTCAGACAGGTTTTAATTAAACTAAAGAAACTTACTGCAAATGAAACAGCAATACCTTACAGAGCTGTATAGCTGAGAAGAAGTAGTGTGGTTATGTTAATGTCCATTACTGGTAAGAGGTGTTAGCCATTGCATTCTTGTCCAGCTGATGGAACACAGAATCACACCTGTAATTAGTTATGCCTGGGGCAAGTTGGGATGGTATGTTTAGAATATAACACGATAGAGTGAGGTAGTGCGTATGCTTGTGTATGTGAGATGGAAAGATGCAGCGAGAGGATGGGATTTATACGGACTGCAGCCTATCATAAGTACAAGCCTTGCAGACAGCCTCGAAACTGCGAATGCCAAGCAGCGCCTGTGTGGCTCTGAGAATTTGTCTCTCTCTCCCCCTTTTTTTTTTTTTTTAATCTATAAGTGCCTTTTCTGTATGATCCCCTGGGGACACAAGACCTGACATCATTCACGCAGAGAGAAACACACCTTATTGTACATCCAACTACACATACGCAGACATTTAAATGACTGCACATGCCCACACACACGCATACATTTCCCAACAAAAAAAGAGTTTCTCAGTGGGAAACTGGGACAAACTGTTCTGGAAGGCGAAAACGTCTGTGCTCAGAGAGCAAATCTAACTGTTTGGCAGCCAGCGAAGCGAATGGGCAGGCTAGCATGCGCACTGGAGTGGCAGCACACACACGTGTACGTATTATAAAGTAGCAGGCGACGGTGGCAGATGCAAAACGGATGACATCTGGTGAGGTTCTCTCTCTGTGTTTGTCCTATTATCCTGAGAAATGGAGGGAGAAGTGGCCAAATTTGGCACGGCTTGTCAAGGTCCAGAGGTAAAGAAAATCCCTGTCATGAAAAAAGGAATTAATATTAGCGAAGACAAATAGTAACCTGACATATGGAAGGTGATAGGCAAAAAAAAAAACAACAAAAAACTCAGAGAGCTGAAAATAGGATGTTCAGGAATAAAGAAGACAAGATATGCAAGCAAAAAGAAATTAAGGTAGATGGGGGGTGGGGGTGGGGGGCAGAGAAGAAAATAAGAACACAAAAGAGCAAAGGAGTTTTTTATTTTTTGCTCTTATTTTTTTCTCACTTTCATTCAATCTTTCTCTATTTCTCTCCCCCACTGCTGCTCTCATGGGAACTAAGTTTTGAGTTGCTTGAGCTGTTTGGAGGTGCTGTGAGTGTTTACCAGTTTGTGTCTGTGTGTGTCGGTGTGTGTGTCAGTGCGTGCATGTGTGTGGGAGGTGGTAAATTGAGCAGGTGTATCAGGAACAAAAGAGCAGGAGAGATCAGTGAGTCAACTATCGCCACGCTGTGTGTGTTTGAGCGCATTTGTGAGCGCATGCATGCATGTGACTGTGCATGTGTGTGTGACAGAGAGGGAGTGTAATAAAACTGTCAACCTGGGGGGATTTGTCAGGGGAAACAACACACGGTGAATCCCACTTAATGTGCAAGCGAATACACACACTCCTGCACGTAGACTCAAACATGCAAACACTCACACAGATACACAAACACAAGCACTGGATTATGTTGATTTTTGTAAATTCCACTCAGCTGCAAATATGCTTCTGATTATCTCTTGGTTTGAGGTGAAGAAGTGGCTCTTGACAAACAGAAAGCCTTCCCGAGCTTAGCTTTTATTTTCTGAGCATCACCTTTCATAAACTGTAGCTGTCGTTACCACACAGGACACATGACATCTTGTGTTCACGTGCTGTACAGGGGCAGACAAATTACATAACATTATGACGGCTCAGAGTTCATTTATTGTACAGGACACAATGTGTATGTTACCATATGCAAATCCTATTCAAAGGCAATAACCTGAACATGAGCGAGTCAACAATATTTTCAGTAGTGTTGTCAAACGGTACTGAATAATAATAATAGCCACAGAAAGACTTGAGCTTAATAGTGGGAGAGGGCTCCATGTACTTGGGAGACAAAGAAGCCATTTTCACCACATATAAATACACACAAAAAAATTAAATAAATAAATAAAACACCCCAATTTTTTCTTGCTTTTGATCCCTCTCTTTCAGAGCTTTAATGAGGTGCAGTGTGGGTGCTGCTTCTCTTTCTCTCTCTCTATAGTTTCATATGCCTCCCTCTTTTCCTCTTTTTTTTTATCAAACACACCCCAGTCCAGTTAAACTGCCTTCACTGTCCACAGGGGGTAGCTTTCTGAAAAAAGAGAGAAAAAAAAAAGTTGTTAGTTTCTTACAGAGTTATAATGAACTGCCTTAAAGGGCCCAAGATGAAACATATGTGACATAAAACACAAATAAGGAGAATGTGTGGTCAGTCTGTTATTATCATTTGAGAGGTGGAGTAGTGCATGGCTGTTCAGCGCTGCCTCAGCTATAGGAGGACTGTATAGGCAGCGATAAGAAGGTACAAGCGGGATTTATTTTTATTTTTTTTTTTTAACACTGCGCATGACTTTTTCTTAGCATCTGCTTCATCGTTACTGTTGTTGACTTGTTGATCTTCAAAACAGTCATAAACTTCCCCAGTCAGTCAACACAGAAATAATCTTCTAATGAAAGTTTTCTGCAACCTAGTGGTGTAAAATATTTCTTTTCGTTCAGGATTTTGTTTTTTGGTGTATGCTTGTAGTAGTTTTTTTGTGTGTTAGTGTGTGTGTGCATTTGCTTAAAGAAGTCTTGGTTATTTACTGCATTTTTGTTGTACCCAATTACAATTTTATTTATTTATTTATTATCAAATAGAACATTTTCAGAGGTGTTTTTAGTCCTATCTGTTGTCTGAATTTTATTTGTCGCCTACCCTTTTTTTTCTTTTCTTTTTTTTTTTTTTATGAGTCACTTCACCTTGTGTGCTTGCAGCTTTTAACTCCACTGGGATTCGATCCATGTTCACCATGTTCTCCTGTGATTCTGGAGGCGTTGTACTTCACTGCAAGATTATCTTCAGCATTGATGAACACAAACAACCAAAGAGAAAAAGAGGAGTGGGGTGAAGGAGGACTCTGCAGAACATTTACTATAGGGTTATTTACACACATCTTAACGTTCACAGAACTTTTTCCCAATTGCAGACCCCCTGAGTGAACACAATCCTCGTTCTCTCAGCATTGACGAGTACTAGGTTTGAGTATTAGGCTAAAAGTGCCAGCGTCCAGATATAATAGCCCCTAATGTTTTCATATTTTTTGTTATAAAGTTGAAAAAATCCACACATTTTGTCTTTTGTTTTTCTTTTTTGTCTTTTCTCTTTTTTTCAGATTACTATCTGACCATATGCAAATGTTTGACCCCCTTGATAAAATAAATTGAAACAGCAATTTCCTTTCCATTTCTTTGTTTTCACAGCTGGACTGAAAACATAGCAAACTGCAACCCCAATGCTGCAGCGTGAGACTGTCAGTTTTGTGTGGTGTTTGCGTAAGATACATTGATAAATTATAGATGGATAGATAGAAAAGTTTCTCTACAAAGCACTATAAAAAGTGTCATATCAAGAGAAAAATGTCATTATTAGTGTAAGGTTCTCATGTGACAGATGGGATGTGGGTGTCAATATCTCAGCCTGTACTGGTGCATTTATGTATGCATGTACTGGAGGCGTTGGGTCCTTCTTACCTGCATTCTCTTTCTGTCTTTCTCTCTCTCTGTTGCTGTATGTTCTATCATCCCCTCTTCTGTCTTTAATTATGCAGTAAATTTATGTGGTGTGGTACAGATAACTCAAGGTAGGAGGGAGAGTACTGTGTGGGTGTTTAAGAGGGATAAGAGAAAAGATGGAGCAAGAGAAATTGAGAGGTAGAGATGGAGTGAGAGAGAGAGAAAGAGAAGGATTTGTATGTAGCCATGCAGGTTATGCAGGGTTTGTGTGTGTGTGTGTTTGTGCACGTGTGCCCGCTCTACATTTTGTATGCTGCATTTTACACCTTTATGTTTAGAATTAACTCATTACAATCAACAATGACTCTAGTCAAGCTTTTAGTAAACCACTTATTTTTGACATATACAGGCCCCCAACACTTCATGACCTTATTCATTAATGTATCCTGGAAAAATAGGTCAAAGCTTGTTGACTCTCTGGCTATTGGTAGTTTTAGTTGATGAAGCCCACATGGAATTTTGTGGCCTCACTCAGTACTGCAAGATCATGTGATGCACTCTTTAGCCCATGAGCAATCAATACAAATGTACATTACAGTGAATATATTTTTTGAACTTTCCAAACTCTGTCCGAGTCAAAATTTGATCAATTAGGTCAAACAAAATTTGGAAAGTTTTAGAAAATCAGTATGAGTAAATTATTTAGTGTCATTAATGTGTGTGGGAAAACAGCAGGAACTGAGTTTAACGTAGCTATTAATTTTTGATGTCTTTGTTGGCTCCCAGCTGTGTGCTCTGATTTTGACTGTAAGCTTTGACTGTGCTGATGTCTGCTCAGGCATCAGCACTGCAAAGACTTGCCACTGGTAAATGGTGCCATTGGTGAAAGTCACCTCAGAAAAGTTCACCTCACTTCAAGGAAATCTATTAACAGTGGCAAAGAACTTAACATATTAAACATTTTAAATGTTGATTTGATTGTGCCTTTAAACTTCACAGTGTATCTTAGGCCAGATGTACACAGCATGCAGCTTCACCTTCACCTTACACCTTAAACTAAACTAGCACTGACAGATTGGCAGAACAAAATTATAAAGCTACTTGTGACAGTTTTGGAAGACACAAACAAATGATGTCATCCTGCTGATAGAGGTGTCATGGACAGTACGACAGTAAATTTTTTTTGCATTGTTAATATGTTTTTTTGTGTGCCAGAAATGCAGAATGGCAATCAATTTCAATATCAATTTGTTTAAAGTTTGATAAACCCTCTGGAATTTCCGATGAAAACATCAGGGGGCAGTAGCAAATCTCAGTTTCTCATTTCTCTACCTGTAGAAGTTAAATGTTAGTTTTTTAAAATGCATGCGTGCCTGCAGGGATCCACGGTATCTGTAGGCGTGACTCTTTCTGGCCTGAGGTGTTGTTTTGTGTGTGTTGGTGGACTATCCAACTTAAAGCGTGACATAGAATGAATATGTAGGCAGACAACAGGGTCTGGTGTTGGCAAACATGTTTGAATTCCAATGCTTTTTGCATTGGCCACCTGGACTGTTACCCGACTTATGCTATATGTGGCAAGAGCAATGAGCTATAATGCTTGCTTTGATTAAGAGGACTCAAAGCAGCAGCTTGGGTTTACATAACGCTGTAATGTCAATGTTTACAAGAATGAAGGTGCATAATAGTTTATTTAATGTGGGACTCTTGAAATTAAAGTTTAAGCATGTTTGGAGCAGGATGTACAGAATATTCACTATATATTGCCCAATCTCTTACACTGCCTTTTCTGTCAAGTTTCTATCAGAAATTTGAACAGCACAAAAGAGTAAGATTGAGCAAATGGTCAGATCAAACCAGTTATTTTTGAAGACTATCACTTCAGACATGCAGCACCAGTGACAAACCAAGCGTGCCAGTTTTAGCTTGGCATGTCTTTAGCAGGAGGCTCTACCATCCAAGTTCATATCATTTAAGTGGAACATTTCAATACAGTGGGTGGAGGTCAGGGAAGGCAAGTTAAAAACAGAGACCACAATTCCAAAAAAAAAGACAAGCCAGAAAGTGCAAGGATTGGTCAAGTTTTTTCAGATATTGAATGGCAGAAAGACTCAGCCAGCTGACGAGTGGCCAGATGAATGCTTGAGTTTGGATCGACACTTGCTTTGGCTGAAAGCCGCAGCCAGTCTCATTGTGGTTTCCAAACTGCGAATGGACTTTCAACTGACCTTCCAAAGGTGTGTTCAAGTTAATGCAACACAATTACAGTGGTGTCATCCACAGCTCTCTTGCACTTTCCTCCCTTCTTCTCTCCCTCACTTTGCTGCCATAGTGTGCTGCATTTACGCTCTACATTTTACAGTACATCTGGCACAAATAACTTGTAAATTGTCTATTCTTCCTGTCAGACAGTTAGTGCAAAAGGTAGAAACGTGTGTGTGTGGGAAGGATCAATTGCAATCTGAAGAGTTTTATTTACGTATTTTTCACTTAATAGAACATATGGACCTCCTTATAGATTTACTACCAGTATTTACTAGTCTAAACGGTGTTCTTTATCAGTTATGTCAAAGTTTACGTACCTTAAGACCATGTCTAAAATATATTACTTTCAACCAGCTTCATACAGTCCATTTCTACAGAATCCTCCATCCTATAGTAACATTACTTTTTCATTGAAAATCGAGAACAGTGTTCCAAGCACTATTTTGCAGCATTTACATTGAAGTCGTTATTTGAATGTACACTCTTAGAAATCCTTTTAATATTCATAGAGAATTTAGAGCTATTGAAGCCAATCCTCAGCTTCCTATAATAGGTC